>NC_073629.1:84990800-85615800 GCF_029407905.1 Bubalus kerabau
TTGCATTCAAGTAAAAATGTCCTTAACTGCCATCCACTTTAAGAATATTAAAGGCTATACATTATACTTAAAAGATGTAATATCGTCATCTCCTTCCCCATGACTTCAATTTAGTTACTGAATTATATAACATAAAATAATTAAAAAGATACTTTGATAGTGATACACAGTATAGATTCAATTACCACAATGTATCCATTAAAGGTACTTTTATAGTATGAATAAAATGCAAATCCTCTTTATGGATCAATACCAGAACATAATTCTATTCTTCCTCTTAAAAAAAGGAAGTTAACTATTACAAATCATCCTCACGTGAAAATGGAAAAAACATATTTCTTTGAAAGTTTTCTATTAATCTCAATATATTAAGAATGTTACTTTCTCTATTATACTCATTTTTAAACAGTAGACCTAAATTCCAGCAATATTTGGTAATCAGTAAACAGAGAACTTGTTTACCACTCCTTCTCATATTTCTCACATTTATTTAAATTCCTGCCACTAAATTCTGAGAGACATTGCTATTAATTAAACAATCTTTCCTAAATAAAATCAAGAACACACCAAAAAAAAAAAAAAAACATGCTCCTAAGGGATTCTGAGTAAATATTACTACTCTGCCTAACTTTTGCCTGGCTGGGCACTCTGAGACAAGTTCCTATGATTGATTATTGTGGTATCTCTGAATCTTTGACTTTGAACCATAACCTTTTTTGCGAACAATGACAGTTGGGACTTACCATTTGCCATCTGTAGAGATGGAGGGGGGAAAAGGACTTTACATACATTAATCAACCAATTAAGAGCAGACTTAAACAAAACACTAAAGCATAATAAACCCCTGACTGCTTAATAGCCTTCTACTTTTAATAGTTGTCTTCCTGCAGTCTGCTCACAAGATTAGGAGTAATCTGTTCAAGTCTTAACAAAAATTGCATGAGGAAATGGGGGTGGAGGGGGGGTAAACCCACCCAAATCAGGCATTTCAAATTGTGAAAAATGATACTTAAGGATTCTACAGTTCAAATTAAACACTTAAGAAGCTGATCCACATACCACAGTAACAAAGAATCTCAAGTCAACATAAAATTTAGTCCCTGTCTTTACTGAAATATCTAGAATGATTCATTTATACACTCTAGCCTATCATTGTGAAATTTTAGATGATCACAATTTTCAAAACACCACTCACCTAATAATTTTTACTACTTCATTTGGCATGAAGTAATTTGCCCAGAGAATCTGAGGTTTCGATTTTTGGTAATATAGAGCAAATCTAGTATGAAAAATTAGGGTAAAATTAATAAAACTAGGTAAGGTTTTGCTTGACCTTTCTCTAATTAAAATGTGATCAGCAAATGTCATATTTAAATAGTAAGGCATTAACTCAGTCTCATTCATGGATAAAAAATAAACAAGAAATCAAGGAAAAAGTCAAGAATGCCCACCCTCACAGGTTAATTCAACAATGAATTGGAGGTACTAGCCAGAGTAGTCACGTGGGCCTTAGGAAGCATCACTACCAAGCTAGTGGAGGTGATGGAATTCCAGTGGAGCTATTTCAAATCCTGGAAGATGATGCTGTGAAAGTGCTGCACTCAATATGCCAGCAAATTTGGAAAACTCAGCAGTGGCCACAGGACTGGAAAAGGTCAGTTTTCATTCCAATCCCAAAGAAAGGCAATGCCAAAGAATACTCAAACTACCGCACAATTGCACTCATCTCATACGTTAGTAAAGTGATGCTAAAAATTCTCCACGCCAGGCTTCAGTAATACGTGAACCATGAACTTGCAGATGTTTAAGCTGGTTTTAGAAAAGGCAGAAGAACCAGAGATCAAACTGCCAACATCTGCTGGATCATTGAAAAAGCAAGAGAGTTCCAGAAAAACATCTATTTCTGCTTTACTGACTATGCCATAGCCTTTGACTGTGTGTATCACAACAAACTGTGGGAAATTCTGAAAGAGATGGGAATACAGATGACACCACCCTTATGGCAGAAAATGAAGAACTAAAGAGCCTCTTGATGAAAGTGAAAGAGGAGAGTAAAAAAGTTGGCTTAAAGCTCAACATTCAGAAAACTAAGATCATGGCATCCGGTCCCATCACTTCATGGCAAATAGATGGGGAAACAGCGGCTGACTTTATTTTTTGGGGCTCCAAAATCACTGCAGATGGTGACTGTAGCCATGAAATTAAAAGACATTTACTTCTTGGAAGGAAGTGAAGTGAAGTGAAGTTGCTCAGTCATGTCCGACTCTTTGTGACCCCATGGACTGCAGCCTACCAGGCTCCTCCGTCCTTGGGATTTTCCAGGCAAGAGTACTAGAGTGGGTTGCCATTTCCTCCTCCTTGGAAGGAAAGTTATGACAAACCTAAGCAGAGACATTACTTTGTCAACAAAGGTCTGTCTTGTCAAGGCTATAGTTTTTCCAGTAGTCATGTATGGATGTGAGAGTTGGACTATAAAGAAAGCTGAGCACTGAAGAATTGATGCTTTTGAACTGTGGTGTTGGGAGAAGACTCTTGAGAGTCCCTTGGACTGCAAGGATATCCAACCAGTCCATTCTAAAGATCAGTCCTGGATGTTTATTTGAGGGACTGATGTTGAACCTGAAACTCTAATACTTTGGCCACCTGATGCGAAGAGCTGACTCATTGGAAAAGATCCTGATGCTGGGAAAGATTGAGGGCAGGAGGAGAAGGGGACGACAGAGGATGAGATGGCTGGATGGCATCACTGACTCAAAGGACATGAGTTTGAGTGAACTCTGGGAGTTGGTGATGGACAGGGAGGCCTGGCGTGCTGCAGTTCATGGGGTCGCAAAGAGTCAGACACGACTGAGCAACTGAACTGGAACTGGAACTGGAGCCAGGGTAGTAAGGTTAAGGAAAATAAAAACATAGCATTTGAACAGCAGAAATGAAAATGTATGATTATATACACAGTAAACACAAAATAATTTACAGACAAATTTCTGGCTGAAAAATATGTAAATACAGCTACACAAAAGATCATTATTCAAACATAAACTGTATTTCTATACTAGAAACACAGAAATATATTTTTCTTTTTTTATTTTATTTTCATTTTTTATTTATTTTTTTTTCAGAAATATATTTTTCAAAACACAATTTACAAAATCCGCTTTGCAAAAAAAAGTCAAGACCTGGGTGAAAAATAATACAATTTACTGAAGATAAGATGTAAAGAAATGGAGAGACATACCATGTTCATAGATGTAGTAAGGCTGACAGTAAAGGATGTTAATTTGCCTCAAATTCATCTGTAGATCTAATACATTTCTAAACAAAATCCCAATAGGATTTTTCATGAAACTTGACAAGATGATTTTAAAATATATATGAAACAGAGAGGTGAAGAATAATTAAAAATACTCCTTAAAATAAAGTGTAAAGGGTTTGCCTTATCAGAGAGCAAAACTAACTTACAAAGGCTTAGTAACTGAACAGCATGGTTTTGATACAGAGTAGACAAGCTGATCCGGCTTCCCTGGTGCCTCAGTGGTAAAGAATCCACCTGCAATGTAGGAGATGCAGGAGATGCCAATCCAATCACTGTGTCAGAAAGATCCCCTGGAGGAGGATCTGGCAACCCGCTCCAGTATTCTTGCCTGGAGAATCCCAAGGACAGAGGAGCCTGGCAGGCTACAGTCCATAGGGTCACAGAGTCGGATACAAATGAAGCAACCGAGCACAAACACACACACACACACACACACACACACCCCCCAACAAGCTAATCACTGTAATAAAACAGTGAGTCTAAATACAGACCCACACAAATATGAAAACTTAATAAATGAGAGAACACTGAAGATCATTTACAAATAGAGAAACTATTTAATAAATGATATAATGAAAACTATTATTCAGAGAAAAAGATGAAATTAGATCCCTACCTCATACTATACACCAAAAATAAATTCCAAGTGGAATACAAAATTAAATGTGAGACGAATATTTAAAGATGTATGACAAATACAAGGTATCTCTAAACTCAAAGGATATCTTAAGACACAAAAGGACTAACTGTAAAACAAAGGATTAATAAAATATATATTAAAATTAAGAATTTTTGGTCATCAAAGATACCTTAAAGAAAATCAAGGACAAGCCACAACTATGCAAAGATATTTGCAAACATAAAACACAAAGGGACAGAAATAAGAATGTGTGAAGAACTTCTACAAATTAAAAAAAAAGATAAGCAACAAAACAGAAAAAAATGAGTAAAAGTCATGAGGGTTTATGTCACAGAAAAGGAAAGATAGTGGTTCATAAGTATACTAAAAAGGTACTTAATCTCATTAGCAATCAAATTAGAAATGCAAAATAAGACCACGCTGAAATACCATTTTATAACCACCAGAATGGCAAAAAGCAAAAATTTGACAATGGCAACTGTTGGGTTCCCCTGGTAAAGAATCTGCCTGCAATGCAGGAGACCTGGGTTCAGTCCCTCGGCTGGGAAGACCCCCTGGAGAAGAGAATGGCTACCCAGTCCAGTAGTCCGATCTGGAGAATTCCACGGACTGTATACTCCATGGGGTCGCAAAGAGTCAGATGCAACTGAATGACTTTCACCTTCACTTCACTTTTCAAGTGCTGGAAAGCATAAATATAAACAGAATCTTTTAAACACTGCTACTATTTAACTTCTATGCAGAGTACCTCATGCAAAATGCTAGGTTGGATGACTCAGCTGGAATCAAGATTGCCAGTAGAAATACCAACAGCCTCAGATATCAGGTTGTTGATATTTGAATGCGTTTCTAATTTGATACCACTGTAACGGCAGAAAGTGAAGAGGAACTAAAGAGCCTCTTGAAGGTGAAAGAGGACAGTGAAAACACTGGCTTAAAACTCAACATTCAAATAACTAAGATCATGGCATCCAGTTCCATCACTTTGTGGCAAATAGATGGGGGAAAAGTAGAAACAGTTACACATTTTATTTTCCTGGCTCCAAAACCACTGCAGTTGGTGACCATGGCGACGAAATTAAAAGACACTTGTTCCTTGGGAGAAAAGCTATGACAAACCTAGACAGCATATTAAAAAGCAGAGACATCACTTTGCTGACAAAGATCGGTATATTCAAAGCTATGGTTTTTCCAGTAGTCATGTATGGATGTGAGAGCTGGACTGTAAAGAACGCTAAGCGCTGAAGAATAGATGCTTTTGAATTGTGGTGCTGGAGAAGACTCTTGAGAGTCCCTTGGACTGCAAGGAGATCAAACCAGTCAATCCTAAAGGAAATCAGTCCTGAATATTCACTGCAAGGACTGATGCTGAAGCTGAAGCTCCAGTACTTTGGCCACAGAATGCAAAGAGTTGACTCATTGGAAAAGACTCTGACTCTGGGAAAGATTGAGGGCAGGAGGAAAAGGGGGTGACAAAGGATGAGATAGTTGGATGGCATCACCAACTCAATGGACATGAGTTTACACAAACTCCGAGAGATAGTGAAGGACAGAGAAGCCTGGCGTGCTGCAGTACATGGGGTCACAAACAGATGGATACAATCTAGGGACTGAACAACAATTATCAGTGAGAGTGTATATAGGTATAACTACTTAATAAAATAATATTATCTTTATAAAAAATGCAATACTTACATGCTCTACGATTCAACAATTCTACTTCTAGGTCTATACCCTAAAGAAGCTCTTACACACACTGTCCAGAACATGCTACTGTTCATAACACTTGTTAATAACAAGAAGAATAAAGAATAACAAGGCGAATAAAGGACAGAAATGGCATGGACCTAACAGAAG
The DNA here is from genome assembly GCF_029407905.1 of Bubalus kerabau. Taxonomy (NCBI): domain Eukaryota; kingdom Metazoa; phylum Chordata; class Mammalia; order Artiodactyla; family Bovidae; genus Bubalus; species Bubalus kerabau. The sequence continues at coordinate 84,996,611 of NC_073629.1, forward strand.
CAGAAAATATTAAGAAGAGGTGGAAAGAATACACAGAAGAACTATACAGAAAAGATTTTCATGACCCAGATAACCATGATGGTGTGATCGCTCACCTAGAGCCAGACATCCTGGAATGTGAAGTCAAGTGGGCCTTAGGAAGCATCACATGAACAAAGCCAGTGGAGGTGATGGAATTCCAGTGGAGCTATTTCAAACCCTAAAAGATGATGCTGTGAAAGTGCTGCACTCAATATGCCAGCAAATCTGGAAAACTCAGCAGTGGCCACAGGACTCAAAAAGGTCAGTTTTCATTCCAATCCCAAAGAAAGGCAATGCCAAAGAATGTTCAAACTACACACAATTGCACTCCTAGCAAAGTAATGTTCAAAATTCTCCAAGCGAGGCTTCAAAAGTACATGAACCGTGAACTTCCAGATGTTCAAGCTGGTTTTAGAAAAGGCAGAGGAATCAGAGATCAAATTGCCACTATCCACTGGATCAGCAAAAAAGCAAGAAAGTTCCAGAAAAACATCTACTTCTGCTTTATTGACTACACCAAAGGCTTTGACTGTGTGTATCACAACAAACTGTGGAAAATTCTTCAAGAAATGGGAATTCCAGACCTCCTGACCTGCCTCATGAGAAATGTGTATGCAGATCAAGAAGCAACAGTTAGAACTGGACATGGAACAATAGACTGGTTCCAAATCAGGAAAGGAGTATGTCAAGGCTGCATACTGTCACCGTGCTTATTTAACTTATATGCAGAGCACATCATGCGAAATGCCAGGCTAGATGAAGCACAAGCTGGAATCAAGATTGCCAGGAGAAATATCAATAACCTCAGCTATGCAGATGACACCACCCTTATGGCAGAAAGCAAAGAGGAACTAAAGAGCCTCTGATGAAAGTAAAAGAGGAGAATGAAACAGCTGGCTTAAAACTCAACATTCAGAAAACTAAGATCATGGCATCCGGTCCCATCACTTCATGGCAAATAGATGGGGGAACAATGACAGACTTTATTTTCCTGGGCTTCAAAACCACTTCAGATAGTGACTGCAACCATGAAATGAAAAGACACTTGCTCCTTGGAAGAAAATCGATGACCAACCTAGACAGCAGATTAAAAAGTAGAAACATTACTTTGCCAACAAAGGTCTGTCTAGTTAAAGCTATGGTGTTTCCAGTAGTCATACATGGATATGAGAGTTGGAATATAAAGAAAACTGAGCGCCGAAGAATTGATGCTTTTGGTTTTTGTTTTTTTAATTTAATTAATTTTAATTTATTTATTTTACTTTACAATATTGTATTGGTTTTGCCATACATTGACTTGAATCTGCCATGAGTGTACGTGTGTTCCCCGCCCTGAACCCCCCTCCCACCTCCCTCCCCATCCCATCCCACTGGGTCATCCCAGTGCACCAGCCCCGAGCACACTGTATCATGCATCAAACCTGGAGAACTGATGCTTTTGAACTGTGGTGTTGGAGAAGGCGCCTGAGAATCTGTTGGACTGCAAGGAGATCTAACCAGTCCATCCTAAAGGAAATCAGTCCTGAATATTCATTGGAAGGACTGATGCTGAAGCTGAAACTCCAATCCTTTGGCCACCTGATGCGAAGAACTGACTCATTGGAAAAGACCCTAATGCCGGGAAAGATAGAAGGCGCGAGGAGAAGGGGACGACAGAGGATGGGATGGCTGGATGGCATCACTGACTCAATGGACATGAGTTTGAGTAAGCTCCGGGAGTTGATGGTGGACAGGGAGGCCTGGTGTGCTGCAGTCCATGGGGTCTCAAAGAGTCGGACATGACTGAGCAACTGTACTGAATAACAAGAAACTGGCAAGATCACATCGCTCCATTACACAATGGCATGTTATACAAGAAAAAGAAGAAGAAATCACAGTACAGTTGACCTCGGAACAACACAGGGATAGAGGCACTGACCCCCACACAGCTGAAAATCTGTATAAAACTTGAAAGTCAGCCCTCCATGTCCACAGTTCCACACCTGGGGTTCAACCCCCTTGGATCATGTAACACTGAAATACGTATTTTTTAAAAATCGCATATAAGTGGCCCTGCTGCTGCATCGCTTCAGTCATGTCCGAGTCTGTGTGACCCCACAGACAGCAGCCCACCAGGCTCCCCCGTCCCTGGGGTTCTCCAGGCAAGAACACTGGAGTGGGTTGCCATTTCCGTCTCCAATGCATGAAAGTGAGATGTGAAAGGGAAGTCGCGTCCAACTCTTTGCGACCCATGGACTGCAGCTGCAAGTGGCCCTGGTATGGGTCAAACCCGTGTTGTTCAAGGATCAACTCTCTATACAGTTCACCCTTTAACAACAGGACATTAGAAACATTGTATGAGAAACATAATGTTGAGTGAAAATGCAATTTCTAGAAGCACCAATATATGTATGTATGTGTGTGTGTATAAAGTGAAAGTGAAAAGTCGCTCAGTCATGTCTGACTGTCTTCCACCCCATGGACTATAGCCCACCAGGCTCCTCTGTCCATGGAATTCTCCAGTCAAGAATACTAGAGTGAGTTGCCCTGCCCTTCCCCAGGGGATCTTCTTGACCAAGGGATCAAAGCTGGGTCTCCCGCATTACAGGAGAATTCTTTACTGTCTGAGCCACCAAAGAAGTGCCATACAGGTATATTTACTCTTTATGAAATTTAGTAACAAGCCAAAAATGAAATATATTTAGTACACATTGGTGATAAAAACCTTTCTTCTAAAGGAGGGGATTGATAAACATAATCCTCATGATAATGGGGGGATTTCAGGGGGTTATTTTTAGGGAACATGGAAGTAAATACAAGGTATTGCTAATGGACTCTTTCTTGAGTTGGGTAGTGGGTAGCTAGGTCTTCATTATCATGTGTCATAAATTCCACATATTTTCACATTGAAAAGTAGTGAAAGTCAGTAAGAAATCAAACCGGTAATGTTTATTAAAAGGATTTTTTGCAATATCCTAGAACCTCCAGCAACAGGCCTGAAACAAGTTTAAAAGAAATACATTTGAGTTTCCATTTTGGATTATTTTCATAATGCTTTTTCCTCCAAGAAAATATATGAGTAGTCAAATTAGAAAAAAAAATCTTCATTTCTTTTTACTTGACTAGTGTGAATAATTTGTATTTTACATCTAATCTCCAATTCCCATACAAAAATTGAGGTACAGTGATAATGGAGGGAACTTCAGGATGGACAAATCGAAACAGCAGATAATCCACATGTCTGTTCGACTTAAAATGAATCATTCAGTCTTTTAACAATCTATTTCATTTCTCGATTATGCTTGGTTTCAAAGAAATTTCTATTCCTAGAAAGAGGTTAAGAAAGGATGATGATACAGGCTTGCTGTAAAGAGCTACGCAGCCTCTCTCTCTCTCACACACACATACATCATATATCACATATATGAGAAAAGATCAACAAGGTGGGATTTTTGTGGTTTGGCAGAAAGGAAATGATACATGAATACAAAGCTTCCTTCCAATGATAAACATTCAATACCTGGTTATAGACCTGAGTTCCTATGAATGATCTCCAAAACAAATTTTTTAGAAATCTGACCAAACATGAGTGGCATTCGGTACTGAAAGATGAACTGAACGTGAGGATTCCCTATTTCATCACAGGTCCAGTCAGAATTTCACCATTTTTGTAGGTACATAGATACCCCATTCTTTAAAAAGGTGTTCTGGCTCGAAACACCTTACCAGGTATAGTGAATTAAGAAACTGCAAGAGCAACATCTAGCCATCCATACTTCCCCAGAGCGAAGACAATCATCTTCTCTCAGATACAAAAAATAATCAGAGAATTAAGTAATAATTAAATGAGCTAGAATTTCACTGATAAGCATTATAGTGGCTGATATTAAGTTACTCTCTACCAGTCAAGATCTCTCTACTCTGTGCCACCTGAACAAACACTCCTCACCCGCTGGGAGGTGTTCAAGCAGCTACAGAGGAGAAAGAAAGAAAATGACCAGTACAAGGAAGGCCAGGAGTGTATTGCGAGGCAGCATCGACTACCTTACAAAATCAGAAAAGAACAATTTGTTTCCCTAGATGCTATAATTTCACTTATTAAATATCTCCTTTAGAGATCAATAGTACTTTAAGGAATAGAAAAATTAGAGTGCTTCTTATAATTCAAGGTCTTAACATTAAACGTAAGTTTAACATAATTTTAAGAAAGGAAAAAAATAGAGATATTTACCTGACACCTTACTTTTTGTCATTTAAAGATAATTTTTGAGTTACTGTATGAATACAATATCTAAACAGATATTTCTCCTTCCCAAGATTCCTACTTCCCTGTAAGCAGCTAGCCCTACGTTGACCTTGACCTGAATCTTACACTTCAGAAATAAAGTGGAATTGCAGGAACATATATAAGTAAATGCACATTTTCTCATTATAGTTTAAACATTTATAAGATACCCCAGTCCTCTGAAGCACACTGGGAAAATCCCACACTTTATATCACATTGCAAAGTGCAGGTTGGTACACTACCCTCTCTGTAACTTTGAGATCCAATTAGAATGTTAAGGGGAAAAGTACATTCTAGTTTCCATTCCTCATCGGAATATTGCTGGTGTTGCTCACCAAAGAAGACAGTCAGAATCTGGTCCCTTTTAGCAGTCTATGAAAACACAAAAGAAGACTTATTCCCAGTCTCTTTATTTTTTTCACCCAGTCTCTTTAAAGCAAATTATTTTTCATATGATTTTATGTTTTTCTATTATTAAAGTTTTAGTTAAAAAAAAAGAAATGCATATTCCATCAAAATCCCTCCATTATCCTTTGCTGAAACCAGTAGGAGCTTTTAGATATGAAAACAGGGCCAGACAGAAACACTTTCTGGGAAAGTCTGCAGTGGAATGGTTTTGATAATGAACATGCCTAGAGAAATAAAATTGTGAATGCTGTATGTGTTGGGGGGAAGAAACTCTTATCTTCAGTTGGGTTCTGTTTCCCTTAGAGAGGCTTATGTTACCTACAATCAATAGGTCTCCAATTAAACAAAGAAGATTTACATACGCTGGTGCATTTTGGAGCTAATGAAATTGGTCTACCAGTTTTAATGAGAGTAAAGTATTGGATAGGAGCGGGGGGACGTGTGAGTTCATCGTATATAATTAGACCCAGCTCCTTAATTTGGATCTTTACCTTTTTTACCACTACTGCCCTTGGCCTCTCCCAACTTAGGAGAAGTAACCATGCCAAAATCTATCCTATTCAGTGAGGATAGACAAACAAACCTGCAAATGCTCACTAGAGATAAGGCTATGATTGACAGACACTTTCCCTGTAGAACAGGACTGTCTGTGATTCAAAACCAGAAAATATGTGTGTTCATCCTGAGGAGAGAATTCCTTTTTTAATCAAAATTGTGCTCTTCACAAATTTAACAGCATGAAATTAAAATCCTTTCTCCCTCTCCTATCAGAGTAGCTAGCACACAGTAGGTACTTGGTAAATCCCTGTTGCTATAATATAGAAACGGATTTCTTCACATACACAGTGGAGCAATGGCTATACTACTCTATCACCTCCAAATCATTTTTTCTAGGAAAACAGTTGTGGTAAAAGCTAACACCAAGATCTCAGACAGAAAAACAAATAGCCTATATAATTTTTAATAAATAAGTCCAATATCACCAAAGCTTTACTGTCAGAATTATAATTTATTTATTCTGAATTGGCAACCCATTCCAGTGTTCCTGTCTAGAAAACCCCAGGGAGAAAGGAGTCTGGCAAGCTATGGTCCATAGGATTGTAAAGAGTCAGACACAACTGAGCAAGCATGCACTCACGTGCGTATGTGTATATATGTGCACGTACATGTGTGTGTGTGTGTATAGTGGGTAAAGACTTGGCAGAGAAACAGGTTGCCCCTATATGTTCTGTGCACTAAAATTCTCATTTATGTCTTTGCATGTGCTCTCTCCAGTTTCAAGGTTAGTCATGTCCACTGGTTCACTCAATCCAGAAAGGTAATTTACTTGTGTTAATTATCCCACATTTGTCTAAATACACCCTGTCCTTATTTAAACACTGCATTTATTGTTTTGATAACAAATAAGAACCGTCAATCAGAGAAGGCAATGGCACCCCACTCCAGTACTCTTGCCTGGAAAATCCCATGGATGGAGGAGCCTGGTGGGCTGCAGTCCCTGGGGTCATTAAGAGTTGGATACGACTGAGCGACTTCACTTTCACTTTTCACTTTCATGCATTGAAGAAGGAAATGGCAACCCACTCCAGTGTTCTTGCCTGGAGAATCCCAGGGACGGGGGAGCCTGGTGGGCTGCCGTCTATGGGGTCGCACAGAGTCGGAAACGCTGAAGTGACTTAGCAGCTTAGCAAGAACCTTCAATAATGCACAGCATTTTGAAAGGGGCCTTGTCAGAAGCATAAGTCACTCCATAACACTAAGTTCCTTAAGTCCTGAATTCCCTTCTCAGAGTTCAGCCCCTGCCTCCGAAAGCTCAAGAATCCAAGGCTAAGACATCAGAGTTTACTGAAACATCACCCTGGTGGGAATCTGCGACTGGGGACTCATTCCAAATTTAAAGATGAGCAATCCTTTTTCCAGATGTCGGACTTCGACAATGAGAATCCCTTGAAACAATTTTCCTCTAAATAAGTGATTAAACAACAGCAAAGAGTATTATATTGACTCACAAATATAGACTCATAATTCTCCTGAATACATATAATTTAAAATACATCGCATTAATGAGATTGTTTATCATTAACGTGTTCAGTTTTATTCATATCTCATGAAAAAAAAAAAAATGGGAAACCAAAGAAAACAGAATTAAGGCCAGATCTGAAAAAATGCCATCCAGGATTACAAGTAAGTAAAGTGTGGGCACGGAAAGAGGAGAGAGACGGGGAGATTCTAAAGATTAGTAGCAAAAATGGAAAAATGTTCAAAGGTGTCAAAACTTTAATTATTTGGAAATAAGACCTCTTAAAGGAAACATCAGATATTCCTAAACTCATCAAGTAAATCCTGATATCTGTATCCAAGTGGTTTGTTTCATCTGACGTCAATATGTTTTTCCCTGGAAGAAATGAACTGCTAACATTCCACGAACTCTATCGAGTTTGTCTCACTTCTCACCCTGACCATCAAACAAAGAAATCTGTCTTGAGTTCCACGATGTACCCCATGTCACTATGACTAATCCAAAGCATTTTTATTTACAGTGTTCAGAATGAATTTCTATGACAATCCCATGCCATTCTCACGTGCCTTTTGAAAAATAATTACAGAACGAATCATTTGTTCTGTGCATTACACAAAGAAAAGCACCTGTATTAATGGCTGCAGAAACAGATTTCATTTTCAGGTTAAACAACAAGCAGATGTAACAGAGAACAAAAAATTTCCAATATTTGGGACCACCATATTGTTGTTGGTGTCGCTGCTGTTTGTACTTCATTTATCAGACATGCAATAGTTCCTCTCCTTTCTATCACCATCTGTACCCACTTTCCCAAAAGACCCTCACGGCTGCCCCGTTACCACACTAACACACACTCACACATACAGGACCCCCTTAATACTTGCCTGTTTTCTTTTCACAAGAGAAAGAAAGGCAGAGCAGTTTGAGACTTCGGACAACTTAAAACTCACTTCCATGTCAAAGTCCCAAGATTACTTACTTTCTTCGGAGATGGAGCAAATCAGAATGTAAATGGCTGTGCTTCTGGGACTTGGCTGTATTTTAGGAACGACCTGCAACTGCCACGTGAATTCACCACACTTGCTCTCAAGGCCTCCCCTTCCTTTTCGTTGGTCACTCCATTTCTCCTGCTGTTTAGTTTCCCTATAACTCTGTTTTATACCTCTGCTGCTGCTAAGTCACTTCAGTCGTGTCCGACTCTGTGCGACCCCACAGACAGCAGCCCACCAGCCTCCCCCGTCCCTGGGATTCTCCAGGCAAGAACACTGGAGTGGGTTGCCATTTCCTTCTCCAATGCATGAAAGTGAAAAGTGAAAGTGAAGTCACTCAGTCATGTCCGACCCTCAGCAACCCCATGGACTGCAGCCTTCCAGCCTCCTCCATCCACGGGATTTTCCAGGCAAGAGTACTGGAGTGGGGTGCCATTGCCTTCTCCGGTTTTATACCTCAGTGTTCCTCAAAGGAGGGCCTTAAAAAAAAGAAGGAAAAGTTTCTTGTATACCAGATTTCTCTAGAGAAGACATGCTACAGTGAACTATTAAATAATAGAAACCACCTGTGCCCTGTTCTGTCTACTTCAATTTGCTTTCCATTTATGTAGATATTTCTGACATAAGAAAACAAAAAATTTAACACTTACTAGTAATGTCATCAGATGACAGAATTCCTCAATGGAGACCAATCGTACGGTAAAAGGGCGGTATCAATTACCGGTTTTGCAAATGTTTAAAACTTCATATGGGCTATTAGCCGGGAGAATCCTAATTTTAAAACATTGAAAACCTTAAAATCTTAGTTTCTGAGGAAATTTCATCTAAGATGGCATCAACTCATCTCCTAGTTTTTCCTTCAGTTGTGTATCTTTGGCACCTAGCACAGTGCCTAAAAGGTAGCAAGTATTCAAAACACGTTTGCTGAACTGAGTTGTCAACGACAAGGTTGAAACTGTCAGCGGAGGCAACCAAAATACATCTCCTATGACGACACCAACCAAGGGCATTCACCTTGATGCAAACGATAACAACAGACCACAACTGCTCCTCAACTTACACACCAATTTTCTATCTCCAGAGCTCCTGGGATGCACAGACTTACAAAATGAAAGTTTCCTCTAAGCTTCCTTCCAAGTATAAAGTTCTGAATCTATTAACAAACCAGGACAAAGGCTACTTGCTCACCACTTTCTAAATTTCAGAGAAGGGCATCCCTGGTGGCTCAGTGGTAAAGAAGCTGTCTACCAATGCCAAGGACGCTGGCTCGATCCCTGGTTCAGGAAGATCCCACACGCCACAGGGCAACTAAGCCCATGTGCCACAATTATTGAGACTGTGCTCTAGAGCCCGGGAGCCACAGCTACTGAGCCCATGTGCTGCAACTTCTGAACCCCAAGAATCCTAGAGCCGGTGCTCTGCAACAAGAGAAGCCTGCACTCTGAAACTAGAAAGTAGCCTCCACTATACAAAACAAGAGAAAAACCCGCACAGCAACGAAGATCCAGCACAGCCAAAAATAAATTTTTTTTTTTAATTTTAACTTCAGAGAAAACAATAGCTTTCAGCACTATAATGTACTTCCAGAGAACAATTTTAAGCCCATCCATAAATTCCAAAGCAGCCCTTAGGGAGAATGATATACTCGGGAACACATGGAGATAAAAACAGGCCGTGGAAAGATCAGATCTGGTAACCAGCCCTAACCACTTACTAACCATGGACCAAGGACACATTTCTCAGCCTCTTTGTTTCTCAGCAGCATTAAGGCAATTATAAAAGCTCCCCTATCTAAAAGGTAAGATTTACATGAAGAGCTAATAAAATAATGTATAAGAACCAACTTAAATATCATAGAAATTAACAACTCTAGTCTAGCAGATCTGGCTTTCATCCTGGCTCTGCCACTTACCATTGGCCTGACCTTGAGTGAGCTAAGAACACTCTCTGAACCTCAGTTTCCTGAATAACAGGAGTAAACCACAACAAAAGGCATCTGCCATCTCCAATCGCCCCCACCACCCAACATGAAAAATTCTCTAAAACTTGGAGAAGTCCAAAAGGAAAACAAAGCAGAAACAAAGCAACCCACATAAAACCCAAGAAACCCATATCCACAATTTAGAAAACCAACAAAGCCAACCCTAAGAAATGGCACCCAGCTATGTAAACTCCTTTAAGTGCCCAAAGTGTTTAAAGAGTCTGTCACAGAATGCTCCAGCACAAAGCAAAACACACTGTTACAGCTGCTCTGTTCACACTTTTTAAAAGGTGTCAGTAATAAAGGGCCAAACATGAGACTCTCTGAATGCGCATGTATGCTCCTCTCCCATCTATCTGTCTGCCTCCAGTTCTGCTGTCTCATGACCTGGCCTCACTTACTCAGCATCACCCACCCCAGCACAGCACCTCCGAGGCTCAACTGCAAATAAAGTTAAAAGCTATGCATAATCAGTCTTTAGACAGCAAAATTGAAAATGTCTCTCTTTGAAGAATCACAAAGCTTTCTCTCTGAAACCTCTGACCTTTCTAGAGAAATCAGAGTCACTGTAGTTTAAAAATGTAGGTGGTAAAAGTACAAAGGATTACATTTATCCATTTTGCATGTTTGCCATCTTTTCTGAGATGAGGGGCAAATACCTTCAGAACAATTAGTTCTTCAACGCTAACATTTCAGGCTGCAATACCCTCATTCTCCAAGAACTATACACATCCTGGGCCCAATGAGATGGCACTTTTCTGTTCATTTCTATTCCTATTTTACAGAAAATCTAAAATACATGATTTCAGAATCCCTTTTTGTAAAAAAGAAAACTTTTGTCTGTACAGTAAATAAGCAGAAAAAATAATAATAAAAATTCATTTGAATCTTCTTAAAAACCACTGTCATCCTTGATTGGGTGGGAAGGGTAAGGGACTTTTAAAAGTACATGTAAAAGAAAAGAGAATTCTTGATAAAAGTCCTTGTCACATATTAAGAGGCCATACAATAAAAGTATTGCAATGACTATCTTTCCCTAACAGGAACAGACAACAATAGTTGCGCTGTTGAACAGCATCAAGTTACAAAGACTTCATTCTCAGAAGTTACTTGAAACTACTTTCCCAAAGAGAATCTCCACCATTTAAAAGGAGGGGAGAAAAAGCTAACTAAAGAAATCAATCAGAAACTTTAGTAACTCGGTAATTTTTATATACAAGGCATCCATGCAAAAATCCTGCCACAGTCCTACAGAGATGCAGACAGCTTCTGCCAAATTCTTATCCCAAATCCTTGCTTCATCTTAAGTGTCCGTAACCCACTTATCTTTAACTTTCAATTACTTAACGCTAAAAATGTACTCTCAGGTATACACTGTTTTCCATCAACAACACTTTTAATGTTTAGTATTTATGAATTATACTCAACATAAAAGATGTTTACTATTTTCATTCTTAATCTGCTATTATATCTGAGCCCGTACAGCTCTGCTGAAGGTTTACATGCAGATGCACAGTATCTTAATTACTCATTCTACAGTAAGCTCTTTAAGCATCTCCATTCCTCATTCATTTGGAATGTTTAAAAATGCCACAAGAAGGGCTTGATGTCATCTCAACACTGAAATCCATCTGTCTATGGCCCTCTTTTGACTTTACTCCTTTTGCAGCCAAAATTTTCACAAAAGTTGATGAGAATTTGTCAACCTAAGGACTTGTGATGTCAGCTCCTGTGAAAGGCAATGGAATATTTGAAAGTGACAATGATGGGATCCCATACGTACAATATTCACTTTATGTAGGAGCTTAAACTTAAATCACTAATCTCTTCAAAATTAAAATACACAGAATTCTAAATGCTTCCAATAGGGGAAGAGGAAAAAGGTAGGGATGTAACACAGAAGAGACAGTTCTCAGTTTCCCATATTAAGTAATAGGTCCCAAATTTTGAAAATTAAATGAATTATTGATGTTGTAGCACCACAGTTCCTATTTATCCACTGACAAATACCTTTCCCTACCAAAAATTACCAATCGGATAAAGCTATATGACTCACCACAGATACATCTTCCCCAACAGCATGAACATGTTGTTGCACTAGCCAATCACAGGCTGGCAAAATTACAAAAGGAAATAAAATCACCCAAACCATAGCAACAAAGACAACAGCCTGACAATGGCAGATGCTACACAGAAATACCGACAAAACTGCTAAATATTATTCATTTTTAAAATATGTTTTATTGCTACTTTCATTTCATTTTGCTTTTATAACCCATAGAGCATTTCAAAAATAGTCATTAAAATATATACATGAATATATATGCTCTGAAAACAGGTTTTGTTTGGAAACTCACAGGCTATTGGTCCCACCAGAAACTCTCACCAGAGACATCAAAGGTAGACAGTATGGAACCTGATGGAGAGGACAGTGGGGTGTGAGCCCTATTTTTTTTATTGCAATCCTCTTTTGTTTCCAATTGAATCACTTTTAACACACACCTCAGGTTTCCCTTTCTGGGATAACATACTCCACACCCTAACTTTTAAATTTATTAGCACTTCTAAAAAATTAAACTTAAAAAGAAAGTCACATTTCTATTTTATTCTATGTAAGTTCAATTCAACAGCTTATTTTTTTAAATAAATACTAGAAGGATTCATATATACAATGAACAGATGTAGTATAAATTATAATTATCATCTTTTTTCTATTTACAATGATAAAATTCATGTTGAGTGAGGCTCTGAACTTACACACTTAGGTCATTAAGAACTAATCCTGCTGAAGTTTAAAGAAAATGAAAATAAAGGCATTAAATAAATTAATCAATAAATATACAAGTTACTTAAGGGCATTAACATGAAACTTGTTCCTATTTTCAATTTTCCTCCTTTGTCTTTAAAATTAAAAATCTACTTTTTCAACTAATAAAATTCCATTTTTTGCTTTTTTAAATAACTATACAAAAGATCTTTTGGGAACAAAGTAAATTTAAAACATTTAAATCTAATGAGGAAATTAAAATATATATATCTTGTACATATTTAAAAATGTACAAAAATCTACCCAGTAAAATATTACATGCAATTATGATTTTTAAAATAATGGTTGCTTTAATTCCCAAAACATCTAGAATCAATTCATCTAACTTTATCTTACAAAAAATTCTTAAACCTGTGTTATAATGCTTCTATTCACTAAACTTCTACATTCTAAAAACAAGAAAGAACAAGTCATTCCAGATTTTTGACCCCAACACTAACAAGCATGAGACCATTTCTCCCTCTTCTAACCAAGTGTGGCTTCATTTTGCGGACAAAACTCGAACTTCACTGTAAAATATCTCCGTGGGAAGGGTTTGGATTTTGACTTTTTATTGCCCTTTGATTTAAGGTAGGTGTGTGATACCATTTAAGTGACATCCAATCCCTCTTTAAATCCAGACAACAGGATGTAAAGAGGGATATCAGACAGATCTGAATTTTATTTTTAAAAGAATAGGACACAGAATCAGGAGGCCTGGGTTTAATCTTGCTCTGCACAAGTCACTAGGCACCTCTGAGACTTGATTCTCACCTGTACAAATGGACAGTGCATTACTTATTTACAATACTCCAATGAAGTTTAAAAAAAAAAAAACAGAAAGCTACAATGCATGCCAAAATTTAGTACTGCACTTGCTGCAAAACAGACACTGAATAAAATTAATTATTAGTATTTGTCCAGCTGCCTGCTTGCCTGCCTTCCTTTCTTCCACCCATCTCCTTTTCTGTGCAGTGCTGTGCTGTGCTTAGTCACACAGTTGTGTCCAACTCTTTGCGACCCCATGGACTATAACCCTCCAGGCTTCTCTGTCCGTGCGGATTCTCCAGGCAAGAATACTGCAGTGGGTTGTCAGGCCCTCCTCCAGGGGATCTTCCCAACCCAGGGATCAAACCCAGCCAGGTCTCCCACACCGCTGGCGGATTCTTTACCATCTGAGCCACCAGGGAAGCCCCTCCTTCTCTCTACTCTTAATCTATCAAGGTCCAAAATACTTACCACTAGGAAAATATGTGAAAGACACGAAGACAAATAAGTTTAAAGCTCTCAAAAAACATGAAAGCTATACCACCTCAATCTCCAGTTATTACCATCATCCTAACCATTTCTCAGGTTGAGATTAGCAATATCTCACAGACCAACACTTGCCAAATACACAAATGAATTTATTTATCTCAATCTTATCTCATTTAGTATCTCTTACAAACAAAACAGCAGAAATATCCTCTGCTCCAAACCTGCCACAATTTGTCATTTGTGGACATATTCCTTTGGCTAAAAGGCCATGTTTATTTCACTAGAATATTAATAAGAAGACTAACCCTGTTAGATAAAATATACTTTTACCCTGTGGAATTTTCATAGCTAAACAAAAAGTATTGATTTCTAATAGTTGGGGAAATGCCTAGGAAAAAAGCCATTTCTATCTTAACAGCAGCTAGAGAATTCTGATAAATTTCTAAAGTTTGGATCAATCACTTCTAACAGTTGCCTTGGTGGGAAATGGCCAAAATGTTGACAACATTGTAAGTTTCCCCCTTGAAAAGCAAAATGGTAATAATAATAATGATTATCTCAGTAGCCCCCTTTCCAAGTTCATGCATGCCACAGTGTCCTTAACTGGACCCCTAAATGCTACCGAGAATTTTTGCAAAACTTTTCTTTCTAAAAATCTGAAAAGAAATTCCAAAAGCCCCCACATAGTCTCTCAGTCTAGAACATACAATGCAAAAAATGATGGTGAGATGGATTATAAAATTCTCCACCTGATGTCTTACTGCCTGGGATCTTTTTACAGTCATTACTTAAACCAAAACACTTTTTAGAGCATCTCCATTTGCAATTAAGTTCATAGTTATATGTTTCTCTTAACAAAGCATGCCAGTTCTTTCATTCTCTTCCTCCTCCACCTGACTTCTTCCTTCCCCTGACCTCACCTCCCAAGGATTTACAATTTTATGTTTAAAAGCAAGATCTAACCTCTAAATGACCATGGGAAAATAATTGCTGAAACGACAACAAATTGGTGTTTAGCACATTCACCGAATGCAATCTGTATTTTATGTTTTTCCTTCTATTCTAACCTCAAAATTGTTTTTAATAATCTATATTAACATTTGTGAGCAATTAGAATTGTTGCTGCTTCTGTGCAAGTTTTAAAAAACCGACAGGCTGTTCTGCATCCTCTGGAAGCAGCTTGAGGCCTTAACCAAGTAAAACACCCAGTCCTACTGTGTACAGCAGTGACCACAACAAAGGCTGTGGTTTCTCCCACACTAGCCCTAAATAGGTTTAAATTAATGCTATCCATCACTGGGTGGAAAAGCAGACAAGGCAAATCCAAGCCAGCAGCGTTGGGAAATCTCTTACCAACACTCAAACCTCTGAGCCATAAATGAGTTGACCTCTGTTTTACTCCAGAACAACCCTTTTTCCCTATTTCTTCTACTCTCTCTGCCTTTCAACTTCTTTCTCACCACATTCTAGAATAAAGAATATTTTTACTGCATTCTAAATAGAGGATATTGCTACAATCTTCAAGTTATGTAGAAAACACTCAAGGATATAAAAGCCATATTTAATCTCAAGTTTGTTGATTGGGCTAACTCCCTTAAAGAATGAAAAGATAAGTAGAAAGATGACATCTTCTAAAAGCTTGTGCATATACCAATAAGTTCCAGTACATCAATCAGCCACAAAATCCACCTTTGGTTTAAGGTTAGGGTTACAATTTGAAATAGAGTGGTACTAACATTAAATATCACTGTATATAATCTTACCCCATTCTTTTTCCACATACAGTTTATTATTATAAATCAAAGAAACTAACCACACAACTATTTCTACTAGGCAGTTTATTAAGATACTATAATGTATAGTCTTAGACTTGAGTGTAAACATACATACGCACAAGCTCCTGCTAATAGGACATATTAACTATATTTTAGATACACAATCCTGCCACAAACATAGTAAGTTACCTTAAATTTAAAAATCATCACAATTAATTTAGCATAAAATTGTAAACAATAACAATCTAACATTATCCATTAAAATTTTTTTTATAATTCACTGGGTCGCAAAGAGTCGGACTCAACTGAGCAACTGAACTGAACTGAACTGAATATTACTCGGTATGCACTGATAACCTTCCACAGATGATTACACTGTATTTCAGGTACCCGCTTTTTAGAAAAAGAAAGCATTTCCCCCTACTCTATGCAGCACTGTGTGCAGCCTGGATGTGCACACACATGCACACGAAGCGCACACACGCTCCTACACAGACACTCCTAATCTTACACCTGCTCTGAAGCAGTAGGAAGTGAATTCTCAATCTGTCAACATGACCATCTGCTCTATCTGCATATCACGGCTTCCTCTATTACTATATGAAGGAATGGCAATCACGAAGCCAAAATACAACCACGGTGCACCTGAATGGGAGTCTCTCTTTGTTGAAATGGAATAATATGTGGCCTATCAAGGAGAAACTAACAGTAACAGAAATAATTTGAATGAGCATTCAGGACAGCATAATTAAGTGAACAATATCGTACAGGTAATATGGTCATCAGGAACCCTGCCAGCAGGTTTCCAGGACAGGTACCAAGCTTCCCAGGCACCACAACTCTTCCAGTAAGTGAGCAAACCTATATTATTCCTGGTCCGAACAACACGAAGTACAGGTAGCAACGATGGGAGCATGGAAGCAATCAGTAACGACTGTACTGAAAACACTACTGTGCAAACACGGGCACTTTCCACCGTGAAACTAACAAGTACTCCTGCTACCACTGGGAAAAGTTCAGTTTGCTCTGTCACGGACTAATTAACAATTACAGCAACTACCTGACTTCTGTCCTGTATTTGTCTTTCAAAGTGAATGTTAAGGCAACTAAAAATACTTTCAATCTTAGAAAATTCCTCACCTGCTAACTGAAGATGCTCATTGTGATTAATCGCCTTGGGGCCTAAAGCCACTCAAAACTTAGCAAAGGCCTTCGCTGAATTAAACATAATTCTATTTGTTTAACTTTAGTTTTTAAACATCTCCACACAGCTGCCTCAGCTTTCATTCTATCCCCCAGCAGGTAATAACTATAAAAAGTAAATTGTCACACTGTCATTTTATGGCCTAGATACAGCAACCTATCTCTATATAAGAGATGAGTCCTTAAAAAATCTAACCCCTTACAAAATTTAACTAACTCAACTGAGAATCTTTCTAGAATCTGATTACATTACCAGAAGTTATACAGAAGCAGTTAAAAAAAAAAAAAACTCTCCAGAAAGTTCTCGGTTGAGTGCCTACTAATGAACAAAGGTTAACTTTATCTAAAAGGTCAAATGCCTGGTGGCTAAGGTTATGACCTTAACAACTTAAATTGTGACCTTGCCACGTGCCGGGTATATTGTAGATTCTGATACAGATCATCTGGTAAAGACTAGTCATAAATTAGCTTTACTGTTACACGCCCACAAAGAAAACCATTTGCCACAATACCATAACATCTCCAAGATGTCATGTGATACATGGGAAGGACGACTCAAGTAGAGACCAAATTCTGGGCATAAAATGGTTTTACTCTTTTGTACTTTTAACGAGATGAAATTCTCAGGCTTCTGGAATCACTCCGATTTCATTACACTTGTTACTGTTTATCAGCCACAAAATTCACAATTCTAATGCCCCTTGATTTAGAGGGAATAAAAAAAAAGGAATGCAGTTTATGTATTGTATTTTGCATCTCAATAACTTAAAAAAAATCATCTCCTACACTTTTAAAAAACAACTGATTCTGCATTAGCTTCCAGTATTTACATGTGTGTTCTAAGATTTCAACTTCTGTCCAAAGAAGAGGCCGAGGCATGAAGCAATAATTATTGTATGCATTTTTAGAAAGAAAAAAAAAATCATCTTGTGGCAATCAAGGGGGGAAATGGCATTTTGGGAGGAAAAAAAATACATTTAATAGAAAGGACGGGGGAGGGGGGAGACTATAGGTGAAAAGGCCACAATGGTTTTGGCAAGTTTCTTGAAGCACGTTTCAGAGTCTCTGCCTCCTGCCAATACTGGCAAGTTCTCAAAACTTTTAAGGAGGTAAAAACATTGTTTAGTGTTTACAAATCTTCAGTATTATAACAGATGCTTGTCAAATCAGTTGTATGCGAGTTGACCGATCTACCTCCTATTTGTACTGGCAGCTTCCCTTCCACAAATAGCAGGCCTTTAAATCTCTGAAATCAAATTTGAGATATTTTCAGACAAAAGGCCGTGAGCATCCCTCGGACCCTTCCCGGTGCGCGCAGAGGCGCCGCGGCTGCGCAGGGAGAGCCAATGGCCTGCACTTGGCCGGCATTCAGGCAACCGAGGGATTCTGGGAGGCGCAGGGAAACCGAACCGAAAGGTAGTCTGATCCACGGTGCTGGCAATAAATCTTTCATTAGCAATAAGGATGCTCACTCTTCCTAAGCAACCTTCTACCTGCCATTTTACCAACATCAACCTTCCGGTCCTTGAAACCGCCAGCAACTGTGTTGGCTCAAGGATCTGGAGCCATAAAACGGGCAAAAACCGTCAACAGTGAAAGAGAATCCAACGTGAAACGGCGAGAGCGAGAAGGGCTGCGTCTCTGTGAATCTAAAGGAAACGTTTACACCTAAAACTTAGAAGGGACGCTGCTCATACCAATAAGCGCAGAACAGGTATTCCGTTGTGATGTTACCTTCGAAGGACGCACACACCGCGATGGGCATCACTCGTTGGCACCTGCAATTTCCTATGTTGGTCCGTTAGAGCATTTATTATCATTTATAAAGTATTTACTTCTCCAAATATTAGAGGTTAAACACACGATTTTTGAAGAGTGTGCTCCCAAAGCACCTCTAATAGCCACACCTTTTTTTGCACCTTGCCCTGGCAGAATCTCTACTTATACATATAAAAATAAAATTTTTTAACTCTGCTTTTTCAGTAGACAAAGTAACAACAATAGAGTTAACCGAGAGTTAATAAAGGGCCGCTTGTTCCTGTTTAGAGGTCATTTGGGAGATGTTGCCTTTTCGTTTTTGCTACCCAGAACTGGCTAAAGCAACAGGCACCTCTTATAATTAAGTATACATTTTCAAAAACCCAAATATTTGAAACACTTACAGATCACATCCTCTAAAATACTCATCTATCCCCTGCCAACAGAATGCAAATGATGATGTGACATGCTTGCAAAGTAAATTTCTCCAGTTTCTTATGTAAGGACAGATGGATAACAAAAGTTCTCTTTCTAAAACATATATTGAGAAAAATAATAGAGAATAGGCTATCAGATGACTTCTTTAAAAAATTGCTCGCATTTTTAGAATTAAAAATGTTTTGCAAAACAATGGAGTGTTCCCTTTCACAGGTATCATCTTCTCTGCCCTTTGGCAAAAAATACATACATACATGCACCCCAAAACAACCTACTGGAAGGAATCCACAACCTTCGTTCTTCCATCTGGCTCAAGTAACTGCCATAAAGGTAATCTAGCAAGACCGATATGTACATATAAAAAGTCAACAAGTTTCACAGGACCTGAGCTTTCACGTTAACACAATGAGCCTTTTGTCTAAAACAAGACAAGAGGAACAAAGTAAAAATGCATTATTTTATCCAGTCCTCAATAGTTTTATCCCGAATGCTACTCTACCTGCTGCAACAGACACAGGAAAAGCATGCCTTGAAAACAGCCTTGGAACAATAAAGAATGTTATTATGAATCAAAGCAACTCAATCAATTTTCAATATCGATTTCTCAATTGGTTCACGCACTATACAGGTTTGGTTACTTTTAAGATTAACCTTTCCATCAACTGCTTAAAGAGCTGGATTGTTTTTTTTTCCCTTAGCAATCTTAAACAACACCAAGAATTCCTAACACAAAGTTAGTAAGTTTGTATTACTGTGATTCTTTTTTCTTCATAAATGATCAGCTATTTGACAGCAATCTTACCTCCAACCTCTTCTTGATTAGAAGGGGGCTCAAGAGGCTCCAGAAGGTTAAAAACACTCCCAGAAGAAAAGCAACTAAAAACATTGCCTCACTATTAAACTAAATGCTTTTTAACTAGATCATTTGCCAGTTAAAATAGACTCTTTCTTACAAGGGTTTTTATGAGGTTTCTCTCACCCCTCATCAAAAAAACGTGATTTAAACAATATCTCATAATTGACTACCAACAAATTGATAACACTACTTGCCAAGAGACTTGAACTGAACAAGAATGCTCTCAAAGCTATGCTTTTCCACCTGAATGAAGGTGGAACCTCAAACTCTGCAGCATCTGGCTACTCTGACATTGGGCTACCTTGGACACCACGCTGTCCATATAGACGTGGCCTGCCATAGGGAGCTCAAGAATGGACCAGCACACGCAGAGGTCATCAGGAAAGAAGCACCCGCGAGAAAGTGGACCGACTTCTCACCATCGCACTTACCTGCTGCATGCACAAAGTATGCCAAATATAAATCGAGTTCCTTAACAGAAACCCCTATGTGATGGGGCTGGACACAGAGCCCTGGATTAGAGCACTGCGGGGACTTTACAAGGCGCTCGCCATCAGTACTTTCGAGCGGAATACCTTTAAATAAAATCACCATAACAAGGTCCAACCTCCAGACTTTATCTGCCTGGCGGAGGCAGTCAATTCTTCGCATCTTGCCTTTCTGGTCTGGGTTGGAAAGAACGCAACACGGAGGCTTTTTCCCTGTAACTGTAAGAACAAAATCCTCTCGGTACTCAGGTCGGATATCTTTCCGCAACTTGGCCAGCAGTCGAGATGCCCACTTCTGTTTGACCTCTGGTTTTTCACTTAGCAACTCATCCTTCACAGCTCTCTCTTCTTCTTTTGACATACGCTTTTCATGTTTTTTGAAGTATTTTCGTTTTCGGGCCTGCAGGTTGAACCACGTGTAGGCGAAGGCTCGGACGTGGGGCAGAAGTGCTTCGATGAAAGGATGAAATTCATCCTGGCAAAATGAATCAAGACAAAAATATAACTAAAATGAAAACAAAAGGAAACAACATTTCTTTAGATGCTCACCTTTAAAATATGTATATATAATCCTATTTCACTTGAAATTTGATTCAAGCACTACCAAAATCATACATGGGATTGCTATGGGAAGTCCAAGAGGGGGGGTTAAAAATACTATCAGTATCGTGTCTCACAATCTCAAAGAAAAAAACTGTTAAAAGTAAAAAATGGTTTGTTATGTTACAGAATTGTACCAGGTTCTATTGTCGGGCCTACGTCCCAAAGCCTTTAGACAGCCAGTGAAGTTTATCGAAATGCTTATAACAACATATAATCTTAACCCTATTTCAAGGAAGGCATATCTAATTTTGCTCCAGCCTTGACCTCACTACTTGTAGTACAGCCAGGGCTCCGCAGCCAGATTGGCAAATCCTAAACATTTAGATGCCAGTCAGTGTTTATGGAAGTCTAGGAGCAAAAATCATCTCCACGCTCAATGGAAACAAAGACTTTCCCTCTACAAGTAGTGCATGTAGACTCTGATCTGTTTCTTAGTCATTTTTGTAACATTTTAATTCCTTTTTAAGTATTACAGTTAACACACAATTTTTTTTTTACTCAAAAACTTAGAAAAATTTGGCAGGTCCATATATAAAAGAAGAAATGGATTTTATATTTGTCGGACTAGAATAAAAGATCTATGTCCAAGACATAATTGCTGATATTATGGAAATGAAACAAAAAGGCAAAAAAGGGGGAAAAAAAAAAACAAAAGCGTTCAAGCCAGATAGTAAACAGAATGTGTCACTGTGACAACACGGTTGCAACTAAATACATTCAATTTACTGATGTGATTGTGAAATACCTTCAGCAATAATCATCCCTAAAGAACAGGGTACCTATTTAAAATTTGAAAATAGTATTTCAGGTTTTTTGTTCTCACAGGGAAACAGAGAACCTGGTATATTCAATGCTTATGAGACTACAGAAAAACCCTCATGCTTGCCTCTTAAAATTCAAGTAATTTGAAAATAAAATTGAATCTAAAACATTTAAAATTTTCTTACTCTTTTATTGAAAATACTTGATTCTTTTGTTTGACATTTTCTTAGGAAACAGAAATATAAAATTAAAGGAAAATTAAACAGTAACCTCCACAAAGCTTTCTGAGTACATCTAACTTTTGATTAACCAACCCACACTAATCTTACATAACTTCTCCCCACTGCACAACCCCCACCAAAAGATAAATTATTTACTTTCAAATAAATGAGGATAAGGAAGCCAAAGAGATATTTGATGACTTTTTTAAAGGGTGGAGGACAGACAAATATAAAATGCATTCTTTAAGTTTGGAATATCCATCTAAATATATACTTTGGAGGCACAAGTAACTATAATGTCCAAAATATTAATACTATCAAACCAATTATTAATTTTTAAATGTTAAAATATAAATTGAGTGCTTAAAATTGGTGAAATATTTTAACAATCAAGCCTGTTAAAATATAAATTACAGTCAATCATTTAAACACTACATATGACTGCTTTTTAGGTAAGTTTATATTAATATAATATACAATAAATCATTTCAATAATTGACATTTAATTTTTTCCTCTCTCAACAAATTTCAGGCTTTGTATTTCAAGTTTAGGTTTGAAAACTGCTCTTTTTCAATGAAAGAATCCAAAAGCAAAGAAGTCAGCCTTTATAATGCATGTACATTAAGTGGAGAGAAAACAGAGAAAAATACAAGAATTATATTATTCTTTCCTATATACCATTTGCACTTTAAAATTTCTGATGTTTGGGTATCTTTTCTACTATTATACTTTGAAAGAGAGAAATGGGGTGGGGGGAGCATTTTTCAAGCCACAGTTTATCTAGCACGGTATACACCAAACCGCAAAGCATTTAAACATTACTAAATTCTGAGTTCATCCTTGAAATGCTCTAAAATACATAAATTTAGGGTTTGAAACACTCCTTCACATTGACTGACTTTTTTATATACACAGGACATGCGGGGGACCAAGGCTCTCTGGAATTATGCAAAGAAAGCCCGGAGTCTACCTTAACTACAAAGTGAGCTTTCACCAAAAGGAGGATTTCATTTTAAAGTCTCAGCACCATTTTAAAACGCAAAGAATAAGTTAGCTCCAAACATTCATATTTATGTCCAAACCTAGTCTTATTAAAGCACTTTAATAATGATAAACATTTAAAATAAATCTTCCAATGTGACATTTAAGTGTTCAAAGATATCCCAATATGCTTCTCAGAGAACTGCGAACTGCGTTCATTCCTGTTCAAAAAGATTTTGTTTACCTGCCAACCAAATGCCCACATATCTCATCAAAAAAATCCTTAAATGAGGTCAACTATGTCAACTAATCATTAAGAATAATCTTAAGTCCCAATTTTGCATCAAAAGTATTTACAAGTTTTTACTCCCCAAAGGTTTTAAGAATGTGCCAATAAAAGTGCACAATATTTTGTATTTTTTATGACTCAGTCACATGCACAATGATAGTGCTAGTTATTTTTCTCAACACACAATTAGAAATATTCCAGAATATCAAAACTAAAGGCTATCATTCACTTGTAGGAAATGTCCAGGCATAGCATAAATTAGTTTTTAAAGAAAAAAACAGTATGCCCTTATAAATCATGTTGTTGCACATATCGCCATAAGCTGTGGAATATTTAAAAATAGTCAAGAGAAAACAAAAAGAATATTTTATGTATGTACTCGGTGAGAAAGTTACAGGCCAGCAATAAAAACAAACCTGAAAACCTGTTTCAAAAGCAACAGGACTTTGAATCAGCATCTTCAATGTTCATCTGTTTGCAAGTAAGCCAAGTTTCAGAACCACGGAATGCTGATATTTCTGGAACTACTTCTTTGAAAGGTTCACCTATAAATTTCTACTGTTATCATTCTATGACCAGGTACATGATTTGGTTAAGATGTTCCCACTTGGATTAAACTAGGATGTTTGGCATTTTCCTAATAAAGTTTTTAAAAATTGCATTCACGTATATGGAGTCTATTCTTTCATTTAGAGTCTTTTTATCACTATGCTTTACTGGACTTTCTTTAATGACCAATAAACTTCTTTTTTGTTTTTAAAACTGGCTCTAAAGCTTTATAAATATTCTGGCAAGTTAAATACATTGTGAATCAATTTTTTAAAAGAACAACTCATAAAATATATGACCCTTATTCACTATTTAGTGTACATTTTCTTTACAAACTGTTACACGAAGTAAGCATTTCTCTTGGTGTTTCCAGAAGGCCTACTGAATGTATCCATCACAGGGCCAAATAGGTTTTTTTTGTTTTTTTTTTTAAACAAAACTTTCTTAATGTGATAATGGCTCATGAGCTGTGAGAATCCTATAACTGTGTTAAATACCTGACTATGCCCTGGGCCTACATGCGTACACTGGTATCCTCATATATGCGCCATGCCAAAATATAAATTTATCTATTGGGAGCTCACTGGAGAAGTCCCTGAAGTGTCTGCTAAGTTCCTTCCTCACAACAGCAGCACCACTGGTATTATCTACCAGTTCTATGTGTTGCAAACTTTTGCCAGCTAGAACTTCAGCCTTTGAATCTCAGCATTTTCACTGTAGTCATAACTCATTCAAATTATCTTACACTTTGCATCTTATCCATATGCAATTGTGAACCTTGCCAAAAGTGGTTGGAAAAGTTTCATTCCATACTTCCACAAGTTACTAAAATAGTAACTTTGGAAGTTTGTTAGGGAAAAATAAAAAACTTTTACAATAACTGAAAGCAACTGCTATCCATTATTAATGCTAGGCCTAAATCCCAAACCGACCATTTCAACATAAAAGATATATTTAAGAGTCTTCTGAGATCAGATAGCCGGTAGATGACTGTTAGATATTGCAATAAGAAGGGATGTCATGTGGGAAATAAATCCAGAATCGAGAGAGGAGAGAAGAAACTATGGATACGTTTTAGTCTTCCAGAAAGAATTCCGGATAAACCGTTATCTCCTGCTAAATGAAAGCAAGAAGTGGTAGCAGGTTTTTGTAGGGAGTGGTGAGTAAACATTTTACATGAAGCATACAAACTTCATGTACATGATTAATGGTCAGATCGCAATGTACCAAAACAGTATGAAGGCTCACAGTTTTCTTCAAAAAAAAAAAAAAAATAGCGCAAAATCACTTTGACTTCATGCCTTTTGGTCAAAATAAATAAATAAATAATATATTCAATAGGGACCAGATTTGGAGCCTTGAAGTAGCAATATTTTGCCTGGGGGTAGTGCAGACAGGGGCGGGATGGAAAGGGAGGACATGGAAAGGAGAGGCGCTGGGGCGAGAGACCCACGCTCCGAGTTAGGTTGGAGGGGAAAAGTTGCCCCAGTCCTGAGCGCGGAGCTGCCCGAGTCGCGTTGCGGCGGCGGGGGGAGACGCGTCCGAACGGGCCGCCGCTCGGGGCTCGCGGCTGGGAGCCCAACTCCGCCCGGCGCGCCCCAGCCCGCGGCCCGCGGCCTCGGCTGCTCGCCGCCCTGCGCAGCGTGGGCTCGTCCCGGCACGGAAACTTTCGCTCGGGAAAGCCAGCGGGCGACAGGCGGCGAGGACGCAGGCTCCACCCGGCCGACGCGGGGGGACGCGCGGCCCCGCAGCCCCGCAGTCCCGCTCCGCGGAGCCCCGGGGCCGGCTCGCCGCCGCCCGCCCGGGTCCGAGGGGCGCTGTCCCGGCCGGGGCCCGGGGCGCTGGCCCGCGTCCCTCCCGCGGCCGGACCCCAAAGGCTGACAAAGAATAAACAAAAGTAAGAGTTTGGGGCGGCTGCGGCGGCGCGGGCTCCGCGGGCGGGCCGCGGGCGCGGGGACCTGAGTTCTCCCGCAGCCGGGGGTGCAGCGGCCCCGAGAGTGCGGGGCGTGCGGGGGGCTCCGTCGGCGGCCCCCTCCCCGGGCGCCGCGGAACTACAGAAACCGGCCTCGCGCCTGCAGAAACGCTGAGTCCAGATTTCAGCGTGACATGAGCTGCAACCCCGCCGAAACACGTGCGGGGCGTCCGAAAACACCACCGTTCCGCAGTCAATCGCCCCGATATTAATTAACGCATTAATAAGAGGGCGCCATTAGCCATGTGCCCACACAAATGGCCGTGCAAGAGGAATGCACCCGCATGGAAACAAAGTTACTTTCTCAAAGCTGTATTTCTCCGCCCCCCCCCCCACCACGAGCACACGCGCGCACACATACACACACACAGAGAACACGCGCAGATATGGGCACACCCCGGGACACATGCCCCGGGCCCTGCTAGCGCGGGGTCCCCGGCACCGCCGGCCCGGCCCCAGGTCTGCCCCCGCCATCCCGACCCCCCCGCCCCCGACTCCGCATCCAAACAGCTGCTTACCTGGGTGAGACAGAGCGGAGAATACATCACTGCCGGGCGGTGGGGTGTGCGTGTGCGTCTGGTGTGTGCGGTTTGGAGGTGTGCGTGAGTGCGGGTGAGAAAGGAGAAAGAGGGAGAGAGGAGGAGAGAGAGAGAAGGGGGGAGAAAAAAAAAATCAAGCCTGCTTCTTGCGTTCACATTTCCAACTCGGCTCAACTGCAGCCAGCCAGCGCTATTGCCGCTCCATGAGCTGAACTTTAACCCCGCCTAGAGTTTCCCTACACTCCACTATACATGTCTACTGTACGCGGGCGTTAAAGGCATAGCGCACCCTTTCCCGCTCCCGCGCCCGCCGGCCGGGTGCCCGCGAGCTGCCCGCGCGCCCGCCTCCGCTCTGCACCGCACCGCACGGCCGCCGCCCGCTCGCGCCGCCGCCGGTGGGGGGGGGCGTGGGGGAGGGGGCGGCTGCGGCGCCGCGCGGCCAGCCGGGTCCCGAGCCTCCGCGGCCGCTCGCGCTCGCTCCTCGCTCGCTCCCTCTCTCGCTCCCTGGCTCGCTCGCTCGCTCGCTCGGCCCCCCCCCCTCACCCCCCCGTCCCCGCTCAGCGCATTACTGGGTAACGCAGTGAGGAGCAGTTACAGTCTGTACTCCCGGGCAGCTATAGGCTGCCACAGGATGTGCTTAAGCAAACAAAACTACTTTTCCTCGTCCCCATCCCCCAACCCCCGCCGCAGACCTTCGCGGACCTCGGTGGAGGACTTGGGCAACTTTGCCAGGTTGCCCTGCACCCCTCGATTCACTGCGTGGGCACGGAGAGAACCGCGGAGAAAGCCGAGCGCGGTGGGGGGGGCGGGCTTGCAGATTTGCATGTATGCAAATTTAAAAGAATCAGACCTCCTAGGTAACTTTTTTTCCCTTCTGAAATGCGGTACGGCTCAAAGCATTGTAATCTCTCCAACGAAGCTTTTTGTGGGAATAGATCGTCGGCAGAGGTAATTATGCACAAAATCCTGCAAACTTTGTGCAGCTTCAGTCCTATGGCCTCCAGAAGCGGGGGTGGTGGGGGAAATTTTCACAAGGAAGATTCACCGGATTTGGGGGCTGGTGTGGGGGGGTTGTCTGGAGAAAGGGAGGCGGAGATTAACGAGCATTCTCCCTCCCAGGACTGTGAAACTAGTGGGTTTGAGCACAGACGCCATAGAAAAAGTTGTATCACGTTCAGAAACAACAGTGGTTTAGCTGTGACATCTTTTTCTTTTTAGGAGGGAAAAAAAAACGTGAAAGGGATGTCCCCTTAGGGAAGGGAGATATTCTCGTCCACAAACGCGTGCCCAGAACTGGACACAGGCCTGTCATTACCGCCCCTGTTCCCGGGACACCTCTGGAAGGGTGCCTTTTAAGAATCCCCTCTTTTTCCCTCCCCCAGGTAATAGTTCTTAAAATGGAAAAGAGCTTCCTGCAATTATTTTAGGTTTGCTAAAGTATTGTTTTGGCAGAAAAGGGGGGTGGTTTTTAGGGTTTGGCAAGATGCCAATAAGCCTGCTTTTCCAGTTTTTTTTTTTTAACCTCATATTTTCTCTAGGTTCTCCTCACTGCTGGGAAAGGGAAAGAAAAAAAAAAGTATACCTCCTTCCTCCAAACCCCCATTCCATCTCTTCTCATCTCCCTCACTCTAGTTTGCAGCCTTCTGCATTTTCTAATCCTCAGAATTCCAAAAGGGAAGACGACTGTATGGCGATGAAAGGCTCTCTCTATCTAGCACACAGGGGAATGTGCACCTTGGTGGAGGCTGCCCATCTAGAAAGCCTCTGAAAAGAGGAAATTCCTGTAGGAATGCCCACTCTGCATGTGTGGAAGAGATGACGCGTTAAGGCCACTCTCATTCAGACTCTTCCCCCACCCCACTCTCTTTTTTTAAAAAGTAAGGGGCAAGAAATATGCTCCTAGAGAAAAGAAAATGAAGTCCTCAAATATTCTGCATCTTTCTAATGTGATTTTATGCTTGTTCTCCAGTTACTTAATAGCCAAAATAATTCCTGGCTTCTCAGGAGACCATTTTCACACGCCCCCGCTTCTAAATATCCTTGGAAATCTCTCAGGTTATTTATTGGGGTGAGGGGAAATAATGACTTAAAACTTTAATAAAAGAGCCCCGTTTCCCAAACGACACAACTGCTTTTTTTCCTTGCTTCCTCTTAGATTTCAGTAGGAGAAAAACGTCCTAAAAGGCTAGCCGAGTTACAGAGACAACATTCCTGGCCACGAGAACCCTTGCTGGGATCTATAACTTCAACGCGCTCCAAGTTTCCTCGATAGAAGTTTCTGGCTGACAGTTCCAACATGTAACTGAGGCACAGTGAGAAGTTATTGTTCAGAGTGTGTACTCTTGGGAAGCTCTCTTCCAGAGAAGATTAAAATCTTTCTTTTGGTGTATTAAAAGATAGACTTCACATCTGCCACTTTCCAAAACAGTAAAGATTCTGAGTTTTAATTGAATCTCAAGAAAAAGGAAAAGGATTTTTTTTTTAAAAAAGCACTGGCACGTCCCCCTGGGTTTTTTTTTGTTTGTTTTTTTTTTTTTTTTAATGGGGTAAAGTAATTTAATGCTGATATTTCTACTTTAAAAACTTCTTTTGTTGCAGCAGTGGATGTGCCCGCGATTTCCAGCTTTCTGCGGTTAGCAATATTATCTTAAGTAACTTTTGGCGCCCTTCGTAAGACTTCTGGATATGGGACGATTGTTTGCGCCCTCTAGGCAAGGGCTGGATCCAAGTTCAGCACCAAAGCCCTTCACATCCGCTCCTGCTTTCTCTCCTATCTCCGCCAGCTCCCGCTCCCTCCCCCGCGGGAGGGGGGTGGGGTGGAGAGGCGGGGGAAACACTACAAAGCCCAGCTCCAACTACAGCCTTTGGAAACCGGACTGAGAAAAATACAGTAGAAGAGTTACAGTTACAGAGAGGCTTCTGGTAACTTTCTCTCCAACAGGCATAAATTTAAACACACACACAAAGAAACAGATGTTCCTCAAAGGGCAGTCTGGGGGTAAAAAACATTTCCAACTCTCTCCCCTGGTCCCAAGTTACAAAAGTAAATCCTTGTCCAGAGTTCACAAAGATACTGAGACCCTTGAAAGAGCGCAGGGATGAAGGGTGAAGAGAAGAAAAAAAGGATAGTGGAGAGAACAGTATAGGAAACACAGGTGAAATACAAAAACTAGTTTACTGCAATCATATAAATGACCCATTGTTAGGAAGGATAAACCCCTTATTGGAAATAACCACTCCAATCATTTATTTTGTAAGTGCTAGGAGACTGCCTTGAAATGGGATTGTCTCTGTGCAAAGGAGGCTCCTGTCATGCTCTCTGCTATCCATATTCTTCCTGGCACAGAGCCCAGCCTTGCATTTGCTGTGTTTTATTTGCAGAAATGTTACCTTGCCAGTTTTAGTGAAATCCTCTTAGATATATAAATTACGTCAATAAGGATTCACTCATATGTACATCTCGAATACCCCTCATTTCAGAGGTTACTTAATAGGAAGATCTTGTTAATATGATTTAGATTTTAATGTACAAAGCAGTGAAGATAAAATTGGGGTTCAGAAGTGACAATGCCATTTACTATAGTTCTTACCAAGACTAACTTTATTACTCACATTTCCCAAGGTTTTCCTTCTCTAGTTTTTTGATCTGCAGTCACTTGTGTGCAGATTTTTCTTATATGCATATATTCCTAAATTGAATCATGTTGCTTAGCTGAGCATCTAAGCAGATTCTTACATCAGATTTCCAGGCCAGATTTGATTAGAAGGCCTAAAGCCTTGGGAAATAGCTGGATGGGAATTTAAGCCAAAGATGGGAAAGAGCCTCTATTATTTTCCATTCATTTCCCAACAGAAGTAGGT
This sequence comes from Bubalus kerabau, assembly GCF_029407905.1. Classification (NCBI taxonomy): domain Eukaryota; kingdom Metazoa; phylum Chordata; class Mammalia; order Artiodactyla; family Bovidae; genus Bubalus; species Bubalus kerabau. The sequence continues at coordinate 85,026,654 of NC_073629.1, forward strand.
GTCTACACTGCTCATAGGGAAGGAAAAGATGGATATATTTTAGTCAGAGGCTGCCAGTTACTGTCTCCAAGACAAGCTGCTGCCGTTGGTTTCCACAGGATTGGTGTCAAAGACTTGTTCAAGAGGCCAGACTCCAGTGGAGAGTTAGCAAGTCAGCAATCTTCCACACACACCCTCCACAGGGGTTATTGTGGTAACAAGAAGAAATGTGCAGTTGGCCAGTCTCAATATCCTATTCGCTACTGACCATATATTAAACAGAATTCAAGAAAAGTCAAGAAAAACACTCTCCCCTTCTTCCTTTCAAATGTATAAAACAGCTGTCAGTCCACCTGTGAAACAGTCTCTACTTTAAAACTGTTTAGAGTTCCAGAAGAGAGGCTTGCCTATTCCTTCAAAGTACCTGAAAAGCCAAAGCTTCTAAGATAAACAGAGAAAGGCGTTTTGCACTGCTAAGCATGCAATACATTATTTTCCAAAGCTCACTACAATCCCATAGTTTATCAGTCACACATTTTTAAAAGTTGAACCTCATCTTCCACAACCGTTAACAACTTCCCTGAATTTACAAATAATCATTCATGCAAAGTTAAACATTTCTCTAACAGAATTTTTTTAACTTTTTCTAAAAGGCAAGGAAGGCTTACATTCATGCAAAACAAAACAAACAACCCCACGTTAATTAAGTTCTTTTTTTCTTCTAAAATTCAAAAACTCTTTCCTATTGTGCTTGCTAAATCCGGAAGAGCTTGTAGCTTTGACAGCTTGAACCACACCATCCCCTTCAGAGCCGCAGAGAACTTCAGATCTTCTCTGTCCCGCCCCCTCTGGCTACTGAGAACCATTGTACACCCAAGCTTGGATATGATTGGGTAAAGCTTTTGTCAATCTCCCCTATGGTCCCATTGATTAGAGGATCGAATCGTCAATTATTCTCCCGGTCCAGACATTTCTTTTCGGGTTAGGTTGACTGCTGAGGCCAGACGTCTTTTTACAGAACAGAGCACGTACAGGATTTTTTTCCCCCCTTTCTGGAACCGAGCAAGCGCTAGGAGGAAAAAAAAAAAAAATCTGTCAAGCTCAGCAATTTTTTCAAATCTCGGGGAGAAAAAAAAAGGAAACCCGGTCCTTGATGTACATAACAAGAAAAGAAAAAAAGCCATCCACAAAGCTACATCTTTAAAACAAAACCATCACAATAGACATTTACCCAGCAATCACTCCAATGCATATGCAAGCTAGAGAAATTTTAAAGTCTTAGCCATTAAACAAAATCATTCTACCATTATTGTTTATAAAACGCGTACCGTATAAACGCAAAATAGAAAGTTTAAAGCTGAACCACGTACCATTGCAATGTAAAAAGAGTACGTGAGAAACTGAGAAACTTTAAAATGTTCAGACGAATTGCTTCATTAGTTGTCCCCCTTTTTTTGCATTAAAAAAGACATCTAAATAAACTTGGAACCGTTGAAAACCCGGAAGAGATTTTTTTTAAGCTGTTGGCCAATTGCAGGCTTCTTGGAGAATTTTTTTTTTTTTTTTTAACTCCAAATCAGGAGGCTTTTGCAATTGCAATACGCGCTCTCTGCCTCTCTCACTGTCTCTCTCTCCTCTTTTGAAAGCGATCCAACCCCGGCTGGCTGGTTCTCAGATTCTCTCTGGTTTTGCCTTGTGTGCTTTGGATTGTACGAGACTTTGCAGAAGTTGCAATCGATTCGCAGTCCCTCTCTCCTCTCCCTACCCCCTTGTTTATTTCCGCAATCGCTGCAATTTGCATAGTAACCACGCACGAGGCGGCGGTGGGGGCTGGGAGGGGGCAGGGAAAAGGCCTTGCCCCCTTCTCCCCTCCTCCTGTCTCTCTCCCCCCCAGTCTCCTCCTCCCCCACGGCGTGTGGCCAATAGGAGCCCCGGCATTCAGCGCAAGCTCCGGTCGGGACACCGTTCGGAAGAAAGCCCCTGTGTTACTAGGCCCGGCTCTCTGGATGGTGTTTTTGGCGCAGTAGGAGTTCCCCCGCTTGAGGACCTCGCAGCCGGTACTAGGGAGATGTGACGATATAGTACCTTTGCCTGCGGTTGTGCGGGTTTCGCACGTTTTAATCAAGTCTGCACACCTGCTTTCTCGGTTTCTTTTTCTGTAGTCTCTCGTGAGTTATTAGGCTAGTTCAGGATGGTTAGTGAGAGATTTAACCTTTATTTGCACTGGTGTAGACCAAGAGCTAAAGATCCTCTTTGGTTCATTAAATCAAGAGAGTGCAAAATGGCACAGAGAACTCACAATGAAATAAAGCTTCTACTCCAGATTCAGAAAGAAAAAGGCATTGGCTCTGCCCTGCAGATGGCTGAACATAAAACTGTTAGGTGGGCTCCCTCAAGAATAAAGCTGTTCCTTTAAAGCAAGAGATGCAGTGAAATTCTAACTTAATTGCAAGGGTCTAATTTGTCAATATCCTTAAAAAAAAAAAAAAAAAAAAAGCTTGGGTTCCACAAAGTTTAATACAGCCCTCCACCTCCCATCCCCCGAAAAGAAGAGCTGAAAGACATTCCACATATATAGGGGAGAGGCGTTAAAACACAGTTATTGGATTATTAAGTCCTCCATCTCACTGATTCATCTTATATCATTAAACCAGACTCTTTAAGATCATGTAATCAGGTTATTTCAATGTCAATCTTTTATGTGTTTGTTTCAAGCAATAAACAAGCCATTGGTTCAATGGTGGTGTGTGTATGGGGTAGGGTGTCCCTTTAAGTGGAAAGCTTCACAACTGGCCTATTATTATTATTATTTTTTTAATGTGTTTGCTTTGCATCAGTTAAGTAGCTTAATACATTTTTACTGAATAACAGTTACAGAAAAATGTGTGCTTAGCTCACTTGATAAAATTTATCCAATAAGAAGTCAAGAGGAATAGGAAGCAACCTGGCAGTTGTCTGATTTTCTTAACTGTCCTTGGTAAAGTTACCTAATTAATTAATAACAGGACCTTGCACAGTTAAATTAGAGGTTAGAGAAACTTCCTATTTTATTTTGGACCACATTTTTGGCTTTAGACTTAAACACTTTACAACTAGCTAACTAATGAAGCATTGCTGGGAGGTAAAGTACCGTGGCTGCCCTTGGTATTACACAGGATTTGCTGTTCTGGTCCGACTCTGATAGATTCAAATATTGTCTAGCTCTGGAAAGTCTGTGGCATTTAATCCACTGAGCATTTCCACTTGGCATACCACTTTCACCTTAGAAACACACTTGATGAGATATAGTGGCTTAAGTAAAAAGAAAAAAAATAATTTTTTAAGTAATCAAAAAATTTCTAGGCCTCGTTTGGCTGGTGCTACGCTATGTGATCTTGAGACGGTTACATAACACCTATAAAATAGGACATGGACTTATTGTGAGAATGGAGGTCTGTTTTATCAAGAGCTAAGAGCCTTTGAAATGCACAAGAGGTATCAACTTGTATTGCATTGCTCGGTAGATGCTGTGGCCTGAATAATTACTAATTTTAAGCAAACCAGGCCTTGTCAGTAGGTGGTAACAGTGAGTTTTGTGTATAATGTCTGTACTTCATTAACTTGGTCTAATGTTAGCACTGGTTAGCACCAGTTCCAAAGTAATCTTTTATATCTTCGTCTAGTCAACAACAACACAGTATAGGCTTTGGAATCCAACTTAGGTGTTAATGTTGGTCCTACTATGTGTGGTGGTGGTGGTGGTTCAGTCGCTAAGTCATGTCTGACTCTGACCCCATGAACTGCAGCCCACCAAGCTCCTCTGTCCATGGGATTTCTCAGGCAAGAATACTGAAGTGGGTTGCCATTTTCTCTTCTAGGGGATCTTCCTGACCCAGGGATTGAACCTGCGTCTCCTGAATTGCAGGCAGTCTCCAGCAATGCAAGTGGATTCTTTACCACTGAGCCACCAAGTAAGTGCCTACTATGTGACTCCAGGCAAATTATTTAACCTTGGTAAGTTTTAGATCCCTCCTTTGAAAAATGGTACATATTCAGATACCATATGTAAATTACTACAATATGTGTGGCCAATAAAGGTAGCTATAATAATACTATTACTGTTTAATATTTATAATGTTCTAGGTGAGCTTTCCGGGTGGCTCAGTGGTAAAGAGTCTGCCTGCCAATGCAGGAGATGCAGGAGACACAAGTTCAATCCCTGGGACAGGAAGATGTCCTGGAGGAGGAAATGGAAACCTACTCCAGTATTTTTGCCTGGGAAGTCCCATGGACAGAGGAGCCTGATGGGCTACAGTTCATAGGGTTGCAAAGAGTCAAACATGACTGAGTGACTGAGCATGCGCTGTGCACACATGCATACACCCGTATTCTGGGTACACTGAATGTGTTAAGAGCTAAGGAAACAGAGAATAAGATATTATCCCTGCCTCCAAGAAGCTTTCAGTCCAATGGCAGAGACAAGACATAAAGGTAAATAACAATATAGTAAGTGCCATCTCTAACTTAGATATACATAAAGGGCAGTAGGAATACAGATGACTGATCTTGCTTGGGTGTACAGATAAAAAGAAAAAAAAAGTGACATTAGTGTTGGGCTAAAAGTATGCATTTGTCAGGTGAACAATTGAGAGGCAGAGTACTCCTGTCTAGGAGAGCACGGTGCTATCAGCGTATGCAATGGGCCAGAGAATCGGGTGGGGTTCGATTGTGGCTCATTGCACTAGCTAGTAACTAGAGATGTAGTTGGTAAAGCAGACAGAGGCAAGATGGTGGAGAGCCTTATGAATTTTGCTTGAGGGACTGGAGAGGCCTCAAAGGTGTTTAACCAAAAGATAGGCAAGGTAAGATGTGCAAGTTAGAAAGATCACGGTAGCAGTGGAGGCAAAGAGACCAGTTAGAACAAGGCGAGAGAAGATGAAGTCTTGAACTATAGCACAGAAGAAATGAATGAGCAAGAGAACAAAGGAGGGAAGAGTAGAGAGTAGGAGAGAGGTGTGGAAGCAAGCGAGAGACACATCATTCACATTCATTTCAGGGACTTTGATCAATAGGGACAACGTAAGAGTGCAGTGTTTCCACATTCTTCCCAAAGTCCAAATATCTACATGACATTTAAGATCTGTTAGTGAAAGAAGCTCTTCTTACCTCCCCCACCTCGCAAATTGCTACTTCTATATCCTTAAACCTACAATATTAAATAGTTTAAAAATAATAACAGCAACCATAACAGTAGCTCACATAGATTGACTGTTTACTCTCTATTAGCTCTTTCCACTCCCTGAGTTTGTGTTCTAGTAACTTCAGCCCCATTGAAAAACAGCTGTACCTTAAATAGGTTGGTTGAGTTGTCAACCCATTTGAGAGCCTCACGTTTCCACATAGGCTGGCTTTATGCCTTGAAAATAGTAGGCTCTTCCAGGAATTTTGCTTTGTTGACCCAAATAAAAACCTAATCCTCTTGCAGGGCATTGATATGGAGACTAGAACATCAGAGTCTTGCAGAATAGAAAGATAATTCAGAATCACTATATTTTTCTAATAATAACTTTAAATGTCTGTACTAAATTGAATGTTGAACACAAAGGTATAATTCACATTTTCTTGATTTGCTTGGGTAAATCCTAGATCATCCAAAGAACTTTTTAGGGTAAGTAATGAACACTGGCATTTAGAGGTCTAACATGGCAATATAAAGGATAATACATAACACGGCAATATAAAGGATAAATACTAGAAGCAAATTTAAATCTAGAATTTGAAGAGGCTTCCAAATAAGCAAGTTGTGGCAGTCTACTGTCCCCACCTAAATCTGTTCTCTACTTTTGGGTACATAGATGAACAATTAGAGTCTATATTTTCCAGCCTCCAGTTCCGATAGGGATGACACATGATTAAGTTCTTCTCAGTAGGATGGAAGCAGGATAGCTGAGTGCAAGTTCCATGTTACTTGCTTAAAAGAAACTTGTGTAAATTTTTGGCCTCTCTAAGGGCTTCCATGAGGCCATGTCAGAGACCAGACTTCAATGACAAAGAGCAGGACTGCACCCTCAGAGACAAGAGAGCGGCAAGATGGAAGGACCTTGGTCCCTAAGTGATCTCAGGGAGCAAAGTTGCTCCTGTAGCCTAGATCGAATTTAAACTTCTGGTTCCGAGGTCTCTGATATAGCAGCCTAGCATTTACTACAACTAATAATCAAGATTACAAAATAATCTCATGAGATCTTTGGATAATTTTCTCTATAAAGATGTTATGGTTTTCCCCCAACTTGGTACAGATTACATTTGCTTTTATTATCAGCCTCCTTTTCCAGACTCTGCTCTTGCCTCAATTCTGTGACCTGCTCATCCCAACACACTAAATAACTCATCTCTTCTCATCATTTTCTGAACATAGCATACATGTTCATTCCTCTCTTCCTTTGTGTGATTTTTTTCTGTCTAGAAATCCCTTAAAAAATGAGTTCCACTCATTTTTTCAAGAACCGAATACTACTTCCTAACTCCGCTGGCAGAATCCATCCGTCCCTCCAGCATGATCTCTAGTGTCTTATACTCATTTTTAGGACAGCTCTCTCTTCACATTGTATATAAATTTGTATGAAAGTGTTAGTCACTCAGTCATATCTGACTCTTTGCACTCCAAGGACTGTAGCTCGCCAGATTCATCTAACCATGGAATTCTCCAGGCAACAGTATTGGAGTGGGTAGCCATTCCCTTCTCTGGGGAATCTTCCAGACCCAGGGATTGAACCCCGGTCTCCCAAATTGCAGGCAGATTGTTTACTGTCTGAGCCACCAGGGAAGACCCATCAGTTTGTATATCAATTATTTATTTGTCCATTTGTCTGCTAGACCATGAGCTCCTTGGAAGCGCGATGACTTCATTCCTTCCTGGATTCCTATAAGCAAAGGGCCATAGTAGATCCTCAATGAATGTTGGGCAAATTCACATGTGAATGAATAGATGAACAAATGGTGGGCATTCCAACCTTTCAGTCTGATAAAACACAAGGCCAGGAGTATGGCTGTTGCAAGACATGGCATTATCACTGGATGGAAATTTTAAGTAATAAAATAGTAGGACGTTGAGTTTGCTTTTCACAGACCTTCCACACACATTCTCACCTTTACCTTTCCTTCTAGGTGGGTCAGCCATTGTCATTCTAACCGCACAATTGAGGAAACTAAGGCTCAGGAAACCACAGTGGTCACTCAAGGTCATTCACTTGGTGAGTGGTTGATAACAGTCCAATTCATTTAGCATTCCTCTCCAAAGCTCTAGCTATGATTTCTGACTTAGGAAGAAGTTCAGGCTTCAATTTTTTTTAAGTACTAGAGGGCTCTAATCATAATCAAAGGCAAACACATGGATCCATTGTTAAAAAAATAGAAAAGCTTTATTGAGATATAATTGATATACAAAGAACTGCACGTATTTAATGTATACAGTTTGATGAGCTTGGCCATATACCAACACCCATGATCGATCACCACAATCAAGATAATAGATATATCCGACACCTCCCAGAGCTTCCTTGTGCCCCTCCACTTTTGTTTGTGGTATGAACATTTACCTTGAGGTCTAACCTCTTAAATCGTGAAGGGCACAGTACAGTATTGTTAACTATATGCACTGTATTCTACAGATCTCTAGAACTTATTCATCTAGCATAGCTGAAACTTAACACCCACTGAATAACAGCTCTTTGTTTCCTCCACCCTAGACCCATCCTTCTTATTCCCAGTGGCTCAGTGGTACAGAGTCTCCCTGCCAAGGCAGGAGACACAAGTTCAATCCCTGGGTTGGGAAGATCCCCTGGAGGGGGAAAATGGCAACCCACTCCAGTATTCTTGCCTAGGAAATCCTATGGACAGAGGAGCCTGGCGGGCTACAGCCTATGGGGTTGCAAAAGAGTTGGACATGACTGAGCAGTTGGGCACACCTGCAATTGAGCAGCATAGATACACACCGTGATAAACTGCAGAAATTCCTCAATACCAAAGATGGTGTCGCACAACTGAGCTGCTGGGCTAACCAGAGAGAGGAAATCTGTGTCATAACTAAAGTGAAGGTAGCAAAGTACCCAGTTCACAGAAGGAAAGGGGAAGGGGAACTCAGAAGTCCCCTGCCACCACGTTTTACAGATGATAAAACTGAAACTAGCCGAGTGAAGCTCATGGTCTTACAGCTGGTAAAGAATTAATCCTCAGTTCAGTGCCAGTTTCATTACATCATGCAAAGGATATTTTGCAGGAATGGGAAAGGAGTGAATAACTATCTCTGATATCAAAGTTGAAAAGAGGCCTGGGAAAGTGAAGAAATACTGCTCTTGAATCTGAGAGGAGAAAGAAAACGGTTAATTATCTAAATCGAATGGACGACTATAAAATCCAGGCGGGTACCTAAAAGATTTACCTAAACGTGTTCAGACAGTTCAGTGATAATTTTCAGGAAAAATAAATGAGGGTGGGGTGAGAGCAGCTGTTTAGAACTGCAAATTCGTGTGAAGAGCTGTGAATGGATCTGGCTTTCTAGTCTCTGCTCGTTGTGGCCTTAGACAGTTCAACCTCTCCCTCTGGCTTCCTTCTCTGAAAAATGTTTAAGTATCATCAGCCCTGCTTACATATTGAAGTTTTGTGAGGATTCAATGAAATCATGAGTGTGAAACTGTACAAAAATTTAGGTTTCTGTTCTATGAAGGCCTGTCCCACCAACAGTGGTTTATCATACAGCACAGAATAAAGAACATGGATATGTAGTTGGTCATATTTATTCTGACTCTATTCAGAAATGTTTTTGAGTAGGGATGTGTATGTGTGTATCTCTCTTTATCTCTGTCTGTATAACTGTATGTAGACACACACACAATATATCTCCAAAGTGAGCGAAAGTCATTCAGTCATGTCTGACTCTTTGTGACCCCATGGACTGTAGCCCACCAGGCTCTTCTGTCCATGGAATTCTTCCAGGCAAGAATACTGGAGTGGGTTGTCATTTCCTTCTCCAGAGGATCTTCCCCACTCAGGGGTCGAACCCAGGTATCCTGCATTGTAGGCAGTTTCTTTACCATCTAAGTCTCCAGGGAAGCCCATATATATATATGGGGGGAGAGAGAGAGAGAGAAAGAAACTGTTAACATAGAAATAAGGTAAAGTCAAGGCCGAAGTTAGTATCCAGGATACATACAGTGAGACTCTACGTACTTATCTAGGGTTGAGTTGCAATTTCGACTTTGAGTTTCCTTGTCAGTTTAAAAAAGAAAAGGTAAAAACGTATGAAATATGTAATATTCATATCATTATAAAATGCAAATTCAAGAAAAGTTATTCAAAAGCAACACAGACATTCTGAGGTCTGCAAGATTTTAACACATAAGCTCTCACCACCAGCATCACCACCGCTGCCATACATGTACACAAACCAGTATTGTAAAGAGGACAAGCTTCACTATGAGACACAGAACCATATACTCAATCCCTGGGTAAGACTCCAGCCAGCATAAGGACAGAGGGAGTGTGTTGCTTCTAAAACTCCTGAACTATTAGCTAGAGTGCCCTGGGCTGGTGGAACTAGTGCTCTGGATACTGCTAAATTAGGATGTACCTGGTCTGACATCAGTGTCTATAGGTCCAAAACATCAGCGACAAAGGAGAAACCAATTGAGGTTGGCCCCTTTAGCCTGGGGTTTTTCTTTTCATCTTCTTTTTTAAACTCAGTTTGTAGGATCTTAGTACCCAGACCAGGAATCAAACCCACATCCCCTGCAATGGACCACCAGGGAAGTCCTGACCCTAGGGTTTTTTACACTCACTCTTAAGATAACATCCCATTCCCCCCAAGATAGTATGGATAGGAAGGAAATAGGAACTGGACAACCCAGTTGGCATGGATACTGAGTTCACACTCTCCCATCCATCCTCTATCCCTTCAGAGCTCTCCAGCCTCCCTTGACCTTTCTTTCTCTTTCATTAAGTGACTTAAAACATGTATACCTGTGGTGGATTCATGTTGATGTATGGCAAAACCAAGACAATATTGTAAAGTTAAAAAAAAAACACACAAAACTGGAATCAGCAAAGGGAACTCCAGCAAAGAAATGTATAGAGTTGGGATTGTTGTTATTGTGTTGGATACACTAGCAATAATAAGTAGGTGACTTGCTTCAAAGTGCAGTTAATAGGCTAAGAATCAGAATTATGAGTTAACCATAAATATCACAGGAAAAAAAAAATGCCTGTGTGTGTCAAGGGTAAGGAGATAGGGTACAATCTGACACTGTACTGGTAGATCCATTAGGAAAATGGTAATCTTTTTAAAAAATTAATTGTGGTAAAATACATAACATTTACCATTTTATCCATTTTATAATGTATGGTTCAGTAGCATTAAGTATATTCACATTGTTGTGCAACCCTTATCATTATCCATCTCTTTTTTCATCATTCCAAACTGAAACTCTGTATCCATTGAATAGTAACTCCCTGTTCCCTTCACCCCACAGTCCCTAACAAGCACTGTTTTACTTTCTGCCTCTATGAACTTGACTACTTTAGGAATCTTATCTAAGAATAATGATTCTGTTTTTGCACTTTTGTGAGTGGCTTCTCTCACTTAGCATAATGTCTTCAAAATTCATGCATGGTCCTGCATGTATAAGATTTTCCTTCCTGTTTCAGGCTGAATAATATTCCACTATAAGTATGTACCATATTTTGTTTATCTATTCATCCATCGATGGAAACTTGGATTGTTTCCACCTTTTGGGTTTTGTGAATAATGCTGCTAAAAACATGGTGTATAAATTTCTGTTTGAGTCCCTGCTTTCCATGCTTTTGGGTATATACTTAGAATTGTTGAATCATATAGTAATTCTATTTTTAATTTTTTGAGGAGGAAATGGGAATTTTAGTTTGTCTTTGGGGGAAAATTGAACAAATTATTTAATGACAGTTCATTTACAGAGTTGTTTTCATGAGCATCACGAATCTTGGATTCTATTCTCACTTCTCCTATTAGCTATGTAATCTTTAAAGTCTCTTGAATTTTCAGGACCACTCTCAGTTTGCCCATTTGAAAAAGATGTTTTTAAGTTAGTTGATATCTAAGGTCCTTTGAAATTCTAAAAGTCTCTAATTCTGCATATTCTCTTTGGTATATGAGTTCATCCATTCCATTCTTCATTTATTTTGGAAATGCTTTTTGAATGTCAGAGCAGTTTTTTTTTCTCTCTCTCTCTCTTAAAGATAAACAGGACTTATCCAAGGGGAATGGGAATGGGGAGAAGGAAGGCTGGGGTAATAGTTGAAAAAAGAAATAAAATGGACTGTGAACTAGTGGAAAGGCAGGTACCAAGAGAAGGCTGAAGGGGTAAATATGGGTCAGAACACTCTAGGCTGAGTGACCAACTTTTAAGATTTTGCACTTTATCCTGACATTAATGGGGAGCTATTGAAGAGCTTAAGGTAGTAACAAGATCAGTCTTTGTTTTAAAAAACTTACACTAACCAACAACAATATAGAGAACGGACTGTAGGTGTTCAAAACAAGTTGCCTATTCTTTCTCTGCTTTGCTGTGTTTTTCTTTAACGGTGGGAAAAGTAGTCAAGATGTCCCAGAACCTAACTTGGAACAAAAGACATTTAGATCAAACTTATTTCATCTTGGAAAACAATACTGTACTAAACTTCTCCTTACACTGAAAAGTATTTGTCCACCGTTTCCCCTGAACCATGAAAACTACTCATCATGTAGTGTCTTCAGGTCATTAGCTTGCCAATTAATATGGTAGAACTATGACATTAAAGAAATTTTTAAAGATGTTCTGATCAGAATTATTATCCTTTTATCTACAATGTTAAAAAAATTAAATATCACCATATTAATATCACTCATATTTCATGAGAAAACTTTAGAAAACTCATATATAATTAAGTGGAGTTTTTCCTTAATTGGGATGCAAATAGTCTACTTCTGGCTTTATATAATATTCTTTATATAAATAATGTAGTATTCTAAAATCATAAAAATACACAGTGATGCTGTTTTCCTTTTTTTATATACCTCATTTTCTTCACTCTGAAAGTTATGTGTTATGCTGCATCAGCAGATTGTATATCTATGAAGACAACAAATGATCCCTGAAGGCCATTATTTTTAATGGGTGAAGAAAAGGAGTTCTTAGATCTTAGTTCTATTTTAGATCACACAAATGCAAAACAAATTGTTTGGAAAAATACTCTGAGTTTTAATATGCAAGAATAATGCCTTGGTTTACTGCAGGTATTAAGATTCATTCAATCACTCATGCCTTGTTTAGTAAAGTAATGCTGGAAAGAATGGCATTTGCCTTCAATAAATTTTGGCAGTTTGGCATAATTTTTACTTTGTGTTAAAGAAAACCAAAATGAGAGCAAGGAGAACCAATTATAAAGAGTGCTTTAGTCTGGCGAGGATGCTTGAAATGGCCAGCTTGTAGCAAGCAGGGCCAGGCCAAGAGCCGGGAAATTAAAGTTTGTATGGTACATGGTATGCTTTTGGTATATTGAAAAAAGAAGTGCTTCAAGAAAGAAGCCAAAGAATGGTAAGTGTTTCTGGTTTTAACATTTTTCCTATTAGTTTGCTAGCCCGCCCAAGAGCTATAAAGTTAACAATAAATCAAATATATTTTAATTTGTCACGAGATAACAGATAGAAACAAAATTTTCCGAATTGATTTTCTGCCAAAGTATTTCTACTAAGCCTATCCACTCCCTAAATTTACACTTACTGTCAAAAATTAAGAACTATCAAATAAATTCAAGCCTGGGAAACATTTACTGGATGCTGCGGTAGCCTGGCACTCCGTTATATTCTATGGACTCGGGACAAGTAAGTGATGATCTGGTCTTCAAAGAGGCAAGTGACTCTTCGCAAGGCTGGGTTACTTTATTTGCCAGAAGGCCAGAGCAGAATACCTTCTCCAGGTCATTCAAAACATATGACACATGACATTGTACCAAATAGCAAGGTACATCCTACCTCACTGCTCTCCTTCCAAACCTAATCCTTATGTTAGTAGGACTAACTTTTCAAAGTCTCTATTTGAATATCAGATTGCAGTAAACCCTACATTCTTATGTAGAACCATAGTATTTGAGTAAGACCTGAAAACATGATATGCATGACACTTGCTTCAAAGTGTATTAAAACATAACAATTCGTGTTCAGTTTAGTTTCTATACAGTTGAATTTTATATATTACAGATAGTTGAAAGACTCATTGCAAGGTCAGTATCAGTACTTGTTAAAATACTATTTGAATTTGGGGGGAGGGTATAGTGTGACCACGAAAAGAGTTTTTCTTAGTGGATAACAGTGACACAGACACCTGTTTATTCCCCAGCTAAGTGTTAATTGGAAAGGCTTATAAAAACTCATTCTCCTCGTTTTTCTTTTGTAAATTTGAATGTGAATAATGACTCAAATATATAATTTTACAAGTGTCTGTATTGCTGTGATATTGTTACTTGATCATTCCAGTTGTCTCAATTTGCTCATGTCCTTTGCTTTAATTTTTCTAAAAAAATGTATTACATAGCATTACTTACTATGTGTCTTAATGGATATGCTAGGTGCAATAGTAATAGACTTTCATGAACTGTAGATAAAATAGTTAGAATTAACTTTAACATCAAAAACAAAAACAGACAACTAAAAAAAACTTTATGTTCTCACAGTTCATGATATGAAAGTTTAACATAACAATCTAAATTGAAAATTTAAAAGCACTTCACTGATAGAGCAACCCCACAATCCCATTATGAGAAAATCTGAAGTTTTTCACTATCAGAAATAGTTACTTTGAAAATAAAAACATGATCAATTAAGAAAACACCATAATTAATGCAAATAGTATTCAGATATTTATTTTCATCAAAGGAGATGCCTGTTGACTTTAATTCTAAAACAACAACACATTAAGAATTTTACTAATTTTTCCTATAACATATAAGAGAGCTTGATTTGTGATTTTTCCCCTTAAAAAAAAAAAACAAAAACAACTTTGATACCACAAAAGTTTTAAAAACTAACTTTCCTGCCTGAATAGGGTCTCTGTAAATGGCGAATCAAGGTTGTACAGAAGAGTATTAATCACAAAAAGTATTAATTAAGATAAACTTTAGGGATGCATTTCCCAAGTTTACAGCCCTGCCTAATAGCTAACAAAGACTTATTTGTTAGTTTTCATACATCCATGTCCATGTGTGAACCAATACATTTTGGTCTATCACTTTTATAGTTATAAATCAGACTCATGCCCAACTCAGAGGCCCTGCAGTCCGGGTCTTTAAGAAAAAAGGACAGTGGAGGTGTTGCTGTCTGGAAGAGTATGGGCTTCCTCTGGGTTGCTAGGCCGCCTTTCTGTGGACCTAGATGTATAACCTACTTTCATTTGTCTCTAATGACTGAATTAAAACACTCATTTATCTCCAAGTCATTATAATGTAGAAACTGTGCACTGTCTACACATCATGGGCTGTGAAACAGCAGCCGGAACACATGACAGACTCAGTATGTTTGAAATGTTGGAGCAAATGGGGTGGTTGGTTTTGAATTCATTTGCACTCATTTTTACTACTTGAGACACGCTCATTAAAAAGCTGTATTTCAACTATGTTATATGCTCCCATTTAACTGAGCTGGATTTTCTCAGCACTGCTGCCTCTGACTTTTTAATTTGCTTTGAACAGGAGTATTCTTCCAAGTCGTGGACAATTCAGGCAGACTTTATCAGGTAAAGCCAAGTCTTCTGCTTTGCCTCTGCCTTCCACCCTGCTCCCGGGACCTACAAGTTGGGATTGCAGCTAAAGATGGGAACTGCAGATCCCAAACCGGAGGGCTGAATCACGCTCACTTTCTTCAGGGCAGCTGCTCACAGGCATTCTGCTCTGCACTTAAACCCTTTAAAGCTGCGAACAAACTTTGGGAAAGTTACATCACCGTAAACAAAAGCACGGTTGCTTAAGTTATTATTATGCAACATTGTGTCATTACATATAGACACCGAAATTATTTTCCGAATCTGGCAAATAGGACCTGCTTTGCTGCTTCGGGGAGAAGTAAAAATCCGGGATAAATAGGTCCATGCCACCTTCAGGAATGGAAAAGGTTTCCCACCCTCTGGAGAGATACTCAGGTTTTATCCTGCAAAGTGCGACGCCAAACCGTCTCTCCTGTCTTTCGAACCCCACATTTTAAATGTAAATGATTGGTCTGGGGTGATCCATATGCTCGGAAGAGCAATACAATCACGAGCACGTGAAATTCTGGATGTGCTTTTCAAAAACGCGCAGGCATCAATACACATCTGGTAACTAGTTTATTAATTAGCCTTCCCACCCGCCTTCCCCCTCCGCAAAAGTCTGGGTAACCACTGGGCTGTGTCTGCAGCCCAGGTGAGCTCTACAGATCCGGTCGGAGATTGCCCCCACCCCCACCCTGCCGCTTTGCAACCATTGCAAGGCTGGGTGTCTAAGCAGAAGACAAATCAAACATGTTCCGGACACGTTTTATTAAAAATTTGAAACCAGATAAAAAGGATCAGTTTGTCAAAAGAAAAAACAAAAAAGGTAACTAGTTGTCGTTAGAAAAGAGAGTGAGGACAAATGACCCGCGCAAGTGCATATGACCATTTTTCTCCCTAGGCTGTCTCAGAGCAGAGGATGAGGGCGAGGGAGGGAGGGATGGAAGGAAGAAAGGATTTCGAGCATCATTTCCCAGTCTGCAAAGGTCTGGCCTCCCCTATGCTCAAGAACCGGTGGTAGCCATTTTCATTTTTTTCCCCCTAAACGTAAAAGGAAAATAAAACAGAAAAGGTGTATCTCCTTTCCTGCACTAACGGCTCTGCTCGTCTTTCTAAAGGAATAAAAAAAAAAAAATGGATTTTAACAATCTCAGGTACAAAACCTAATCCGCATGCATCCAGTGAGGCTTCAACTCGATTCGATTTGGCGACCCGCACTGAAGGAGACGTGATCTTGAAAAATCAATCTGTGCTCGCGCCCCCAAGCCGTCGCCGCCGCCGCCGCCGCCGCGGCCGCCGCAGTGGCCACAAAATTAGCGGCTCCGAGGACGTTTTTGCCGCAGTGCACGTCCGCCGTAACCGCCGAGCACTCGGGTGAATAATGCCAGTACAGTGTGCAGACGATCGGGCTGATTGATCACGCAAAATAATTCACGACTTCAGTCCGGCTCTCGGTCCTGCCACTTTAAATCACAAACGCGCGACTACACCGTTCTATAGGGGCCCACACATGCATGGTACACGTGTGTGCGTGTGTGTGCGCGCGCGTCTCTGCGCGCGCGGAGGGCCAAGTGAAATGATTCCAGATTGCATCACATATAGGAACCGGGGGAAAAAAGAGCCAAAGAGCCCCTCACCCCAACCACTACCCCCACCTTTTGCAGCGTGGACAAGTGGCTTGTAAGGGAGCTTGGAGCAAAATAAAGTCTGAACAAAACTAGACTGTGAGACTAGCACGTCGCAGAGTGAAAGTGAGTGACGTTAACACAGACTCGGTAAAGACTCACTTGCAGGCAAAACTAACATGCCCCCACCCTTTTATTTTTTTAATAAGGAAAAGAAAATCATAAATTGAGTTCAGATCTTAAATGCTGCTTTCAAAATGCACGCACATGTTGAAGACTCTGCGACTGTAATTTCTTGGGTAAACATCTGGTGAAGACATTCCAGGAACACATCTGAAAGGAAGAAAGGCGTAAGACAGCCCCTTCTTTATATATCGTGGGTCAAAAAGAGTTGTTAAAACTTTTTTTTTTAAAGTATGCTGTCAGTGAAAATACCTTTATGAACTCTTAGGATGAATTCGGGTTGGGAGAAGGATTGAACTCAGAGTGGAGTCCTGGTCTGTGAACTTGAGCAGGTCTCTTTTGCTATGGCCCTCTTTTCTCATCTGTAAAATCACAGAGGGTAAATGATATGCTTTCTAAGATCTTTTTATTCTGCACTAACATGATTTTAGCTAGGAGGGAATAATGATGGGGTACAGGGAAGAAGTTTTAATGTAGAGAGAAAAAGAGGTCACATTCTTCAGGTGGCATCTATTTAAACTGGTGGTGATGAAAGTGATGAGTCCAGTATGCCTGAGTTCTTAACAATAAAGATTGTGTCTATATTAAGAGCTGCTATTGTCCCAGTTCTGAAGTATAGATAGTATATAATGAATGCTCTTTGAAAATGACATTGTAGTCTTGTAATTATATTTTTTGGGGTAGAGACTATTTTCAAGGATCAGCCAATATAATTTTGGGATTGGAACAATTTTCAACATTCTTGTTTATAATCTGTGAAATGCATTAAATTACTTGGATAATTTAGAGAAAATAAGTTTTTAGTAGATCTAAGAGTTCTTCTGCGCCATATTGGCTGTCAAGATTGACTGAATTAAGGAGATTAATTACTCGTCTATTTTTTCGAAAAACAACGCCAAGCAGGGTCATAGGCAGAGACCACTCTTTGACATTCCTCTTGTCTGTGTCATGAGTGGTCAGGAGTGTGGGTGCTAGGGCCAGACCACTAACTAATTTTCACATGCATCAGCTGAGTAATCATAGCCAAATTGCTTAGTTTAGTTGCGCCTCAGTTTCCCACATTATAAAATGGGGATTATAATAGCAGCTAATTCATAGGGCTGTTGTCAGGATAAATGAGTTATCATATTAAAGTGCTGGGAACAGACCGTGGCACATGTAACCAACAGCTCAATAAATGTTAGAGGTTATTATTACTCCAGTGTAAATACAGGGAAAGCAAGGGCAGATATAATAGAGGGATCTTTGAACTGCTTCTGAATTTCAACTAAGGCCTCTAAGCACTTTATCAGGCTTTTATGATGTCAGCTTAAAGCAGGGAGCACAGCAGTCTTTATTAAGAATGAACCAAAACATTCTCTACCAAACTCCATTCCCATACATTCAATAGTGGTGAAGTTGGAGAATCCTCCACTTGACCAGGGCAATGCAAATGTGTAATATCGGGTCTATATGTTGAGTGCATCCTTATTAATGAGTGTCCTGACTGTCCAGGTGGTAGGAAGCCAATACTTTCTTTGGGTAGAAGTTTGCAAGGAATCAGTTTCTGCCTGTTCTGTTGTGGTACTTTCTTTCCTACACAATTTGTTACCTCAGGCCTAGTCTCTGTCATTGAATTATGGGGTCAAAACAATTGCAAATCTCTGGCGTGCTCCCTTCGTGTCATTATTAGTTTACAGGGGAAAAGCAACATTCTGACTTTTTCCTCCTCTCTTAATGACCCCCTAGAGTGCAGACTTGAACCAGGCTTTAGGAAGGGTCACAGTCAAGGAATGCTTAAGGGAGCAATCCCGATAGGGTTTGCATTTTGGGATTGGAGGCGAGCTGTAGTTAAGCTTTATAGAGGAAGTGGAGATTAGGTGTTTCCAGAACAAGGTGGAAGCTGGCAGGCGTCGGTCACTGCATGTTGGAAAGTAAGGTCCCACTTCTTCCTTCCCGTGGCACCCGAAGCCCCAGGTGCACTAATCGTTCTACCAGGAGCCGGGAAGAGACCGCCCCATCCAGGGCTGGCAGACCTGCGGCGCCGAGGGTGAAGTCCAACTCCAAGTTGAGAGGGCTGCACGCGCCGGGTTCAGTTCGTTAGCCAGACGACGTCTTGCTGAAAGCGCAGGAAGAAAAGTTGTGTTCCGAGCGCTAGTTAGTGCGTGCTCGACTCCACTTTGTCAATCTGATTAACACAATCTCCTAAATAAATAAATCAATAGAAGAGGGTGTGCTGCCTTTCATAACACCTGTTTGCCTTCCTCCTTTTCGCCCGTGGGGACTCCCACTCTCTCCATCATGGACACACTCCCTCTAAAGAGGCTCTGTAAGGTGCCGAAAGGAAACCCAAGGTCCCTGTATATATATAAAGTATATAGGGACTTTAAAATTTTTCCGGAGGCAATGGGGGGAACCTTGGCGATTTTCATTCCTCCGCGCCTCCGCAGCAACTTGGCAACACAAGCCGCCGGCGCCTGGCCTCGCATAGTTTTCCGAGACCTCCACGGAGTCCCCGCGAGGACCTCACTGCTCACGGTCCCCAGTGGCCCGCGGACTTCCCCTGTTGCAGAGGTATTGGGGGAATTTGAGAATAAATCCCTTCAGCTCTACCCTCCGTCCTCACCGACCGGAAAGACAGGTCGAGGATCCCCCGCTCCAGGTCTTGGAAGGGGGCGGGGGCGAGGGCGGGCGGAGGGACGGAGCAGGAGTCGCAGGAGCTGATCAACAAGGTCACGACCGCCAGGCTGCTGACCGAGGCGCGCAGCGGCCGGCGCCGCCCTCTGACCCCGGGGCTGACCCCGCGCCGCTCGGGTCTCGGTCAACGGCCTGGCAGGTCCCTAGGAATAGGAGGGGGGCGACGCCGCAGAACCAACCCTTACTTTTGAGTGGAAGCTGAAACCCGCGGGGCTCCCTGGAGAGCGGTCTTGGAAGGAAGATCAGACGCCCAGCACAGCTGAACTTTTGAAGGGGCTCTCTGCTCTGCCACCCTCTTTCCTAGTGGCGACTTGTGAGAGACTTTTATCCCCTCCCCTCCGCGTCTCCATGCCTGGGGAACTTGGCCCAGACGGCCTAGTTCTCCATATTAATTGGTGATTCCACCAGCTCAGCATCGCTTCTCCCAGACAAATACCTTCTAGGGTATCTTGGAGAGAAGGAAACACGTTCAATGTCCCCCCCACCTCTTTTCGAGGGAGTATTATGTGAGTTTAAAATCTTCTAGGCGTTAAGAACCAAACCAAACAACAAAACCAAAAACAAAATACGCTGCCTTCACGTGAGTGGATGTGAAGTGAATCCAAGCCTTCCTAGGATTCTGAGCCAGCCTTTGCTCAGATAGTAAAGTCCCCAAATCCTTCAGGAAAACAGAGCCTCTTTCACGCACTTCTGGAGGGGGATTTCATAAGGCTGCAATATATTACCATGTTTAAAACGTTTCGCAGAAGCTAGGTTTCCTAAAAGCGACTTGCCAGCGATGCATGGAAAAGCAAATCCGCTTACCGAGCGGGGCCGCTGAAGAGGAAACGGGGAGGCAGGACCCTGACTCAATTAAAAACCGCAGTTTCCAACTTTTGAACCACAGCACCGATATTGTGGGGCTGGCGGGACTACCCCTGGAGCTGACAGGTTGCAGACCTCTGGGGCTCTTTTTCACTGCTTGCTGGAAGTCCCTGGCTGCTTGGAGGTAACCCTTCTTAACACTCAGAGTTAAGCGCCCCCCCCCCCCGCCCCGCCCCCGCGCCCTTTAGTGTTTTGTGCATTTGTGTTTGAACTCTGCATCAAGCCTTACTCCTTATCCACTTGGGGTGGATAAACTTTTGTTCTTCAGCTGGCAGTGTGTGCACCCAGGGTGGGAATGTAGGTGCCGGTTCAGGCAAAGATGTGTGTTTGTGCCAGAATGTTGTCTGACCCCCTGCCCCACTGGTAAGGAATGGGCTCTAATGTAGCCCTTATCTCCAGAAATTCTCCCTGGAGTTTTCTTTCTGAGAGAAAACACCACCTAAATTATTTAACAATCAAGGTTTGTGCATTTTGTATAATGAACTCAAGAGAAAAGTTGCAGTTTGCTAGATGTGTGATTTCTCTGGTCAAGGGTGCTTGCAAAGGTCTTAGACCCCACAACTCTGAGGGTGAAATCACCAAGAGTATTTTGCCCAGAAAGTACAGCCTTCCAGCTTCATGAGAATAAGGTCTGCTTTCCGTAAACCTCAAATCATTCAAACAATAGCAAACCAAGTCTCAATTACCTGCCCCCTTCACAAACACAAATGCACCCCCAAGTATTTCTGGTTCTCTTGTGGTGACCAGGCTATTTGTAGCATCTTAAACTATCTCTTTGACTGGCAATTCCAACTTTTACAAAGTTTCTTGCTCTTTACCAGATAAGTTGTACTTGACCTGTGAGCCCTGACCATGCTTTCAACTCCTTTTAAAGGTTACATTTTAGTCTTAAAGGATAAAAATGTTGCTTTCACCCTGTATACAGGAGAATGTTGGACTGCAAAGTGGGCATGTCTGTAAGAAACTTGATCCCTTTGTCCATCACATGGACAGTTTCAACGTGCCAGTTCTTGTCTGCTAAGATGCCAGGGCAAGGTACTCCGGTCATCGGCACTCTGGCTCACCAGGTCCGGGCTCTTGCGCTGCGGATGCTGCGCACACCTGCCGATTTTACAGCAGTGAAATCTGCTCAGGTCACCCGAGAGCAGGAGGACCCCTTTTTCTGTTGGAGCAACTTCATTAAGTAAGTGCTAGACCTTCACAAAAGAGAACACATTTTGCTTAAGCTTGTTCTTTCTTAGGAAGCGCTTAGAGACCGGGCCCACCAATATTGCAGGTAAAGTCAAGGCCACCAGAAATGTGCACTGTATTAGAATGCTGACTTGGGACTCACTGAAGATCAGACTGTTACAATCAATCTCGTTTCTTTTTGTTCTCATTGCTTTATTTTTCCTTAGGTCTCTTTCCTTCTTACTGTTCCCTACCTCCTAAAGTTATGAGTTAATAAAAACGTTGCCCTATTTTTTTTTTTAAAATAAGTAAAGTTGACACTAAATTTGAAGAGTTAGCGTTGCAGCTAAACTCTCCTGGAGCCTAGCGATCGGTTCGCCTCATCTCTGTAATGCCAGCACTACTGTTCTTAAAATTTACTAAAATAATTCTTTCAAGACCTTTGAGAAAATGTAATAAATGCTAATTGGACAAAAATAACCGAATTCTCACTTATTTTACTTTCTCAGATCAAGGAAAAGGACTCCAAGCAAAATAATAAACTTTATGTTGTTTATTTTCAAGCGACTCTATTTTCAGTAGCTCTTTTTCTTCCTTAACTAACTCACGAACTTTGTTCGATTCCATGTCTACGTATCCCCAAGTGCTCCCACTAACCCACCCATCACTTCACACCCCGAGAGACCACAGGAGTGGACACCGTCTTAAGGGGATCCTCCCTGTATTTGCTACCTGGCTAAAGTGCTCAATTTCAGAAGGTACAAGAAAATGTCTTCTTCAGAAACTATCAATGAAGGAAATCATTTACCTAATTAATTCAAGAGCCTCTATAGGAAGGACTTTGGGCCTGGAGATCCTCATACTAGTGAAAATCCATTTAGTCCTTCCCCCTCTGCCCCGCGAGGGACCGCGTCAGCTGTCTGTTCAAGAGCGGCCCTGGCCAGCGGTTGCCCCTCCCGATGTGCCCCCCAGATGGCACAGCCGAGGCGCACAGACGCCGCCCGCCCAGACCACTATCCGATTCGCCACTATGCGACCCTGGCCACCCTCTACCCACCTCCCCACCCCCAGCGTGGGCCCCCTCCTCTCGTTTTCTCCTCCTTCTCACCCTCCCCAGTGATTTTTATGGGGGTAGGAGTCCCACTTCCTCAGCCGTCTCCCACCCGGGTGGACTGGAATTAAAATCCGGGAATTCAACTTTGCTGCGAAACCTCTGGTTCTTAAGGAGGGGCCGGAGGGAAGGAAGACCCCGCAGGGAACACGCGGCCCAAAAAGGCTCCCACCCCGCCCCACTGCCGTCCCGCGGGGAGGATGAAAGCAAGGTCCCGGGAGGGGCCGCTGGCTCCCCGAGGGGGCGAGGGCTTGGAGCGGAGGAGGCTGGGGCCAGGTGCCGAGTGCCGGGCCCGGGCTTCAGGGTTCCCGGGAACCCAGACCCTCTTCCCAGGCAGCGCGCTCCCGGCCCTGCAGGTGCACCCTCCGCCCCCTTTTAGGCCCCCTCCGTGGAAACCGCCTTCCGGCCCAAGTTCGGTCCCTGGAGGCTTTGAACGTGGCCTTTCAGAAGTTTTTAAAGCTGCCCCGCCCCGCCCAGCATTCACGGGTCACAGTCTTCCCCCGATCCCTCCACCCCCGCTACAGCTGCAGCACCGGGGGTGGGGGAGGGGGGAAGGGGGCGGGCCGGCGCAGGCTCTAGGGTCGAAGCACCACCTCGGAGCGCCAAGCTCGGCCTAGAGCGCTTGGAGATCCGCTCCCTAGCCCGACCTCGGAGGAAGCGCAGACAGACTGCTCCCGCACCGCACCGGCCAGAGGAGGGAGGGGACGGGAGGGGAGGGGCGAGGCGGGGGAGAGGAAGAGAGACCGGGCGGGGGCGGAGGGCATGTCCACATTACCAGGGTTCCTGTGCCGGGCGCCAGCCAAGGGACTATTTAAAATGGCCTTGAGGGGAGGCCGCTGGTGACCGGTGTCCTCGCCCTTCAAGTTCCCCGAGCGAATCAGGGCGCCACCTACAGGCGAGTTCCAGATTGCAGTAGGGAGAAGGGGAGAAACTGCCGGTCATGAAAAGCGACTCAGGGGAAGAAGCAGGGCCCCGTTTTGTCCAGGGGGCCGTCTCTCTGCTCCTGAGTCTGAGTTCTAAGCTCCAGAATTATGGAACTGTTAGAAGAAGAGGGAGTCCCGAGGGCACTGAGAATGAACTTTTGGGGAGTGGGGAATTGGGGTAGTAAATACAGGAATTCGGGAATTCGTGGATCAAAGAAATCCCTCCTCCAGGCTAGTCCGAGGGAGTGCAGCTTGTTTCACTAAGAGTGGCCCCGTGACCTTGGACAGGTTACTTGCTCTTTCTGAGTCTTGATTTCGTCATCCTTTAAAAAGGGGAATAGTGATACCTGTCTGACAGGATCTTTTCTAGAGTTAAACGGCGTACTATGCGATGCCTTCTAGAGGGAGCTTTCAGCGATTTTTAATAAGAAAAAACTGTCTTTTACTCTAACAAATCTAACTTATAAGCCCTTGTCTACTGTTTTCTGTTTTTTGAAGATTAGGACCTTAGAAGAGGGTAGAGAGAGCCAGAGAGAGATGAGTGTCTGATTAGAAGGACCCGTTAGTAGAAGTTGTGATAACTACTCTCTCTAGCTAATCCCCTCCTCATAGACAAATAACAGCATTCTAATATGGATACCTTACTATTGCTATTTTGGGGCTTCCCAGGCGACCTAAAGAACCTGCCTGCCAATGGAGGAGACTAAAGAGAGACACAGGTTTGATCCCTGGGTTGGGAAGATCCCCTGGATGAGGGCATGGCAAACCACTCTATTATTTTTGTCTGGAGAATCCCATGGCCAGAGTAGCCTGGTGGGCTTCAATCTATAGGGTCACAAAGAGTCAGACACAGCTGAGCAGCACACACACACTATTACCTCATTTAATTTTTATCATCGTACACTGTTTATGTTATTCTCATTTTGAATATGAGGAAATAAAGACAAGAGGATACAAGGAATAGTTGGTACATTTTGTTTCTTCAAAGAAATTTTCCTATGTCAACAACTCAGATCTATATTTCAGAATCTACCTTTAACATGTTTATTAAGCACCTACTATGTGCATGTGATTCTCATAACACTTCCATGAAGTAGGACTTCAAGTTCACTCTTCATAGAAGAGGAAACCTTGGTTCAGGCAGATGGCAGTATGGGGGTGGGACAGTGGGAGAATAGAGGGTCACTTAAAATCCTTCAGAGAAGTGGTGGAGCCAAGTCATGAAGAGCCCAGCTCTTCTAATTATACATCCAGGTGCCCCTGTTGCACCATAACTTAGTATGGTTCCAACTAGCTTTGGGATGCTGCTACAAGTTATTGGGAAAGGTCACTTGGAGAAGTGGCACCTTGGTTTTTCCATGTTGCAGGTGTGGTAGAAGATGGTGTTAATAGCCTTTAGCAATGGTCGAGTATTACAACATTTCATAAGGAAATATTGATGGTGGAGGAAGGTGGCATGTGTGCCACAGGAGAAGCCAAACAATGAGTTGATCTAGTTACTCATTAACAAATATGAGTAACATATTTAATGACCAAACCAACCAAATCTCTTTATAGCATACTATCACACTGAAAATTTTTGTATAATGTAGCTATGGCAAAATCCTGGCATCTGACCTATAGTGATGGTCCTTTGTTGATTTGGTTACAAAAATTATTTACAATAAGTAATTTTGAATATTAAATATTTTTGCTGATATCTGCATCCATGAAATAGTAACAGTTCATGATGAAAGGATTGGATTATTTGGCAGGAAAATTATACTCCTTTCAGTGCTTTTGTTTTTCCAAATTGTGTAACAATTACTCACTAGCTCCCCTTCTTCTTATCTACCTAGGCACCAAATCAAACCATGTTGAAGGTGTGGTAGAATATGGTGCATCCTACCCCGAATACCCTTTTTTCACTTTTGAGAATAACTAAACATAGCAAACATTTATTGCCTGGAGAATCCCCACAGACAGAGGAGCCTGGTCAGCTAGAGCCCATAGGGTCACAAAGAGTCTGCCATGACTGAAATGACTTTGCACGCACGCAAATATAGCAAAAGGGAAGTTAAAGAGGCTTTGGGTTGGGATATTGGATGTAAATGTGTTCTATTTTTTTTTAAACTGGGTCCTGTCTTGGTGCTTCTGTTGCCAATGAAATGTCGACAGCTCCCAGACCTTAACTCCATTTCACTTCTATACAGATTCTGTACCCTGAGAGTATTTCTAAGAATGTAATAGATTTTCATTTTTAAAAACAGATGCCACAGGAGATTCATTAGCAGAAAAAAACCCCACTGTGTAACTAACACCATAAAGTTATCAAAGTTAAAGTCAGATGGCTTTGGATGGTCAGCTTTTGGGGACCAGTTTGGTAATTAGGTAAGAGGGCTTTGTGAAGAAAAACCATTTGAAACCAGTACCTACTCATGGAATATATTTTGTGTGTTCCACCCTGTTCTGAGTGCTAGCAGAAATATGAAGAAATGCAGGAGTAATTCGTTTGAGATTTACATTCTAAACTTCAATGTAGAAACTTCTTGCTCTCTTTCACTCCCTAGGTCTATGTCTTAGTTCTATCATAATAAAGTGGTGGGGTTAATGTTCGGAGAACACAGACTCCACCTCATACATTAAGCTGACATGTTTCTCTTCTGAAATTACTATCTTCATCCTAGAATTTCAGTTACAAATTTCATCATCTTCAGGTATGGTTAGATAAAAGAGTGAATGCTGAATACTTTAGACAAGTGGGAACTATAGCTTATGGCCTCATTTTATAATGAGATTTTATAATAGCATTGTACTTTGGAGACATTTGTTTTATTCTCTGATGTGTAATTGTGCTTCTGTGTCATGGAAACACATATTGGTTGGGGTGTGTTAGGCATGTATCTGAAGATCTTAGCTACTTCTTTTTGGTACATTTCCCCAACAGCAACAGTGAGCAATCCAGGGCTCTTTTTAGTAATGAAAGGACAGAGTGGGGATCCAGTCTATATGTCACTTTGAAACTCATTCGTATTCTTCATATCACCTATGGTGAATCACAGCCTGACCTCCCTAAGTTGCAGTCTCAGAGCTTCTGAATGCGGGCTGCAGGCCCACAGGTGTGAGGGCTATTTGAGAAAGTGAACGGCTGCTCCTGTTCATGAAGATGAATTTTCAGCCAAAGCCATTGGTGAGGGTCAAATAAACCCATGTTATGTGTGACTGGCATCAGATGGACTAATCTGATGGGATAGTTGCTCAGAAAGCTGATTAAACTAGAAGCTTATGGTAGAAATTAAACATTTTCAAACAATTTAGATGCTATAAAACATAGCAGTATAGCATGGACTCCTTAGTGTTTGGAGGCAACAGAGCTGACTGGATTTAAACAAGAAGAGCATAGACACATGGTTATTTAAATAACCTTATAGATGCCTTGAAGAAGCCTAGAGATCATGGCAACATCTGAAATAGTTGAAAGAAAGGGTTATATCGATATTAAATGTATTAGGGCCAAGAACATTGTCTCATAATACCCTGTATAATCCTCATAATGCCTCACAGAGGTGAACAGAGGCTCCTAATTACACCTTCTAAGAGGCATAAAGGAGATTTAGACTTAGTCTAGACTGGCCCCAAAGCACAAGGTTTTCCTACTCTATCCAGTCAATCCCAGGCCCCTCAGCCTTCTCCAATCTGGCCTTGATTTACGTGTCCAACTTTCTCTTCCAGCGCAAATGATGGGCTCTTTTTCTTGCCACCATCACCTCAATCTTTATTGTCTGTTTCCTGCGTTGTGAGAACACAGAATCACCTCTGACCAGTTTACTTGCAGGGTCACCCAGGACCAGAAGTTCTGAGACTCCAACAGCCAATTCTAATTTTACCTACCCTTTAGTTGTTGACACGGACGGAGGAGCCTGGTAGGCTGCGGTCCATGGGGTCCCTAAGAGTCGGCACGACTGAGTGACTTCACTTTCACTTTTCACTTTCATGCATTGGAGAAGGACATGGCAACCCACTCCAGTGTTCTTGCCTGGAGAATCCCAGGGACAGAGGAGCCTAGTGGGCTGCTGTCTATGGGGTCGCACAGAGTCGGACACGACTGAAGCGACTTAGCAGCAGCAGCACCAGTTGTACACTCAGCCTGGCTGCACCATTTGAATTTTTAATGAGACCATTTTATCCCCTTTTTTGAATTTTATTCTCTTTAATCAGCTTGCAAATTCCTATTTTGATTCTTAATAACTGCTAGTCCCTGGTTCAGTGTTTCACACCTTGTTGTCTATCTGGAAACAGACAACTAAATAACGAACTCCTCACTCCGCCCCCCCGCCCCTCTCCCCCAAAAGGCTGGCGCAGAAACGCGACAAAGGGGTGGGGGAGACAGGTTCAGCCAGGGTCTTCTCCCTCAGTCCCCGTGCCATCATCCTCAGCTCCCTTCCCCCAAAAGGCTAAAGTCTCCTCCGCCACTCCAGTATTCTTGCCTGTAAAGCCCATGGACAGAGGAGCCTGGTGGGCTACAGTCCATGGGGTGGCACAGAGTCGGACACGACTGAGCACACATGCGGTCGGTACCCTAAAACAAAAGGCTCAAGGAACTACCTTCTTGCCTGGGCCCCATCAAACCCCACTTTCCCGAGTTCAGCAGAGTCCTTCCCTGCTCAACTCTCGGAGCTGAACTTGGGCGCTCCTCCTGGCACGCGGACTGGGAAAGAGGAAACACGTGCGTGCTGCGAGGGTTTTCGCGCGGAGACGGAAGATGGCAGCAGCCGAGGAGGCAGAACGTTTCCCAGGGAACCAGAGAGCCACATTCTCCGCAACCGGCGACTCCTAACTCCCAAAGAAAGCCGCGGGCCCAGCTCGTTCGTCAGTATCACGTTTCAATGGCAGCGCGGGGCCAGCCTCGGCGAGGTGCCCGCGC
The DNA here is from genome assembly GCF_029407905.1 of Bubalus kerabau. NCBI lineage: Eukaryota > Metazoa > Chordata > Mammalia > Artiodactyla > Bovidae > Bubalus > Bubalus kerabau. The sequence continues at coordinate 85,054,871 of NC_073629.1, forward strand.
GCCTCTGCGGGACGGCTGGGCCCCGCGGCGATTCAGACGGAACCAACCAACAAAGGCTCTGCGGCGGGTGGCGCAGGGCCACCTTCCGGAACAGGTGCCGGATCTCCGGCTGTCCCTCGCCCCACCGCCGTCCCACCCGGGGGTTTCTCTTTCCTGGCCTTTGGCGCCCAAGCCAGCCCCGGGGGCGCGGGGCCGAGTCCTCGCGCGACCCGAGCGCGCCCGGCTGCGGCTGGGCGGCGGGGCGTGGAGCGTGGGGGCGGGGGGGGGCGGGGGATTGTCCGCGCACGGCGCGTGCGCAGGGTTGCAAGCCCCTTCGGAGAGCCCGGCTTTCCGCGTGCAAAACGCGTGTAAAGTTAAGTCGACCACTCCAAGCCTCTCTTCTTACCCGGCGGCCAAGAGCCGACGGCAGAGGGCGCCCTTCCAATGCGCGTCGGTCGGGACCCCAGTCGCCCCGCGGGAGCTGCGGACTGAAAGCCGCCGCGCTGCCCCCAGTCCGGCGCTCCCCTTCCTGCGTGGAAAGCCGGGTTGAGGCTGCGGGCCCCGCCGCCAGCCACCCCCACCCCCATTCCCAGGTCCCGAGAGGCAGTCTACTGCGGTGGTTCACGCCCTGGCTTTTTTCACCCAACGCGGGTTCCTCGCAGCCGTCTGGGTGGGGAGGAGTGGCCCCTAGCTGAAGCCGTGCCCCCGTCTGACTGCTAAGGAACACGTCTGCAGGAGTCGTTCAATGGCAAACGACTAATTAATTTTCCAGCACTTGTGCAGAATACTTTAAAATGGAAAAATGAAGGTCTTCGATGAAAATGAAGCTTGATAGTGTGCACCTGCCTCTAATGTACGGTGCACGGTAACTTCCCCTCATTAGAGAGATGACTTGGGTTGAGAACAAGTCATATAGTGAAAATCACTTCAACACGTGCCTGTTCATATGCATAAACTCCTGTGTACCAGATGGCAAAATATAATGACATCTTAAACAGCTAATTGCATAAACCTTGTAATGCAGATAATTGCTGTACCAAAGTAGGAGTTAATAATTTCCCACTGTATCGCCTGGCTTCAGAGTAATCCTTAAGGAAAGTTGTGACAATTCTAACACACTGAAGTTCACCAAGTGGTAATTAAAACTAGCATTTAAATCATCTGACTTTCAAACCCTTAATTACGATTCGGAAGAACTGCTTTGTGAAAATCCAGAAATTTTGAATAGTTACAGGATAACATTTGCTGCTTGTATTTTATCGAGTCTTTCATGGACTTTCTGTAGCATAATATTATAGGGAGTCAATGGGGATATGTTCCATTCGCTAAAGTTATTTCCAGAAGCATGAGCTTTGCATTTTGGGGCAGGAGTAGGTAACACCCCCGCCTCCCCACTATGGATCTGTTGATTATTTTCAACTTAACATTTCTTTACAGAGCCCCTGCTGTAATAACTAATTCTAAGCCTTACCATGTGCCTGGCATTTTTCTAAGCACTTTACAGTTATTATCTCATTTAATCCTCAAAACAGCCATCTGAAATGTGTCTATTTACATCCCCATTTTCGAGATGAAAAAGCTCAGGCAGAGATGCTAAGTAATTTGCTCAAAGTTAGTTAGAAGTCACTAATCCAAACTCAGTTTGGCTCCAGAGTCTATGCTGTTTACCACCATGTTATACTGCCCCATGGGCTAAGCCAGGGCTTAGTAACAATGTTTCTTACTATTGTATGTTCTAATAATAATAGGAATAAAACTAAAATAGCATAATTGATTTTAGCTTATCAGTTTAACTCATAATGCATTTCAGAAATAGGTATCTGCTATTTTCATAAGGTGGTATCAGAACAGTAAATAAGTCAAGCAAAATAAACCTTTGAAACTTGGTTTTGATTACATCAGGCTTAGTTTAAAAAACGTGTGGCTTCATGTTTCTATTTCTTCATCTTCAGAAAGATTTTACAACACCTTAAAGAGGATATACAATAATGAACATAAAACAAAATCCTCCTTATTAAGTATACAGTGAAATATAGTTTTTTCTTCATGTTAATATTGTGGAATTCCCCTTTCCTCATTTTGGATAGAGGTAGGTGGCATAAACAGAGAAGGCAATGGCATCCCACTCCAGGACTCTTGCCTGGAAAATCCCATGGATGGAGCAGCCTGGTGGGCTACAGTCCATGGGGTCGCTAAGAGTCGGACATGACTGAGCAACTTCACTTTCACTTTTCACTTTCATGCATTGGAGAAGGAAATGGCAACCCACTCCAGTGTTCTTGCCTGGAGAATCCCAGGGATGGGGGAGCCTGGTGGGCTGCTGTCTATGGGGTCGCACAGAGTCGGACACGACTGAAGCAACTTAGCAGCAGCAGCAGCAGGTGGCATAAGAGAGAGACACCAAGAGTTGTTTCCTTCCTATGGAAGCCATAGCGTCTGAAATCCCACAAGTATAGATTATTTTCTGTGACTTAAGGACCATCTCCTCTGAGATGCCGCTCTTAAACTCCTTGATTTAGTGGGAAGCATATTGGTTTAGAAATCAAAGACTGGCATTGGCAATGTAGTTGGACCATGAACTTGCAATATAATCTTGGACAGGTCACACTGTCTCCCTGAAATTCAGTTCCTTTGTCATAAAAATAGAGAACATGGCTTATGATTACCTACATCCCTCCCTGTTTTATCATTCTAGAATGTTATGCAACTATATCCTACTATTACCTTACTGGGAATGAGATGTTTAGGTGGTATTATCTTTAATAGAAACAAAGTCCTGGATTTGGGGAGTAAGTGAAAGAATATCTGTAGGTGAAGGAAAGACTTAATTTAAGGAGCATTTTCCAGGTACGGTGCTGAGAGTGTAAAGAGAAATAAGAAATAGTCCCTGACATCACAAGTTCTAAAGATAACAGACGACACTGACAAGTAAACAGAGGAGTACAGAGTAGACTGATAGGTTCTGTGACAGAGATTAATGCAAAATACTGTAGGATAGGAGTTATTCCTAGCCAGGATGTGGGAGTCATGGGAAATTTCCTTGAGATGAATTTTGAAGGATAAATTGGACTTGATAGAGAATAGAAGAAAATTCCATGCAAAGGACACTGTATCCATGGTAAAGGGGAGAAGAAGAGAGAAAGCATGACTCTGTCTGGGAACCTAGGGGAAGTCAGCATTGCTGGCTATGAAGGTGTAAAGTCAGGAAGGAGAAAGAATAGGCAGAAGAGGTGGGGAACAGATCAGACCTCAAAAAGTCTGCTAAAGAGTTGGACTTCTTCAGTACAGGGGAATTCAAAACAAAGCTTATCTATTTTAGTACTGCTTAGTTTCTGGATTACCAGAAAGAAGTTTTATACTCATTTACTTTGGTTTTTAATAGAAGGTGTGAGGGTATCAACCAGAAGGAGGAGCCCTACTTTGGCCACCCGGCTAAATGTCAGTGGTCATCCCTGGTGATCCTCAGTGAACCAGCTTTTTTACAGACCTCCCTCTTCTCCCCTCCCCACCCTGGACCCCTCTGCAGAGAAAATGATTGATCTCCAGTGCTAAGCCCCTAAATCCTCCAATCCCCAAGCTAGTGGGGATTTATATACCAAGGAAGAAATCAAAGTCACGATGATGGCAAAAGCAAGATAGAAAGCATTTAAAATGCTTTTTACTTGTTTTAAAATGATACATCTCACCTATGTTGGTAAGGAAATAATTACTCAGAAGTTCTAATCTGGTTTTAGGAGTTGAGCACTATCATTCTCCCACACTGCTGGTGGATGTGTACACTGGTAATACTCTTCTGGAGGACAACTTGGCTATATATACAATGCCTTATATATTCTGACCAGCAACTCCATTTTTAGGAATTTATCCTAAGAAAAATATCATGAACTGTTAGAATATTTGATGAAATAATGTTTGCGATAGTGATTTAATAATCGGAAAAATTTTATATCCAATTCTAAAGAACTCTTTAAATTAATTATGGTATATATATATACACTAGAATAGTATAAAGCTGTCAAGATGTTATATATTAAATGAATACATTCAATTCTAAAATAACTACTGTGTGATTTCATTTTTGTTAAAAATGTCTATATATATGAGAAAAAAGATATATAGGAAATAGTGAAATTTTAAGTGATTTTTAATTTTTCTTCTTTCTTGTGTTTGTATTTTCTAAATTTTTGACAGTAGAAATGTATAACTTTCAGAATAAAAAAGCAACCATAATAAGAAAGCATAATAAGGAAATTCTCTGGCAGTCCAGTGGTTAGGACTCTGTGCTCAATGTGTTCCTGCAGAGGGAAAGGGTTCAGTCCCCAGTCTGGGAGCTAAGATCCCACAGACCATGTGACAAAAAAATAAAAAGAAGGAAAGCATAACAAGAAAATAATGTAAATCATAAACATTAAAAAACAAATGGAGAGCAGACATGTACATTTATCTAATTATGGTGGGTTGGGTAATTTGGGCTATTTATCTCTCTGAGGACAATAAGAAAAACTGGTGAAAATATAAAAATATCAGGCACTAGACAATTAACAAAGTAATGAAGAATGACCTAGCTAGGATCAAGAAGAGAGTGAGGCCCAATAGGTAAGCTCAGCATTTGGGCCCACTTTTCTACTAGGTCTATCAGGTCTAGAGAGGGTAGCAAGGGAGGGAGAAATTGGACATCAGGGTTTACCCAGGTTGGGAGTGCTGGCTATGACCCTAGAAAGGTATGAGTCCCGGGAATGGGTGAACCAGAAACAGAGAGGCCCAGGAAGGACTAAGACTAGTTTTGAATCATCTTTAAATTGAATTGAAGTGATTATGGCTTGAGGGCCGAGACAAATGTAAATCCTCTATGGGGAAGATAACCTCACCTTAGGCCTCAAATTAATTCTACAAACACATTGTTGAACATAATGACCATCATATAATAAGGAAAGAAATAAGAATACGAGGTGACCAGGTAATAGGAATGAAAATTAACAAAACCAATAGGCAAAAGAAACAGACTTATGGGAATTCCAAACAGAGGAGTCATGAGACACGAACTTTAAATTACAGCGCTTAGCATATTTTTAGAAGGCATGCCTAAGCATAAAAATACAGAAATTGGAAGAAGAGTAAAAATGTGCATAGAACAAGTACTAGCCAAACGTAACTGTTATATACTTTAAATGCTTGTAAAACACTATTAATGAAGAGAGACACTTTACACTGATAAAATATTTAATTCACAGGAAATTTGTATATTCCTAATAGACACAAAAATATATAAAGCAAAGATTGACAAAACTAGAATGTGAAACAGGCTAACATAACAGAAAATTTTAATAGTCACTTTTAATATCTAATAAAGCCTGCAGACCAAAAATCAGTAAGAATATAAAAAAAAAATGTACTTGGCCATTATTGGTTGTCTTACTCCACATATGTCTATTAAATCAAATGTGACCATAGCGTTGCTCAAATTCTCTCAGTTCAGTTCAGTTCCGGGAGTTGGTGATGGACAGGGAGGTCTGGTGTGCTGTGGTTCATGGGGTCTCAAAGAGTCGGACACGACTGAGCCACTGAACTGAACTAAGCCAGGCTTCAGCAATACATGAACCGTGAACTTCCAGATGTTCAAGCTGGTTTTAGAAAAAGCAGAGAAACCAGAGATCAAATTGCCAACATCCGCTGGATCATGGAAAAAGCAAGAGAGTTCCAGAAAAACATCTATCTCTGCTTTATTGACTATGCCAAAGCCTTTGACTGTGTAGATCACAATAAACTGTGGAAAATTCTTCAAGAGATGGGAGTACCAGACCACCTGACCTGCCTCTTGAGAAACCTATATGCAGGTCAGGAAGCAACCGTTAGAACTGGACATGGAACAACAGACTGATCCCAAATAGGAAAAGGAGTACGTCAAGGCTGTATATTGTCACCCTGCTTATTTAACTTATATGCAGAGTACATCATGAGAAACGCTGGGCTGGAAGAAGCACAAGCTGGAATCAAGATTGCCGGGAGAAATATCAATAACCTCAGATATGCAGATGATACCACCCTTATGGCAGAAAGTGAAGAGGAACTAAAAAGCCTCTTGATGAAGGTGAAAGAGGAAAGTGAAAAAGTTGGCTTAAAGCTCAACATTCAGAAAACGAAGATCAAGGAATCCGGTCCCATCACTTCATGGGAAATAGATGGGGGAACAGTGGAAACAGTGTCAGACTTTATTTTTCTGGGTTCCAAAATCACTGCAGATGGTGACTGCAGCCATGAAATTAAAAGACGCTTACTCCTTGGAAGGAAAGTTATGACCAACCTAGACAGCATATTGAAAAGCAGAGACATTAGTTTGCCAACAAAGGTTCGTCTAGTCAAGGCTATGGTTTTTCCTGTGGTCATGTATGGATGTGAGAGTTGGACTGTGAAGAAAGCTGAGTGCTGAAGAATCGATGCTTTTGAACTGTGGTGTTGGAGAAGACTCTTGAGAGTCTCTTGGACTGCAAGGAGATCCAATCAGTCCATTCTGAAGGAGATCAGCCCTGGAATTTCTTTGGAAGCAATGATGCTAAAGCTGAAACTCCAGTACTTTGGCCACCTCATGTGAAGAGTTGACTCATTGGAAAAGATTCTGATGCTGGGAGGGATTGGGGGTGGGAGGAGAAGGGGACGACAGAGGATGAGATGGCTGGATGGCTTCACTGACTCGATGGACGTGAGTCTGAGTGAACTCCGGGAGTTGGTGATGGACAGGGAGGCCTGGCGTGCTGCAATTCATGGGGTCACAAAGAGTCGAACACGACTGAGCAACTGAACTGATGTATCAGGATGGGGAACACATGTATACCTGTGGTGGATTCATTTTGATATATGGCAAAACCAATACAATATAGTAAAGTTAAAAAATAAAATTAAATTAAAAAAATTATAAATAAATAAAAGAAAAAAAAGATAGTAAAAAAAAAAAAGTGATATATATGCCAAAAAAAAAAGACTTAATAAAATACAATGGAAGGCATGTATATAGGGAGATCTGTAGCTTCAGATGCATATATTATAAAAGAAGAAAGGCTGAAAATCAATGAGCTAATCACCTGTTCTAATAATTTAAAGACAGAGCTGAAAATAAGGTCAAATGAAATATAAGGTAGGAAGTAATAAAAAATAAGAGCAGAAATAAATGAAGTAGAAAATAAACATAGAGTAGAAAGGATGAACAAATTCAAAAATTAATTTGAAAAAGTTAATAAAGTCGATAAATCCCTCATGAGGTTGATCAAAGGAAAGAAAGAAAAATAAAAAATAGTGAACACAAATTACAAGTGTTACAAATGAAAAAGGGGACATGATTACAGATACTATGCACATTAAAAACATTTGATGAAAAGATAGTATGAGTAACTTTATGCAAATATATTTGACAATGTGGATGAAATACACAAATTCTCTAAAAAAAATAAATAACTTTCAAAATGGATAAAAGTAGAAAGGGAAAGTATGAATAATTTGGTAACTATTAGAGAAATTGAATCTATACTTAAAAAAAACCTTTTTATAAAGAAAATCTTGAACTACATGGCTTTCACTGTAAATTCTACCTATCTGTCAAAGAAGAAACGCTGCCAATCTTCCAAAAACTCTTCCAGAGAATAGAAAATGGAGGAGTATTACCTATTTGATTTATAAGATCAGCACAACCTTAATACCAAAGCTTGATGAGGACAGTTTATAGAAGTATACCCTATTCTCTGTTGTGAACATAGATGTAAAAATTCTAAACAAAAATTGGACATGTATAAAAGGATAATAAATCATGACCAATTTGGCTTTATTCCAGGAATTCAAAGTTGGCTTGATATTCAGAACCCAACAATATGCTGCATCAACTGAGTAAAGGAGACAAAATCATATGCTTATCTAAATACATACAGAAAAAACATCTGATAAAATTCAATATCCATTGGTGATTTAAAAAACTCTACACAATTAAGAATACAAAATAACTTCCTTAATCAGGAATAGAGTAGCTACTGAGAACCAGCAGCAAGCACCATACTTAATGGCAAAATGTTAAAAGCTTTGGGATTGGGAGCAACATGCAGGATGACTTCTATCTCTACTTTTATTCAGTATTGTATTGATCCCAGTTAGTATAGCAAGGCAGCAAAAGAAACAAAATCTATCAGGATTGGGAGAGAAGTAATCAACTCTGCTTATTTGTGTATGCTATGGTTGGGTATGTAGAGAATCCAAAATACGTATGAATTGTTGGAATTAATAAGTGAGCTTAGCAGATCGCTGGATACAAGATCAACACACAGAAACATTACATTTCTATATTGTAGTCTCAAACATTTATAAAATAAAGTTGAAAAAACATGTTTTTAAAATAATATCAAAACTGTCAAATACTCAGGAATAAACTTGAAGAAAACAAAAATATTTTATAAAACTGCCTAGATAAAAGTAGGGACATACCATGTTCCTATTGGACAATACAATATTATAGATATGTTATTTCTGTCCAAAATGATCTATAGATTCATGTATTCCCAATTAAAATCCCAGCAAGATTTTTTAAATGCAACCTGAAAAGATTATCTTAAATGCATATGTTAATGCAAGTGGGCAAGAATAGGCAAGACACTTGGAAGAATAGTGGGAGGATTTGCTCCACTGGGTGTGACGGCTGCAGAAATTGGTTTGGTATTGCTACCTGAATAAGGATAAAATAGGGATTTTGGAGGAGAAGGCAATGGCACCCCACTCCAGTACTCTTGCCTGGAAAATCCCATGGACAGAGGAGCCTGGTAGGCTGCAGTCCATGGGGTCGCTGAGGGTCGGACACAAATGAGCGCCTTCACTTTCACTTTTCACTTTCATGCATTGGAGAAGGAAATGGCAACTCCAGTGTTCTTGCCTGGAGAATCCCAGGGACGGGGGAGCCTGGTGGGCTGCCGTCTATGGGGTTGCACAGAGTCGGACACGACTGAAGCGACTTAGCAGCAGCAGCAGCAGGGATTTCGGAAAGAGACCCATGCAAATGTGAACATAATTCAAAACAAAGATATTGATTCAGAGCAGTCTTTTTTAAAACTGCATCAGTTGGTGATCATTCTGGAAAAAATGAAATGATTTACTTCTCTGCACCAGATGAAACAAAAAGATGGTTTCAGGATGATTCAAGTACACTACATTTATTGTGTACTTTCTTTCTAGTGTTACTACATTAGCTACACCTCAGATCATGAGCATTAGATCCTAGAGATTGGGGACCCTTGCTCTAGAAGATAATATAACATATCTTCACAATCTTGAACTAGGTAAAATTTTCATAAATTGGACAAAATAATGCACAAGCTATAAAGAAAAATGTTGAACAATATGAACTACATAATATTTATAACTACTTTTCCTCCAAAGAAACCATTAGGAGAGTGGAAAGAAAGCCACCAAATAGAATATATTTGTAATAGGTATAACTGATAAAGGCTTGTGTCCATAATAGATAAAAATAACTTGTATAAAAGAAAATAGCAAATCTTGTACATGGGCTTGAACAGGCACTTCATCAAAGAGGGTTTCAAATGGTCAAATTATATATAAAAGATGCCCATTAGTCATCAGGGAATAAAAATTAAAACCACAATCAAATATCACACACATATCAGAAGGGCTAAAAATCTCATGCGTCTCTGGTGGAAGTGAAATTGATGCAGTGACTATGAAAACCAGTTTGCATTATCTATTAACATTGAACATATGAACATCTTATGACCCAACAATTACTCTCTAGGCATAAATCCAAAATAAATATGTGCTCCAAGAAATGTGTATAAGAAAGTTCTTACCAACATTATTCAAACTAGTTAAAAACTGGTAACAATCTAAATACCCTTCACCTGTAGATTGGATTAAAAAAAACTGTCATACAGTCACACTTTTTAATACTACAATAAAAATAAATTAAAAATAAACGAGCCACAGCTACCTGCAGCCAAATCAATCAAGCTCACACCCCTAATATCAATTTAAAAAACACCAAAGTATAGTGTACGATTTGATACTACCCACCACTATCCTGATTTTTAAGATACTATTTCCTTGCTCCACTGTCCATGGGATTCTCCAGGCAGGAATACTGGAGTGGGTTGCCATGCTATCCTCCAGGGGTTCTTCCTGACCCAGGGATCAAACCTGTGTCTCTTATGTCTGCAGAGGACAGAGGAGCCTGGCAGGCTGCAGTCCATAGTGTTGCACAGAGTCGGCTATGACTGCAGTGACTTAGCACGCATGCACCAAAAAGAAAAAGAAACAGAGCAAAACCAAACTATGGTGCCTAGGGAAATATACTTGGGCGATAAAACTAGAAAAGAACGCAAGAAAGTCATATCCTTAAAAATCAGGACAACGGTGGGTAGTGTCTTGGAGAGAGCAAATGAGAGGGGGGTTTGTAAGAGACTGAGCATGTTCTCAGAGAAGGCAATGGCACCCCACTCCAGTACTCTTGCCCGGAAAATCCCATGGATGGAGGAGCCTGGTAGGCTGCAATCCATGGGGTCGCTCAGAGTTGGACACGACTGAGTGACTTCACTTTCACTTTTCACTTTCATGCATTGGAGAAGGACATGGCAACCCACTCCAGTGTTCTTGCCTGGAGAATCCCAGGGACGGGGGAGCCTGGTGGGCTGCCGTCTATGGGGTCACACAGAGTCAGACACGACTGAAGTGACTTAGCAGCAGCAGCAGCAGAAAGTGTTCTATTTCTTGTCCTAGGTGGTGGTATCACATGTTCACTCTGGACAAATTTTTGAACTGTTTAGATGTATCTTATATATATTTTTGTTTAGTAATATGTTTTGGATTGATAAATTATTTAGATATATTTTTATTTCATAGTAATAAGGTTAAAGAAAAGGCTCGAGTCACATGCACACCAGTTTATAAGGTGAAGGATGACGCTGACCATTTAGATTGTGCCAAAAATCCTGAAGAAAGCCACATTAAAGGCAATACCTATCAGAGATTGGCATATGTGTGGCCCTTGTGTTTTCCAATCACTAAATCTTTTACCCATGGCCAACAAACATGATCAATAGCTTAGGGCTCATTTTCCCATCGAGCCCAGACAGCCATTCTCAACCACCCTGACACCAGGTCATGGATGTTCCAATCTATGTTCCAATCTATTGTTGTCAATATAGCCTGACCTATCAGATAAAGTAAAAGCTTGTGTATGAGCTTGGCATACCCTCTAAAAGCTCACTATATCTTGACATGTATAATGTAATTGTGCCTAAGATTTTCGTACCAAGTGAAGTCAGAAAGAAAGACAAATATCATACAATATCATTTAAATGTAGAATCTAAAATATCACACAAATGAACTTATCTATGATGCAGGAACAGACTCACAAGCATAGAGAACAGACTATAGTTGCCAAAAGAGGGGGAGTAGATTGGGAATTCAGTACTAGCAGATGCAAACTATTATGTATAGGATGGAGGAACAACAAGCTGTATAGTACTGTACACACCTGTATACAACTACTGTGGAGTACAGGGCACCATTTTCAATATCCTGTAATAGATCACAATGGAAAAGAAAAAATTTAATACCACCTTACAGACTCAGGAACCTTTATAGAGGATGCCAATGCCATATGTTGTCCTTGTAAAGTAGGACTGAACATACAAATAGTAAATATGACATAGTTCTGAGAAGAATGTAACACTTTTCATTGGTTTATTTTATCCAAAGATAAAACCAGGCACTCCACTGGTCACCTAGCACAAGAGGCAACATCACAAATGTGATCCCTGTCTGCGTAGAGTTTCCAGCCCAGTTTCCCAGGCATCCTCACTATCTGTGCCATTTTACCTGGTTATCAGCCTCTCGCCTGACCTCCCCCTGCTGTTGGTAGCCTTTTATCTGTGCTGGCTCTATTCAATTCATCAAGAACTTGTTCACTACCATCTTGGTGCTTTAAACTGTGGACTGAAGGAGGATGTGAGCCATAGTTTTAGTTTTCAATGCCCTGCCATGATTTGGGGAGTGAAAGATACATGTACACATTATGGAGGTAAAAATATGAGTGTATGTTAAAGGGCAACCTGCTCCTGGGTTGGAGAAAAATGTCGGTAAGGTTTTCAAGGCAGGAGGGATTGGAAACAACTGAAGTGTATGGGGGAGGCTTCTTGGACAGAAACTTCAATGAAAGTTTTTAATGTTATTAATATAAAATCCAGTCTTCTAAGATGGCATAGATTCTTTGTGAACTTAGCTCATGACAACCACTCCACACCCAAATCTTTTTTGGCCAATCCACGCTTGAACTTCAGATTTAACTTGGGCACCCTTTCTTTTAGGGCACCTTTCTTGATCTCTCATCGTAGTAATGTGTTTTCCTCTTTTTCTCCCATATCATCTCTCCAATGAAATAGTCCACTATGGTCTGTTCATAATATATGATATTACATAATATCATGATATCATGATATATTACATCATAATACATGATATTAATATCATTTTAAAAATCATTTTATTTGTTTTTGGCTGTGCTGGGTTCATTGCTGCATGGGCCTCTCATTGTGATGCTTCTCTTGTTGCAGAGCACAGAGGCTAGGGCATGCGGGCTTCAGCAGTTGTGGCTTCTGGGCTCTAGAGCACAGGCTTGATAGTTGTGGTGCAGAGGCTTAGTTACTTCATGGCATGTGGGATCCTCCGAGATCAGGGATCAGGGATCAAACTCCTCTATCCGCAGGCAAACTCTTTACCGCTAAGCCACCAGAGAAGCCCAGTGATGTTAATTATTAAAAAAAAAAAATGACTGGACCTCCAGGGTCAAACATTCAGGAATTTGATTTTCCACCCCCTCCCACCTAATTTGTCAAAAATAAAGCAGACTTTTGTAGAAAGAATCACCTGCAGAATCTCACCAAAGATTGATGAAGAGGGCTTCCCTTGTGGTCCAGTGGTTAGGACTCAGTGCTGCCACTGCAGGGGGCACAGGTTCTATTCCTGGTTGGGGAACTAAGAGCCAGTATGCCCCATGGAGTGGCCAAAAAAAAAAAAAAAAGACTAATGAGGAAAAAAAAAAACAGGGTGTCAACCTACAGTGAAGAGAAAAATAGTAATAATTAATACACATGGACTCTAACTCAGGGCCAAGAACCATCACACACTATCTCATTTCATACACACGAGTCTGTAAGAAAGAATCACAATTTTCTCCCTATTTTAGAAATGAAAATTGCCAAAGCAGTAGTAATTTGCCCTAAATGACATAATTAGAACTTTGCACACTTGGTTTAAGAGCCCAGATGATCAACTTAATTGTTTATTTTCCTCATCTTTGTAACCAAAGCACATATGCACAGAGTGTTTTACTTCATCAAGGCAATAAATTATAAAGGGCAAGGAAGTATATGAAAAGGTACATCAAAAGTGATGATCATGCTATTAGTATGACTGCCAGAATGTGGCATTATGGAGAAGACTGGGAGAAAGCTGGAACTACACTCTCTTCAATAGTGCATCTGAGGGTTAATTTTAGTGACGAAATGTTCATCTTCAGGCTCAGTCCAGCACAATACCAATACTCATTTTTAAAAATCCCTCCTGTCATACTATCTATGCTTGGCTTTGTGCAGTTCAACATTTCTATCACTTACTTGCCTGAGGAATAGATGCTTCATTTAATAAAGTCTACAGATGACATAAAGCTGGGAGGAGTAGCTGATACCGCAAAAGATAGAGTCAAGATTTAAAATCATCTTGACAAGCTACAACAACGGCCCAAAACCACAGGATGAAATCCCACAGGTATATATGCAAAGTCCCATATTTGGGTTGAAAAAAAAAAAATCAGTGGCCCAAGTATACAAGCCTAGCTTTAGACCAGTAGTCTGGAAAAATATTTAGAAATTTTAGTTGATTATTAAAGGAAGTTACAGGCATCAGTAAAGAATTCTCCCTCCATCCAAATTCAAAGACTTAAATTACAAAATCAACATATAATTGATGGCTGCAGAAATACCCTCAAGAGGAGAAACTGGAAAAGCCGATGGAGTTTGATTGTGGTATCATCCATGGTACTGTTCTAGAAAGAGAGGTGTCAGTAAGAAGAACTGGTTGGTTAGAGTGAGACACAGAAAAGAAAGAGAGAGAGCAGGCCAACTGGCCTGGTGTCAGAAGAGGAGTTTTCACAGGGCATAGTCAGTGGGTAAGTATATGGTTCTGGGGTCAACCAGCTGCCTGAGCTCTTATACCAAGTATGCAAAGATCTAATTATGTCATTTGGGGCAAGTTACTCATGTTGGACAAATCTCTGAAAGGGGGAGAGTCCTGATGCTTCCTTACAGGGTTATGCATATGAAATGAGTGTGTGATGGGGTTGGGCTTGAGGTGGGGCTCATTTGTGTTAGTTATTACTATTATATTTTCCTCTTCATTGTAGGTTGATAGTCTGGGTTTTTGTTTCCCCATCAGTCTTTTGTGAGATTCTGCAGATGATTCTTTCTATAAAAGTCTGCTTTGTTTTTGATGAGATGAGAAAAACAAGTCGAATTCCTGAATGTTTGACCTTACAACTCCAGTCATTTTTAAAATAATATTCTTATCATGTAGCTACACTGAACAGACTGTAGAGGACTATTTCATTAATTTAGAAAAATTTACACTCTAAACATGGCATAGACAAACTGAAACATATCCAGGTTGCTAAGGTCTGAGAATGGCTCACAAGCTAGAAATGCTAAAGGAAGCTCGTAGAGTTGTCTTTAATCCTTGAAGATGTACCTCATGGAGGAGGGCTTAGAGTTTGCTCAGGTCCATGAAAAGAAGGAGCTGCCTGAGGGCACAGCAAACTTCTATCCCTGAATGTGGACACTGCAGGCCCCTGACAGGAAGGCCAGGGAAGAACAGCCTGTGTTTCTCTAAGTCTGGGTGTAGGCAAAGAACTTTACTTGCTATTTTATTTTTTGAGGCTTCATGAACACCCTGCAAAATAAATAGGCTCTAGAACTCAGTCTTTGTCCTCTAAATCCTGTGTTAAAAATAAAAATGTGTTCTGAGGTCACCTGACCCAAAATCACCCATCTAAGGTGTTTACTAAAAATCCAGATACTTGAACCACATTCTTAGAGATTCTGGCTCAGTTAATCTGAGTGGGACCCAAGAAGTGGCCTTGGTCCAGTCCAAAGTTCTTTTTGCTCTTCTACTAAAATGTCTACTATAATACCAATTTTAAGACTCTTCTTTCAATGGATATTGTAATTTCAACTATATACCAGACCTAACTCAGAGGCTGGTGAATTCGGTGGTGAATAAGATTATATATATCACCATTGTAAAAAAGTGGGAAGTTGCTGTATAACACAAGATGCTCAGCCCGGTGCTCTGTGAAGACCTAGAGCAATGGGACTTGGGTGGGATGGGAGGGAGGTTCTAGAGGGAGGGGGTATGGCTGATTGACATACAGCGGTGGTGGTGGTGGTGATTTAGTTGCTAAGTCGTGTCTGACTTTTGCGATCCCATGGACTGTAGCCTGTCAGACTCCTCTGTCCATGGGATTCTCCAGGCAAGAATATTGGAGTGGGTTGCCATTTCCTTCTCCAGGGGATCTTCTCATCCCAGGAATTGAACCTCGGTCTTCTGCATTGCAGGCAGATGATTTACCAACTGAGCTATGAGGGAAGCCCCTGACATACAGCAGAAACCAACATAATCTTGTAAAGCAATTATCCTCCAATTAAGAGTAAATTTTAAAAAATATAAAAAGCAAATAAACAAAAAGACTATGTAGGACCTTTCTAACTAGAGCTCGTATCTTGTGGGATGACACATTTGTTAAAAAAGGAAACCAATAAAAATCAAGAACCATATCGAATAGTGAGAAGGGCTATGCTAAGAATAAAGTCAAGTGTGGCTGCTGAGGGTGATCAGGTGGCTCTTTTGGACTGGAATGCCCCTCTCAGAAGGGGTTGTTGACCTGAGAGTTAAAAGATGAGTCCACCATGCAGGTCAGGGACACAGTGTGCTAGTCAACGAGCCTCGTGCCAAGACTCCAAGAGGAGAATCCTCCTGTGGTTGAGGAATAGAAACGAGCCATGGCTGGAGCATCCTAGAGGGGAAGGGCTGGAGGGGAAGGTCAGGGATTGGGTGGGAGGTGGACAGTACCCAGACCATACAGAGCTTTGATTTTACTTTAAGTGGGATGAGAGTTTAACTGAGGGGGTAAATAATCTGACTCACATTTTAAAAAGGTCCTTTCTGCTATAGCTCAGACTCTATTGGTGTGTGATGCCCAGCTATTAAATATACTATCACTACCGCTGGAGAGAAATTGCTTTTTACAGGTTTTTTGTTAACACCTGTATAGTGCTTTATAGTTTATAAAGCATATTTATATATCTTATTTCATTTGATCTTTGAAAAAAAATCCCCTGAGACTAATCTTACTACAAATCTCATGTTACCAACAGGAGAAACTAAAAACTAAGAAGAATGAGATTATTCTAAGGCTGCATGTCCTCTAAGAGTTGACATTTGAAAATGGGGAGATTTTACATAAAAATTTGGATTTTTTGCTTTAAGGAAATAAAGATGTGTCCCGACCGAACCCACATTCCTCATGGAGAAGGCAGACAGGGGCTGCTGTGGGGTGGCCCCTTAGGCTGAGAGATGCCTGCTATATCATACCAGATCTGCTTCAGTCTCTATTATCTGTTGATCCCTGGCTGTCTCTGAATTCTAGCCTCCTGCTCTCAGGTGACTTTAGCTTGCTTCTTTGGTACATCTTAAAGAGCCATTTCCCTCTCCCTGCATCAAATCCGTTCCCAGAAAAAGAGAGAAAGAGGGAGCCTGGTGCTGCCTTGTTACTTCCAGTCAGGGGATGGTGGTCTTGTTGTCCTGGGGCTAAGCCCACTGCAGCCCATGTATCATGCAAGTTTCTCTGATGTACATGCTTCAGCTTAGAAATTTATGCAAAAGTTACCATTGCTCTATAATATGCCTACCAGGTGATGCAACAGTAAAGAATCCACCTGCCAATGCAGGAGACTCAGGTTCCATCCCTGGGCCAGGAAGATCCCCTGAGGGAGAAAATGGCAACCCACTCCAGTATTCTTACTTGGAGAATCCTATGGATGGGCTACTGTCCATGAGGTCGCAAAGAGTTGAACACAACTGAGCATGCATGTAGCACACATTTGAGATTCTGATTCTCCAGAAAAATAAAACCCTTGTTTATTCTATTTTTTCACTTCCTTTAACCTCTGGATTGCTGGGAGGCCCCCTAAAATTACATGCAAATTTTGTGTTTGTGTGTTTTTTTCCTAGGGAGAGGGTTTATAACTTGATTTAGACTTTCTAAGGGATCCAGATCACGGATCCAGAGTCATTTCTGGCATAAGGATTGAGAGTCAGACTGAGCAGAGTCAGAGCTTGGCTCTGCCACTAGTTAAATCTGAAGTCCCCCAAATCTCTGACCTTTTCGGTTTTCTCATTTAAAAAATGAGTTTATTACTCCTGAGCTTGTAGGGCACTGATTAAATGAGGTAGCATACAGGAAGTGCTTAACTCAGAGTCTGAGGAGATCCTCAGCGGCAGAAATCAGTATCATCATTGCTGGTGTTGGATCTGTCTTCTCCCATAATATCTAAGTGATTTCTGTGGACTAAATTGTGTCCCCCCCAAATTCATATGTTGCAGCCCCAGCCCCTCTTCCCCTCAATGAGACTGTATCTGGAGATTGAGCTTTTAGGAAGAAACTAAGGTTATATGAGGTCATAAGGATGGGGTCCTAATCTGATAGGATTGCTGATCTTTTATTTTATGTACATACGTATGTATGCATTTTTGGCCACCAGGCACAGCATGCAGGATCTTATTTCCCCAACCAGGGGTCAGATCCTCAGAGTCTTAACCATTGGACTAGCTGGGGAAGTCCCAGGACTAGTGACCTTCTAAAAAGAGGCCAAGAGAGTCTTCTCTCTCTTCATACATAGTAACCAAGGAAAGGCCATGTGAGCACAGAGAGAATGAGGCTGCCTGCAAACCAGAAAGAGAAGTCTTACCAGAGACCACCCATGCTGGCACCCTGCTCTCAGACTTCCCACCTCCATAACTGCAAGAGTACATCTCTGCTGTTTAAGCCATCTAAGGCATACTGTTATGGCAGCCTGGGAGGTAAGGCAATGCCCAACACCCTGCTCTCTTAAGCTGGTTCCTTCTA
Source organism: Bubalus kerabau (assembly GCF_029407905.1). Taxonomy (NCBI): domain Eukaryota; kingdom Metazoa; phylum Chordata; class Mammalia; order Artiodactyla; family Bovidae; genus Bubalus; species Bubalus kerabau. The sequence goes on from NC_073629.1 coordinate 85,073,071, forward strand.
GAGCAGAGACAACAGAAGGAGCCCCTACACCATCCCTGGAGGTGAGGTTGGTTGGAATTAGTCTGGCTGCTGTACAGTCTAGAAGTCATTGTGCCTGAAGTGTGCTGATGGTTACTAAGATGCAGCTTTTATTTTTTATCTTTTTACAATAGGAACATATATTTAACATTGTACACCTTTGAATTGAATTTGGAAAACTTTTTTTCTCCCCAAGATTTCCATGATCAAAATCCAAAGAATATTCTTTCTAATATAATTCATGTAAATTAGTATTGAATTTATATCATCTGGTTTTTAAAAATTAATTAATTTTTTTTTTTTTTTTTTTTTTTTTTTACTGAAGGATAATTGCTTTACAGGACTTTGCTGTTTTCTGTCAAACCTCAACATGAATCAGCCATGGGTATACATATATCCCTTCCCTTTTGAACCTCCTTCCCATCTCCCTCCCCATCCCACCGCTCTAGGTTGATACAGAGCCCCTGTTTGAGTTTCCTGAGACATACAGCAAATTCCCATTGGATATCTATTTTACATGTGGTAATGCAAGTTTCCATGTTACTCTTTCCATACATCTCACCCTCTCCTCCCCTCTCTCCATGTCCATAAGTCTGTTCTCTATGTCTGTTTCTCCACTGCTGCCCTGTAAATAAATTCGTCAGTACCATTTTTCTAGATTCCATATATATGTGTTAGAATATGATATTTATCTTTCTCTTTCTGACTTACTTCACTCTGTATAATAGGTTATAGGTTCATCCACCTCAGTAGAACTGACTCAAATATGTTCCTTTTAATGGCTGAGTAATACTCCATTGTGTATGTGTACCACAACTTCTTTATCCATTCATCTGAAGATGGACATCTAGGTTGCTTCCACGTTCTAGCTATTGTAAATAGTGCTGCAATGAACAATGGGATACATGTGTGTTTTTCAATTTTGGTTTCCTCAGGGTATATGCCTAGGAGTGGGATTGCTGGGTCATATGATGGTTTTATTCCTAGTTTTTAAAGGAATTTCCATACTGTCTTCCATAGTGGCTGTATCAATTTACATTCCCACCAACAGTGCAAGAGTGTTCCCTTTTCTCCACACCCTCTCCAGCATTTATTGTCTGTAGACTTTTTGATGAGGGCCATTCTGACTGGTGTGAGGTGATATCTCATTGCAGTTTTGATTTGCATTTCTCTAATAATGAGCAATTTTGAGCATCTTTTCATGTGTTTGTAGTCATCTGTATGTCTTCTTCGGAGAAATGTCTATTTAGTCTTTTTCCCACTTTTTGATTGGGTTGTTTATTTTTCTGGCATTGAGTTGTATGAGCTGCTTGTATATTTTGGAAATTAATCCTTTGTCAGTTGTTTCATTTGCTATTATTTTCTCCCATTCTGAGGGTTGTCTTGTCACCTTGCTTACAGTTTCCTTTGCTGTGCAAAAGTTTTTAAGTTTTTTTTTTTTTTTAATGACTGGTAGGTTGACCTGTGCTACAGCCAAGCTCTGGCTGTCTTTCCTACTGAGTGAGTGTTCCACTTCTCTGTTGATTAGAGCATAATCCTTATCATTAGACTTTTGAAGAAGCAGTGTGTTTAATGTTTAAAGATGTGGATTCTATAGCCATCTTGCCTGGTTCTGAAGCCACTCACTAGCTGTGTGACCTTGGCATGTTACTTAACCTCTCTGTGCTTTAGTTTCTTCACTTGTTAAAATGGTATTAATAATAGGGGGGGTCTGTGTAGGAGGGTCACTGTCAGATTAAATAATTTAATGCATGAAAAGTGCTTGAGTCCTCATCCAACCTTGGTTGATCCCTTCCTGTGATGGTCTTGGATTTCCTATTAGAGAAGCTACTTGTGGAAGTCCTACTCCAACCAGACGTAGCAGGTGCCTGATGTTGACTATAACCTCACCTGAAAACTCTGGCCACTGTAACCCACTTGCTAGACTCTTCTTTATAATGCAGTATCCTAACCAACCCAGATAATGGAATGAAAATGTGAAATTCATGTTGATAACTTGAGGCCTTTCTCTGTTCCTAATAATAATTAAAAATGTGCATGGGAAATATTTGTTATTTCTCTATATAAGATCTCATCTACTAAGAGGGTTATGTAGTCTGATTATGGGGTGAGGAGAGGAATATAACTCTGGTTTCCAAACATAGTGGTTAAGGAACAAAATCTCTTGCATGCTGAGTCACACCTGACTCTTTGTGATCGCATGGACTGCAGTCCCCCCAACCCCAGGCTCCTTTGTCCATGGCATTCTCCAAGCAAGAATACTGAGTGGGTTGCCATTTCCTCCTCCAAGGGATTTTTCTGACCCAGGGATTGAACTTGAGTTTCCTGTGTCTCCTGCATTGGCAGGTGGATTCCTTACCACTGAGTCACCTGGGAAGCCCCCCAGATCCCTTGAGGGACTTATTGCTAACCTGGATCCCTAGGTTCCACAACCACAGCCTTTGTTCAAGCAGGTCTGGGGTGGAACCTGGAAAAATGTATTTTTAATAAGCACCTCAGTTAATCCTGATGCCACTGTTTAGCTGACTTTTTTTGAGAATTACTTGGTCAAATATTCTTTCAAGGTCTCTTAGCTTTCAACATGTAACATTTCAGAATGAATACAAAGACTGAGAAAGACGAGAAAATAACTTGGAGCAAGGTTCTACTTCTTTAAAGTGCTTCCCAGGTCAATAGCTGCCTGACAAAACCACAGCCAGACCAGCTTATGTTAGGTTTTAACTAGATTTTCACCTAAACAATGTGCTGGATATCTCTAGCTGACAGCAACCAAAGAACTGGCAGTGACCATGTCAGAGAATGGAATCACGGAGTAAGTTATCATAGTTCAGTTTGTAAATAGCCATTCTTAAAGTTCTAGGAAGGGTCAGTGGAATGGTGGTCTCATTTAATTTACTATAAATTACCTTCTGGGCAAAATAAATAGCTGACACCTGTGGCAATGTTTATCTGTGAGAACAAATTATCTATGGTGGTTAAACTCTTTCTTGTACTAACTAGACTTTCAGAGTAGCTGGAATAAGAATCATCCTTTTAGGGAAGACAAATCTTAGAAACAACTACCTTGGAAATAAAATGCCATCTTCATGCATCCAGTGAAGACAGTCTGGGGTTTGTTGAGAAAGCTAGCTGGTGTCAAGGAGGCTGCAGGCATTGCCCATTGAAAGGTGTCTCCCTTTTGACGAGTGTTTAATTTGGCCTTGTTAGTGTATGAAGTGCAGACATTTAATTTGTTTGACAAAATCAAGCCCCAAGCTCCTTCTGTAATACTGTGCCACAGGGTTTCAAGAGTCCTACCACATGTTAGGCGTAATCTGGGAGTCTGTATGAAATAAGCTTCCGGTCAGAACACTAGTTTGACAGTAAGAACACTAGTTTGACCAAGATGCACTTTAATTAAAAGACACAAATCTCTCTCTTCTGAACCAGGTGGAGGGACATAAAGGAGTCCCCCCTCTGCCATCTTGTTCTAAGGAAGACTTCCTTAAGAGATTCCTTCCTGTAAGAGGTCAATGGTGCCTTGGGGCAGGCAAGTAGAAATCTATCCATGGGTCCTAGAATGTCTGGTGTTTCTGGCCTCCTGAAACATTCTCTTTCCTTCAACAATGCTGGCTATCTGCCACAATATCAATTATCTCTAGCTGAGACAGTAATGATCTAGGATACCACTTTTTTAATATTATGTTCTAACAAAGCAGAATTAGGAAACTCTACAAAATTCACACACTTTGACATCCTGTGCATTAATATCCAGCTGCTCGTAAATCAACCACATCCATCAAGCTTTTCTGCCTCAGGCATGTTAAATGACCATATTTTAACCATCTATTAATTATTTTCCCAATCTGAGCATTCTTTCATTGTTCATGCCAACTGCTTAAGCTTGGTCATTTTTGTTTGAAAAGCATGTAGTTCCCTACTCCTCTGGGAGAAATCTAAGAGGTGACAAACTAGGCTAGAGCGTACTTGAAATACAAATACGGCTCCTCTTCTTTGGTGAGGGGGAATCATTCACTCTGAATTTCCTTTTTCTCACAACATGGTCTAATCTTCCCTTTCCATCTCATTTTCTGCCTCTCTCTTCCTTGCTCAACATGCTTGATGGCCATCTTGAGTTCCTTCAAAACCGATATGGAGACTTCCCTCACAGTCCCGTGATTAAGACTCTGAGCTTCCACTGCTGGGGTCACGGGTTCAACCCCTGGTCAGGAAACTAAGATTTTCACTTGCTGTGTGCTATGGCCAAAAAATAAAAATCGATACACCCTCCTACCCCAGGTCCTTTGAAAGAGGGATGTATCTACTGAGAAATGTTCCTCCTTTATTGTTGGTTATGACATCCCCAAGCCTCTTTCACTAGTTCCTTTGTTATATTTATTGAGGTTCCACGTTTGCCAAAGACTTGAGTGAATGAAACTGATTCACCATCCCCATAGAACTCATAGTCTTGTTGGGGGTGAGGTGGTACTCAGACCAAAAAGAAACATAATAAATAAGTAAATTGTTTGTTAGAAGATGATAATTGATAGGGAAGATTAGAGAGGAGTAAGGTCTATGAAAAGTGCTTGTTATTTTGAATAGGGAGGAAGTCTTTACTCACAGGGTAAAATTTAAATTAATTCTCAATTGTTCTTAGAATTTAGCTCAAATTAATTTCCTCAGGGATGTCTTCCAGCCTAGATCTATCAGCGAGTCTTTGAATACCTAGGTCATCTTCTATTATATGCTCTCAGAATCCCCAATACTTTTCATGCAAAGTTCTTATCACCATTTGTAATTACATACTCACATGATTATTTATTAAAGAATATCCTGTCTACTGTATTGTAAACTCTATAAAGGCAAAGATGAGATTCTTTTTGAGTACTTCTCTATCTCCAAAGCTTGTTCAAGACAAGTGTTCACTTTATATAAATTTGTTGAATGAATGAAAGGATCAGTACAGTGTGGACAAAAAATATACTTTCAGTCTCTTTTTTAAGAGAATCAATTGAGATAATAGTGAATGAATGATATGAATGATTATGAATAAGTTGCTTTTATAAATTGCAAAGTTTATAAACATGCAACCATCATTACTTCTGTGGCTAAAAAACCCTCTTGTATCAGTGTGATTCTGTGTTCATTGATATTATATAACTCGGAATCTCCTTTATGGAGGCAGTGAAGTTTAGTGGATAAGACTGTGGCTGCTGAAACCAGACTTGCCTGGGTTGATTCTTATCTGTCACTTACCTTGTGGTCTTGTTGTGCTTCTACTTCCTCATCAATAAAATGGAACAGAGATGTTGTAAGATTAAAAGAGTTTGTATCTCTAAGGTGTTAGAAGAACGCCTGGCATATAGTAGGTATAAATGAATGTAGGTAGTCATAAATATTATTATGACTATAGCTCTTATTATCAGCCTTGCTTTCAACTGCCATCCAGGGATGATTTATTGACTGAAATCTTTCTTGGTTTCTTCTTAGGGACAAATTAATAATTCCTAGTTAAGTGAGGTTTTCTTTAACATAAGTCAAAGAGTGAGGGTGACTCTTTTTCAGGCCTCTTCCTCTAGGTTTCAGCATCTGTTCTGGTTCATCAGTGACTTTTGCTTTAACTTTCCAGTTGTCTTGGCAGCTGGAAGTAAAGCTGGCTGAGAAAACTGGGTCTAAATCCTAGTTCTGCCACTTACTGGTGGAAAGACCTTTGGCAAGATATTAAACTCTGAGTTTCACCCTCTCATCTATAAAATGGGGCTCATAATTGCTCACCACAGGGTTGCTGTGGGGACTAAGTGAGCTAATGTCCATGAAAAAGCTTAGAGAGGAGTTCTACAAACATTAGTTCTGCTTCACTTGCCTTGCGTGCATGCTGCATGCTAAGTCACTTCAGTCATGTCCGACTCTTTGTGACGCCATGGACTATAGCCTGCCAGACTTCTCCGTCCAAGAGATTCTCTAGGCAAGAATACTGGATTGGATTGCCTCCAGGAGATCGATCTTCCCAACCCAGGGATCAAACCCACTTCTCTTGTGTCTCCTGCATTGGCAGATGTTTTTGTTTGTTTGTTTGTTTTGTCTTTTACCACTAGTGCCACTGAACAAATCTATATTTTAAAAGGAAACTTCTGGAGACATGGTGACATTGGTCTATGATGAATGCTCTGACAAGTATTCTAAACCAGGAAGCTAAAGTTGACACATTTGGAACTCACTACACATGCCCTAAAATGATTCATATTATTGGCAGAGATCTGTGCAATAAGCACAGTGTTTATTTGTTAGCCTATAATCAAGAGGAAAACAGTCATTCAAAAAATATTATTTTTATTATCAGAAGTATATCAATTTATAGAGAACTACCTGACTAGCTAATCAACTAGAAAAGCCATACGAAGTATATTGTCGATTGCAGAAAAATTTTACAAAACAAATTCTTATTGCTAATTAACAAATATTAGTTAGGGATATCCGATGGTATAATAGTCATAGGAACTTAGAAGAATCTTCCTGAACGTTCAAAGTTACTGCTTGATGATTGCAGTTAGGCATTGCCCCAGGTTGTGTGTGTGTGTATGCATATGATTTGGACAAAAAGGAAAATAAGTCCAGAATGTTCCCTTCACATGCACAAATGTTCTAGATTCTCTTTTTTCTTCCCTGGATGTTTTTGCTGACCTTAGATGATAATTTTCCCCAAGTTCTCACTTGCAAAATATGTTTTTCAATATGTCACAGTTCAGACTTTGCAAATTCTGTTCCACTTCAGAAGACCTGGTTTTGGTTTCCAAATCTTCTTTCTCCTATGTTTGCAGTTTTTGATCAAGAAATGTTTATTGAGGCACCACTGTCTAAATGGCAGGCTCCCAGAGTGGCTTTTCCAGTGTCCTTGGTGTTCCAGATGTTGGGTAAGTTGGAAATCTATGAATCTGAGGTTAAAGCAGACTTAAAATTATGTGTGAACATTAACTGAGCACTTTGAGGGCAACACGCTGTTCACCATGGGCAGCAGCAGAATGGGGGATTTCTTTTCTGCTTATTGGCTTAAAATGTGGTATCTAGCTGTGCGGGAGCCTAGCCTACCTGTCCTGAGGGACTCTTCATGCCAAAGCTATTCAATCTAATTCATCTGAAACTCTTGTTTGCTGGGTGAATATTCTGGCCATTCATTGTTGTTCTAGTCGGGGTCTTTGATAGCATTTCATAGTCAAATTCTTGCATTCTAGGCTCTTTATGGTATGGATTCTGCTTACGTGTCCAGCCTTGTCTTCTTTTTACTCCTCTGCTAGCTCCTAATAGTTTAGCTGGAACCAACTTTTTACTCTTTCTCCTCATTTTCTGAGTACTTACTCTTGGCCAAGCACTGCTTCCTTAATTTTAAAGAACATTTGATTCTCTCAGTTTTCCTGGGAGGTAGTTATGGTTTTTCTCACTTGATAGATGAAGGTACTGAGACTCAGAAATATCAACTGAATTGTTCTAATTCATGGGTGAGCATGTGGATGAGTTGTTGATGTCATGTAGGTCTCTAACTTCAAAGCCACAGTGGAAAGGGCTCCTTCCATCACACTAGGTGCTTTCCTCCTCACAGATGTTGCAAACCTGTCTCATTCTGTCTGCTTCCTCCTTGTAATGGCAAAATAATGGCCCCTTCAAGATGCCCATGTCACAGTCCTTGAAACTTTTGAATAGGTCACCTGACATGGCAAGGAGGATTTAAGGTTGATAATCAGCTGACTTTAAGATGGGGAGATGATCCTAGATTATCCGGGTAGATCCAATGTATAAATGAAAGTCCTTAAAAGTGGAAGTGGGAGGCTGAAGAGGAGAGTCAGAGAAGATGTGAGGATGAAAGGACAATCAGACACAAGCAATGCTGCTGGCTTTGAAGGTGGAGAAAGGGACCAGGAACCAAGGGCTATAGGTAGCCTCCCAGGAAAGGCAAGGAATGGATTCTCACTGCTGGTCCATAGAAAGTTGGGGAAGGAGGTGCTGGACAGGGTGACTTCAGCTAGAAGCATGAAACCTACTGTTCTGTGGTTTATTTTCTATGCAGCTGCTTAGGGCCGTCTTTCCACAGTGTCAAGCTGATCATGCCCCCAGTCTTCAGAAAAGCTTTTCATCCTGACCCTCAGCTCCTTCTCTAGGGTGACCTGCTGCTCCTCCACCTCAGGCATTCAGCGCTTTAGTTGCTCCTTACTTCCTCTTGTGGATATATCTGCTCTGGTGGTGATATTGCCTGGACTGTCCTTACCCCACTTTATTTGTCTAAAGCCCTGCTACTCCTTTTATTATATAAGGTTTAATGAAACCCAGCTCACACATGACTCTGTGAAGCCTTCCCTGACCTCTTCCTCATGAGTCACCCCATCCTTCTCTGGGGTACCTGGTGTCTGATACAGATCTCTTAGTCCACTACGCATATTACAGTAAATTAACTATTTATTTATCAACCTCCTCCATCAAACTGGGTGTTCCTGGAGAGCAGTTTTGTGCATCATTCATCTCTGTATTTCTAGCACATAACTGAGATTCAATAAATGTTTGTCAAATGACTGATTGACTGATTCAATGAATGAAAGTCAGACAGATGTTCAGAATTTTCTAGTAGCTAAGACTTGTAAAAAGGTAGATTGGGAGTCCTATAAGTAATTACACTATCACATTTTGTAACGGATTGGTGCTAGCCAGGGAATGACAGTATGTCCGAAAGGTAATGAATTCAAACCTCACTTTGTCGTATCCTCTTTCAAAAATGGGAGTAGTCTTTCAAGTGACTTGAAAAATAGGCTTCAGTAAAAGTATAAGAAAATATATGCAATTAGACTCAATCAATAAAGTTGTCCTTGACTAATGTCTACATTTAAGGGAGTTTAATTAAATTATGAAACAGCCTTTCTGATTTAACTGTCAGTCTGCTTTATTGTGTATGAACATGAGCTCTGTATAGGGTTTTCTTTCAAGATTTTGAGACCCTCAACCAATACAAAGATATAAATTATCAACACATGGCTTAAGAGGCGAGGGTCTGGTATATGACTTCAAGAAAGCAAGGAAGAAAGGCAATTTTTCCAGGAAGGCTGATGGAAATAGAAATTGTGCGAAATGACTTTTCTCCCTTCATTCATTCATTCATTCAGACAATATTAATTCAGCACATACTATATGTCAGGGGTTGCCCTAGGTTCTGGCAATGCCATGGAGTGGAAAAGCCAGACATTCTGAAGAAATACAAATAATGATAGATTATGTTTATTATGTTTATGCTCCCCCAAGCCCAGAATGCCCTATCTTCTTTATTTTGTTTATATAACTTCAACATCCTTGCAATAAATACAAAGTAAGGAATAATATAAAAAATGTGTGGAATCTACTGTATGTCAGACACTATGCTAGAAACTGGGGACACAAAAATACCTTCAAGGACCTTACAGATTTAGTGGGAGAAACAGACATGTGGATGATATAAAAAAGCAAAACAGCAGAAAAGTGTAGTGACAGAGGTAAGCACGGGTGCAGCCAGAGGAGCATGGAGCAGGGGCACATCCTTCTTTCCTCCACACGGCACAGTGGCTGCACAGGGGATGGGGAGAAAGTGAATAACATCACCAAAAATTTTTCCTCTGGATAGCTAGCTTTGCAAGGAACTCTGCCCCTCTGCCTACCTCCTGTCCTACACAAGAAGAGAAAGGGTGGGCTGCAGGCAGGGTCATTTCTCCTGGACAGAAGAGGGAGAGAGAAGGAGTGCTGCAGTTAGGAGCTCGTGGACAGAGCAGAAGAGCTGCCCAGAGTAGCAGTGGTCCTAAAGGTTGCTTTTAGGGGCTTGACCCTGCAGGAGACTTTGGAGCCCACCTGGACTGACTCTATCACCCACAGTTGCTCTAAGCTGCCCCAGGCAGAGGGATTAATGTCAAAGACAGCAACAGAACCAATAATGGCCAAGGAAGATTCAGCTAAAATTTCTTAATTTTTTTAAGTTTTTTTTTTTGGTTTTAATGTGGACCATTTTTAAAGTGTTTGTTGAATTTGTTACAATATTGCTTCTGTTTTATGTTTTGGTTTTTTGGCCTCAAGGTATGTGGGATCTTGGCTCCCTGACCATGGATTGAATCTCCACCTCCTGCATTGAAGGCTAAGTCTTAACCACTGGATCACCAGGGAAGTCCCTAAAATTTCATATTTGAAATCTATTTAATTTCACTGATTCTATTTAAAACATCTTAAATACTTCTGAGATCCACTAAATAAAACAGGTTCTGAAATACCAATAGTATCATTTTGCTTTGGCTGTGACCAACAGCCCACCTCACAACTTGCAGTCACAGGACGAATTTCAAATGCAGACATATTTTGCTGTTCAAGCGCATTTAACAATTTTAGAATAGAAAAAAATGCCTGTATCGGTGGGGCAGGCTTTCTCTGGGCACCATGGCTCTGAACACCGCCTGTTGGCAGCTGCTGTCATCTATGTGACCCTCTTGGTCCTAGAGAGTGGTTGAGGTTGCAACCTCTCCTTTAGGCTGAGTCCTTCCTTTTGCTGATGAGGAAGTGAAGACTTGAAGAGAAAAGTGACTATAATACAGTAGAGCTAGGATTAGTATCTTGGGGTCCCCACCTCCCCAGGCTCTTCCTGTGACAGGGGCTGCCTCTCAGAGAAGCACTTTGTGAACTGCACCCAAGCTGCGTGAAGCAGCCATCCCCAGCTACCTGGTGCAAAGGGAAAAATTCCTTTTAGGAGCAATAACTGCAGGTGATGGGATTCAGAGGGAAAGGCCTCTGCGAGCTATGTGGTAGTTTGGTCTTGTGCCTCAAGATGAGTGACAGGCTGCTCCCACGGGATGGCCATGTGACCCATCTCCCTTTAGCGTGTCCATGCAGGTGAGAGATGGGTGTCTGTGAATGGAGCTCAGGGCAGGGTTTGGCTGGCAAGAACAGAGCATGTCGAAACCCCTGGGAGCCAAGGTCACTTCTGAATGTCTATTTGCAAACTCAGATGTGGATGGGTGGGGAAGATTATGCATTAGGGCTTATCTCTCCCTCTCAGCTGGGTTTCTGTTATCCCAGGGCTCTGTGGTGAAGGCTGGCAGAGGAGCTGACCTATTTGCTTGGCAGATTTGATCAACACGTGCTCATCTTCACCGCCAGCAAGGAGAGAGTCTAGCGTGTGGGTGGGGTGGGGGAGGTGGATTCAATCAGAATGCAGATAGGAAAAAGAAATCAAATCTACTTGTCCAAACATAAACTTACAAAAATATGGGATAACTGGCTGGCCCTCACTATTCAAGCAAGCCAGGCCAACCTGTTTAGGGAGAATGTGCTTCTGGGAGGAAGGCTGATAAATAGTCTTTTTCCCAGGCAAAGCATGCCCTTGCCCAACCAGCATACAATTCTTATAATTCATTGCCACTAATCACAGGATGGAGTGAGGTAGCGGGTGAGAGTGGGGGTGAGGGTGGTCCCTGAATGGGCTTTATAAGGCTGTGACTCCCTACAATTAGGTGCACTACCTAGAGATTTCTCACCCACATGGGCACCCTGAAAGGTGACAGGGAATCAGGCCATCTGTTGCAGAGAAGCTTGTCACTTTCTCAGAGGGTCCCTGGCAGACAGTCACTTACTTTACAGAGGCCGTGTAAGTCACTGCCGGTCTCCTGCCTCAGTCCCACCACACACATCCAAGGACATCTGGAGGGGATCTTCACTCTCGTAAAAAGGTCTGGATATATGAGTTCAGTGTCTTCTACCTTGTGCTGACAGATGGCTTCTGAGGCTGCCTCTGTCATAAGAGCCCTGGCCCTGGAGTCTATTTGAGTGACATCTTGCTTTCTCTACAGACAGATCCTGAAGCGTTTACTTCCGCAGATTAACGAAGGATCTTATAACTTCAAAGAAAGGTAAAGGACCCTTGTCCCAGACTATGACATTCTTAAGAGAAGAAATGATGACTTATCTAGGACCTATACTGCTTTACAGGGCCAATACTGTGGTTGACACAGGGTTTGGTGCCTGACAAAGGAGCCTCAAATAAATTTGCAGGGTGCTAATTACAGAGTATAGTACTTTCCCACTGGGCTAATCAGGACACAAATAAGGTGCGTGCTTAATCCACAAAGCACTTAAATTTTATGGGGAGAAGATGCAAATAAGGAGGTTCATTCACAGAAAAGAAGAAAGGGTGATCATCCGCTGTGGAATGGAAGAGCACAAGCAAGGGTGTGGAAATGGACAGTTTCTCCTGACATTGCCCTCCTGCATGGGCACCTCTTTGATTTATGAAGAAATGGCGGAAGCCTTGTGCCCCGGGTTTCCCATTTCCCTGCAGAACTGTGCTGGGTTGGGTTATAGGTGCCGTATCTTATGTGTGGGCTCTGGCCCACTTACTGTGTTTCCTACAGGTAGTCACTCTGTCACTGGAACCACTGTTGGCGATCAGATTCACTTTAAGAACAAGTTTTTTGGATGTCTTTTAGAGCTCATTTTTGAAAGATGGTCCACCTGGTGCCTGCTCCCCAGCTCTGGATAGAGGCCAGGGGATGACAGCAGCATGAACTCGCTGTGGATAACAAGGCCTCTGTTATGACTGGGAGCGTTTGCAATGCTATAAATAACTCTATCAATATTGTGATAATGGCACTTTAAAGAGGTCTATTTTACAAGTGCTGAATGTAAGAGAGACCGCAGCTGCGCTCATTAATTCTGAAGTATGCCTCCCTCCATGTACGACTTGCAGGTGTAACAATAGGCATGTTGACTCAATGAAAGTCTAGATAATATTTAGATTAAGAAAAAGGTTAGAGTAACACTGTTAGTTTTTCCATTGTGTTTGGCATAATGAAAACAAATTATAATAGCTTAATTGGAAATGGAAAAGAAAAAGGGCAAAACATAACTTGCTTACAGATTTCAGAGGCTCACAAATAGCTCCTCCCCCCTCAAGAGCAAGTATCATAATTGACAGCAGTAGATCTTTTGATAATTAATTGCAGTAAATTATCACTTGGCACAAAGAAGGCATAATTGTAATTAATTTGCAACCTTCCCAGCATAACACTGAATTAGAAATGGCACTGCCGTCATTTTCCCAAGGGAGGAAATCGGAGTGGGGTGGGGGAACAGTATGCTTTTCCTCTGATGCACATTTGGAATTTTGAGGCAAGCCCTGGTTGTAATTTTTCCGGCATGATTGTGACATCTCTTCGACTCTCTTGGGCTAGGGGTGTTTAATTTAGATCGTGACTATTGGCTCTGGTCTATGATGGTTAGCAGGAGGGGCCCCTGCTGAGTTCTGCCATGGTTTTCCATCGTGTCAACCACCAGCTAGTCACTTAAACTCAGCTTTTTCCCATTATCTTTCTGTATCTGTCTCATTCATCAGGGTGCTGAAAGACCTCATTAGTTCAGGCGATAGATATTCTTTTAGGTTAAAATATTATTATATTTTTAATTGAATGAATTAAGGCCCTCAAAATATTTTTCCTCTTTTTTTTTTTCCTCCAGAACATCTTACTTTTGTGGTGATGCCTATGATTATTAAGACTCTGCAGTGGTACAATTTTATGGTGACTGCTACAGATCAAGTTTCAATCTAATTGCTCAACAATTAATTAGAAACAGAAATGAGGAATAGAAACTATTTTCAGTGGATACTAGGGAACTGTTTATATTTCATCAGAGTGCCTGGGAGAAAAAAGTCATTGAGCTATAAAAGATTACATCTGGGTTTCAATTAAAGTCAAGAAGATTCAGTAAGCCAAATGGTGGCCCAGAGATTATGGCCATGGTGCGCTACACTGCTGACGAAAGCCTTCCAGGGGTCATGGAATTCCTTCCCTTGCTCCATGAATGTCCACTTGAGACAATAAGGAGGATCTTACTTCCAACAATAAAGGCAAGGAATTGTTCTGTGTAGTGGTTAGTCATAAAAAAAAAGATGAAGATCATGGCCCTATTTCAAGTAGACCCATATAACAAAAATAAGCTTTATTAAATTATTCTGGACACTCTTCGAAGTTCTTAAAGCCATTGTTATAAATGCTGAAATAAGGTGAATTTATAGCCAGAGCCCTTTAGCACAGCTGCCCTAGCAATGAACTCAGGTTTGACCTATATGTAACACCTTCTCTGGGGGTTAACAAATCATTCAGTCTTCATTCATGCAAGTTGCCTTTCTCAAAAAGCAATGCCTTAAGTCACCCCAGCTACCCTGCATCCCGCCAATAACTTCCTCCAGTTGGGCTGAATTAGTCATGATAGTTTTACTGTGTGAGCTAATACTCACAAGTGTCAGAGTTCAAGCCACCAACATATTTCACAGGAGACTTCAAATTGAGCTCAAACCTTAGCCCTAGTTGCCAAAGGCCCTGATGTTTATCTTCCTGAACGCTCCATAGGAAGAAGCAGAGCACATAACAAGGACATGGAGACACCACCTACAAGTGCTGGGTTTTGTGCCCACGACCCTGTTAGGTTAGAATCTTCACTGGGCACAGAACTTTGCTTTTCTGATCTAAAACGGAAACATGATTTCTACGGAACAAATGGAGGAAAGACATTTATGAGAGGCTCTTATTTGAAAAAGGAGGTAGCTTTAATCTGTATATCCTCAAAGAGCAGAAGAAATAAAATCATGAATGAATGCTTCAGGGAGATAGGTTTTGGCTTTCAGAAGAATCATTTTCACATTTACAGTTGTTTGAGGGGCAAAAAGATGCCCACAGCAGGAGGAGCTGTTAGAAGAGAACAGAGATCTGTAGGCAGGGAGAGTAAAGAGATTCAGGTATGGGATCTGAGAGGGGAGGCTAAAGGCTTTAGATGACGTGCTTTTAAAAAGTCTCTTATGATTTAGGAATATTTTATGGGTGTTTGCATGATGTATGGCAGGAAGTTAACACAAAAACCAAAGTCTAGGAATCTAGTTTCTGCTGTGGAGGATGGGATAGGGTTGGTAGTTCTCAGTGGGTAAAGGTCTAGGCCCCCGGCTGAGTATCTAATGAATTAGTTTCCAGTTCTTTGGGCCAAATTGCTGATAAATGAGTGGTTAAGCTGAAGGTCATTTGTTTATTCTTTCAGTCATTCATTCATGTAACTAGGGTTTCAGCCACTTCCTGGCGTGCTGGGTCCTCCTCATGTCCTGAGGCTCCGCATTATTCAGCTATAATCCCTGCTCTGTGACCGTTCTTAGTCAGGCTGGTCAGTGTGCCTCAGTATCTTGATATTTTTATTTCTTATCCTGATGAGTGTCCAAATGAAAATACATTTGGTAATGAGAAAAAAAAATGAGCAAAATTTTCTGAATCCTGGCTTCCCTGGTGGCTTAGTGGTAAAGAATCTGCCTGCCAGTGCAGGAGATACGGGTTCGATTCCTGGTCTGGGAAAATCTCACATGCCGCAGAGCAATTAAGCCCATGTGCCACAACTATGGCGTCTGTGCTTTAGAGCCTGGGAGCCGAAACTACTGGAGCCTGCTCGCTCTAGACCCTGTGCTCGCAACAATGAGAAGCCTGTGCACCACAACTCGAGAGTAGCCACTGTAACTAGAGAAAAGCCTGTGTAGCAGTGAAGACCCAGCAGAGCCAAAAATAAATAAATAAATAAAATTATAAATGTTTTTCTGAATTCTATATAAGATTTAGCTTGATCATACAAGCTTGGTCTGGCCCCTGCTTAGCTCCCCTCACTAACCTCATCTCATGACTCTCACCACTGTCCTTTCCCACCAGCCACACTGGCCTTCTTTCTTCCAGTTCTGTATTTTTAAATTAAATTTATTTATTTATTGGCCATTTTGCATGGCTTGCGGGATCTTAGTTCCCCCACCAGGGATCAAACCCATGCCCCCAGAAATGGAAGTACAAAGTCCTTAACACCGGAGCACCAGGGAATTCCCTCTTTTACTTCATTAATTACCCCATGTTTTTTCCTGTTGTAGGATCTCCATTCATGTTGTTCCCTTGGCCTCCCCACACTTCAGCATTCTTTAACTCCCAAAACATAACTTTCTTCAGTATATCTTCCTTGCTCCACCAATCTCAAGCCCCTGAATGTTCTCCGGGCATCTTGTAATTTTCTTTTCTAACACTGAATCACAGTTTAAAAATATTCAAATTTATTACAAAATTGAAATGTGATTCCCTTATTTGTAGAATTCCTAAAACATCAACTGAATCACAGTTTGAGATTCAGTGGTATAAAGGATTGGGCTAAAATCTCCAGCACAGCTAAAAAGGTGCTGGGTGCACTAAGTCGCTTCAGTTATGTCCAAATTTTTGCATCCCCATGGAGTGTAGCCTGCCAGGCTCCTCTGACCATGGGATTTCCCAGGCAAGAATACTGGAGTGGGTTGCTATACCCTCCTCCAGGGGATCTTCCCAACCTACAGATTGAACACAAGTCTCCTGTGGCTCCTGCATTGCAAGCAAAAGAAGCCCACAAAGGCGTTAAACTAATAAGGCAATAATAATATCTTAAATTATATACATGTTATAGTTTACATTATTTTAACGCATATTTCTCTTCTGTTCCTCAACACAGACTTGTATGGCAGGCATTCGTTTCTCTCCCATCTCACAGATAAATTGTCAGAGGTTGCACAGCTAGGAAGTGGCAGAACTGGCTCAAGAAATCAGACCCCATGACTCTGGTTCAAGATTCACTCTATTCATAATGGCAACTTCCTTCTTCAGTGTGTTTTACAGTTAGATGGAGGTCTTGTGAGTCAGAAGGTAAAGAATCCGCTTGCAATGCAGGAAACCCAGGTTCGGTTCCTGGGTCAGGAGGATCCCCTGGAGAAGGGAATGGCAACCTACTCCAGTATTCTTGCCTAGAGAACTCCATGGATAGAGGAGCCTGGCAGGCTACTTTCTATGGGGTCACAAAGAGTCGGACATAGCTGAGCAACTACACTTTCACTTTTCATATACACCTATGCAAACTACCTCACAATTGCACTCATCTCACACGCTAGTAAAGTAATGCTCAAAATTCTCCAAGCCAGGCTTCAGCAATATGTGAACCGTGAACTTCCTGATGTTCAAGCTGGTTTTAGAAAAGGCAGAGGAACCAGAGATCAAATTGCCAACATCCGCTGGATCATAGAAAAAGCAAGAGAGTTCCAGAAAAACATCTATTTCTGCTTTATTGCCTATGCCAAAGCCTTTGACTATGTGGATCACAATAAACTGTGGAAAATTCTGAAAGAGATGGGAATACCAGACCACCTGATCTGCCTCTTGAGAAATCTGTATGCAGGTCAGGAAGCAACAGTTAGAACTGGACATGGCACAACAGACTGGTTCCAAATAGGAAAAGGAGTACATCAAGGCTGTCTATTGTCACCCTGCTTATTTAACTTCTATGCAGAGTACATCATGAGAAACGCTGGGCTGGAAGAAGCACAAGCTGGAATCAAGATTGCTGGGAGAAATATCAATAACCTCAGATATGCAGATGACACCACCCTTATGGCAGAAAGTGAAGAGGAACTTAAAAGCCTCTTGATAAAGTGAAAGTGGAGAGTGAAAAAGTTGGCTTAAAGCTCAACATTCAGAAAACGAAGATCATGGCATCCGGTCCCATCACTTCATGGGAAATAGATGGGGGAACAGTGGAAACAGTGTCAGACTTTATTTTTTTGGGCTCCAAAATCACTGCAGATGGTGATTGCAGCTATGAAATTAAAAGACGCTTACTCCTTGGAAGGAAAGTTATGACCAGCCTAGATAGCATATTGAAAAGCAGAGACATTACTTTACCAACAAATGTTCGTCTAGTCAAGGCTATGGTTTTTCCTATGGTCATGTATGGATGTGAGAGTTGGACTGTGAAGAAGGCTGAGCGCTGAAGAATTGATGCTTTTGAACTGTGGTGTTGGAGAAGACTCTTGAGAGTCCCTTGGACTGCAAGGAGATCCAATCAGTCCATTCTGAAGGAGATCAGCCCTGGGATCTCTTTGGAAGGAATGATGCTAAAGCTGAAACTCCAGTACTTTAGCCACCTCATGCGAAGAGTTGACTCATTGGAAAAGACTGTGATGCTGGGAGGGATTGGGGGCTGGAGGAGAAGGGGACGACAGAGGATGAGATGGCTGGATGGCATCACTGGCTCGATGGACGTGAATCTGGATGAACTCTGGGAGTTGGTGATGGACAGGGAGGCCTGGCGTGCTGTGATTCATGGGGTCGCAAAGAGTCGGACACGACTGAGCGACTGAACTGACTGACTGACTGACTGATGCTTAAGTGGACACTTTTGTTTTTTTTTTCTCTCCTCTGTGGTCCTTTCTCCTCCTTTATCATCTCTAATTCCCCAGCCTCCAGTCTCCTGGGGTACAAGCAGGCTGAGTTGGGACAAAGACAAAGAACTGGGGTTAGCCCTGTGACTGATCTATTTTGGAGAACGTGTATCCCCATAGTCTGTGGGAACTGGAAGGGGATTAGGTTGTCCTGTGATTGCTTGAACTGTGTTCTGTGGAGCTTTAAAGTTAGTACTGCTCCACTGCACAATCCAGGGGCACCTTGCACGTGATCTGCTGGGTGAAGTGTATGTCCACAGCTCTGTGTGTCTGAGGATCCCTTAGGGAGGGCCACACTCACCTTCACTCTCTTCTAGACAATTCTGCTTTGATCTCTTTTGTATATTGAGCTACTAAATAAGATTTTATTTGAAGAAAGTGTTCTGCTCCTTGAAATAGAAAGCACTTGACACCTCATGATTTAATAATGCCCCAGCTGATGCTTGGGTAGCTGACTTAAAATCCAAGAAAGCCAGAGTTGAGGCTGAAATCCAAACCTCTGGAGTCTAAGCTAGTACTCTAGTCTTGGCCCTGGGCTGCTCATGGCAAGTCAGGGATGTGGTTTAGTGGGAAGGGAAACTGGATTCCTATTGGAAGAAACCTTGTGATACAAAGGGTTAAAGTTGGGGATGCTCCAAACTAGCCACACTTTGAGAACCTACCTGCTCTGTTAAACATGCTCATTCCTTTGATCTTCCGAGAGAAAATGTCCCTCCCTGACCCTCATCCCAGCCATTTCCTTAGCCCCTCTCCACCTCTATCCTGAGGTTTTCTCCCCATGGGAGACTTTTCTCTCCCAACTTGAAGGACATTGGAAATGAACACCAAGGTCCTTTCTCTGTTTCCCCAAATTCCTGGGTGTCCTCAAAGTCTCCCTTACTTTTCATTTTTTTTTCCCCCTTACTTTTCAGATCTGATCTAATTTATTCACACTCAGCAGTGATCTGTGTCTGTCTCTAGGACTTTCCAGCACCTCAGATGACCATTTTTGAAGAGTGAGAATGCTTGTCTTATTGTTCTCGATCACTAGTAAGAGCAAAGGCTAAATACTCTGTGACCCTTTTTTATGCTTTTTGCTTTGGAATGAAGCAATCATTCTCCCTTGACCTCATAACTGCACTAATCTCATGTGGCTCGGTGAGAGCTAGTGGAGGTGGGACTAAAGGATTTCTGGTAGTACTCAAACCCAGGCAAGGACAAATACACCAAGCAGAAAGTTACTCTCAACTCGAGTCAGCAAATGTTACCGGCTTGAATTAACAACTGTTACTGTATCTTAACTCACCAGGTGCCCTGACAGCACAGGCAAAATCTGTGTTTCTACAGTGTTAGAAGGGCTGGCTGCCTGACATATAAATTGAACATCAGATGGTATCTTCCCATGAATTAAAATGAAAACAAGACAGACTCAGATGCCCATTTCATGGAGTGTGTAAGTAGTAAACTCTCCCCAAGATGATGAAGCATTGCCCAGAGCCTTCTGTTTTTGCGATCAGCTCTGGTTTTGAGCTCCAGTTTTAATTCAGTCACTGCCTTTAGGGATTTTCTCACTGTTCCACTCACATGTCTGTTTCTCTACCTCACCAACTGAGTTATGAACTCAGTTCATTCTCCTGGTTTCCTCCAGGAAAGCCACTTACAACAAGGCATTTGAGTTTAGAGAAGGCTTCCCGAAAGCAGAGGAAGGGGAGGGACTTTGACTGCAGCAGCACAGATAACTTAAAATTTCATGTTAGAGATTTTTGCTTTTAAAATCCCTCTAGTCCATGTGGCAAACTGGACTCCAGCTTCTTGCCAGGCGGCAGAGCCTGGCAGGCCCACTCCATCTCTCTCCTGTCCACTCCAGCATCTCTAGCAAACAAAATGTACTTGTCCTTTTCTTTATGCAGTGAAGTTAAACTCCCTTAAGCCTTTACCTGCTAAATTCACACCTATACTCACCAAGGTCCTTAGCAGAATAAAAGACCTTTTATGTAGCAAGATGCTTTTCTCCTTAGACATGAAAAGCAGAAAGGCAAACAAAAATTGCCCTTGTTCATATGTAATCTGTGTTGGGTATGGGACTGAGATGAGGTCTTCGGTGGGTGTTGGCTGGCACAGGGTGCCCCAGACCCCAGGAAAAAGGCCTGGGTTTCCAGGTATAAGGAAAAGGGGCACAGGGTGCAGGGTTGCTATGGGGACTTTGCAGGCAAAGCGGCTCCCCTTCTGCTGACTCTGCATTCCCGGCTGCTGTCACCATGTGCTCTTTGGAAAGGGGACCGCAGAAAAACGTGCCCTGCTTAGAAATGACGAGCCACCAAGCCTTGCTGGAGGCAGAGGGCGGCTGCTAAGTGCACATCAGGAGGATGTGGCCTGGGACCACCGTTACGACCGCTGCTAACATGCACGAGTGTGATTCTGTGCTGTGCTCCTGTGCTGAGTTGCTTCTTATCACTCCCACCAAAAGATGGGAATTTGAAAGATGGTTGACAGATCTACGTGCAAACAGCAAAGCCTAGTGCAGGAGGCAGCTGGATCTGATGGGAGGCACATAAGTTGGGTTAGGGGCAAGCAAGCAGGTGTTAGTTGCTGAGTCATGTCTGACTCTTTGCGACCCCGTGGTCTGTCCATGGGATTCTCTAGACAAGGATACTGGAGTGGATTGCCATTTGCTTCTCCAGGGGATCTTTCCCACCCAGGGGTGGAACCTGGGTCTCCTGCATTGCAGGCAGATTCTTTACCATCTGAGCTACCAAGGAATGGGAGACACTGTTTTAATTCTGATTCTGTCTTGTCCTTGCTGAATGACCTTGGATAAGTCATTCCCTACCCTCTGGCCTCTGTTCTCTTACTGTGAAATGAGTGGTCTTGATTTTCAAGGTGTGTTCCCAGGAGTTCTGTGAGTCTTGGCATGAAGATGGACTGGTCAGCTGAGAAGGATGATTCCCACTCCCAAGCCCCACCAGAGCAGCTCTGGTTTTCCCTGTTATATTGCTAGAGGGGCTAAAATTTTTCTTTGCATAAAGGATTTGGCCATAAAAGAAGTCTGAAACCTACCGCTCTAAAAGATGGCCATCTACTATCTCCTTTATCGCTGACATTACATAATTTTAGACAGAGGCAGGAGAGAAGAATGGGTGCTGGGAAAGACGCAAGCATAAGAAAAAGAAATTCCTGCTACAAATAAATCCCCTGGCCGATCTCTCTTAATCTCTGAAAGTTTAAAGATTTAAAATCTACTTAAAAAAAAAAAAACTGCAGTTCTCAGCAAATAAAGACTACTTTAAATTATTCAGGTTTGTTACACCCACAAATCACCCATACAGTACATTCTAAATAAAAAACTAATAACTCTCTTTGCAAGAAGTGTCCCTTCCAGAGGCCACGGATAAGGCATTAACCTGTACTGGGAGAAAATAATACCAGTGATTTCCAAATTACACTCATTTTAGGAAATAACTTAAATAAATGAATTTGGCCAAATGCAGCCTGCTTATTTCCTCTGCATTGAAATGCAGGGGTAATATTTTTCTGCCAGGAAGTATTGGAAACAAAATCATTTAGAGCCATACTTAAAGAACATTTTAGAATCTTCCACAAAATTAGTTTAGTTACATTTCCTAAGCCTTGGCTTTTTATAGTGTTTGGAAGAGTTGGGGAGGGGCTGGGGTTGAGAGGGACCCCAGGCCTGTGGGCTCAGGGTTCCACATTCAGAGATTGTGGGAGTCATCTCAGGTCACCCCCACCCACAGCAAATGCTTCTGTCTCTGCTTGTACCATTGCTGCCAAGAGTTCATCCTGCCTCTAGGCGCCCCCTCCAGCCACCGTCAAGGGTCTCTTCTCGTTTCTGATAGATTTAGTTATTGAGAAATGCTTGACCCAGAGTGAGCGCTCCAACTTTGTGAACTCACGTGAATATTCTACCCTCTGATTTTCACCCATGGGTCCTGGTCAGCCCTCTGTGGAAGCCCACAGGACAACACTCCTTCCAAGGTGACCCATGAGGATCTTTTCTCAAGGGATAGTTGAGCCATGCTGACTGGAGGAGGGAGAAGCCAGGACACATGCTTTCTTGATAGCACTGAATGGCAGGGCTTGTTCTGTGTACTAACTCTGGGTGGAAAAGCAGAAATCAATTGAAGCAGGACATCCCTGGTGGTCCAGTGGCTAAGACTCTTCACTCCCAACACAGGGGTCCTGGGTTTGATTCCAGGTTAGGGAACTAGATCCCACATCCTGCCACTAAGACTTCACATGCCACAACTCAAAAAAAAAAAAAAAAAAAAGATGCTGGGTGCTGCGGTTAAAGTTCTTGTATGCTGCAACAAAGATCAAGGATCCCGTGTGCCACAAGTAAGACCCAGCATAGCCAAATAAATAAATATTAAAAAAGAGAAGTCAGTTGAACCATCTGAGGCTGAATAAGGCAGGGAGGGGAAGGGGACGAGGGCATGGGTGAGTTTTAGGCCCAGCTGGGGACCCTCCTAAAGGCTGATGCCGAACAGTCACTCAGTGTGTCTGAATGTCTATTTCCTCACTTGTCAAATGAAGATAACTATGTACACTGGGAGGGATGGTAGTGAGGATTCGGTCCAGGAACATTGGTTGCGCACCCACACTCTCACCTGGAACTATGCAATCTCTTTGCCTTGAAGGAGTTCAGAATCTGAGCCCTTTGCCTTGAAGGGGTTCAGAATCTGAGGAAGAATCAGAAATAAACAGAGCCTGGTGAAGGAACGTGGGAAGCGCTGCAGTGAGAGCAAAGCACAGGTGCTGGAGGACTGTGGAGGAAGAGCCCCAGCCCAGCCAGGGTGTGGGGGCGGGCTGGGCCAGAACTGACTTCCTGGAGGACAGAAAGTTGAAGTGAAGGCTGTGTCCTGTGCTTTGGGGCGTAAACCAAAATCACGGGCACCTTTGGCTATTATGCTAAGTCCCTGGGCTGCATTCTGGGTGATGGGAAGCCACAGAAAGTTCTGGTATAGTGATAAGGTTTGCTGATGTGTTGGAAAGTACCTGGCACATAGCTGACTCTCAATCAACGTTCATTTACAATTTTGAACTGACATCATTTTCTTTTTTTCCCAGGAGAGTCCCTGCACATCTGTGCTTTATGCATGTGAAGTGATTCATGATGAGACATTTAACGCTGTAGGAAGAGCACTGAACCAGGAGCTGGGAGACGTGAGTTAGCCCAGGCTCCTCTACTCACTAGGTTTCCCAGGTGGCGCTAGTGGTAAAGAACCTGCCTGCCAATGCAGGAGATATAAGAGACGCAGGTTTGATCCCTGGGTTTGTGAGATCCCCTGGAGGAGAGCATGGCAACCAACTCCAGTATTCTTGCCTAGAGAATCCCATGGACAGAGTAGCCTGGCAGGCTACAGTCCATGGGGTCGCAAAGAGTTGGACATGACTGAAGAGATTTAGCACACGTGTATGCTTCTATTCACTATGTGATTGCAAGAGATTCACTTTATATCTCTGATACTCAGTTTCATGACCTGCACCTGCCCTATCTACCCAGAGTGCTGGGAGAGTAACCTGCGTCAATATCCAGGGGGTGGTGCTGTGTTTTTTGTGACTCTCCAGAGGATGCTGGGAGTCTAAGCTTCTAGGGTGGGGAAGGAGCAATAGGTAGGGTCGTGAGGACAGAGTTTTGGGACGGTGTAAATACATATCTTTCTTTACCTTCTCAACCTGCACCTCCCAAGTGAGAGAAATGTATGCTGTGTGCATCTCGAGATGGCTGAGCAGAGTGGCTGAGGACGGAAATAGCCCTGCTGATTTATGAGCAGGAGGCAGATTTGCTTTAATATCGCAACACAAGAAAGTCAGGTCTCTTAAATAATATGGCTTGCAGATTTACGGCTGTGCTGCGTGTTCGCCTCGGCGCTGTCTCTGACCATGGACGGTGCTTTACTCTGGAAAGGCTGAAGTCAGCAACTTTCGAGACGCTGGGAAATAGATCCAGTGGCAGCAGCCAGTCCACAGGGTCAGCTGTTTTCTGCAGGCGCTCCACTCCCTCCCACCCCTCTGTCATATGTTGTCAGGACTCGGGGGACCTTCCCAGCAGGTCTGGGACTGGTTTGGGTCTTGTGAAGCCAGATGTATAGCAGAGAGAAAAGGCTGGCACTCACAGGACACTTGGGAGATGCCAGGAAGCTCCAGTATTACCTTTGCCTATAGTCATTGGTCTTGGCTGCTGACACATAGGGTTTCTTTCCCCTAACATTGTTTGAAAAATTGCAGGTACAGTCATCCCTCGGTATCCGTGGCGGACTGGTTCCAAGAGCCAATCCAAGGATGTTCAAGTCCTTTGTATAAAATGCTGTAACCCAAAAGCCATCAGGTTCTCTCTCCACTTCTCATCTCTCTTACTTTTTGCCTGTCTCCTTCATTTCTGTCCCTTGCCCTGCTCCAGCATTGTTATGCCCCCCGACCCCCCGCACATCCCCAGACTGGCTTCCAGTGTTCTTCTGGTCCATGTGGTGAAAAATAAGACTTCTGACAATCCCAAAGCTTTTAAAAATGCTGTAGTTCAATGAATACAGTTGGTCCTCCATGTCTGTGGGTTTCATATCCTCAGATACTGAGGTCCCACTGCATCTCAGGAGAGGGGAAACAGTAAAACACTGGTTCCTAAAAATAATAAGGTACTTATTCTACCGATTTTTAGAAAGCACTTGTTATATAACCCCAGCACTGTTCTAAATGCTTTATAGCTATTGACTATTTTACAGCCCCTAGAGGTAAGTCTGCTATTATCTCCATGGTACAGATGAAGAAATTGAAGTAAGTGCCTGAAGTAAGTAACTTGTCCAAGGTCCCAGGGCTAGTGAGAGGTGGAGTCGGAATTTGAACCCAAAGGTCTGGTTCTGTAGTTCGTGTTCGTAGTCACGATGCTATCAATAATAGCACAACGCGAACTACAATAGTTATACATGGGGACTCCCCTGACGGTCCACTGGCAGGGGCTGTGGGTTCAATCCCTGACAGGGGAGGCAGCTGAGATCCTACATTCCTGAAGGCCAAAAAAACCAGAACATAAACAACAGAAGCAATGTTGTAACAGATTCAATAAAGACTTTAAAAAATACTGAGGCACAGTCACTGAGTACTGGACACCAGGCACCTCATTTCCTCCTCTCCTAACCCTGTAAGCTATGTACTGTGATGACCATCCCCATCTCATAGAAGAGAAAGCTAAGCACACGGCTTCCTGAAGACCACATAGGGAGCAAACGGCACAGCTGGGATTTAAACTCTGGCAATCTGACTCAAAACTGCAAAATGTGAATGTGGTGATTGAATTTTTTCTCCTGTACTTTGGGGAAGGAAGTGATGCAAAGAGGGAGAGAGCTGTTAAGGTGAAATGTGGGAATACTATGGTACCCATTCTAGTTTGTGCCAAGGGATGCCCCCGTTGGTTGTGCCAATGGGTTTGGAGGATGAATGGTGATCAAGACACCATGGAAACTGCCATGTACGGAGCCACCAGGCTCCCTGCACCCTTTGTTCTCATTAACAGGAACATTTGATTTCTTTTCTGTCTACTACTTCTGTCTTCAGTCTACTAGCTCAGCGGCTCCATCAGCTATCAGAAATATTCCCCATCTTGGGGTCTTTTGTCCTGCCTTTGTGAGAAGATCTCTTCACTTTCAGTTTTGGCACTCGAGTCCCTGACTTCTTCCTGTACTCAAAGGTCCACTTTGATGATCTATGTTCTACTTCCTGTAAGACTAACCTCTGCTTTGCTTTCTCCAGCCTCCCAAATGCTGGCGGTTTGACTCGGACCTCCAGACCTGTGAATGGGTCTTGTTCTTTCCTGCTGTCAAACCTCTCTACGTTGAAGGGACACCAGCTTTCATTCCTCCGTTCATTGAGTGCTGGTATGTGGAGCTGAGAGGGCACTACCATGTGCCTGGCACTGTGTTAGATGCTGGGGATGCAGAAACGCACCATTGGTCCCTCCCAACAAAGAACTCACAATCCGGCAGGCATGAGACAAACGTGCTATTACAGTACAGAGGATGAAGTGGTGTGGTAGTGTGAGCACGTGGCATTGTAGGAGCAGAGAAGACTCCTGAGGTCACATGGAGTGTGTACCTGTGTGTGTGCAGGCTAATGTATGTGGACCGGGGGTGAGGGAGACATGCAGAGAGGGAGGAACGTTTGGGGAAATCGCAAAGGTGAAGGTTCTCCAGTGTGGAACAGCATGACAGTCTTTGTAACTCTTAGCAGCCTGGTATGGAGTCAGGGGACACGGGAGGGACCTAGGAGGGCATGGCAGCCTAAACTAGAAGGTAGGGGAGAGAACAGGAGGGGCCTTGTGTGCTGAGCTAGGGGATTAAACGTTAGATGGAGACCCAGTAGGAGATGGGCATGCTCATTGTCACCTTCCAGTGTGGCCCGCTCAGGCTTATTGAGACCTGAACTTGTGCTCAACCCCCTGCTCTCTAAAAATGTGCCGTCTTCTCATTCTGCATATACTCCAGTCAAATCGGGTCACACCCACTGGACTGAACTTCCTGCAGGTACATGAGATACTCTGCCATTCGGAGCCCATTCATGGGCTCTGCTTCTGTGGCCCACTACTCCTGGGCCATCTGAGGAACAGTAAAGAAACAAGGGAGTGGGTCCAAAGAGAGTGGGAGGAGGGGAGTTAAGATCCATGGTAGGGAAGGAAACAAAGGGTGTGCCATGAGGGGCGCCATGGGCCAGTGAAAGAACTTGACCTTGCACTTTCATTGAGATGGAGAGTCATTGGAGGGTTTAAACACAGACATGACATAATCTGATTAAGGTTTTAATAGGATCATGCCAACTGCAGTGTTGAGAAAAAACTGTAGAGTGGTGGGAATGGAAGCAGGGAGACCAGTTAGGAGGCTGTTGCCTAATTCAGGTGAGAGATGATGGCAGCTTGAATGCGGGTGAGAGTCATGGAAGTGGTTGGATTTGGGGCATATTTAGGAGTAGAGGTAACAGAATTTCCTGCTGTATTGGATGTGCATTGTGAGAAAAGAGAGGAGCCAAGGATGGCTCCCAGGTTCATGGCCCGTGCAGTAGAATGGCAGGGTTGCCACTGACTGATATGAGCAAGACTTCTGCGTCTATAACCTGTTTGTCAGTGTCCCTGGCAGACTTTGCATTAAGTGTGGTATGACACGGGGATGAATGGAGAGACCCAGGAGATTCAGGGGATGCTTGGGGAGTGGCGTCATGGCCCTGTGGCTCCCACCGCAGGGTTGAAGATTTGCAATTTCATTACAGGAAGCCTTCATTTCTGGAAAATACGAGTGAAAATATGAGTAACTAAGTCACTTCAGTCTATTTTCCATATTTAGATATTTCCGGGCACCTGCGTGCTGCATCCACAGCCCCACTGTATCTCTCAGAAGGTGCTGTCTTCTCCTGCCTTTTGCTAAGTGACAGGATTTACCGTGGCCCCTTGCATTAGGTTTAAATCAGGCTCTGTGATGGTGGCATTTTGCTAGGCAGGAGCTCTGGTGCAGGGACTCAGTAATGAATGGGTCTTTCCACAAGCCTGTGCTAGGTTATCCCCAAGTGATTTCCATGGGAGTGGACCCCAAATTGCCTATCAGTCCAAATGAAGTATGCCACAATTTCCCCTGCATTCCAGTTACTCTCTAATTTCAGCACCACCTGCTCCTAGTATATTCCACCAGGGCTGACTATGCCAGCATCGTCATTAAGGGCTTTGTCTTTCTGTGATGTGTACCTCATCATTGCATTGGCCTGTTCCTGCTCAGTGGCTGAAAGAGGTATTTGGCAGTGTGTTAGCAAACCTCTGGTTGAGGGGCAAAAAATAAGCTGCCCCTTTAATATCAGAAGAGACTTTGAACCCATTGGTATAAGTGTACCACATCATTATGTTGTGTGTGTAAATTATTCTTGGCATCAGGGTAAGTTTTACCCAGGCATGGTATGTGGAAAGACCAGGGATTTTGGTGTCACAAAGGACTGGGCTCAAATCCTAGTTTTATGATTTACTAAGCTGGTGACTTTAGGCAAGTTAATTGTGTTAATTAAATGCTTCGCGTTTCCCCAACAATAACATGGGTGTGGTTCCTGCCTCATGGGATTGCCATGAGTAGTAAGAGAGCACATGGGAAGCCTGAGGACTGGCTTGGTACTTGGTGCTTTCCTGCTACATGTCACTTGCCTTCCGCTGTCTTATGTGTGTGGTCTCGTGAGTTTTCTCATCTGCAAAATGGGGATATGCTGAACACAGCTAGAGGTGGAGAACACCAGCTCTGTAGCCAGGGAAACTTGGGTCTGAGGCCTGGTTCTACCTCTTACCAGTCACATGATCTTGGGAAATTACTTAATCTCCTTGTACTCAGTTCTGAATTTGAAAAACAGAGATAATAATAATTCAGGCTTCAAAAGATTGTTGTAAGGATTAGGCAAGTTAATTAATTCTTGGAAAAGCCCTGAAACAGTGTTGGGCACAGAGCAGAGCTCTACAAAATGTTAGCCATCATTCTGTAAGGTCCCTTTTCCATCAGGGTGATATTTCATTTGTAGTTAATAAGTTATATCAACCTTGCAAAGTCAACTCAGATACTTGATGTCACTTGATGCTCACAATTTTAGGAGGTAGATGAAAAAGTTACTTATTTATTTTATTTTTATTGTTTGCATTCAGTTTATTTAATTTTTTAAAAAACCTTTTAATTTTGTACTGGGGTATAGCCAATCAACTTGGATGGTAAAGAATCTTCCTGCAATGCAGGAGACCTGGGTTTGATCCCTGGGTTGGGAACATACCTGGAGAAAGAAATGGCAACCCACTTCAGTATTCTTGCCTGAAGAATCCCATGGACAGAGGAGCCTGGTGGGCTCTAGTCCATGGAGTCACAAAGAGTCAGACATGACTGAGTGACTAACACTTTCACTTCCATAGCCCATCAACAATATTGTGATAGTTTCAGGGAAACAGAGAAGGGACTCAGCCATACATACACATGTGGAGTTTTTTAAACTGTCATTTAACGTATGGGAAACTCTGAGACACAGCAATGAGGTCACAGACTAAGGTTATAGACTAGGTTAGTGGCAAAGCCCAAATCAGGCCATGTATGCTCCTAGTTCTCCCTACCGTATGATTCTGACTCCCATCACCAGCTGAGTGAAGCTTATGGGCCAAGTCCCTGGAATCATATAGACCCTGGTGGCCCATGTGACTTGAGTCTGTGACTCAATATATATATATATATATATATATATATATATATATATATATATATAATATATATATATATAATCTTGTTAAATAACCCAGCAACCTTTATATCCTAGTTAATCACTGGCAATACTTGGTGTTGAAAACAAAAATACTGGTTATTTCAAGCCAAATTCAATTCCTTTCCTTTCTCTTATGGGTGCTGCCAGCTTCATAGGTATTTGCAGAGGATTTACAGTGGTGGAAGCCAGGCTGGTTAGGAAGGCACCGTGGTGCAAAGGTTCCTCTTCTCCACCACCAAGGCACTCATGCGGAATGAAGAACCACTGGAGGGTTTTGATCAGAGGAGTAACATGACATATTTCAAAGAATCATGAGTAGATGATGGATAAAGAATGAATTTTGGAGAAGGGGAACTCATGGAGAGAAAGATTATTGAGGACTTTTCTAATAATCCAGGGAAAAGAAGATGCTGGGTTGGATCCAGGTGGGACCAGTGGAATGGGTAAAAAATAGGTCAGTTCTAGACATTCTTGGAATGTAGAGTCAACAGGATTATCTCCAAATCATTGTTGACTAAACAATGTTAACTTGCCTTGAGAATATGGTCTCTATTGAGGGTTTTTAAACATGTTTCAGTATGTTATCTCATGTAATCCTTATGACATTCTTGTGATGTAAGAGGGGCTGGAAGCCCCATTTCCAACATTGAGAGGTCAAATGGTTTTCCCTGGGTCACACAGCATGGATATTTGCTGAACTGGGACTCTCAGCTCCCTAGTTCCTTTTCCATCTTCTCTCTTACTGGCTACCTTTAGAGCCAGTAGTGATCTTATTTAGATTTTACTCTCTATTTTCTGAGCTCCCACTGGACCATCACCATCTTTAATGTCCTCACTCATATCCATCCAAGCCTCCAAATGCAGTGATTCAACAAAGGCAAACAGGAGTCAACAGAGGCTTTCTGGCTCTTGGGTCTTGGACCCCCTCCTTTTGTCTTTCACCTCCACTCAGTCCTCTCCTCCCTCCAATCCTGCTCATCTGGACTGAATTCAATTATTTCTCACACTCTCATTACGGTCTGACCAAGATTTATGAGTTGATAATTGTCTGAAAGTAAGACCACAAAGTATCATTTGTGTTGGGGGCTAACCTTCCTGGTGACCTTTAGGATTAAAGGCAAAATGAAAAGTGTGATTTCTGCAGAGCCAAACAGGGTAATGTGATCCAACCTGGCTAATCATCCAAAGCCTCGGATTTCCCTGGTGGAGGACACATTAAAGCTGGCACAAAGGGGCACAACTAATCTGGCAGGTTCCTTTCACAAATTAAATTTCTGAAGGCGTCACAACCCCCTTGCTCGGCTCTAGGGTATATTCTGAGTGACGTTTTCCAAACAGGACGATGACAACAGCTCACACCTCCACGGCCTCTATCGGGTTGTTTTTACAGGCTATTTAAAAACACATTTTTGAGAAGCCTTAATTGAAAACAGACCTTTTCCCTCATCTGGGTTTGCCAATGGAGCATCATTGAGGGTGAGAGGAAAATGAATTCATGGAGACTTTCCCAGGTCGGTGGGTGAGACCCGATCATGAACTTCCCTGAAGCCCTGCGTGTGGGATCCTGGCCCTTTCTGATAGCTCTTTCTCACGTGCCCCCATCAGTCAAAGACAAAAGCAGGGAAAACCCTGCTTGAGACTCAGTGTAATGCTTCAAGCCAGACTGAGACACTTGTGAGGCCTCTGTGGTTCCCGGTTGGGGAACGTGCAGTACTGTGTCATTCTGGTTAGAAGGTCACTTCCTAAGGGAAGAGGGGCCATTGGCCCATGTCCCATGCAATGACTCATAAAATGAGAAGGCATTGTGGTAATGTCTTCCCCCTGCTCTGGCAGCCTTGTATTTAGTTCAGCGCCTATTTATGGTCCTGGGCATTTTGCTAGGTCCTCTGGAAAAAATCTGTACAGTCTCAAGATGCTCATAAACTAGAATTTCCCCTCTCAAGATGCTCATAAACAAGGACCCAGTGTCTTCCCAGGCTGGGCTGCAAAGTGGGCCCAGCCTGCAAGGTGGACTGACTTGTGTGCCCTGGGCCTTGGAGCAAGAGGAACCAAAGTTGTTGTGTTTAAAGAAAGGAGACTCAGGAAGCAAGGACTGCTAATGGTGTCAAATCAAAGGGGCTGAACGTGTGTGAATGAAGGAGTAAAGATTGGAGCTTCAGGAGGGCAGGAACTATAGTTGACCCTCCTCCCCGCAGAGTACTCACAGTGCATCTGGGTCACCAAAAGGCAAGATCAACCACTGCTTAATTTAACCCTCCTCCTCACCCATAGGCAATGTGTGGTGATACCTCCTAACACAGATATTATATTGAACCAACTATTTGAACACAGGGGGCTTCCCTGGGGGCTCAGCAGTAAAGAATCTGTCTGCAATGCAGGAGATATGGGTTCGATCCCTAGATCAGGAGGATCTCCTGGAGAAGGAAATGGCAACCTACTCCAGTATTCTTGCCTGGGAAATCTGATGGACAGAGGAGCCTGGTGGGCTACAGTCCATGGGGGTTGCAAACAGCTGGACTCGACTTAGTGACTAAACCACCACCATCCATTTGAACACAGGCTGGAAAAACACATATTTGTTCTACTTTTAGTGTTTCTTCACATACTGTTTGTTTTTCCGCAGAATATTTTAAAGAAGCCTAGCACACACTTTCATGCATTGGAGAAGGAAATGGCAACTCCAGTGTTCTTGCCTGGAGAATCCCAGGGATGGGGGAGCCTGGTGGGCTGCCATCTATGGAGTCGCACAGAGTCGGACGTGACTGAAGCGACTTAGCAGCAGCAGCATACCTGTGCAGCTGCAGAGCTTTGGAGGGGCCACCACAGACTCTGGAGTTGGGCTGTCTGTCTCATCTGTGAAATGGAGCTATCAGAAGTGAGATAAAGCATGCAAAGCATTTACACCAGCACCTTGTCTATGTGGAGGGCCCCATAATGATTATGAAGTGCTCATGAATGATGATCAAGAGCATTCATTAATAAACGTGAGCTGCACCATCTCTCAGAGTTCCTTTTGCATTCCAAAAACCTCCTTACTTGTTCCCGAATCATTCTCTTTGTTCTCTGTCCGACCAAATTTTGGCCCTAAGTCAACTCTGCTCTGCACCTTCTTTGTGCAGTTGGCCTCTGGCTCTTCTGGACTGCTGTTAGTACTTTGTCTCCTCTGTGTCTGGCTTTCAGCTCTCTGTAAAATTTGGCTTGGACTGCACTCCTAGCTCTTGCACTTCAGATGGCTTCAGGTAAGTTCTCTGCTCACATCTGGCCTCTTGAATCCCTGCCCTGGCCCTGAGGCGCCCTGGTCAACCCTCTGTCCAAGTGAGGTCCATCCAGCAATGGGCTGGAGTGGAGTGCCGCCACCCATAAAAGCCAATTGTTAAAGGTTGCAGGAATTTTGTGTGCTGGTTGTTAAACATAACCACCTTTAAAACTTAAATCATCTCAATTTGCAATCAGATATACGACACTTAGAGTTAATAAGTACTCAAAATTCATTGCTTCCAAATTATTTTATTACATTTTACCATGTGCCACAGAAATCTGAGAAACTGCACTGCTCACATTTATTAAGATCTATAGTCTTGAGGTTACTGTACCTGTATGGTGGAGGTACCATGTACTGGGGCGCCACTGGGCATCTTTGCCCAACTCTCTGTTCTGGGATGTCATGTTGGCAGCTTGAAATTGGTCATAGTGGGAGTATTTACATGATGGAAATTGGCAAAAGCTACAAATCCTAAAGGAAATCAACTTCAGAATATTCATTAAAAGGGATGATGCTGAAACTGAAGCTCCAATTCTTTGGCCACCTGATGTGGAAAAGACCCTGATGCTGGGAAAGACTGAGGGCAGGAGGAGAAGGGGGTGACAGAGGATGAGATAGTTGGATGGCATCACTGACTCAATGGACATGAGTTTGAACAAACTGTGGGAGAAAGTGAAAGACAGGAAAGCCTGGCGCACTGCAGTCCCTGGTGTCGCAAAGAGTCGGACATGACTTAGTGACTAAACAACACTCAAAACAACAACAAATTAGAGCTTCTCCCCTGGAGGCGCCTTAATTTGTCCCTTATTGCTTGGTGACCAGGTTGAGGGAGGGGACCAATATCTATTCCTCTTTGATGCCCACACTCTCCTCCCAGCTCCCCCCGCCCACCGGCCCCTGCTGTGCTGCCCTGCCCCCAGCCTATCTGCGGGATGAAAATTCAAATGTGGGTTTACAGAAAGGTGGGCTCTGGTACCATCTGTCAAGGTTTCCTGGCCCTTTCCCTTGATCTCACAGGGTGGCAGGTGGTAAGAGGGTGAGTGACAGCAAGGGCTGTGATCCCATCCTCACTATTGTGACTGGAGGGAGTTGGTTTTCGGTTGGGGTGGAGTTTTTTGGGACGCTTGGTGGCTAATCTTCTGCACCAATGCATCTTGGGCCAGGCAGTTTCTATCAGCAAAAATTATCTTTTCAAAATGCAATTGTGTTTGTGTGTGTGTGCTGGGTAGATAGGAAGAAAGTTCACATTGTTGGTCCGGTAAGAAGGTGGCTGTAAATATTATGTAAGGATGCTAAGCACTGTCCAAAGTTAGAAGAGTTTTTTGGTGATCCGACTATTGATATAAATGTTTGCATTCAGGGTCTTTGCCTTCAATTTGATGCTGGCATTGGAATGTTTAAATAGTGAATACCAGCTCCTTGTTACTTCAAATTTTTGAAGGGCCTAGGAAATAATATACAGCCCTGGGGTGTGTACATTCATAAATTTCATGTAACGATAACTAGTTAACACTTTTCAAAGAGTCCTAGGAAACAGCCCATATGAACCTTCACATTTAAAACTCAGCTTCACACATTTTATAATTAAACTGCCTTCCAAGTGACTTGTAACCTGGGATTTCTCTTTTTTCCTAATAGTCTGCTTTGGCACCTTTTGGAACTTGGCTGTTAACCTGGGTGTCTGCCTTTGGGGAATAAACCCAAATTCTGGAGAATAAAAAGCTCTTGCTTGTGCTGCTGCCGAAGCACGTCTCACACGGGAGACCCATGTTACGGGTGCCTCGCTCCCCAGGACCCTGAAACACGTCATTAGGCGAGTCTGCTAGGATTATCACTGGCTTCGATTTCTGACTCTGGGCACAGTGAGGCACTGCCAGAGAAGAAACTGCTCTTCAGTTGAGAAGTCATCTTCCAATAAGCAGTTGGGGACCACTGAGATCTGTAGGGCCATCGATCTGAATCTGTTTCAAGAACGGCCTCAAACAACACGATGGTGGCTTTTGTTCTAAAACGGTCATTTTGATCATGTGGCTCCAAGACTGTAGACACACAGCCTGTGTCTGAGGCCTCTTTGCTAAATCAGAGCGAGGCACTAAAGCAACTTCACGAAAATTAATGCACATTTATGGTCGTGTCTACTCAAAATAATTATAGCCCTTGCTAACATTTCTCTGAGTGTGGCTATATTCAGGCATACTCTAAGAATTTATGTACCATTTCATTTTGTCTTCTATGCTGGGTGTTATTATTATCATCCCCATTTTTTTTTTTTTTTAACCAGGGAAGAAAACTGAGGCTTCGAGAGGTTAAATAACTTGCCCAAGGTCACATGCCACTAAGTTGTTGAAATAGGCTTTTGAAGTCAGAGCAGGGCAGGGTGGAGAGGGCAGAGGGGGTCTGAAAGAGAAAATGTAAATACCCAGCCTAAGATACATAGCCAAAAGAGGGCCAGGTACTGTTTAGAGAGGCTTTTATTTCATTTGTACGTTGGGGTAGGGCTGAGTTAGGGTTTCCCAGGTGGCACTAGGGGTAAAGAATTCGCCTGCCAATGCAGGAGACATAAGAGATGCCAGTTTGATCCCTGGGTTTGGAAGATCCCCTGGAGAAGGAAGTGGCAATCTACTATTTTTCCCTGGAGAATCCCACAGACAGAGGAGCCTGGTGGGCTGTAGTCCATGGGGTCACAAAGGGTCACGACTAAGCCCCTGAGCACATAGCACATGTACTGAGTTACCATGTGAAATGTATTTCTTACTGTGGATAAAGGTCAAAAAATATCTAGGGACTTCTCTGGTGGTCCAATGGCTAAGACTCCAAGTTCCCAATGCAGGGGGTCTGGCTTAGATCCCTGGTTCGGGAGCTAGGTCCCACATCCCACAACTAAGAGTTTGCACGCTGCAACTAAAGACCTCAAGTCCTACAACTAAGACCTGGCACAGCCAAACAAACAAACAAATAAATATTTTTTATAAAAAATCTGAAAAACACTTTAAAGACAACAAAGACTCACAGGGAAGGTGGTGGTAATGGGTGTTCAAGCACGGACATGACCAGGTGACTGGATCAGTTCTGTCACTTAGGGTGGTCATCTCTGGCTACTTTGTGCAGGTGGGGTAGGACCAAGGCCAGGCAGGTGACTTAAGTGGCTACAATTGTCCAAGTGCTGGCTAGTTTCCTCCTAGTCACAGGAAGAGTGTCCACTGTGCTTTTAAAAAACCTGGCCTATTCTGTCCTACTGAGAAGCAGGATGGCCTGAGCAGATGAACGTGAGCTCTGGCTAGGTGGTCTTGAGCAATGTTTCTAGCCTATGTCTGTCTCAGTTTTCTCATCTGTGTACTAGGGATAATAATACTCCTGGCCTTGTAGGATTGCTGAGGCCTGAGTCCTCAGTTAGTTTAAACCCCTAGACCAAGGCTCGGTGCTATGCTATGCTATGCTAAGTCACTTTAGTTGTGTCCGACTCTGTGTGACCCCATAGACGCAGCCCACCAGGCTCCCCCATCCTTGGGATTCTCAGGCAAGAACACTGGAGTGGGTTGCCATTTCCTTCTCCAATGCATGAAAGTGAAAAGTGAAAGTGAAGTCGCTCAGTCGTGTCCGACTCTACTTGTTGCCTAATATAATTTTGAAACTAAGACAACTATGGCAATATTCTAATTATGGATTCATCTAGTCATTGTCTATTTGAAAGCTGGTTACTGAATAACCATTGTGTGCCTGGAACTTTGCCAGATCTGGAGATACAGGCCAGTAGGGGAAACCAAGGGTGATGCTCTAGAAATAATCATAAAAAACTAATTATGAGGGTCACTCATATTGCTTTAGGGTGATGTCCTCAATAGACTATTAGCTTCATGAGGACATGGATTTTTTTGTCTGTTGTTTTTATTCCTTGCTGTATTTTGAGCAATTAGAGCAGTGCCTGGCATATGGTAGATATTTACTGTCAGGTTATGGCAGCCACTATTCATATATATATCATATTCACATACATATGAATATATATGAATACCCACATATTTATTTACAGATTTAAATGTAACAAGGCACCTGATTTCACATCAGCCCTATGAGGTACAAACTCTTCATAACTCCATTTTAGCAATGAGATAGGTGAGCCTCAAGGTTACTCAATTGGTAGGAGGTAAAGCTGGAATTTGAACCCAAAGCAGCCTGATGCCCATTATCCCTGCTCTTTACCACCCTGCTTTGCAAAAGAGATAGTGCATTAAAGACCCTCAGATGTTCCATGGCATTCTCAGGGGCATCACTGAGGCAAGAGAAGGTCCACCCTGGGTCACCGTGTTTGGATCTGAACTACTGCGATGGTGGATTAGCTCACCGACACAACCCAACTCTGGACTGTATGCTTTATAAGACTCTTCCAGACAGAGTAAACATCCCAGGACCATCTTTTTGTTCACACCTCATTTCCAAGGCACTTCAACCCATCAAACAATTTACTAGGCATTTATCATGTGCTGGGAACTGTGCCTAGAGCTGTAGAGAAGATGGAAGAAAAGTTTGGGCTTTCAAATTCCATCGACCCCATCTGGGGAGAAAGGATCTCTGTAGAAGGAAAGGTCAGTAAGGACACAGGTGTTTGGAATGAGCTATAGGAATGCTGAAATGGCGAGGCCACGGCCATCCCAGTGGTAGGTGAAGGCCTGATGGAGCTTGGGCTCACATCTCCCAAAGTGCCATGGGATGGATGGAGCTCCACTCCTCTACACGACTCCACTAAGTCAACTCTTGCCAACTCTTCTTCTTGGCCTTTGGTTTCTACTGCTAAAGGGACCCTGAATCATTTCTGGACAGTGTGGCCTTCTCCACAGTACTCTCTTACCCCCTGGAATCTGTCTTCTTTTGGTAGGTTCAGGTAAAGACTAAGAACTGGAAGAGAGGATGGGGAGCCTTGGGGGTGGAAGAAGGCTTGAAGAGCGGCAGCATGTGTTACCTGGCAGAGAGGCCTCCTTGACTGAGAAGTGGATTTCCCACATGGTAGTAAACGTGAGCTAATGTCTGTGCTAAGCTGGGTGCCTTTGAAAGAGAATGATTATGGTTGTTTTCCCTTCTTATTACACTCACTAATTTCCCCCCAAAATAACAAGTCCTGAAGGCTGATGTCTGCTGGGAAACTGGATCCTCAGGGACCATTTTCTGCATGTCAGTTCATTTGGAGTTTGTTTCCAGCTGCAGGGCATGCCAGGTAACCCTGCCCCTCCTGGTTCCCAGCGTTCCCCTGGGCACTGTGTGGGATCCTTTATAAGTCTGAGAAGCCCCCTCCTGCCTCAGGCCCCCAGGTTTGCACCCGGTTGGGTGGGTGCACGATGTCTTCTCTCCCTTGTGAACCCTGGAGAGCCCTGGCGGGGCTGAGTACAAACTGCTGAGTAGCTTGTTTTGGTTCATGGAGCCGACCCACCAGTCATCGGCTCCATGATTGATGCAGGGCCTGTGCTCTGGGTTAAGAAAAGCCAGGGTGTTTTCAAGGGAAAATTTTGGTCATAAGGCAAAGCCTAGCCAGATTTGAGATAAGTGTGAAAAATACATTACAAAAGGAAACCGACTCGAAGTTTCCTGACAAGGGAAACATTTAACCCCCTGTAGAAGGAGTTGGAGAAGCACTCAGGCAGAGATGCTGGGTCTCTGTGTGTTCACGTCCTCATTGGAGAGGAGGGCTGAGTGTGTCAGAGGCTGTGAGTCTGCAGTGTGTCTGTATATGTGTGTTACAGGGAGAGAGAGAGAGAGTGAGCAAGGAGCATTGGGGAAGGCAGGGGTATTAATCATGCTAAAAGCAATCTGGTCCCACGGGAATTTAAATATAAGGGTCCAACTAAAATCAATGGAAAGTTTTATGAGACAATTTTCTTCTTGCTGGCTCTGGTGATTGTTTGAACTCTCATCGAGCTTAGGACGGCTCTGGCTCAGAGCTCCTCCAATTCTCACACCTGTTCATGAGACAATGTGCATTTTCCACGTTAGCAGCCCTGAGCTGACTCATCTCTAAAGGCTGCCACGGAGGGGGCCCCGCCGGCTACCAAGTGCCTGGCTCTCTAGCTCTGACTGCAGCATCTCGCGAGAGGTCAGAAGATGCGTGAAGAGGGGAGGGGCAGAGGGGTGGGTGGCGAGCGACCTTGGTGCTGTCCAGATAATGCCGGAGACCGGCTAGAAGCACGCAGGCTTACGGGTCGCAGATAGCTTCAGAGGTTCTCTATTGATTTCCGAACATGGTCCAGACACCTCTGAGTGGCTGAATCCCGCTGACCTGTCGCATTCTCTTTCTCAGCGCAGCATCTTTCACGCCAGTCACAGTGATGTTTGTGCTACACCTGGACCACTCCTGGGACCGGCTATGCTTACATTATTCTTTGCTCCTGGGTATGCCATTTCCTCAGCCTAGAAAGCCTGCTGCTGCTGCTAAGTCGCTTCAGTCGTGTTCGACTCGGTGCGACCCCATAGAGGGCAGCCCACCAGGCTCTGCCGTCCCTGGAATTCTCCAGGCAAGAACACTGGAGTGGGTTGCCATTTCCTTCTCCAATGCATGAATGTGAAAAGTGAAAGTGAAGTCGCTCAGTCGTGCCTGACACTAGCGACCCTATGGACTGCAGCCCACCAGGCTCCTCGGTCCTACTGCTCCCCATTTCTCACCTTGATGTGGATCTTCTAATTTAAATAGGATTAATTATGAACTAGTTCAGATTTCCATCCAGAAAAGTACAGAAATTCTTTGCCAGAAACTCAGAGAGGTTGGCATTTGCAAAAGTTCTTTTCTTTTTCCTTGCCCTTACCCTGGAGGTAAGCACTGTGGTGAAGCTAGTATATAATCATTTCCAATGCAATTTTATTATATTTAAATGTATCCACAAATAATACATAACACTGTTTATGTGATTTTATATTTTGAATAATTGTATTAATCTGCCCATATCCACTGGGGAGCCATTTGACAGTACTTGGTAAGTAACACATACCAGTCATTCCACTAGTAATTGTCTATGGTAGGGAAAGAGCTCCAATGTGGTTGAGGCATGGATCAGGACAGTCAACCTAATAGTGCAAAATGGTAACAGCTTATTTGTCCCTTAGTAAATAAAAATATGCTGTGGTTTCATAAAATGAAATACTGTATGGTAGTTAAAATAGATAATCTCCAAATGCATTGTAATCATAAGGTGAGAGTAAAAAAATAGTCACATTGCAAAATGGTCTGCTCATCTTCCATGGCTAAATTAAAAATATAATCCTTCTCCTTAGTGAACTGTTCTCTAAAGAAAATCCCATCCAAATGAAATGAATTATACTTTCTACAGAAACTTATTTATAACTTTATTTGTTTCAGGGTTACTTCACACCTTTCCATCTCTATCACATGTACATTGTAAACATCTTAAATATATAAATCTGGTTTTAGTCACGGAGAAGGCAATGGCAAGCCACTCCAGTACTCTTGCCTAGAAAATCCCATGGATGGGGGAGCCTGGTGGGCTGCAGTCCAGGGGGTTGCTATGAGTTGGACGCGACTGAGCGACTTCACTTTTCACTTTCACACAATGGAGAAGGAAATGGCAACCCACTCCAGTGTTCTTGCCTGGAGAATTCCAGGGACGGCAGAGCCTGGTGGGCTGCCCTCTATGGGGTCGCACGTAGTCGAACACGACTGAAGCGACTTAGCAGCAGCAGCAGCAGGTCTTAGTCATGTTTATGTCCCCAGCGTCCCAGCCTGAGAGCTTGCTTGTAATTGGTAGCCAGTTGTTGTGCAGAGAGACAAATGCACGTGTATGTGTTTCTAAACACTTCCACACAGTTCATGACTTTCTTCTGCCTTGACATCTTTACCTCTACTTTCTATGAGGAAACTGACTGTAGTACATTGTATCACGTGACTTGCCTGTGGCCAATGAGGGCAGTGGTTGACAAGACTCTAGCTGTTGTCTCTTGCATTAAACCAGCCTGTGTTAGATTTTAAAAAAGTGGAATGATTTAAATTTTGTCACTTGCCTAATGTATTTGGGAGAGATGGTGGAAGACTTTCTTGGAGTCTTAGAGACAGAATGAGAAAACAGCCCAGAGAAGGGGAGTGATTTCAACTCAGCATAATTGAATAAATATGTTTGACTATTTGTACTGTGCCAAGTAATTGCTTGAGCTCACCCAGGTGGAACAGTTGGAGAAATCGCTGGGGAAGTGCCTAGTAGAACACTGGCAAAGAGTAGGTTTCAATAAAGATCAGTTCCCTTTCCTTCTTTAAGGACAGATTCGGGACTAGAACCCAGATCAACAGAACCCAAGTCCAGCATCTTTTCAACCCTATCGCAGTCTTCCAGAGGTGCAACCAGGAAAATGAATCTGTCAGGAGATCACCTCTGTAATA
Organism: Bubalus kerabau; assembly: GCF_029407905.1. Taxonomy (NCBI): domain Eukaryota; kingdom Metazoa; phylum Chordata; class Mammalia; order Artiodactyla; family Bovidae; genus Bubalus; species Bubalus kerabau. The sequence goes on from NC_073629.1 coordinate 85,114,237, forward strand.
CCCTTGCTGGAGAAAACGATACCACAGAATTTCTGACAGCTCTTTTGCTCCATCACTTCAGCCCCCATCTCATTTTATGCTCACATGGCCATTATTCTCTATTAGCATACTAATAAATGTTTATGAGATTATACTGTATAAACTATAAACTTTTACATATTATTAATTAACCTCGTATGTTGGATTGAGAGCTCTTGAACATTTACAGACTTGTCAAACAGGAGAGTGGTGTAGAGGGAACCATGTCTGCAAAACTGGTCCTGTCTGCTCTGTCTGGAGGAAGGCTTGCATTTTCACCTGTGTGTCTCTTAAGTGCCAGCCACAGACAGCACTGTACTGATATTTAAGAACAGCAGAGCTGATCTTGTCTCTTCCCAGATATGACCTTGAACAAGTTTTCTAACCTCTCAAAGGCCCAGTTTCTTTGTTTGCAAAATGAATGTAACAATACTGCCTGTCTATGAGGTGCTTGGCATATGTCAGGTACCCAGGAAAACAGAATAAAATCGAACCAATGCAGAACCAATGAGTGGACAGACCAGGGAATCATAGTTCTGTTTGTTTATGACACAAAGACCTATAATAGGTAATATTGAATGACCTACATTTCACTGTGGGAAGTGGTATGTTTTCATTGGAGGTGTATAAGGAAAAGCTATTTGCATGGGTGGAAATGTACACCATGTAAGGTTTCTTTTATTCTTACTATCCAGGGATGCTATGACTGTCACTTTTTTAGGGCCAGAGAGAAGGCAAAAGGGGGAGTGGTAGTCAAGGAGTCTTAGATTCTGGTTGTAACTTAGTCACTGACTAATTTTACATTTGTCTAAACTTGAGACACTTAGAAGCTCTCTCTATTCTTTTATGTTTAAACTTGTTACACAAATTCAGTGTGGTTAGAAGAGAGAATGAGAAAGCACTTTTTTTTAACCCGTTTAGTCTGTTTTACCTCCTATGGTGTTCAGAGAACATGCTAACAGCGTTCATCCCGGAACACTGCAGAGATGCCATAGGAAGAGCCCAGACCTGGGGTTCAGAGCCAGTCCAGGCTCTGTCACTGACAATCATGTAACTTAAATCTTTCTACCCTGTGCATCACAAGTAATTTTTATGTCTGATTTTATGTCTGTAAAATGAAGCTAGCAAATCTGCTATGCCAATATCATTAGATGTCCTGAAAATCAAATAAAAGCTGGACTTGATTTAGTGCTTCACAAACAGGAAAGGTCCTTGCATGGGTACCTTATGCTTAGTACACCTTGTCTTATTCAAATCCATTACATTCTCATTTTTCACCCAATCAGGCTTTGAGACTTTTAAGGACAAACCTGTCTTTTATATCTTTGAATTTGCCAGTGCCTAGCAAAGTGAATTTTTTGTTTCTATGCACATTTATGAAACCCCTATTATGGCTCAAGTCTAGTGGTAAATGTTGGGTTAAGACATGAAAAAGATATGGCTGCTCCCCATGAGAATCTGGCTTTTGAACACAGAAATGCACTACGGACATATCAGGGAATAAAGTTAAAGGATATGAGATTTACTCTTTAACGGGGAATCCTGTTTGTGAATGTTGCCTCTTCCAGGGTAGGAAAAGCTTCATCCCCTCTGTGTTCTCCTAGAGTTAAGAAATGGTGGGATCCAACTTCCAAGCTGTTTATAGTTACCGTTTTTTCCATTAAAAATTTTTAAAATTAGATGATAATTACTATACAATATTGTGATGGTTTTTATCATACATCAATATGAATTGGCCATAAGTATACATATGTCCCCTAACCCTTGAAACCCCCTCTCACCTCCCTCCTCTTGCCACCCCTCTAGGTTGTCACAAAGCACCGGCTTTGGGTTCCCTACCATCAAAGTTCTTACATCAAACTCCCACGGGCTATCTATTTCACATATGGTAATGTATATATTTCAATGTTATTCTGTCAAATCAAACAATATATATGGAATCTAGAAAGACATGTAACAACTGACTGGTTCAAAATTGGGATAGGAGTATGACAAGGATGTATATTGTTACCTGGCTTATTTAACTTATATACAGAGTACAATGGCACCCCACTCCAGTACTCTTGCCTGGAAAATACCATGGATGGAGGAGCCTGGTAGGCTGCAGTCCATGGGGTCGCGAAGAGTCGGGTACGACTGAGTGACCTCCCTTTCACTTTTCACTTCATGCATTGGAGAAGGAAATGGCAACCCACTCCAGTGTTCTTGCCTGGAGAATCCCAGTGACGGGGGAGCCTGGTGGGCTGCGGTCTATTGGGTCGCACAGAGTTGGACATGACTGAAGTGACTTGGCAGCAGCAACAGAGTACATCATGTGAAATGCTGGGCTGGATTAAGCATAAGCTGGAATTATGATTGCTGGGAGAAATATCAATAACCTCAGATACACAGATGACACCACCCTTATGGCAGAAAGCGAAGAAGAACTAAAGAGCCTCTTCATGAAGGTGAAAGAGGAGAGTGAAAAGGCTGGTTTAAAACTCAACATTCAAAAAACTAAGATCATGGCATCTGGTACCATCACTTTGTGGCAAATAGATGGGGAAACAATGGAAACAGTGAGAGACTTTATTTTCTTGGGCTTCAAAATCACTGCAGATGGTGACTGCAGCCATGAAATGAAAAGATGCTTGCTTCTTGGAAGAAAAGCTATGACAAACCTAGATAGTCTATTAAAAAGCAGAGACGTTACTTTGCCAACAGAGGCCTGTCTAGTCAAAGCTATGGTTTTTCTAGTAGTCATGTATGGATGTGAGAGTTGGACCATAAAGAAAGCTGAGCGCCAAAGAATTGATGCTTTTGAACTGTGGTGCTGGAGAAGGCTCTTCAGAGTCCCTTGAGCTGCAAGGAGATCCAGCCAGTCAGTCCTAAAGGAAATTAGTCCTGAATATTCATTGGAAGGACTGATGCTGAAGCTGAAGCTCCAATACTTTGGGCATATGATGAAAGGAGCTGATTCATTGGAAAAGACCCTGATGCTGAGAAAGATTGAGGGCCGGATGAGAAGGGAATGACAGAGGATGATACAGTTGGATGACATCACCAACTCAATGGACACAAGTTTGAGTCAGCTCCGGGAGATGGTGAAGGACAGGGAAGCCTGGTGTGCTGCAGTCCATGGGGTTGCAAAGAGACATGACTGAGTGACTGAACTGAACTGAGAAAGAGTACTGATGGTCACCTCTCTTGATGACCAGGCAGTTGTTGGTTTTGTTTCCCTGCCGTTGAACGCTCTCCCATGGAGGGCACAATGGAAACACAATCTTGGGGGCCACTGACAAGGAGGCTGGATGCAAAAGATTGGTGAAATGATCTAAAGCTTATAGAGATGGGTAAGTCCCCACGGGCTGGAAGGTACTTTCCAAGGAGGAAGAGGATGCCTCTTATAAATACAATTACTGACTGTAATTGTATTATAAATACAAATATTGATTACTGTCAGATTCTTTTATCTTATTCTTGCCCATTAGGCTCTCTTGTTGCTAGAAGCGCTCTCTTGCCCTCTGCTTTCTATTCCCAGTAGAAGAGCCTCTTAAATGAGCCGTGTGGAAACCTGGTGATTCCTGAATAGCTCATAGGTGTTATGAGAACATTTGGAAGAATACTTCAAAGCTTAACAATAAATAACCATTTTTCCGATTATGACATAAGTGGAAAGAAGGGCCACGTCTCTTTAGTATTCCATCTCTGAACGGTGGTGGCAACAGCAAGGTTGGTTCATCTCTATACAGCTGCTTAGCAACCAGAGGCCTTGAGTGGGGACACTTTTGTTTTGGAAGAACTTTCTCTCCCTCATTTTCAGTTCTGAACATTTGGATGCCTCCACCGGTAGAATCCCCGGTGTGGGCATAAATCAATATATGAATTCCATCTTCTGGCTGCAGGGAAGGGCATATAATCCAGTTCAGATCAATGAGAGAAGCTTATGAAGAACCTAGGAGAGACAGAGTTAGGTGGTATGATGTGTGTCTGAAGCTGCTGGCAGTAGAGAAGGGGACTGCAATGTGAGCCTGTGCATGGAGCCATCATGGGAGTAGCAGAGCCAAGATTTTTGGGTCCGGGTGACCTCATCTGAGCCTGAGTCAAACTGTCTGAAGCCAAATCTGCTCAAAGACTTTCCAGGACGTCCGTTTTTCTAGCTTGAGTCAATTTAGGTTAGCTTTTCTGCATCCAGAATATTCCTAATACAGTACAGTATGTGATGATTTACTGCACTTTTGAGACTTATTTGGCTAAACAGTAATATATTGAATTATTATAGTTTAATTATCATGCAGGGTTACGAGATAAGCTTTATGATCTTGTTTTATTATTAAAGAAACTGAGTCACAGAGAGAACAAGTGACTAACCTGAAGGAACACAGCTGGCAAGTGATTGGGATGGGATAAGAACATGGATTTCTGATCACAGTAATTGCAAAGACATATTTTTCCTAAACCAGACACTTATGGAAAGCAAATAGAAAATGAACACAAAGGGAACCACAGGTAATGCCTGTTACCACAGTATATTATTTGCTGGGAAGTTTCATCCAAAAATACAAGGGAAATTGGGGATGATATGTACACACTGCTATATTTAAAATTGATAACCAACAGGGGCCTACTGTACGGCACAGGGAACTCTGCTCAATATTCTGTAATACCCTAAATGGGAAAATAACTTGAAAAAGAATAAATACAGGTACATGTATATCTGAATCACTTTGCTGTCCACCTGAAACCGATACAACATTGTTTATCAACTATACTCCATTATAAAATAAAAATAAAAGAACCCAAATACAAGGTTCCATCCAAAATTAAAGAACCCTCAGCTACCTTTCCTAGGTCCATTGCTTTGGCCCACCAGGGCTTAATCATTTCTTACGCAGTTTATGCCAGTACTTACTGGGTGGTCTTTCTGCCCCCAGTTTCATTCCCTTACTATCCATTCTCCATTCTATGATGGAGCCACTTTTCTAGATGGAAATCAGATTATAGCCTTGCTGCTTACAACCCTTCGTTAGCTCCCATTAGCTTCATTAACTTTTAGAATAAAACACAAATTCATCTTTGCACACAAGATATTTCATGATCTGGCTCCTCTGTATCTCTTTAGCTTCGTCTATCCCATTCCTATAGGCATAATGAAGTGACCGACACTTCTGCAAATGCTCATTCATTACTCTGCCTTCTCTGCCATTCTTGCTGTGTGAAACCTGCATCCTTTTTTCCTTTCTTTTTGCTTGGCATATCCCTCGTTATACTTAAAATCACCTTTATGCTCCAGAGTGCTTTCCTCTGGGAAGGCTTTTGTGATCCATTAGATGGATTTGCATGTTTCTTCTTGGCGACCCCTCTGCACCCTGCCCTTATGTCCCTCATCACACTCCTCACACTATATGGTGACTGTATTACATGCCCTGTCTCCTCTAGACTGTGGGAAACAATTGTGCCCTTTTCATTTTACATCAGTAGGGCTAGCAGACTTCCTGGCACATGTTGTGTGTGTGTGTGTGTGTGTGTGTGTATTTCAAGAAGGAAAGAAGAAAAGAAAAGAGGGAGGAAATATACAGGCATCATATACTGATGATACACATTTTGTTTTATTAAATTCAGATAGTGCTTCATGGCTTTCACATTTGAATCAGTTGCTTTGTTTTGTTTTGTTGTACGAATTTTTAAAGAGAAAAGCTTTATGGTCGTTGCAAGCTAGATAAACAATATTTATGTTCCTCTAATCTTAAAACACTTAGAAAATTTTGCATGATGAGGTGGAAGAGAAGGATGCTGAGGCTTTTGTGGAGGGTGAGAGAGAAAGCAGAGATTAGGAAGCTAAGAGTTGGGGTCTCCTGGCTCCATGGCTTGCTGAAGCCCTTGGCAAGATGAAAATGATTTCTGTTAGGGATCTCAGAATTATTAACTTCAGTCTCTTTGGACAGAAGCATTTCCCTCCCAAACATGTCAAGCTTGGGGCCTTCTGCTTACTGAATCTAATGGTAAAGAATCTTATCTCCAATGACTTTGCCATAAGTTTGCCCCTGAAAACTTTCAGGGGGAATGGCTTGACTTTTTTCCTTGGGTTTATGCATATCCTTCTAATTATGTTGCTTACCTGCTGTTTCCTGTGAGTATTAAAGTGTGCACATGCTGAGCAGGAATTTTCCATGTCAGGTCTATTATTCTATGAGACTGAGCCTTAACCACTGACCCCTACCTTTTCATAGAAAGTTAAGCTTCTATCTCTGATTCAAGAAATTTATGCATCACAAGAGGCCCCATACACTGGCTCAAAAATGTGAAAGGAGCTTTTGGCAGATTGATTTCTGTTTGGAGTACCTCAGTGAATCATCCTCTATTCAGCCATCCATCCAATAACCATTTTCTGAAATCCCATATTGTTCCATTTACTTCTATAGGAGCATGGGGAGAGATACCTAAACCAGAGTGGGAATGGGTGGGAAGTAGGGGCAGGAAAGACTTCCTGAAGGAGAAAGTAGATGCCTAAGAAGAATGGAGTTAGCTCCTTGGCTAGGTTGGTGGCTGGGATGGGGGAATGCTATTTCAGAAAGATAGAGCACTGTGGGCAGGTTGCAGAGACCTAGGAGAGTATGATGAGATTCAGGAACTGCAAGCAAGAGGAACAAATACTTACTGAACACCTTTCTCTTGACAGGTGCTCTACCTGGGTCTTCAGGAATGAGTTTTGCCACACAACCTCTATGCATGCATGCTGAGTAGCTTCAGTTGTGTCCAGCTCTTTGTGATCCCATGGACTATAGCCTGTCACACTCCTCTGTCCATGGAATCCTTCAGGTAAGAATGCTGGAGTGGGTGCCATGCCCTCCTCCAGGGGATCTTCCTGACCCAGGGAATTGAACCTGCATCTCTTATGCCTCCTGTCTCTACCTTATTGTCAGGTGGATTCTTTACCACTAGCACCACCTGGGAAGCCTGCACAACTACTATAGTGAAAACCTAGTGCTTTTGCTGTGATATTTATTATTACTCTTTATGGAACATTTAATAACTAAGTTAGATGTAATGGCAGAGGCAATGGAGAAGCATAGAAGAGGGACTACATTTTATTTATTGTCTACTATGTGCCAGAAACATTATATTCAAATACTCTGTGATGTTTCATGCACTGTGGTAGGAACAATTCCCATTAGAAATAAAAGATGAAGAAGTCTTTCGAGAAGACACCCAAATATACATTGCCAGCTTTTGGAACTAAAAAAATCCACAATCTTTCCACTATGTCATCCTGTGGATCACCAATAAAGGTCTTTTATTTGACTAATGGCTCTCAGGATTAGGCTTTCTCCTTTTCCCCATACAGAGCTGGAAACAGCTTCATCATGTAAGCGATGGATACAGAGAGTTCTTTCTGGGAAAGGGCCCTTAGAAAGGGAGCCCGGATAGAAAGTGAATGTCAGCGAAAGCCACGTCAGTTTGGTGCTTTGGGCCAACTTTAACCATGTTTCAAGACCCAGCTTAAATCCCCTCTCCTTTGATAAGCTCCCCAATGACTCTACACGCTTCTATCTCTGTCTCATTCTCTCTTCTCAACTATTGATCCCTTGCACTGATATTTCACTCTGGTCTTGTAATTCATCTTTGTATTAGGTTGGCCAAAAAGTTCATTCTGGTTTTTCCATAGCATCTTACAGAAAAATTCAAATGAGCTTTACAGCCAATCCAATATATGCATGTCATCCCTTGCCCCCAATTAGATTTATAAGCACCTTAAAGGCAGAGACTGTCATAAACATACTTTAAATCCTCCCTTCCTCTCCAATATCTAGCACAATGCTGAATAGTAAAGGCTTAGTAAATATTTTTTTAAAGTTTCATATAAAAGGCCACTGCAAGAATTTCTGAACCAAAAATATGCTAGAAATCTATTAACTTGGTTTGAAGGCCAGGTGTGTTCTATTTATGACCTATGGTAGAGTTCAATACTGCCACAATAATTTGAAGCAAGTCACGTCAAAAGGCAGCATGTGTTCCTATTGCCTTGATCTGGACTAGTCTTGTGATTTGTTTGGACTATTTGAATGTGGTGGGAGGGATGATGTGTGAGTTCTGAGCCCAGGTTTCAAGAGCCCAGTAGAGCCCAGCAGGACTGTCCAGCTGAAACCAGCCCAAATTGCAAACCTGCAGACTTGTGAGTTAAATGAGCACTTGTTATTATGAAGCATTAAGTTTCTGGGAGACTTGTTAGACAGCAAAGGCTAACTGATACATAATCTTGAATTATTGTGGCAAGCTCATGAGGTACATGCTATCATCATCCCCACTTTATGGAGTAGGAAGCAAGGCTTCAGGTCAAGAGCTGCCTAAGGGACAGAGATCTCTCTGACTTGAAATTCTGTGATTTTTTCTTTTACATGATGCTGTTTCTGTTCTTTAATCTGCTAGGGTTTTACCTTGGGCTGTGGCCTGACCTGCTGAGTGCTCATGAGAAGACTTTTTAGGACTTTAGTAGTAACCAGGGAAAGCTTTCTATTATAGAGGATTGGGAGCCATAGCCATGTGATGAATAATCATAATTGGAGTCTTTAAGACCTGTCATAGGGACTTCCCCGGTGGTCCTGTGGTTAAGACTTCGAGCTTCCACTGCAGGGGGCACGAGTTAGTATCTTTTAGCAAATGTTACGTGGGTGGGGAACACATTAGAAGGCACACATCTTAGCAAGAACTGGCCTATCTGATGGGAGGGAGACAAAAGGGTGTTTATTGGCAGATGTCAAGAAAGGTTCAGACCATGGACCTTGGGTTATCTACAATGGTTGAAGGAACAGGTAAGGCAGAACTTGAGGACTTTTGGATCCCTGCATTCAGACTGAAACAACTAAATAAAGAGGAATATGAAAACAACAACGACTACTAAATTCATAGATCCTCTCTTAGGTGTCAGAGTCTCTGCAAGGTCTCTGTCTCTAATCCCTACTCCTGTCCTAGGAGAGGCTGAAAGAGATTAAATAGATCACATAGCTTGTAAGTGATTGAACTGGTAGTAAAACACAGATGTGTCTAACTCCACAAGGAAATAACAACAGAAATAAATGCCTCCTTCAGAATATTGTCTGTTCTGTAATATGTTCTACCTAACTTCCAACAAACTGAATGGGTATCTATATGCCCTTGATGGCAAAATTCTTTGGATGTCTTAGAGAACATCTATATATGTCAGAAAATGCATGACTTGCCCCGTCTTGGACATAGAGACGTGGTTCCTTCAGTGGGACAAGATCAAGTCTCTCATACCTCCTCTGCAGTATGCTTTATAATAAGGTTATCTGGCTTAGCAAAAGTTCTGAAAATGGCTCTTCTGGAGAGAATTCTCTCTTCTGCTTTTGCAACAGGGTGAGAATGACCTTCAAGCAGAGGTCTTCAGAGGCCGTCAGGAGGTGGTTTCTTCAAGACTAACCCACACTACATCCCTTTCATGTATCCAGCAGTCTGCACTGTGTATGCATCTGTCTTGTTGAATTGAGCAGCACAGCAATTCTCAGGGATCCACAGGGCAGCTCAGGATTCTCATTTTATAAACGGAGAAGACTGAGACTCAGAAGAACTTACTTGATATGCTCAAGGTCACAGGGTTAATTTGTGGTTGAGCTGGGACTGGATCTGGTCTATTTGCCTCCTATTACCATGATTTTGAGCTATTCAGCTAAATCAACTGAATCACCACTAAAGCACTTACTAGGCACAAGGCACAGGGAACGTGGAGAGGCTCTGGTCTAGGTCTCTGGATACAGAGACAGCAAAGGCCTGACCAGCACTCGCTGTAGACCAGACCCTGCTCTGAATGCTTTACTTAGAGTAACTAATATAATTCTCATAGCAACCTTATGAGGAAGTACAGTTATTGTCCTCCTGTTATACATTGGGAAATGGAGGCGAGAAGCAGTTAAATAGAGCTGGGGTTCAGATGCGGGCAGGCTTGGTCAGGGATCCTTTCCTAACCACTACACACACTGCCTCAGGGAGGCTCCTGGGGATGGGAGAGAGATGCTAAACAACAAAGATAGCTATTAATGCCTCCAGACAGCAGGTCTTTACTGCTTGGGTTCAAATACTTGCCCCAGCATTTAAAGCTGTTTGACTTTGGTCAAGTTACTTTTTTTGTATCAGTTTTTTATCTGCAAAATGGGTTATTACTTATCTCAGAGTTAGAGAGCTGTGTGTGTGTGTGTGTGGGGTGCTTCCCAGGTGGCACCAGTGGTAAAGAACCTGCCTGCCAATGCAGCAGATATACGAGATGCGGGTTCTATCCCTGGGTTGGGAAGATCCCCTAAAGGAGGGCATGGCAGCCCACTCCAGTATTCTTGCTTGGAGAATCCCATGGACAGAGGAGCCTGTGTCTGTCAGAGTCAGACGTGAACTGAAGCGACTTAGAGTGCACGTGTGTGTGTGTGTGTACCTTAGAAGTAACCACCCGGGGTCCTGCAGTTAGTTTGATCTGACTGTATCATTGTTACAAGGGGATCAGAACATGGACTGATTTCCAGATGCTCAGCACAGACAAGTGTTACAAAGTCTCACAGGGAGAGAATTTATGTCCCATGGGAACGATCAGGAAAGGCTTTAGTGGAGAGTGAGAAGATGTCCATCAGGTAGAATTGTAGAATCGGGGGTTGAAGTATCCATAGAACCCAGTGGTGTTTTTTCGTAGAAGACATCTGGGACCATGGCAGAGAGATGACCTCTCCCTGTTTCTCAAGCTAGACTTTGACTAGAACCCAGTCTCCTCTCTTCTAGATCTTTCATTTTACTATTCTGCCTCCAAACAATGCCTGACTGAATCATAGTTAAATTAGAGACTGTGATTCCTCTGTCCATACTGATGCTGTCTCTTGTGGTACCAAGTCCAGTCTGAGTTTCGTCAGACCAAAGCCAGTGTGATGCCTTTTCTCTCATCACTTTGGGAGCAATGCAACTGAGCAATAAGCGTGACAGTGATGGAAAGGACCTTTCGCGGAAACAAGTGACATAATCCATAAGCAGTCTCTGGATAAAAACAACGAACTTTTATTAAGCACCTACTATATCAGGTAAATTTTCTCATTAATCAACACAGTAAGTACTCATTCAGTTCTTTATCTTCCTTTATATAAGTAGAAAAGCTAAAGGCTTAGTTTTATACTCAGTAGCTTGGTCCAGGTTGCAACAGTAAAAAAACTGATTGAATCAGGATTTAAACAATGGTCTGTTAGGCCCCAAAGCCCATGTTCTAACCCCGGGAAAGAAAATTGGTTGCATCTTGTTTGATGATAAAGAGTACCTGCCTGGAGCACTACTGGAGAAAATATTGAGGAAAAGTCTTAAATCTGTTGGCAAGAACACAGTGGCCGGTTAGCGATATCTGCTGTGGGTGAGCGAATGGGGCTGGCGGCATGACAAGTGCATTGACGGCCCTGCTAACACCAGCCTGTGCTGCCTCTCTATAGCTCTAAAGTCCAGATTCAGGCTGTCATTGGGAGGACTCAGTCCTTTCAGAAAGGCAGAGCAGCATCTTCAGTTGCTTTATTCTTCTATCCATCCATCCTTCCATCTATCCATCCACACATCTGTTCATCCAATATTCACCCATCATCCATTCAGCTACCCATCCATCCATCCTCTATCCATGTCTTTGTCTGTCCATCCATCCCTCCATCCAGAAAAGCTTTAGGCAGAGTGTGCTCTGTGTAAGGCACTGTGCTCTATAATATGGATCTAGGGAGACACATAAGTCTCCTGGCCTCGTAGAATTGAGTGGGACCTCCTTGAAGGGTACTCTTGGGAAAGCATTAGGGAGAAGAGTGATGAGATGGTTTATGCAGAGACTGAACGTTTGGGGAGACCACGAAAAAGAGAATCAGGTGGGTTGCTTTCCCACCCTTGCTTTCTATGGCTGCAGAGAAGTGCCCAGCTGGCCAGCTGGCCACTGGCACAGACTGCCTCTTTGTGTGAAAACCAGTGAAATCACATATGTGCTGCTCCCAGATGTGGCCCCGGCACCAGTGCTTTCCAAGTGGGAGGTTCTGTCATGGTGTCACCTGCCAAATCTTGTCCAGAGAACTGAGGCCACTTGGCCAGCTGATCAGGGCTCTGCGCCTGTGAGCAGAACTGTCTCACCCTTTGCAGAGACGATCAGGCTGGGGGGAGTCCAGAAGAGCCGGAGCTTGGTGTGTGTGTGTGTGTGTGTGTGTGTGTGTGTGTGTGTTTAAGCTGCATTGAAGCCCTCTCTCCCTGTTCTCTTTACCTGTGATGTTTCACTAGGTGGGAGACAAAGGGGCTTTGTGTGTTCTTCAAAGTACTCTGTGCTGACTGTGGTACACATCCAGGAAAAACCCAGCCCAAAGCCATGACATTGCCCCTGGTTCAAACCCCAAATGCAACTTACACTGGTTAGAAATGACAAAGGATAGGTGGCAGGACCCAGAGGAAAAACAGTGAAACCCAAAGGACCTTAACCTTAAACAGATTTGAGCGCAACGATTTGATTTTTCAGGTGAGACCTTTAAGAAAACCTTCATCACAGTCTTCCTATCTGCACATACAGGAAAGTCAGTAGAGTGTATATTTCATTGTCTGCCCGGCAAAGGTAAGGTCCCCTTTAAATTTTCTTTGAAGATTACTGTTGTTTTTAATCTTTAGGATGTGTGTAGGGGAGAGGCACAGAGAGGCAGCGTGTCAGATGTTTTTCTTTCTTTTTTTAAGGCTCACCTGCTCTTAAGAGCGAATTGCATTTTGTCAGTGGCAGAAGAATGCCTTGGCGTTCGGGCTAGTGTTTTGGGTGTAATTGAATTGCTGGGTGCTTTAAACATTGCAGGGTTTTAAGCCGAGAAATAATTTAATGATGTGGCCTTTAGGATTGTTAATTAGCACTGTCTGTATGAACATGTAACAATAACACCACCTACCGTAAAAGCAATGTTCTACACTTCAGAACACTCATTTCTTTCGGGCTTCCTGCAGAGAAGCAGTCATTAACTCTTTTTTTGACAAACACTTTTAGACATGCTCTGCAGGGCCATAAATTCACCCCTCAGGCCTATCTCTACATTTATCCACGGGGCAAGCTGGCAAACGGGGAAGCTTGGAGAACGATGAGCCCAGCCCTCCACCATGGCACCGACTGAGGAGGAGGTTGTGGTGTTTTCTGTGCTGAACTCCTGAGACACTGTCACTCGAGAACCCAGGGAGAGATTCAGGTGAGAACGTGGGGAAATCAGAACCCCTGTGCTCTGTTAGTAGGAATGAAAAATGGTGCAGTTGCTATGGAAAACAGTATAGAGGCTCCTTGAAGAGTAAAAAAAAAAAAAAATTGGACCTACCATATGATCCAGGAATCCTGCTTCTGGGTATTTATCCAAAAAGATTGAAATCAGGATTTGAAAGAGAGAGAGTAACACTCCCATGCTCACTGCAGCCTTATTCCCAACAGCCAAGATATAGAAGCAACCTGAGTGTCCCCTGACAGACAGATGCCTAATGAAGATGTGGCTTATACCCACAATGGAATACTATTCAGCTTTAAAAAAGAAGGAAATTCTGCCATATGTGATAACATTGAGGAAACCTGGGGGCATTACACTAAAATGACCTAAGGCACTCACAGAAAGATAAATATTACGGGATTCCACTTACATGAGGTATCTAAAACTGTCACATTCCTGGAATCAAAGAGCAGCATGGTGGTTGCCAGGGACTGGGGGAAGGGGAGAAAACAAATTTACTAATCAGAGGGTATCAAGCTTCGGTTAAGTAAGATAAGTAAGTTCTAGAGATCTGCTGTACAACATTGTACCGTAGTCAATAATACTGTGTTTTTACACTTAAAAGTTTGTTAAGAGGGTAGACCCTCAAGTTGTGTTCTTGCCTCAAGTAGAAAAAATGTCAGGAAATCAGGTCATGGGAGGAGAGGTTGTTGGCTTGCCCCCTGCCCACTCTGCTGGAGGAAACCTTCAGTGGCTGATCCCTCTAGCAGAGTTCAGGGGGGTTGGAAGCGCCATGAGTCTGGAAGGAGTCCATGTATGCAGCGAAGAGTGGGAGGCTGATGACGATGGGTGGAGGAGTAAGGGCTTCCCATGCTTTCTTCCATCCACCTGCTAATGGCCCAGTGCTTTTTCCATCTTCTCCTCTTAAGTCACAAGTGTCTTTCTCTTCTGAAGACCTGTCTCTTCTTCAGCAAAACACTCGGCAGCACTTGGGCATCTAAACACTAGACTGTGCCTTGTCTTCTATTCAGCCAGATTGTCCCATGACCTTGTGTCCAGGCCTGGCCATCTCCTGTGAGAATTCCATCTTGGAAACCTCAAGTTCTGGTAGCTTCTCTGCCCACCATCTCCTTTTCTTTCAGCTCTCTCACTCCTTCACTCTTGCAGACTCATCTGGCCGTTAGTCCAGAGATAGCCACTACCTGGCTTGGCTGTTGCCACTCTTTCTGTGCCCTTAGAGGACATTCCTGATTGACGGTGCCATCCTGTCCTGTGGAGCACAGAGGTAACTTTGGAATCCAGGATTCTATCATTTGGAGTTGACGTCTCAGATGAAATCTATTTGATATCCAGCTCCAACAGCTTGACCCTTTTTCTTTCAGTCTATGAGGCCAGACCCTGTGGTCGGTCATCTGAGCTTTACAGAGCATCCCTGGTTCCCTTGCACACGCCCTTGCCGTGTCCAGTGAAGAGTTCCCTCCACTCTTACACTCAGACTGCTCAGTGCTGTTGGAGTGTTCTGGGTTCCTATGTGGATTTATGCCACAAAGCACTTACGCTTCATCTTTCACCTTCAGAACTGCCGTTTCTTTTTTTCCCCTCTTTTTTCTTTTCTTTCTTTTTTTTGATGTGAACCATTTTTAAAGTCTTTACTGACTTTGTTACAGTATTGCTTGTGTTTTCTGTTTTGATTTTTTGGCTATGAGGCATGTGGGATCTTACCTCCCCAATCAGTGATCGAACCTGTACCACCTACATTGCAAGGCAAAGTCTTAACCACTGGATTGTCAGCGAAGTCCCTAGAGCTGCCTTTTTCTTTTTCTCCTTTTTGGCTGTGCTGTGTCTTTGTTGCTGCCCGAGGACTGTCTCTAGTAGCAGCAAGCAGGCTTCTTGTTTTGATGGCTTCTTATGCTGGGGAGTGTGGGCTCTAGGCATGCTTCAGTAGTTGTGGCTGGCATGTGGCATGTGGAATCTTCTAGGACCAGGAATCTAACCTGTGTCCCCTGCATTGGCAGGTGAATGCTTAACCACTTGACCACCAGGAAAATTTTGCTTGTTCTTTCTTAGTATCTTCTCGCATTTTCAAAGCAGACTCCCAGATCAGAACCTGCTGGTCCAGTCTCCTCAGCACTGGGACACTGGCAGAGGCCCCCCCAGCCTCCACCCTCAGCTTCCACCTTCAGCCTCCTTCCCTGCTTCCTGTGTACAGCCTCCCCTCTCTCTGCAGCTCTCCCTTGAGAGACTTTGTCATCACCCTAGAGCCTAGAGTGCTGTGTCTTCCTTCTTCTTTCTTCTGAGATATTTACTTTTCTTTCACACCCAATGAACGCTCATTTACTTGGTAAAACCTTCCTTCCCTAACTATCTCCCACCACAAGCCAGTGTAGAAGTTGCCTCATCTTTCTCACCACATCTCCTCTGGACTGGCAAGTGTTTACCAAGGTATTTATGGCAGGGAACCGGCATCTCTCTCCTTTCTCATTTGATCTTCATCCCAGGCCTTCATAACATCTAGAAAGTGGCAAGAATTCAAGCTATGTTTGTTGAGTAAATGACCAAATGAATGAATTAGGAAATTGAAGCAGAGAATAGATTTTGTCCAGCTCCCAAAGCTGGTCATCCCCTCATCCTTCCTGTTAAAGTTCTTTATCTGCACTTCTCTTTTTCAATGACATTTATCATTTTTAAATGTCTGTCTATGGACAGTTATCTATGTACAAGTTTTATCATGGCTCCCACACAGCAGGTTCCCTGAGGCAGTTATCTTAGATCAAAATCAACTACATGTCTCCCCAAACAGCCAGTCTAGTATATCCCACATGCTGTTTTCTTAATATTCTTTCAATGAATAATTCTTAAATTGTCCTTATGTTACTTTGCTCAGAATAAAAACTCAACACGTTTATTGAATTAAATTGAATTTAACCCTCTGTCACACGTATGCCTAATATCTAGAAAGGCCTAAAAATGGATTGAATTATAAAGTTCATGAGGGCAGAGATGATGTTCTGTCTTATTTAATGTTGTTCCTACTAGAAGGGTGAACAAATGGCAGGCACTAAATAAATATCTATTGATGAAATGGTGAACATCTCCTATTTTACCCTTAGGAAGAGAGCAAACTGAAGTAGCCAAGAGTAATTCTAGGACCACTTTGTGTGAAGACCCCCAGAATGGATGGCATTTTTTCTCTGAATATAATTAACCAACCCAAAGTCAGGAATGGCAGTTGTCCTAAGCCCCTTACTGCCTTCCCTGGCTTGATGAATAAGCTTCCTTTTGATTTATACTAGAGTTAGGGATGTACCTTTTTTTAAAAAATTATTTATTTATTTTCACTGTGCTGGATCTTTGCTGCTGTGCACAGGCTTTCTCTACTACTCTCCAGTTGCAGTGCACGGGCTTCTCATTGTGATGGCTTCTCTTGTTGTGATGCACGGGCTCTAGAGAGCAGGCTCAGTTGTTGTGTTACATGACTTAGTTGCCCTGTGGCATGTGAGATCTTCCTGGACCAGGGATCGAACCCTTGTCCCCACATTGGCAGGTGGATTCTTAACCACTGGGTAGGGAAGTTCAGGTATGTATGTTTTTAATCCTGATGCTCTGACATGGTGCTTGGGTTTCCAAAATCACTGGCTCAGCCAGCCCGCCATGTTGTCTTTCCTGCTTAAGCACTTTCCTTAATAGATGCAGTCTGGGGTGCCTAAATGCGAATGTGCTCCCCTATAGGTGAGGGGCAGTATTTCAGCTGCCACGATGGAGTGGGCAGTACTCTGTCAGATGAGTTACGTACAACTCTTTAGGGTTCCCATGATTTTTTTTTTCTCCTGACAGTTCATCTTGTGCCCAACATTCTGTTTCCTGGAGTCAGACCTGCAGACCCTTATATGCCACTGACTGCCTCCCCTCCTGAGAACAGGAGCCAGGGGCGCTGCCTGTCACATTCCTCATCATCCTTCAGATGAATTTCCCCTGATTACTAGAGTGGGAACTTGAACCTGCGGGTGGTACACAGCCCTTCCTCATGTTTCCACCAACGTGCCGTGAGGAACACCAGCATTCCCCAGGTGCTTTCACATAGACGAGGTGGCCCTCGAGGCGACCTCAGGTTTCGTCTAGCTCAGCTTGTTGTCTGTTTCTTCTGAGGTAACTGTCACTTTGACCACAGCAGACAGGACAAACCACCACTGAGGTTTAGAAATGCAGGGTGTGCTCCAGCAGTGGTTTTCCTCTGTGTCTGGGCCGCTGTGAGCAGCAGGCAGGGGAACTTTTTGGTTTCCTGGCAGGCACGGTGTTTTGGTGAGACTTCATAAAACCCTGTCCTGGGGTGAGCAGAGGCAGTGATGGCACCCCATTCTGCTCTTTCAGTTTTCATAGTCTCACTTGGCAAAATCCAGTCCAATCAGAACGAGAGCAGTGGGCAGGGGCCACCATCTGGGGTATCAGGAAAGTAGCAGCTCTTTTCCATGTAGGAAAACGTGCAAGGTGGCAAGTGAGGCCTGCTCTTCCCTTAAAATGTATTCAAGATGCCCGCCCCACCCTTTTTTAAATTATTTGGCTACACTGTGGGATCTTAGTTCCCTGATCAGGGATCAAACTCCTGTCTCCAGCATTGGAAGAACAGAGCCTTAACCACTGGACCACGAAAGAAGTCCCAGAATGTACACACTTCTTTACTTCTGTTTACGCCAAATCTGAGCCACATTCCTGCTCCAGTAGGATTCCCACTATGGCTTCCCACTTGTCTCCCTGAATCTTCTTATGTCTGCATCAAATATCAGCCAAAATTATGTTTTGAAGATGCAAATCATGTTAATTTATTTATTTAAAATAATTTAGCTGCCTTACAATGCTATGTTAGTTTCTTCTGTACAGCAAAGTGAATCAGCTATGTGTATACATATATACTCTTTTTTTTCTATTTCCTTCCGATTTGGGTCACCACAGAGCAATGAGTAGAGTTCCTTGTGCTGTATAGTAGTAGGCTATCTACTGTAGCTATTTTATTTTAAAATTCTTCCATATCTTCAGCTCTTTTTTTCCAGTTTATTTATTTTAATTGGAGGATACTTTCTTTACAACATTGTGATGCTTTTAGCCATACATCAACATGAATTGGCCACAGGTATACATGTGTCCCCCATCCTGAACCCCCTCTCACCTCCCTCCCCACCCCATCCCTCTGGGTTGTCCCAGAGCATCGGCTTTGGGTGCCTTGCTTCATGCATCGAACTTGCACTGGTCATCGATTTACATATGGTAATGTACATGTTTCAGTGCTATTCTCTCAAATCATCCCACATCGCCTTTTCCCGCTGAGTCCAAAAGTCTGTTTTTTATGTCTTTGTCTCCTTTGCTGCTCTTCATTGTCGTTACTGTCTTTCTAAATTCCATGCTAAGTCACTTCAGTCATGTCCGACTCTGTGTGACCCCACAGATGGCAGCCCACTTGGCTCCCCCGTCCCTGGGATTTTCCAGGCAAGAGTACTGGAGTGGGGTGCCATTGCCTTCTCCGTCTAAATTCCATATATATGCATTAATATACAATATTTGTCTTTCTCTTTCTGACTTATTTCACTTTGTATAGTAGGCTCCAGTTTCATCCACCTCATTAGAACTGACTCAAATGCATTTCTTTTTATAGCTGAGTAATATTCCATTGTGTATATGTATCAAAACTTCCTTATCCATTCATTTGCTGATGGACATCTAGGTTGCTTCTAGCTATTGTAAATAGTGCTACAATGAACATTGGGGTATGTGTCTCTTAATTCTGGTTTCTTTGGGGTGTATGCCCAGCAGTGGGATTGCTGGGTTGTATGGAAGTTCTGTTCCCAGTTTTTTAAGGAATCTCCACACTTGCCTGGAGAATCCCAGGGACGGGGGAGCCTGGTGGGCTGTCGTCTATGGGGTTTTACAGAGTCGGACACCACTGAAGGGACTTAGTGGCAGCAGCAGCAGACACACTGTGGAGTTTTTTAAGGAATCTCCACACTGTTCTCCATAGAGGCTGTACCAGTTTGGATTCCCACCAACAGTAAGAGGGTTCCCTTTTCTCCACATCTTCTCCAGCATTTATTGTTTGTAGACTTTTTGATGATGACCATACTGACTGGCATATGATACCTTATTGTGGTTTTGATTTGCACTTCTCTAATAATGAATGATGTTAAGCATCTATCTGCATACAATGCAGGAGACCTGGGTTCAATCCCTGGGTCAGGAAGATCCCCTGGAGGAGGGCATGGCAATACTTCTGCTCTTGCTTAGAAGAAAATCCAGTTCCTGTGACAACCTGGTGGCCCTGAGGAGACGGAACTACTCCTGCTGCAGGGACCTGACCCTGTTTCGCTGCCTCCCTGTACATTCTGATCTGCAGTGGCCTCCTTCTCTTTTGTGAATGCACCAGGTTCCTGGGGTCTGAACTCACTTTTTTACCTCCTAGAATCATTTTCAATTAGACGTTTGCATGGTTAGAGCCTTCTTGGAAGCTTCAACTTACCACTTTTATTGATCACCCAATAAAGACTTTAAAAATGGTCCACATCAACATATGGGGGGAAAGGAAGGGCGGGACAAATTGAGAGAGTAGCACCGACGTGTATACATGACCACGTGTAAAACAGATCGCTATTGGGAAGCTGCACTACAGCATAGGGAGCTCAGCTTGGTGTTCTGTGATGACCTAGAGGGCTGGGACGGGGGTAAGGGGTGGGAAAGAGGCCTGAGAGGGAGCGGATATATGTATACTTATAGCTGATTTACACTGTTGTACAACAGAAACACAGTTATACTCCAATAAAAAAAAATGGTCCACATAAAAAATACTTTAAAAAAAGATCTTGCTTTGCCATGTGCTGAGAATTCCCCCAGCCTCAGTTAACTCATCTCTATAATGGAGATAATAAAACAGAGTGACTCCCTAGGCTGGTTGTGAAGGCCAAAGGTCATAATATTTTATTGGTGTCTGACATACAGTAATTGGGCAATAAAAATTAAAATTTGGTCAGTTTCTGTGGGGTTGCCTGGTGGCTCAGATGGTAAAGAATCAGCTTGCAATGCAGGAGACCTGGGTTTGGGAAGATCCCCCTGGAGAAGGAAATGGCAACCCACTCCAGTATTCTTGCCTGGAGAATCCCCTGGACAGAGAAGCCTGGTGGGCTAAAGTTCATGAGGTCGCAACGAGTCGGACATGACTGAACGACTAACACTTCACTTCTGTGGGGTAGGGTGGATTTAACTCAAAGCCTTGAGAGGAAAAATGGATGCTTGCCAAGTCTGATTTTCAAGGGAAAATTTTCAAGTGCAGGCCTTAGTGACAGAGAGACCTGGGTTCTAATCCCAGTCCTGCCATTTAGGAGTCCTTTCATCAGTTTTAGTTTCCTCCCTTCTAACGTGGAGAAAATGATACATCTCTCTCAGGGTTGACGTGAGGACTGTGGATAATGCCTAAAAAATGCCAAGTCAGTGCCTGGTTTTGGACTCAGTAAGTGGCAGCTGCTTTGCCTTGTCCCAGCTTCCTGGGTGGCGGGCGGGCTTTGCAGTGTGGAGAGGAAGAGAAGAGGGGAAGCAGGCAATCTGGCAATCTGTGGAACTTCTTCTCTAACACTTCTGATAAGCGCGGGCTCAGGGGCTGTCTCATTTGACTTCCTCTTCTTTACTTTCCCGTCTGGTGGACAGTCATCAGGTTGGGAGCCACGCTGTGGCCCCTTGCTGATGGGTCAGCATCTTTGATTTACCCTCTGTCTTCTCTAATGAAAAGCACTCATATCCAGTAAATCTTTCCTTTACTCTTATTAAAGCAATTGATGTTGGTTATTGAGGTCTGTTCCAGGCTAGGTGAGAATCAATAAGGTGATCCACTTAATCACTTCAGCAATCAACGAGCTCTTTTCTTAGTTTGCATTCCAGCCAGTGCCTGCAGAACTCCAAAGGCTTATCAGGCTCTTATCACCCACAGAGTGGCTCAGAGATGTCACCCTTCATTTCCTTTCCCCCGTGATCTCAGGGAGTCCCGAGTCCTCTGAGCCAGCCCTGCTCTCTGCTTGTTCTCTGCTTGCACATATTTATCAGAATAATGACCAACCCCGTGCTTCTGGGAAGCACTCCTTGACATTAAGGGCTGTGGACACTCAATTCCTGATCACAGATGCTCTCGTTTGGGCCCTTGTGTCTTTGTCCATGTCTTTGTCCATGCTGAGCAAGGACCTGGAATGAAAGTTACTTTCTTTCAACAGGGCAAAACCTCTCTTCTACCTGAAGATTCATATTCCATCTTTGCTGAAGTCCCTGAGGAAGACTCAGTTATTTGCTCCTTGTAATGTTTTGAACACAGGTCTATGCTGAGGCATGTTTCATGATATTTGGTTCTTCCCTGTATTCTGGCCTGTCTGTGGTCTTCTTAAGAAAGAGCTAGTGCCTTAGTCATCTCCGAGTCATCAGGACCCACCCTATTGCCTGGCACACAGTAAGAGCTCAGTTATGTTCCTTGGAGAGAAGGCAGGAAGAAAGGAAGGAAGAGAGGAAGGCAAAGAGGGAAGAATTAGTTCCTTTATAGAGGCCTGGATTTTAGCATAGGTTCAAGGCCTGGAATTGCCAATCATTGCTGGGTAACCTTAAGTCGGATATATAATTTATTTCAGCCTAAATTTCCTTATCTGGTCAATGAAGTAGATAATCTCCCAGATTCCTTCCAGCTGAAACATTTTGTAATCTTATGCCTCTAAGCCTGTGGTTCTCAACTCTTTCATACTCAAAGTCACTTTTTGTAACAAATATTTTGAAACCACTTTTTACCAACATAAAATGAAATGCTCTCATAGTATAATCTACCTCCAAACAATTAGAAAAAAGTAATGTTCTAACTGTAGTATAAAAGGAAAACCATATATGATAAAATAACATGTTCCTTTAGGTGAAAGTTCCTAATGGTTTTGTGGTTGTTTAGTCACTTAGTTTGGAGAAGGCAATGGCACCCCACTCCAGTCTCTTGCCTGGAAAATCCCATGGACAGAGGAGCCTGGTAGGCTGCAGCCCACAGGGTTGCTAAGAGTCGGACACGACTGAGCAACTTCCCTTTCACTTTTCATTTTCATGCACTGGAGAAGGAAATGGAAACCCACTCCAGTGTTCTTGCCTGGAGAATCCCAGGGACGGGGGAGCCTGGTGGGCTGCCGTCTGTGGGGTCGCACAGAGTCGGACACGACTGAAGCGACTTAGCAGCAGCAGCAGTCACTTAGTTGTGTCTGACTCTTTGCGACCCTCTGGACTGTAGCTTTCCAGGCTTCCCTGTCCATGGGATTTCCCAGGCAAGAATAATGCAGTGGGTTGAGTGGGTTTCCATTTTCTTTTCCAGGAGATCTTCCCGCCCCAGGGATTGAACCTGGGTCTCTTGCATTATCAGGTGGATTCTTTACCATTGAATCACCAGGGAAGCCTGAAAGCACGGCTAGGCCTCAACTAGAAGGCACACTTGGAGGAGTGAGGTGCTTGTATTTCCCCAAGAATCACCTTGAATGACTGTTGTCGACATGCATTTGACTGTTTTTAATGACAAAGTTCTAAACGAGCAGCTTGCACTCTTTCCAGAATTGACAGAGTAGTCATATCATGGAAAATTCAGGATATGTAAAACAAAGGTGTTTTTTAAGCTCAGATACTTACAAACAGAATTTTTACCTAGGGGACTAGCTGCTGGGGATTTCAAAGGCTCTCTGGGGAGCGGGAATGTCCTTGATAGTGCTGGGCTGTCTCTGGCACTGAAGAACTCTAGGACCTTTGTCCATGCACACCACCCACCAGCAGGGCCTCCAGACATTGCCCCGTCCAAGAACTTCCCCACCCACCAACATCCAAAGTGCCTTTTACAGGATGTTATCATTCCCCACAAAGATGTTATCATTCCCCATTTTTAAGTGCTCTAAGCTTTAAAACGTTATATGAAGGGCTGGCTTCATGGCTTGTGGTTTGCATACTAGCACTGGACCCTTGTTCTTAGAAGGGCCCTATGCTTGGGTTTCCCAGGTGGCTCAGAGACAAAGAATCTACCGCAATGCAGGAGACATGGGTTTGATCCCTGGGTCAGGAAGATCTCCTGGAATAGGAAATAGCAAGCCACTCCAGTATTCTTGCTTGGAAAATTCCATGGACCAAGGAGCCTGGCAGGCTACAGTCCATAAGGTCGCAAAGAGTCGGACACGATTGAGCAAAGCACACATGTGCTTGATTTAATGCTTTCTTGTTGTTGTCTTAAAATCCTTAATGGTTTTTGAACAAGGGTCCCTGAGTTTTCATTTTGCACCAGGCCCTGCCAATGGTGGGGTCAGCCCTGGCTATGTATACTGATGGGGTCCCGTAGATTTTCCAAAGTATATGAAGGATGTTTAGTCTTTGAATGATTGTCTTATTTTGCCTACCAATGCCTTCTTTTAATTATACAAATTATCCCTAATTATTTGTATTGGTTGATGGATGAGCAATTTGTTCATTCATTAAACTGCTGCATGCGTGCTCAGTTGCTTCTGTAGTGCCCGACTCTTTGCGACTCTATGGACAGTGTAGCCCACCAGGCTCCTCTATCCATGGGATTCTCCAGGCAAAAACAACTGGAGTAGGTTGCCATGCACTCCTCCAGGGGATCTTCCCAACCCAGGGATCAAACCTGCATCTCTGGCATCTCTTGCATTACAGGCAGATTTTTTACTGCTGAGCCACGAGGAAGTCCAAACTGATGCATATGGAGCTTCTATTACATACCAAGTAGACTCTGGACTCAGAAAACCTTAATTCTAATCCCGTAAGAACTCACAGACCCTTGGTGTTATTAATAATAGGGCTTCCCTCATAGCTCCCTCATAGCTTAGTCGGTAAAGAATCTGCCTACTGTGCAGGAGACACAGGTTCAATCCCTGGGTTGGGAAGATCTCCTGGAGAAGGAAATGGCAACCCGCTCCAGTATCCTTGCCTGAAAAATCCCATGGACAGAGGAACTTGGTGGGCTGCAGTCCATGGGGTCATGAAGAGTCGGGCATGACTGAGTGACTAACACTTTCTAATAACTCTCCTAACCTCTTGCCCAGAATAACTATGAAAGCAAAAAGGTACAGTGTATTTGGAAGTAGATAGTACATTATGTCAATTGCTAATTTTCTTACTGTTCTCTCCATCTCTGGAGTGCAGCTCTCTCCTAGTTTTTCCCCTGTTAGATGCCATGGAACATGACGCTTTTTTAAAAATTTTAATTTTATACTTTTATTTAATTAATTTCTTTTTTAAAAACTTGATGTGTAGTTGACTTAGTTTCAGGTGTACAACATACTGATTCAATATTTTTATACGTTGAATATATAATATTTTTATACAATATTTTATCCATGACAAAATGATCACTGTTAGTCACCATCTGTCACCATACAGAGTTATTAGAGCATTATTGATTACATTCTCTACGCTGTACAGTGCGCCCCATGACTTTTATTTTATAACTGAAAGTGTGTGCCTTTCAATCTCCCTCACCTGTTTCACTCACTCCTCTCCTCAACCCCTCCCCTCGGACAACCCTTAGATTGTTCTCTGTGTCTAGGAGTGTGTTCCTGTTTTGTCATGTTTGTCCACCTGTTTTGCTTTTGTAGATTCCACCTGTAAGTGAAATTATACAGTATTTGTCTTTCTCTGTCTGACATTTCATATAGCATCATGCCCTCTAGTATTATGTTGTCATGAATGGCAAGATTTCATTCCTTTTTTTTTTTATGGCTGAGTGATATTCCACGTTATGTATATGCCACATCTTTATCTATTTATCTATTGATAGGCACTTAGGTTGCTTCCATATCTTGGCCATTGTAAATAATGCTGCAGGAAAATGACACTCGATACCAAATAGTAACTTTTCTGTGAAAATCAGGAAATGAATAGAGTAATTGCATTCAGCAAAATTTATCAATTTGGGTTTCACTAGACTGAGCGACTTCACTTTCACTTTTCACTTTCATGCATTGGAGAAGGAAATGGCAACCCACTCCAGTGTTCTTGCCTGGAGAATCCCAGGGATGAGGGAGCCTGGTGGGCTGCCGTCTATGGGGTTGCACAGAGTCGGACATGACTGAAGTGACTTAGCAGCAGCAGCAGCAGTTTGGAAATTATGATAATTCATAAAAGAATTTTACCAAATAAAAAAAAGATGTTAAGTTTGGTTGATCACAGAATTATGGAAGTTTTGAAATGGACTTCAAAAAATTATCCAGTGCTTGAATCTGTTATAACACCCTACAGAGTATTCATAGAGCCAGCTTTGGCTAATTCTTGTGATGTGTGCTGTGGAAGCATGTGCTTCCTATGCTAAGAATGTTTAAAAAAGCAATTTAGCAGACTTCGTATGCTAATTACAAATTATTCTTATCTACTCATTAAAGTGGGGCAGGGCAGCATGCCTTTTACTTGGCATGCTTATTTAATCTAGCTGTATTTTATAGTAACAAAACTGCTCTGAAAAGACAATTTATAATTCACACTTCGTACTAATTCAGCTCAGCCCTAAGCAATTAATTTTTTATTAGTTCAGTATTACCATATTAAGAAGAAATAAAGAAAATATAAGGACTAACTCTAGGAAGTATTATTCTTTGAATCCACTGGGATATAGTTAATTGATTCAGAGATTACTGTACAGCAGCAACTTGTGCTTTGGAGGAAGTGAAAACCAGTCTTGCTTTAATTTGTTGAAGTTATGGGCAAAGTCCCAATATGGTCCAGGCATGGTGTCATATCAAGGATGATCCTAAGACTCATATATGGGAAGAGAAAGGGCCAAGGCATGTGGAGATTGAAGTTCTTCACTTTGTGGTCCTTTATGGAAATAGAATTGAAAGGAGTTAAATTCTTGTATGGATTACTAGCTGTATTAAGTTTCTAGCTGAGAATTTGCAAATTAATGCTCTTTGGTGACACTAAGGAACTGGTGGATTTTATTTAGATAGATTGTATATGCAAACCTATTTATATGCACATGGACATCCATATGCATGTGTGCATGTGTGCGTTTGTGCTGTGAAGCCTGAGGAAGTCAAACAGTCATGTTCTCTGATAATGCCAGGTGGAGTGGGCTATTTAATAGTATTGGAAGGACTCAAGTGCCTTGCAATCAGAATTTAAGTCTTCCTGCCCAGAGGCGCATGAAACCCTCCTCTTGCTAATAAAGCTCACAGAAAGCAGAAACTGTGCAGCTGCCTAAGAATGGAGGGGCAGATGATTCAGGTTAGAGAGACAGGGAGCTGCAGCAAAACAGTGCGCGTGTTGAAGGGAATCAGAGTTTCCCCCAGAAATAAATTATTTAACGCTTTAGTGCCTAGTATTCACAAAGGCTGAGTTCTAGGATAGTGTGTGGGTGAAGCCCAAGGTTTATTATTAATAAGGGCTCTGAAGTAAGGCATGGGCATTCCTGTGTGAAGGATGTAGGATGAGAGAGTGGTGGGCAGGAAAGACAGCCTGTTCTACACGTTTATTTGCAGCCTTCTTCAGAGCCTGGTCCACCAACCACCTGCATGAGACTCAACTGCAGAACTCATTAAAAATGTGAATTCCTCAGCCCCACTGCAGGTTTGTAGAATTAGTAATGTGGGCTTTTAAACAAACATCCTGGGGGATAATTTTTAAAAAAGTTTTTTATTGAGGTATAGTTGATTTACAATGTTGTGTTAATTTCCATATAGCAAAGTGATTCAGTTGTACATATATAAATATATTTGTATATATATATTTATATTTTTCATATTCTTTTCCAGTATGGCTTATCACAAGATATTGAATGTAGTTCCCTGTGCCATATGGTTGCAGCTTGTTGTTTATCCATCTTATATATAATAGTTTATATCTGCTAATCTGGGTAATGCTTAGTCATGTTGAAGACTGAAAATCAATTCTTTGGGGAAGAACTGAATAAGTAATGGTTTGATGTCTGTCTCCCTTCTTGAATACGTGTTTCATGCGAACAAAGGATCACGTCTTGTTCCCCAGTGTATTTCTGGAACCTAGTTCAGTCCGTCAACCATAAAAGTCACTCAGGAAGTAGTTTTTGAATAAAGACATGAATGAATGAATGAAAGAAACTATAAACTGATATCATAGCCTACTATATATTTTTTACGGTTCTTTGCATTTTGGTAATGGAGCCAAAAGATTCTATTATTTCACAATGGGCTTAGATATTTTCAGTGGAACCCATTTCATGCTTTTTAAAAAATCCTGCTTTAAAAACCGTAAAGCATTGTCGTATATGGGGTCTTGTGTAGGTGGAATCTTCCTGATTATTGCAGTGAAGATTTTGGCACTCTGAGTGGGGAACACCAGGTGTGTGTATCATAGAATTCTTTCTTAATTAAGTTTGCTTCTGTTTCTGTTTTATATCACACACCTAGCGAGAGAGGTATTTCAAGGAAACATGTACGACTTTACAGTTGAAACCGGAGGAGAGAGTTCAAAGCCAGAGCA
The DNA here is from genome assembly GCF_029407905.1 of Bubalus kerabau. NCBI lineage: Eukaryota > Metazoa > Chordata > Mammalia > Artiodactyla > Bovidae > Bubalus > Bubalus kerabau. Next base: position 85,141,941 of record NC_073629.1, read on the forward strand.
CGTCATATTGTGGTGGTCTGACCATCTTTCAACTCCCTCCCTGTTACGTAACGTAAGGATACACTGGAGCTGCAACCTTACCCTGAGCCCTTCTTCCTCACACAGAGGTTGTTTCATAAAGTCCACTCAGGCCATTCTTCTCAAGTTCTTCATACACTTTTCACCAGAAAAAAGAAATCATTCATATCTAACAAAGGGTCTTGGATTCTTTAGATAGTTTCCATTATAAGTTTTTGCACTGCTATTACCCTCAGCTCAAGTTACCTTTCTGATCCCCCTTCTTTCATCTGCTGAAAATGGATTATTTCCTTATTAGCTTGAAACCGTTACTGTTCACTCAGAGCAGCCTGTGTATGAACAATGCTAGCTCTGGAATATTCCTGAAGATTCATTGTTGCACAGAAACTTTCCCTGAAAACCAGCTTTCCTGAGAGTGGGATGGCAATTTGTTTTCTGGAAAGGGCTATTATCACAGGAAAACCTTCCAGACCTCTGTCTTGAGACAGTTGAGCACAGCTGACAGGCTGGGAAACCCCAGCAAAGCATTTTCTGGGGACCCCTGAGTTCTGAGGTGATACCTCATGAGTCAGCTCCATTGTAGGTGCTTAAGGGAGGGGACAAGAAGACCCAGGAGGTGAGTCTCCAAATCCTCCATGCTCCTTCCACTTACGCTGTGAACTATTTCATCATTGAAATTCTCCTTATTTTTTTAAATTTAATTTTTATTTTATATTGGGGTATAGTTGATTTCCCATGTTGTGTTAGTTTCAGATGTACAGCAAAGTGGTTCAGTTATACATATATGTATATCTATTCGGGATTAACGTATACATACTGTGAGTGAGTGAGTGATAGCCGCTCAGTCGTGTCTAACTCTTTGCGACCCCGTGGACTATACAGTCCATGGAATTCTCCAGGCCAGAATACTGGCGTGGGTAGCCTTTCCCTTCTCCAGGGGATCTTCCCAACCCAGGGACTGAACCCAGGTCTCCCACATTGCAGGCAGATTCTTTACCAGCTGAGCCACAAGGAAAGCCCAAGAATACTGGAGTGAGTAGCCTATCCCTTCTCCAGCGGATCTTCCCAACCCAGGAATTGAACTGGGGTCTCCTACATTGCAGGCAGATTCTTTACCAACTGAGCTATGAGGGAAACCCTACTATATATAAAACTGATAACAAGACCTACTATACAGCACAGAGAACTCTACTTAATATTCTGTAATAACCTACATGGAAAAGAAATCTGAAAAAGCAATTCATTTTCTTGGTTCAATTGAAAAAAAGTTCCCCATCTCTTAAATATTTTAGAAATCACCCTTATAGGTTATCTCAAATTTGAAACATTTCTTGAGAATCTTACCACGGTCCATGGATATTATTCAGGCATCTGTGTATTTGGGTGTGGAAAATTACACCTTTATATTCACTAATCTGTAAATAAAATTTCTCGCTTTTATTAATTATGATTAGAATCAGGTCACAGTCACACCCGCAAATCCTATGAGTATGTCACCAATAGGAATTGTAGATATTTTCATATTGCATAACAGTTCTTGAAGAGATCTTGAAACATGATTTACATTTACCACTATATCTGGTAATTATTAGTCCCTCCAATAGAGTTGGCTTCTTGATGCCTTAATAAAGAAGGACTTATTTTACCATAGCATTTAATATAGTTTGATAACTATATTTCACTATTATTAGTATCTTTGGTAGTTTGATGCACTTTTTATGCACTTAAAAATAATTCTAACAAGAGGTTTATAGGCTTAACCAGACTGTTAAATGGATCAGTCGCACACAGCTGGAAAAAAAAAAAGATTTCAAATCCCTGAGAATCACTCAGTGTCTACCTTTTGTGGTTGTGATTGCTAATGAATTATGATGAGAAATGAAGAAAATCAAAGACTAGAAATCAGAAGGCCAGGGTTTGAGACCCAGATCCTGCTACTTTTCAGCAAAAGAGTAAACCATGAACTCCTGCTTGTTGTAGAGAAATAGCCTCTTCCTGGGGTTATTGGGAGGATTAAGTAATCCTACCATGGGATCTTCCTAAATGTCACGTCCCAGCTTATTTCTTTTATCACAAACATGCATGTGTTTTTCTTCTAAAATAAAATGCTGATGAGGCTACCTGACCCTTGCCTGTAAGATTTAATCCAGGTCCTTAGCACGGCAAAGGGGCCCTAACCCACTTTGCCCTGCTCCCCACTAAACCACTCCAGCCACAAAGAACTCTCTGCCATTTCCTGCCACACCTTCCATTTCCTACCTTTAGGCCTCAGACCACACAGTTACCTGGGCTTGTAATGCCTATTCTGTTTTTTTCCACCCAGCAAATGCCTACTCCATTGTGACCTCCCTCTCTCAAGCTTTCCTAGGTTCTCCCAGCCAGCGGAATCCCTCCTCCTCCTCTGTGCTCCCAAGGACTTGCTCTCATCTTCCTTTATAACATTTGCCACATTTTATATTAATTTATTTTTACCATGTTTGGTTCTCTCATTCTCTGTTATATTGGGTTGGCCAAAAATTTCCACAACAGCTTACAGAAAAACCTGAACAAACTTTTTGGCCAACTCAATATTACACCCTTTTTCAAGCATGGGATAGGAACTTGTGTTATGGAGGAAGCTTGCAAAAATATGATGATATTATAATTGCATTGATTTGATTTGAATATTTCTTTTATGTTGAATTCCAGAGACCACTTGAGGTTTGTATGTGACTCCAAAGATGTCTTTTACAAAAGACTGAGAAGCACTCATCTACTGGGGAAAAGGGATTGAAAAAAAATCAAGGATTGAAATACATGTGGTAAATTCTTGGAAAGCACAGAAGAGGGCACGTGGCTAAGGATGATTGTCTTCCTTGAGAAGTTTCAGTTTATTTTCTCCTCATGGAATAAACTCCCATAAAGCCTTCAACTCTCCCCTTCCTTTCCAGCTCAGAGTTCCCAAGAAAAGAACGAGCCTGCCAGGCCAGTGAAAAAATAAGGACGGGGTAGATTCTTCTCTCCTGTCCTGCTCCTGGTTTCTGATTCTTGGCTGATGGAAGTGGAATTCTGGTTAAAGCAGTTCATTGGCTGGAGGCAGGGCTATTCCATCCATTCATCCAGATCCCAGATACAAAACCCCCACAGCTAAAGGGAGATTGGCAGAGGGCAGGCTTGCTGGGGGTGCAAGCAAGCTAAGCTCCAGGGGCAGAAGGTGGGATAAAGGACACACGTCTGGTGAGCGCTGTGGCAGGCCGTGTGCTGGGCATCACAGCACCTCAAAGCTTGGGACAGGAGTGTAAGTTAGAGATTCTCAACATTTTACAGGTAAAGGAACGGAGGCTCAGGAAAGTGAAGAGATTGGCTCCAGTTTCAGCAGCAGTGCTGAGATATGAATCCTGGTCAGTATGACTTATGCCTCTACGTGTTCTTCCTGCTCTAGCCAACAGCCCCAGTGCTTCCTCACCCTAGAGTCCTCACTGGTTAAGGTGATCTCCAAAAAAGGCTGGAAAATATGTTTATTCAATAATTCGTATTCATATTTAAGCATATTAGGTTTTATGTTTTTAGACTAGTCCTTAAAAATCTTCTTGGGGTGTGCTAAGGACCATAGGAGTGTGTTTTTAATACGTTAACATCTATTGGTTATAAAATGCTGTTATATAATTATCTTTGACACAACATTCTCCACCTCCCCGCAGATTTACAAGAGAAGAAGTTGAGGCACAGTGTGGTTAAGGGATTTGCCCAGAGGGGAGATTTGTTCAGTCATAAAGATGAGCCTGAACTTTTTCCACTTCGCATTCTGTTTTGAAAGGCTCAAAACATATGCTCAAGGTGGGTATCTCACTAGATTTCATGTCAGATCGTCCTCTTGGTAATTTAATCCTGTCATTCCTAGTTATATCCCTTTGGAAAACCACCATCAATCCTTTCTCTTCTGATATTTTTATGCAAAAAAAAAAAAAATTCCCTGTGCAAACCACCTCACTCACAGACAACCACCTCAGCGGTACTCCCCGCAGTGTGTACTGCCTGTACGACTCGCACCTCCATCCTCCAGGCAGCTCTAGCTTCACTCCCAGTCGAGATTTATTCAGAACCTCCCAGGATAGGAGGGGGCAGGGAAGGATATGGTTATCTCGTGGACGCAGGCTCTTCTGCATCCTTTGTCTGAGTGGTCATGTCCCAGTTAGAGAGCGGGGTTCCCCAAAGGGGGAGGACTACTTAAGTTTTGTACATGTTGCCCTCCAAAAACCACTTGACATAAATGTTTCATGGCTAGCCTCTGTGAGGCCAGGGCTGGAACACTCAGCTGTGAGGGTGTTTGTATTTGTGGAACTCTCTTGAACATTTGCTGCGGGTTTCAAACAGCTGCTCCGCGCAAGCTCTGGGGAGAAGGAAGATCATGAATATTCAGGTGAAGCCACCGGAATGAACAGCCGTTAATAGAATAAATGCCTAAACAGTTGTGTAAGGCTTATTAAGACCTATTGGGGCTGAGATAATAAATTCCCACTCTGACATGTTGCAACTACTGTCGCTTAAACACTTTGGACCACCTCTTCCCAAATGAAGGAAAAAAATGATGTTAGTTCTCCGTGCAAACACAAAGAAACACCTGGAAGCCTTGGCAAGGGCATGAGGCTTGGTAGAGATCTTTCTGTGGATTGCTGCACCCCCAGGAAGATGATGTACTGTTCATTGTTCTTGCTGTCAAGGTTATCTCAGTCGACTACAGGCTGGAGTGGGCACTGCTCTGGCACCTGAGAGATTCTGTCCCAACTCCATCAAACCCCATGGGCATCAGCTGAGAGTTCATACAAAACCCTGGGGCACCGAGCCTGGACCTTGGCCCCCTTACCCCAGCCCCTATGGCCTGGGACCCCTTCCCTCAGCCCCTTCCAGGATGGTATTGGACAGACCAAATATATACTAACATCAGGATCTTTTGTTTTCCGCTCCATCAATCCATAACGGGGAACAGGATACAAAGATTGCAAATGTAAAAGTGACCTTTCCAAGAGGCAGCACCTGGTGCGTTAAGAAGTCCCTTGCACACTGGGTTTGAGACATGCTTGCTGTAAAAATGGGGAACATGGGAGGCAGTCGAGAGGCACTGTGTTCTCCTTTGGAGGTTACCTGTCACATTGTGTTAGGCCGAGTCAAACTGCGTGGTTCTGGCACCCAGAGTCACAAGGCATCAACCACAGGGAAACAGAGGAGCTTGCCCACGTTTGCACCTAGGGGCAGACTCAGTAATATTTGATCAGAAACCTGCTGTCAATTCAGATAAAGGGCATTTGAGTTCAAATGAAGGCGACTAACTTAATGAAGTGAGCTCGCACATGTAAGGCCACACTTGCTTCTCCAGAGCTGTCAGAGAGAGCTCACCCAGACCAGTCATGTTCACTTATTTTCCCCACCCTGAAGACTCAATGAGGTCCTGCTAGACTCAGAGTCATCAGAATTGTGGAAAATACACTCACAACAAAGAAATGCTTGTTTCCCAGATTCCCAGTGCATCAAGGAGGAAGTAGATTTGAGGATGCAGCGAATCTGAGGCTGAATCAAGGCCTGAGGGATTTGAGGCAAGTCATTTTGCTTCTCTGAGGTGTACTTGCCTCATCTGTGACACAGGCTTATTCTGCCTACTCAGAAGCTCATTTTGAGGATTAAAAACACGTAAGCCACCTGCTTCTCAGGTGACTCAGTGGTAAAGAATCTGCCTGCCAATGCAGGCAGGAGACGTGGGTTCAATCCTTGGGTCAGGAAGATCCCCTGGAGGAGGAAATGGCAACCCGCTCCAGTATTCTTGCCTGGAGAATTCCATGGATGGAGGAGCCTGGTGGGCTACAGTCCACGGGGTCGCAAAGAGTCCGACACAACTGAGCGACTGAGCACTCATGCAAGCCGCCTGCTGACGGCGTTGGCTCATTGCAGTTGCTCAGTTAGTACTGTTTATTCGTTCCTTTGACAATTATTCACGAGTTTGTTTATTTCTCTTTCTCAACATTCCTTTCACCAATGGCTTGGACAGGGTTAGGTTAAAAAATTTCCTTGCAAAGCAGAGATTAGCTTCTTTCTTATACAGTTTCAGACATCTTCCTGCATTTAACCTACTGGGTAAATCAGCAATTTGCCTAAAAGCCAGGCAAATGAAAGGGGAAACAAATCTTAGTTGCCCTTTTCCTTCAGCCCTCCGTACTCTACTCTGCTTCAATTATGGGTGACCTGGTTATCAATATAAGAACCAAATCTGTTTCAGAACCTTTTGTGTCATGGTCAGAGTTCCTGAGGAAGAACAGATGGAATAAATTAATTAGTCAAAGCATGCTTAACTGGAAGGACATTTCTTTCCAAGAGTGGCCAAAGGGTAGAGGGGACATGCATGGGACAAGGTAGATGAAGTGCCTCAGAGAGCCAGAGGGCTAGGACTGGGCATCCATCTGTATTTTGAATAAAGATGTATATATTTTTTGTTCCCATTAACAAGTAAGTCAGGAGGGGTCTGATAGCTGTTATTCTTCCAGGAATGGGTCGGAAAGTGACCCTGAAAATCTGTCCAAATGGCAAAACTCTTTCAGAAGAGTGGGTAGGAAGCCTTTCCTTTCATGTGTTCTCAATAGAGTTGAGGCAGACGTTTGTCTATAATGATGCCTCCTGGCAGGAGTTTGGATGGGTTTGGTGGATGCGTTTAGGAAGCTGCTGGCAAAGATCTCCTTGCTTGGCCAAAAGCAGGGGCCTGGCTGTTTTGAGACCAGATTATCATACTGTTTCTCTCTCTTTTTTTTTCTCCCCTCTATTCCTGGCTAACAGTCAGTTCTTCACCTTCCTGCTTGCTTTGCTTGGCACCTCTCAATATCAACCGTCACTCCCTGGTCCTGATCATTCCACTCCAAGATGGAGATCTCTGGGAATACTGTTTTGTGATTTTTATCACACAACAGGTGTGCATTCTGGGCAAGCCCACAGTGTAGAAGACCCTCCAGGGCCCCGGACTGTGGATGTGACATGTTCACTATCATATACCCTCCCTCCTGCCCGAGATCACTTTGTCACGCAAAGCTACTCTACTATTTCTGTTTCTCTCTGAACCAGAACAAACAGTAAACAACACATGCTTTTTATTCCAACCCTGGAAAAGAAGAGCTGTTTCCTATGAAAGCCCATGCCAGGCAGAGTGCTTCTTTTTCCAAGAGGTTTTGGGAATGAGTGATTTTTTTTTTTTTTTTTTTTTTTGGTCCAATAAGCAGGAAAAAAGAAGCAAAATGGAGGTTGCTTCATAGAAAATCAATGTACGAAAGGACCTGAGAGATGACCGAAGCTAATCTGTCAATGCAGGTGAGAAGACTTGGGGTCCAAGGTCAGGAAGGTCAGGAGAGAGCTGAGGCTGCCATGGAAATAATAATGAGGATAAATGACACTTACTTAGGACTTTGAGGAGCAGGTGTTATCTTTTTACTCCTAAGGGTCCTCTCTTGCTCAGCAGAGGAAATGTAGGCTCAGGGCTCTTAGGTGACTCACCAAACTCACCAGGTAGTAAGTGGCAGATGGAGGACTCACTCTTGGGGGCAGTTTGCTTCCAAAACCGGGTGCTTCGACGCTTATTGTCCTAGACTGCTTACCCCCGCTCCCCACTTGCAAGCAGAGCCCATGCTTCCAGAGGTGCACTGAGGGTTTCATGCTCTCAGGTGACAACAAACAGACCACACTTCCCATGTTAAGTTGCCCCAGCAGGGTCAGTGGGAGCAGGGGGAAGCAGGGATATGGATCTCCTGGGGTGAACCTGGGCAAGGGAGCCTAAGCCACCGGCTTAATCTTTTGCAATCTTTGACTCAAAAAAACTTATTTTGCAGTTCTGGTTAGAGGTAATTTCAAATACATTCCAGATGTGACTAGAGGCTGGTGAGAAGGTCTCGGGGGCAAGAGGGAGCTGGGCCTTGCGCACATAGCACCCAGGGCTGGCTCAGGAAGTGGGTCTATCAGCTGCAAAGGTAACAAGCTTCCTTTTGCCTCTGGCCAGAGGAAATGTGGGGGTACCAACGGGAGGGCTGCAGCTGGCTTGAGCTGGGTGGCTGGTGGGGAGAGAGGGCAGCTCCCAAAGGGGAAGCAGCTTGCTGTTACTGTTTCCTTGCGGTGTGGCATGGGATGCATGCTTTCTGGAGCCAGATAGATTTGGGTTTGCACTTGACCAGCGGTAGGTGGTAAGTAGCTTAATTGTTCCAATCTTCAGGATACTCATCTGTGAAATGGGTCTGGATAACTGCTTTCTGGGGCTGTTTTAAGAATTAGGGAGAAAGTATGCATAGAATCTGAAACAGAAAATGTTGACTATTGTGCTTTTATTTGGGGCCAGGAGCAATAATTAATTCAATAGTTGTAGAATTTGTCTCCAACTCTCTCTGCTCAAAAGTTCCTGAAGTTTTAGAGAGAGCGAATCTCCAGGGATATTATTAGGTTTCCTGAGTGGGGTGAGTGGATAGGGATGCCGATTGCTCTACATATAGGAGAGACAGAGGGCATGGTTGGAGGGTTATGGGAGTGGGGAGGAGTGTGGGGAAGGTTCAGGGAGAAGGACAGAGGTAGCAGTAACTCTTGGGAAAGGAACTTGGGGAAACCAGAGAGATTCCCAAGGAGGAGTAACAGGAGGTTTTGCTTTGTGCCATGAAATGTAAACCTTGTACTCTGCCTTCATTAAAGAAATGTTTGTAAGAACCTATCTTTTACTTCAGTAGCTTCCCTGGTGGCTCAGATGGTAACGAATCTCCCTGCAATGTGGGGGACCCGGGTTTGATACCTGCGTTGGGAAGATCCCCTGGAGAAGGGAATGGCAACCCACTCCCGTATTCTTGCCTGGAGAATTCCAGGACAGAGGAGGCTGATAGGCGACAGTCCACAGAGTTGCAAAGTGTTGGACACTTCAGTGCTTTCAGAGTGTAATTTGTGATATCCATTGACAACAGGCTCCAGGATACCAGTGGCTGAGAGTGACTCAGTTTATTTGTTACTTCCCAGGATCTGTGTTGGGCAGGGTGACCCTGTATTCTCTGGGTGTTACCCAGCATGATGAACTAAGTGGACCCTCAGGAGTGTTCAGCTGGCTCACTGGATTGACTTGCTTTAGAGTCCAAAGAGTTTTTTCTCTTAGTAGCCTCTGTCAATGGGTTGAAACTGGTGAAGGCAATGATGTTCAACTTGGGGCTCAAATCTGGAACTTTTGAAAAGTCTGAAGAGCAGCCTTTCTAAGGCATCTTCCTCAGTGCTTCAGATAGGCTATGGGTGTGGCGTAAAAGAAGGAAGAACTCTGGGAGGCCATTTTTGTCCAGGAGGATAAGACAAGTAAAAGTCCTAGTTGTCTGCCAGTAATGAGAGCCACTGGCAGAACTTTCTGTTCCCTGGTTGTCTGGGAAGGAGGTCTGCAGTGTGGGGAGTGAATAGAGGGAGCCTGGGCCTGGAGTCTCGGGTCTACCACACTCCTTGTGATTGTTACCAAGTCATTTCCCTCTCAGGGCCCTCTGCCCTAGAGGGAGTCAGCAATGGCCAACCACAGAGCTCTTGGGAAGATCTAAAACATAATTATGAGAGTACATTGCAAACTATAAAATGTTACGCATGTATGTAGCGTGATACAAATACAATAAAGCTGGAGGTTCAGCCTTGGTGCTGATGTTCTCTAGTTATGTGATCTTGAGCACCTCCTGGGACCTCGCTGAGCCTCAGTTTCTCTGAAGGAAAGGAGAGGCTGCAATCCTGACCCTACTGGGTTGTAACGCTGACCAAAGTGTTTCATAAATGGCGCAGTGCTATAAAGGTAAAGGTTTACTGCTCCTGTTTTTTTTTTTTTTTTTTTTTTTTTTTACCACTTATGAATTTTAGTATCAATCTCATGAAGATTAAAGAAAAAAATGAAGCCCTTATATTAAACACAATGCAGGACACAGAGCCTTTTAATGCCCTGTAACACTCACTTCCAGTAAGAGGAAGAAGGTAAGCCTTTCTGAAATGAAACACTCTTCCAAACCATTTTATTTGAACTTAATTTTACTATGTGGCTAGTGTGGACAGATTTCTTCTGTGGGTAACACATGACTCACCCCTCAAGCTTTTCTAACACCAGTGAAACGTTACAACTATTTGATTTCCCCAATAGCGAGTTATTAAGCAGTAATAATTCCAGAGAATATTGGGTTAGGTGTGCCCATGCCTGTTCTCAGGAAGGCCCAAGCTCGAGTACAGTTAATACTTCATGATAACTCATCAGCTAAACAAAACACACGCCGTGACCTGGGGGTCTGAGCGTTGACTGCCGCTGAGTCAGCTCAGTAGCCTCTGGCTTGATCATCCCAGCGTGTGTGTGTGTGCTACCAGTCTGAATGGATGCAGCTGTTGGACAGAGGACCCTGCAGATCCCTAAACCCAACATATCCCAAAACAAACAAAGCATCTCTTCTTCAACCTGCTCCTCCTTCTTGATTCTCTGTCTGGCTAGTGACACCACCATCTCCCTAGTCCCAGAGTCTTATGATTTTAGGGATATAATAGACACCACCCTCTCACTTCCTAAGGCCAATAAGGACTGGACGACAGCCAGGCAGGCAGGCAAATCACTTTGCCAACATCTGCTGTTTGTCGTGTCCCCTCATAAGTGCACTGCTGTCCGATTTTAGGTCCTCAGCAACCTCATGTGGACCATGGCAGTTCCGTTTACATTTGCTGATCTCATGGGGATCTGGTTGTCCTGCCCGCCTTTAGTCTGTTCCTCCATACAATCCTCTCCCCACTCATCTGCATTCTGAGCTTTGAAATGCACAGATATGAGCATCCCACACCCTGATCACAAGCCTTCCTCCTTACTTACTCCTTGCCGGTAAAATTATGTTGAAATTCCTTGGCCTGGCATTTTAAGCTCTTCATAATCTGGTCCTTTTTGATCATCCCTTGTCCCTTGTCCCTTAGCTATACTGAACAACTTGCTGTTTCTCGTACTTGTTAATTTTCTCCCCATACCAAATCTCTGCTCATCCTGCCAGGAGACCCCAAACTGGTGCCTCTTCCAGGAAGAGTCCCTTGGCTGCAGGTAAATGTCTTTTAATCTATACACCCACAGAAGTTTCTGCATCTTATGTTAGCCCTTATTGCTAAGACTATGCCTTGTCACAGGTAGTGGGCAGCACAAACGATACTTTCTCAGGTCGCTTCTGAGCACTCCCCTTTTAAACATATTTCCCCTATCATTCTCTTTCATAGAATCTCATTTTTCATAGAATTTCATAGAATTCTCATTTTTATAATTTTGTATTTGTAGGTATGCTTATTGCTTAGTGTTTGCCTTACCTACTTCACTGCAGTCTAGGTTTGTCTACGTTTGACAAATCTAGACAGCGTATTAAAAAGCAGAGATGTCATTTTTCCAACAAAGGTCCGTATAGTCAGAGCTATGGTTTTTCCAGCAATCATATATGGATATGAGAGTTGGACCATAAAGAAAGCTGAGTGCCAAACAATTGATTCTTTCGAATTGTGGTGTTGGAGAAGACTCTTGAGAATCCCTTGGAAAGCAAAGAGATCAAACCAGTGAATCCTAAAGGAAGTCAACCCTGAATACGCATTGGAAGGACTGATGCTGAAGCTGAAGCTCCAAAACTTTGGCCATCTGATATGAAGAGCTGACTCATTGGAAAAGACCCTGATGCTGGGAAAGATTGAGGGCAGGAGAAGCGGGTGACAGAGAATGAGATGGTTGTATGGCATTACCAACTCAATGGACATGAATTTAAGCAAATTCTGGGAGATAGTGAAGGATAGGGAAGCCTAGTGTGCTGCAGTCCATGGGGTTGCAAAGAGTCAGACATGACTTAGCGATTGAATAACAACAATACACTGCAAACTCTCTTGTTTGCATAGGCATGAAATATGCCCTTGTGTTTATGACTATCACCGGGGCTTAGCAAAAGTGCCTAACTCATAGTATATGGTAAGTAAATAATAGATGAGAAAATAAACAAAAGTAGATGTCGGCACGTCTGTCTAGATTGTCAACTTCTTGAGAAGTTGGCTTGCATTTCAACCATTCCCTTGGCCCAGTCTTTCTGCTGGGAGTTGCTTAACCAACAATAACTGAATTGGATTTTAATTTTAGGTCTTCATTTCCTTCTGTTGAGTGAGGAAACTGCTATGGCTGACTTGTTGGCCTTTGAATTTGTTTGTGACAGAAAAGTGGTAGAAAAGTATGCAATTAAATAGTCTTTGCTTGTGTTCTAGCACATTTCCACATGTGAAGTCCTCAACATACTTCCCAATGAAAAGCCTTTTCATGGTAAAGAAGATCAACACAGTGGCTGTTAGCAGCAGAAAGATAATTAACAAATTTCTGACATGAGTCTGTTTATTCTGCTACTGTCAAGGGTAATCATATTGGTTGAGGAAAATCCTTTTGCCTTGATTCTAAGTGTTCACAATGTGAAAATGTTGTCAGACCTGGATTCTGACTGTGAAATCAATGTGTAGAAATTTATGTATGCATTCATATTGTGGATGACCTATAACTTTAATGAGGGCAGGACACGATTTATTTGTGAATTGATCAAACTGTTCAACGTTCATCTATTTATCTGTTATTTTTTTCTTTTATTTTTGATTCACTCATTTGCTTGCTTACCTAACAAGTACCAGGATGGTAACTGTGGGCCTGGTAGAGTCAGGGCTTTAAACACGAACACAATGTGTACCAGTACCAGCCCTCAGTGGAAGTTCAGGATGCATAAAGCGATCACAAAAGGCTTCATGGAGAAGTCAATGTGAAGAAAGAGAACCCTTCCCTTTGATCAATAAAGGGAAAATGGGATCTTCATTCAGGCTTTTATATTGCTCTTCCTTATTGGGTTCATTTTGTCATTTGCTGTATTGTGTGTGTATGTGTGTGTATAAGCTGTGTATGTGAGTTTACATACATTATGTGTGTGTGTTTTCATATAGTCAATTAGCCTAAATTCTAAAGAGAACTGAACGAGAGATGGAGAAAATTAAAATTTATTGTTTTCAAAATCCCTTATTTACTAAATAATTTTTTTTTTTTGGGTGTAAACTGTAGAGTTCATCATTCACACACTGTACTGAAAGAAAAGCCAGTGTACAGTCAGATGAGAGAGCACTGCTGGGTGGTTGGAGTGGGAAGCTGATGTGAGTCACTCAATCATCTCCCTCTGAAGAGTGTCTAGGGCATTGAGTTACATTATGTAAAACCTACTGGCTGAAATTATTACCTCTGTTGTCTCCCTTTCATCTTTTTCTTTTAACTTTCAAGGTTTTATTGATTAGATCTATATAATTAATATATCAAGAAGCAATCAATAGCTGTAGCATTATTTTCCACGCATAAAGTTTCTGCTGATGAAGAAGAATCTACCAATACTGAGGTGGGGGAAAAGTTCACACCTGCAAATGTCTCTCAGCTTGCAAGCAGGGTCATCCAAAAGGTCTCCTGGAAACTTTGGCCCAGATCACAAAGGTAGTGACCAGATCTCTAATGTGATCCCAGGTATGTCTGAAATACTTCAGGCCCATCAAATAGTGCATACAATGATGAAGTAAACACACTCATGTGCCCACAATCAGCATAAGAATAAAATTTTATCACTATTATGGAAGGCTACTGTTATCTCCTCTTCAATTGCATTTCCCCTGTTCTCACCATGCCCCCTCCCTCTCTTCCCCTTATGGATTTGTGGTAAGTACTTTCAGCCTGCCATCATTTTCTAAAGGCTATGGGATATAATTTGGCTTGTATGAACTTTAGATTTCAGTTATTCAGCAAGGAGAATTTCCAACTCTTTTGCATTTTCTACCTTGGATTATCACCAATTTTTTTTTAGTTGATCTGACCCTTGGAAGATAATTTAAACTTAACTGAGGTGTAAGTAGGTGGTTTCAACTAGAGTACATCATCCCACAGAGACCATGGTCAAGCTCCCCATTGATTCGGCTCAGTTATCGTGAATAACAATATGAGTGGGAGGAAACAGGATGATGTAAAAATTAAAAACTGGGTTATTAATCCTGGAGGAAGGTTAATGAAGAGAAATTTGGGAAGTGCAATTGCCATCTGGTTCTCTTGGGGACTCTCATTCTCCTTCACACTTCTGACACCTGATTGGTCATCATGCGTGTGTGCTAAGTCACTTCAGTCGTGTCTGACTCTTTGTGACCCTGTGGACTGCAGCCCTCCAGGCTCCTCTGTCCATGGAGATTCTCTAGGCAAGGATACTGCAGGGGGTTGCCATGTCCTCCTCCAGGGGATCTTCCCTACCCAGGGATTGAACCCGTGTCTCTTACATCTCCTGCATTGCCAGGTGGACTCTTTACCACCAGCACCACCTGGGAAGCCCCGATTGGTCATCAAGTGTTCTCGATTCCTCCTCTTAAACATCTGTCAACTCGGCGCCTCCCTCTTCACCGCCTACTCACGGCCTGTATTCAGGCTCTTATCACCCTGGACTGTTCTTTTGTAATAAGTTCTTAACTCACTTCATGCTGCCTCTATCCCCTCTAAGTCTGTCCCTTTTACTGAATCCAGAGAGATCTTTCTGAAACACAAATCAGAGTAGTTTGCCTCATTTTTCTTAACACCTTTCATCGGCTTCTCACGGCCTTCAGAGTAACATCTGGTATTCATACTCGGGGGTCCCTGCCCACCTCTGCGCGTCATCCCTCTGTCTTTACCTCCCCACTCTTGCTTCAATCACGTTGTGTTCCATCTAGTTTTTTCCTTTCATGTAGATGTGCCTGTGGGGGCTTCCCGGGTAGTTCAGTGGCAAAGAATCTGCCTGCAATGCAAGAGCCACAGGAGACATAGGTTTGATCCTTGGGTCGGGAAGATCCCCTGGAGGAGGGCATGACAATCCATGCCAGCATGCTTGCCTGGAGAATCCCTATGGACAGAGGAGCCTGGAGGGCTAAGTCCATAGGGTCGCAAAGAGTCAGACACAAGTGAAGCGACTTAGCCTGCATGCCTGCAGATGTGCCTGTGACCTCGGTGAACTGCTTACTACTTGTCCTCAAGGGTTAGGTCTAGCGTCACTCCTTCTGGATAACTTTCCTTTGTTAACCCTTTCTGAGTTCTCAGAACACCCTCAAACTCTTCCATCTTTGCACTTAATACATTATTTTGCAGGTTTTTATTTGTCTGTCTCCCTCTCTGGCCTGCAGGCCCTTTAGAAGGTAGGATTGTTGTTTATTTCTCATCTTGCTTAGTTTGATCCATATTTGTGAAATGGATGAATGTGAAATGCATGAAACTAGAGAAGGAAAACTGAGAGTCATTCTTCCACTTGAATGTAAGGTGGTGGGTTTCTGACTGTTTTGTTCTTTGCTGTAGCTTCTGCACCAAGCACCTTGGCATATAATTGACATTCAATAAACAGCTGATGAGAAAATGAACTAAGATTTCTTCTGTGTGACTCCACAGGGTAGACAAGATTTCTTCTGCTTGACAGTGGGTAGAAATTCCAGGGATATTATCTGGGGGAATCTGTTCTAGTCCTGCAATTTGCCAGCAGGAGGCTCAGGTTTGCGCAGGCCATGAGCCAACGTAAATCAGGTCTAGCAGCATGATTGGCACTCCCTTCCCCCCGGATGGTTTTCAAAACACAGTCTGTGGACCACCTGGGAAGCACCTACACTAGAGTCAGCTCAGGTAGATGTTAATATCTGGGTCCTCAGGAGACTAGACAAGTCAGAATTACTGGGGTGGCTCCAGCAATCTGCTTTCCATATGTTTGCTGTGGACACTGGGAAAGCTGAACAATGGTATGGGCTACACTGGAAGTGTAATAAATACCCCAGTTACTTCAGGAGATCTAGAAGAGGTTGAGCAGCCTATTTTGGATACCACTAGGCATGCATTGTGGAGAAGGCAATGGCACCCCACTCCAGTACTTTTGCCTGGAAAATCCCATGGACGGAGGAGCTTGGTGGGCCGCAGTCTATGGGGTCGCTAGAGTCAGACACGACTGAGCGACTTCACTTTCACTTTTCACTTTCATGCATTGGAGAAGGAAATGGTAACCCACTCCACTATTCTTGCCTGGAGGATCCCAGGGACGGGGGAGCCTGGTGGGCTGTCGTCTATGGGGTGGCACAGAGTCGGACACGACTGAAGCGACTTAGCAGCAGCCGGCATGCATCTGACTCTCCAGCTCACCCCTGCAGTAGTACATGAACAGCACAGTGTAGGCACTCAGCAAAATTTGCTGAAAAGAATGAAAATGGGGTTTTCCAAGCCCCCCTCAAAAGAAAATGGGGCTTGAAATTGAAGAATCACAGTTGTAACAAGGGTTCAAATACTTGTTCATACAAAATTAGGTAAACACACAAAAGGGAAGCTAAGTGTTTGTTATTTATCTATATACTTAGGAAAGGCTGGATAATTTATAGGAACCAACTGTCAGATCTGGTTATTTTTTGGACTTGAAATTCCCTTTATATTTGCAAATAACACCACAGATAATAAGTCATTAAATTTCTCCGCTAGCATTTGTTTAAATAAAAGTAACATTTTTCGAGCATTACAAAATCCCAATAAAATGAATCCCTTCGAGGTCACTTGAAATTGATCCGGATAAATGAAAACAGGGCTTGAAATTGAGGAGTCACACTTGTAACGACCTTAATCGATTTGCAAAACACTCACCAGGAAGGAGGATGAGAAGATATATAAACACGGTGCACACAACATAAACACTTTATTTCATTTGGCAGGAGATATCTTTTAGGGAGGGTAAGGGAGGGGCTTGTTTCCCTTTCTGTTTGGCACGTTTCCTTTTTAGTATTTACAAAGCATTGGCATCTTCAGGGACACCTTGACACTTTCCTGCCTAGGATCCTCCTTTCTAATCATCAGAGATACCAGCAGCAGAAAGAATCCAGAAATCCCTGTGAGGCTGGGAATACCTTTTCAAAATCAACTATGAAATTTCCTTACTCTTACATTTGGAACTTTCAGCTGGTGACCTTGGATTTCTCCAAGGTTGTGCTTTTTGATCCAGTGAGTCTGGAATCATTTTTACTCTTCTTGCTTTAACACATTTCAATATTTCTATTGATTTGGATATTGGAAAGAGATGATTAAAATGCTTTCACCTTGCTAACGATCATTTGATTTTCAAGGATATAGTCTTATAATGCTGAAGATTACCTCCCTGTTCCTCATCTCTTTCACTTCATGGAGGGGGAGGGAATGCATTCTAGAGTGGGTTTAATGGTGGCCCTCTCCCCCACAAAATATATATCTACTCAGAACCTGTACAGGTGATCTTACTTGGAAAAAAGTGTTCTGCAGTTGTACCTGAGGTTCTCAAGATTAGATAATCCTGGATTATCTGAGTAGGACTAATTCCCATGGTATGTATCCCTAGAGGAGAAAGAGAAGACAGGCATGGGTGGATGATGTGACTATGGAAGCAGAGACTGGAGTGATGTATTCACTAGCCAAAGAGAATCAAGTGTTGTTGGCAGCCACTGGAAGCCAGGAGAACTCCAGACCTGCTGATACCTTGATTTCAGACTTCTGGCCTCCAAAGCTGTGAAAGAATACATTTCTGGTGTTTTAAGCCACCCAGTTTATGGTAATTTGCTAGGGTTGCCCTAGGAAATGAATGCACTCTGTTTTGGATCCAATCTCTCCAGTTTTTTGTTACCCTTGTCTGCTATAGACTAACATTTACTTGTGCTTCATTGACTATGCCAAAGTCTTTGTCTGTGTGGATCACAAAAAACTGTGTAAAGTTCTTAAACAGATGGGAATACCACACCACCTGACCTGCCTCCTGAAAAATCTGTATGCAGGTCAAGAAGCAACAGTTAGAACTGGACATGGAAAAACACTGGTTCCAAATTGGGAAAGGAGTACATCAAGGCTGTATATTGTCATCCTGTTTGTTTAACTTACATGCAGAGTACATCATGAGAAACGCTGGGCTGGATGAAGCATAAGCTGGAATCAAGATTGCCAGGAGAAATAGCAATAACCTCAGATATGCAGATGACACCAGCCTTATGGCAGAAAATGAAGAAGAACTAAACAGCCTCTTGATGAAAGTGGAAGTGGAGAGTGAAAAAGTTAGCTTAAAGCTCAACATTCAGAAAACTAAGATCATGGCATCAGGTCCCATCACTTCATGGCAAATAGATGGGGAAACAATGGAAACAGTGAGAGACTTTATTTTCTTGGGCTTCAAAATCACTGCAGATGGTGACTGAAGCCATGAAATGAAAAGACACTTGCTCCTTGGAAGAAAATCTGTGACCAATCTAGACAGCATATTAAAAAGCAGAGACGTTACTTTGCCACAAAGGTCTGTCTAGTCAAAGCTCTTGTTTTTCTACTAGTCATGTATGAATGTGAGAGTTGGACTATAAAGAAAGCTGAAAGCTGAAGAATTGATGCTTTTGAACTGTGGTGCCAGAGAAGACTCTTGAGAGTTCCTTGGACTGGCAAGGAGATCCAGCCAGTCAATCCTAAAGGATATCAGTCCTGAATATTCATTGGAAGGACTGATGCTGAAGCTGAAACTCCAATACTTTGGCCACCTGATGGAAGAGCTGATTCATTGGAAAAGACCCTGAGGCTGGGAAAGATTGAAGGTGGGAGGAGAGGGGGACAACAGAGGATGAGATGGTTGGATGGCATCACTGACTCAATGGACATGAGTTTGAGTAAGTTCCGGGAGTTGGTGATGGACAGGGAAGCCTGGTGTGCTGCAGTCCATGGTTTCACGAAGAGTCAGACATGACTGAGCGACTGAACTGAAGTGAACTGAGTCTGCCACAAGGCTAGACTTATCCTGACGTTGGAGGTCTCCTGCTTTGATGAGGGATCTTACTCCACAGTCTGTACTGGGCAACCAGACTTTGAGAATAACCATGGTCATCTTCCCAGGTGGTGCTAATGGTAAAGAATCTGCCTGCCAATGTAGGAGATAAGAGATGTGGGTTCGATCCCTGGGTTGGGAAGATCCCCTGGAGGAGGGAATGGCAACCCACTTCAGTATTCTTGCCTTGAGAATCCCATGGACAAAAGAGCCTGGTGCACTACCGTTCATAGGGTTCCAAAGAGCCAGACATGACTGAAAGGACTTAGCATGCATGCATTGTTCTAAGAGATTGACATGCATGCATTATTTTACTTAAAAAAATTTTTTTTTGTGCCAGACAACTTGCTATGAGGGATCTTAGTTCACCTACAAAGGATCAAACCTGAGCTCCCTGCCTTGGAAGCATGGAATCTTAACCACTGGACCACCAGGGATGTCCCTACATGTATTACCTTATTCAGTCTTCACAGTCAGTCTCTAAAGTTGGTTCCATCATTTTCTTCCATTTTCTAAGTGAGGAAATGGAGGCTCAGAGGATGTACCTGGTACACACTTGGGTGACTATAATGTTCAGAGCAGGGCTGCACTCTGAACTTGGGTGAGCCTCACTCCAAAGTCGTTTCTTCAAATCCCGCTGAATTTCAGGGAAAACAGGGAGCAGAGCTTTGACACTGATGAGAGCATGCGTGGAGATCTGGGTGACTTCTCAGGGCCTAGAAATCTCTGCAGACTAACTCACCAAAGACTCCCAGGATGTGACTCAATCTGATTTAATCCCCCAAACTACATTATGAAAAAAATCCTTATTAGCAGCTACAAGTTACTTCAAGTCATGGGATATTGAGGTTGCTCATGAATAAAAAAGACCACTAACATTAAATTTTAGAATCTATTTAGTTTGTGAATCACTTTATATTGAAAAATGTATCTTTAGACTAAAAAAACATTGATGAATAGCCCTCTGATCTCTTTGTAGGAAGGATATTTTAAGCTTAAAATTAATAGGAGGAATCATGAAGGAAAATTTAGATAGGTTTAACTACATAAAAT
Organism: Bubalus kerabau; assembly: GCF_029407905.1. NCBI lineage: Eukaryota > Metazoa > Chordata > Mammalia > Artiodactyla > Bovidae > Bubalus > Bubalus kerabau. Next base: position 85,161,860 of record NC_073629.1, read on the forward strand.
TGACCAATACTTGTAGGTCAAAAAATCTGAAGCAAAAGTAAAGGGCAGGCATTGCACCAAGCTCGTGTTCCCCTCTTTCCCTACCGCCAACTCTGCCTTGTGAGTGAGCAAGTTAACCTGCTACTTGTTCTTGCTTCCCCATGATGTAGCAGGGGCCCAATAAAGCTTGTCTGAAAAAATTAAAGTATTTAGATGATGCAACAAATATGAAGAAAAACCTAATAGCCTTAATGTATAAAGACATCATATGTATTGGGAAGACAATAATATTACCCAATGTAAAATAGATAGCCAATAGAAATTTGCTGTATGACTCAGGGAACTTAAACTGGGGCTCTGAAACAACCTAGAGGGGTGGGAAAGGGTGGGAGGTGGAACAGAGGTTCAAGAGGGAGGGGACATATGCACACCTATGGATAATTCATGTTGATATATGACAGAAATTAAACCAGTATATGCAAAGCCACCATACATCTATTAAAATTAAACAAATATAATTAAAAAATATTACCCAATAGATAAATAAAGCAAGGGAATAGTGAGGTAAATTATGATATGTCCATATAGTAAGACATTAAGTCATCATCTAAATGATGTTTAGAAGAGGTATTCAGCAGCAGGAAGATTCTCATTATGAAATGCTAAATCCACAAAGCAAGTTGTAAAACATATTCACTATAACATCATAACGAAAAGTAACACCTATTCCTGACTCCTTATGTGCCTAGCTTTGCACTGAATGCTTTCTATGTCTTATCTCCTTGAGTCCCCCAAACAACATAATGAGGGCTGTCCCACTACAATTTCCATTTTGTATTTGAGGCACATAAGGGTCAGAAAGGTTGAGTAACTTTCTCAGTGTCATTCAACAAATTCGTAATGTAACTGTGATTCAAATCCAGGTCTGTCCTCAAATCTGGGTAACTCTTTCCCTTTCTAATGGTTTACTACACGCTAAGTCACTGGATGTGGGGATCCTGGTTTTTAATCTTTGTAATTTTCATAGTGCTTTGCAAAAAATTCGTATTTGTTGAATGGTGGGAGATAGCTACTTATTGATTAAGAGAATAGGTCTGATTGTTTGATTGATCTGGGTAGCGCTGGACAAGGGAACCACTCCCAGGGTCAGTTTCTACCCCACAGTTAATTGTGGTGAGGAGTAAGTAAATCTGCCTGCTTGGAGGCTTAGCTTGGTGCCTAGTGCATAGAGTGTACAGAAAATAGCAGGTGATACTGAATCCAATGGTATCATACCTCTCTGTGTAATAAGGCAACATATTTATAATTTTAACAGTTGGTAATAACATTTTCCTTAGGGAATAAACTGTTTTTGTTTGTGGTTCACAACCTTGTGGTTCACTAAGGGTATTTGAAATCTGAGGGTAGGAGTGATGTTAGCTCAACTTTCTATATCCTTCCACAACCCCCTCAAAAACAGGAATGGTTCAAACCGTTGCATCTCAGGATTAAGATTTTCTTTCTCCTGAGAGAGAAGAGAGGAGTACAAAGGGGTGAGGCTGAGTTGGTGAGCAGGCAATGAATGAGCTACAAGAAGGCTGAGAGATGTGCCACTGAAATGCTCTGCTGGCGAGATGGTCCTGGCTTTTACGTTTAATGGTTTGCATGGTGTTGTGTTGCTGTAATACTGCTCCCTTCTCTTCTCTCTGCAGTCCCGGCAATTTCTTCCAAAAATCTACTGAACTCACATATGCTTTGCAAGAACTTTTAAATAAGTAGAAATGACCTCTTTCCTGACCAGGTTGGACAGCAGCCCAGGAAGCAATGGCATTTACTCAAAGGAGCCAGGAGACCTGGGTGACAGTAAGAACAACAAAAGCCTCTCTGAAATGTCTCAGAAACTTTCAGACCTCGGCAGAGTAAGGAGTGGATTATATGGACTCGAGGGACCCCTGTGGATACTTTGTTACTCGATTGTCCTTTGCACATGATAAATGTCTAGTGGCAATTGAGAACAATAAAGAGAATCTCTATGTGGCTTAGACTGGGATCACAGAGGAATTTGCAGAAGGAAAGGCCCAAGAGTTAGGGGAAAGTGAAGGCTTGGTTCAGAAGGTGTCACTTCTGATGCCTTGGAGAGCTGACCCAACAGTGGGTTTGGCTATTGTCATTGGGTTGAGAGAAGCACCCAGGAGGACAGTATTGGTCCAACGAGCCAGCAACCAACCAGCCAGCTCTGCACCTCATTAGAATCAGTACTTGTTACTTTGGGGACCTCTGGAGGATACCTGGATGTTATTGGAGGGTGGTCAGAAAGAGATCATGTGGCTGTCACAGAGGAAAGAGGATCAGTGAGTTCATTTTGGAGGGGAGCAGGTGACTCCAGATCCAGGAGCAGGTGGTCTGGACCTGGCCAAAGAGGAGGGAATTGCTGAGAGCCTGTGTGTTCAGAGAGAATGGGATTCAGCCACAGAGCGGTCAACTTGCCCGTTGCCTAGGAAAGGGCACCTTGGATGCCTCTCAGTTGGAAGATATTATCTCCAGATGGAATCCTCTGCCTGCTGGCAAAGTCAGCAGCATTATTTGGTAATATTTTGATGTGCTATTTATGTGGAAAGGAGGTTTATTGACATGTCTTTCACATCATGCACAAAACAACTGTAACTTTTTCTTTTGAAAGGGACAATAGTGATGAAGATGGTGAATCTTAGAAAGGACTTAGGGGGCAAAGAACGAGCCAGGCATGGGTTTGTGCCCAACACCATGTGTCCTGGCTGGAGCATCCAGGCCAAAGCTTGATTTGCATTCAGGCTGCATCCCTGACTGGGGAAGCTGGAGTTGCTTCTTGTCCTGATGAGTCTGGTGAGAGCTCCAGACGAGGAGTGACAATGAACGGGAAAACGCTGCAGAGGGCAGGGATGGGAGGGGAAGGCTTGGGGGAATTGCCCAGGGGTTTCGTGTCAGGCATTTGTCTGTTCATCATCTCCATTTGGGCAACAACAACTTAAGCAAAGCAAGCAAAGAGGTTCATGTAATTTTAGTGACCCCTGAAAAAACTCGCGCATCTCTGCTGGGAAATGTGTGCTTTTCTTCCATGCAGCATTTGTTTTGAGGATTTAGCTTCCCCACACAGTTGCAAGTTCATTTAGCCATTTTCTCTCTTGCTCTCTCCTTTTCTCTCTCCCTCCCTCATGAAATCACTTTAGTCAGCACAAATTTGGAGGCAGAACCAAACCCAGTAATAGCATATCTCAGACTGCTATCAATTTTCCGCCAGAAGAACATTTAGGGACACAAAGTCCTTTGTCTATTTCCAGAAGCTCGATTCAATGACATTACATGAATGACTACAACCCTATAGCATGTTCTGCACCGTTTCAAATTGTAACCTAAAAAAAGGGAAGAACTTGGATTGCAGCCAGAGTGTAATGATTTCAGTTCTTAAGAAAATCCAGCAACCATTACAGCACATTCAATATTTTCTTGCTGTGGAAATTTAAGAATTGACTCTAATCAAATAGCAACCCCACCACCCCCATCCTCCATTTTCCTATGGTTCCTGTTACTAATAGGCCTCCCACGTCTGTTTTGGCTTAAAAAAATAAATAAGTTTACAAAATGTTTTTAAAAATTGGGCTGAATCAGACAATTGTATATTTTAGAAAACGAAGGCAAAATGTAAAACAGGCTAATCACGATTCCAAATTCAATCTTCAGGGCCCTAATTGATCCCATCCCAAAGGTAACATTCTATCTTAATTGACATGCCGAGATGGTTATAATTATGTAAAATAAAACTGGGCCTGGTGGAAACTCCATGGTTTCTTGTTGAACAGGAGATGGCCAGCTTTTATAATAGTTGATTGCAAAAGGATGCAACCACTTTGCTCATATTTCCTATTTTGGTTTGGCCCTTGTACATGCACCATGAGGTCCCCCACTCTTTGAACAAAGTATGGACATCAAGGGGAATTTTGTGTCCTTACATGTTCCTTGGAGCTGAAGGAGGCCTGATAGAAAGGGTCGATATTTTCAATATCCATTCCGGAAGTCAGTCAAAAAGGGGGAAGGGGCATGGATAAAATGGAACATTTTCCCATTTGTTGGCAGAGGAATTTTTCTGCGAGATGGTGACCACACGCACGAGCTCGTGCTCAGCCTGGATAGGAAACAGATGGCAGTGAGCAGGCGCAGAGCAAATGGAGATTACAGGATGCAGGGCCCACGGGTTGGACCCACAGCCCTTCCGGGATGTGGGGGAGCCTGAAAGACCATTCCCATAAGGAGCCCTCATCCCTTCTCAGACCCCTGCAGACTTTCTGCCTCTCTGAGGAGGGCACCCCGAATGGGAAGCCAGGATTCCCTGTGGGTCAGACTGGATGTTAAGAAGCAGGAAGGTAGGAGGCCTGTTCATGCAATCAGGAGAGGCAGAGGCTGCCTTTGATGGGATGGAACACCTGTGCCTCTTGGCATCTTGCCTCCCTGGATGGGTGAACCAAGCGAGTCCCGTGTGTGGTGATTAGTATTAATCACCCTCTTGCCCAGTAATGCCAGTCGTGGGGGTGCCTTCGTGTCACATGGCTGTGCTCTCTCTACTTCCCGAACAATGTTCGTCTGTCAATGTCCCCACCAGTCCTGATTTCTTTCAGAGCCTCAAGGGTCTCCAGGCTGGTTGCAGTATATTTTCTAACTGGCCTCTCTGACTCCAATCCTGCCGTCTCTAATTCACAAACCTGCCTATGTGACTACCGTGTCTGAACCCTGGCACGGCTCCCTTGAGAACCTCAGAATGCAATGCAACTGCTGTTACTTACTTGCCTAATTGTTTGTTCCATGCTTCTCTGGCTGCCAGTTTTCTCTTGGATCCATGGCATCTAGCACAGTGCCAGGCCCTGAGTGTGGAGCCTTGGTATGTTTTTGTTAACTGAGGTTGATTCCCCCACTCACAGGGTGTTATGCTCAAGTGTGCTCTTATATTCTTCCCTTAGCCAAGTATCAGTGCTTTAGTCCAGCAGTCCCCAGCCTTTTTGGCACCAGGGACGGATTTCATGGAAAACAATTTTTCCACAGATTGGGAGTGAGGGGGAAGATTTCAGGATGATTCAAACTCAGCACGTTTACTGTGCACCTTATTTCTAACCTAATGCTGCTGCTGATCAGACAGGAAGTACTGGTCTGCAGCCTGGAGGTTGGGGACCCCTGCTTTAATCAATATTTATCACCTACTCTAGACCCATCGGAGAAGGCAACGGCACCCCACTCCAGTACTCTTGCCTGGAAAATCCTATGGACGGAGGAGCCTGGTAGGCTGCAGTCCATGGGGTCACTAAGAGTTGGACATGACTGAGTGACTTCACTTTGACTTTTCACTTTCATGCATTGGAGAAGGAAATGGCAACCCACTCCAGTGTTCTTGCCTGGAGAATCCCAGGGATGGGGGAGCCTGGTAGGCTGCCGTCTATGGGGTCGCACGGAGTCAGACACGACTGAAGTGACTTAGCAGCAGCAGCAGCAGCAGCTAGACCCATAGAGACAAAGAACATGGTGAAAGAAGCAATCTTCAGTCTGACAGAACTGTTTGGAGATGCTTAGCTCCTTAGGAAGGACCTTGGACTGTAACAGTTTGATAAACAGAGAACAGTATATTTTGCTGTCATGTTTTGAAGATCCTCAACACCTCGGGGATGCATGGGTCTTAAGTCACCCTATCAACAGATTAATTTTACAGAAGAGGAAATGGAACCCTGAAGAAGTTATGTGACGGACATCCTGGGCCGTCACTACTTAGCTACTAGTAGAGCTGTGTGACATCACTACTTAGCTACTAGCAGAGCTGTGACATCACTACTCAGTTACTAGCAGAGCTGTGATGAGCACCTTGGCTCCCAGCATGAGGCTTTTGTACATGTTGGGCTGGAGTCCCAGGTTATCTGGAAATCAACAAAATCCCTCCATAGCCCCTCCCTTAATTCTATTTCAATTTTACACCCGGACTTCCCAGGTGGCGCTAGTGGTAAAGAACCCGCCTACCAATGCAGGAGTCATAGACACGGGCTCAATCCCTGGGTCAGGAAGAGCCCTTGGAGGGCATGGCAATCCACTCCAGTATTCTTGCCTGGAGAATCCCATTGACAGAGAAGCCTGGCAGGCTACAGTCCATTGGGTCAGTTGGACACAATTGAAGTGACTTAGCATGCAGGAGTTTGTCTCCAACTCCAAGTTGCAAACCTCCCTCCTCTCAAAAAGATATGAGAAATTTATGGGGCTTCCCTGGTGGCTCAGGTGGTAAAGAATCTGCCTGCAATACAGGAGACCCAGGTTCGATCCCTTGGTTGTGAAGATCCCACGGAGAAGGGAATGGCAACCCACTCTAGTATTCTTGCCTAGAGAATTCCAAGAACAGAGGAGCCTGGAGGGCTACAGTGCATGGGGTCACAAAGAGCTGGACGTGACTGGGCGACTGACACTTAATGGCTCCATCTATTGCCCATTTATATGTTGTTTGTGCTCAAGGCCTCCACTGAGAGCCCTGTTGCTAAGAAACAGCTTGGGACAAAGAAAGGAGAGTCAACCCTGGAGCCAGAATGATCTGGGCTCAAATCCAGGCTCTGCTATTTCCTTGCTTTGTGAACTTGAACAATTTACTTAGTTCTCTGGCCTCAGTTTCTTCATGGTAACAGCCTCACAGAGTCATTATGAAGATTGAATGAGAAGATGTATGAAAAGCTACTATCACATTATAGGAGCTTAGTAGATATTTAAAGCCTTTTCCTTCCCATTCTTCTGGTACCCACTGAAACTCACCTATCCTGAGCTTCTGTGCCATCAGTTCAGTTCAGTCGCTCAGTCATGTCCGACTCTTTGTGACCCCATGAATCGCAGCACGCCAGGCCTCCCTGTCCATCACCAACTCCCGGAGTTCACTCAGACTCACGTCCCTGCCAAATTATTCATACCATATCTGCCCTTCCTTCCTCCCTCTTTGCATCTATCCCAAGGGGACATGTGCAGTAAAAAAAGTTTTATTGGGAGTATAAATAAAAATTATACTCCCAATAAAAAGTATACTCCAATACTTTTCACTGGGAATATAATTACTCCCAATAATTATTAGGAGTTAGTTTCAGTGTATAGCAAAGTGATTCAGTTATACCTATCCATATATTCATTCTTTTTCAGATATTTTCCTATACAGGTAATTGAGTAGAGTTCCCTGTGCTATACAGTAGGTCCTTGTTGGTTATCTATTTCATATTTAATAGTGTGTGTATGTTCATTCCAAGCTCCTAATTTATTCCTTCTGCCCACCTTTCTCCTTTGGTAACCCTAAGTTTGTTTTTGAATTCTGTGGTTCTATTTCTGTTTTGTAAATAAGTTTATTTCCATCATTTAAAAAATTAGATTCCATGACATATACATTTAAATAGAATAATCTGGAATAATTTATAATAATTTTGACTATTATATATTATATGGTATAAAGCATATAATTTACTATGTGTTATATAAAAATAAAGATATTTTTGTCAGAGATAAATAAAATACTGGGGTCAGTAGATGAAGTAGAAAGGCTGTGACCTTTGTAATCAGACCTGGTTTTGAATCTCCATGTCCCAAACTACAAATTACATGTACTTGTCAAATGACTGTAAAACAGAGTTGATAATTTCCACCTCAAGCCTGATGTGTGGATGAAATGAAATGAAGACCCTTCCTTGGTACAGGGGAGGTGCTCAGGAAAATGTTCATCTCTTTCTAGCATCTGGTACAGACTGGAGCCATCAGACGTAATTTCAACAATTATCTATTGAATTACATTGCATTTCTAAACCCCAAAGGATTGATTCTTAAGGTGGGGTGTCCTGGAGCAGAAGAGAAGATTTTACCAACAGACATGCCCTACATTCCTTTAAGTGGTGAGAAGTGGAGGTTTTAGATGTGTTCAGTGGTCCCTATGATCCCTTAAGGGGCTCATAGCCCAGGTATCAGTAGCACACACACATTTCATAGTAAACAACAAGATAACCTGATCTAGGCTTAAAGTCACAAGGGTGCTTCCAACTGAAAGGTTCTTGAAATGGAGAAGAAGGAATTTTTCTTTTGAGTGGAGTTGGTGGACTATTATTTCCAGAAGGCACTAGGGTGTGAGGTGGGCCCTGAAGGGAAGACAACCAGTGAGTGTTCAGAGAACTACTTTGATGGGAAGATGGAAAGGCTGGGCTCATTCTTGGATCCTGAAACATGTCTTACAGTTTACCTGGAGGCAGTTTGGGGTGAAGGTGGTAGAGTACAGATGACTAGAAATGTCCATAAATGAAATTTGCTGTACAGTTACTCCTAACCCTAAATGTCTTAGATGTCACTTTTCTAATTCCACTATATTGGTCATAGCATTACAGGAGGAAGAGGTTACTAAATGGCATCAAAATAGAAAAGTCATTTGTGGGTGGACATACTAGTCCCAGAACTTGTTTCATTCTTGATCATTCCTTCATTCATAGCTTGAGCTTATTTTATGCCAGGCATTATCTGTGGCTAGAGGCACAGCAAGAGCAAATTGTACCCACAGCCGAGGTATGGGCTGTGTTCTCTCTCTCCATCTATTTGGGCCATGTTGTTTTGGAATTGTCAAGAGTAGCATCCCTGTGATGGCCCCACACATTGGTCCCTCTGACTTGCACCAGGGTTTGTGTTTTGGCACTCTGCCCAATTCAGTGGCATACATGATGTAGTCATGTTCTCAGATTCACTATTTAGTGTGTAGGTCAAAGAGTACAGAGAAAATCACAGCAGGGGCTGATCAAGGCTATGATAGACATAAACATGAGGTGCTGTGAGGGAACAGAAAAGGGAAGTTGGAACCTGACTGTGCTGTTAGGAAGACTTGGAGGAAGCAACATGTGAGATGCCTGGAGAATGAGTGTGAGGGATAGTTCGGGCGAATAGAAGATCCACTGTGCACTAAGCATCACTGTAGGCATTATAGCAGTGGTGAGCAGAACAAAGTTCTCTCTCTCAAGGAGCTTTCATTCTAGTAGGGAGATGGTGACAGGCAGAGGGAACAGCATGTACAAAGAACCAGAAGTGTGAACAATATGTGGCTGAGCATGGCTAGAACCTGAGTGTAAGGCAGGGGATCAAGAAGAGGGTGGATTGGCAAAGATAGGATCGAGAGGTAAACAGTATGTGTATGTGTGGTCTTGCACAACCTTGTGTGCTAGGCTAGGGATGCTAAGCCTAGCCCTGAGGAGAGCAGGCAGCCAATGAAGAGTTTACAGCAAGAGTAAACATGTTCATATTTCCCTTTGAGAACAATAATTCTGGCCACAGAAGTGAAAAATCACTCTGGCTACAGGAATAGAAATGACCTGGTGGGAGGAAAAACTGTGTTACTCTGGAAAAAATGATTTAACTTCTCTAAGCCTCAGTTTTTTCATCTGTTATATGGGAGTGCTGTGCTCAGTCATGTCTGACTTGTTGTGACCCCATGGACTGTAACCCTCCAGGTTCCTCTGTCCATGGAATTTTCCAGGCAAGAATACTGGAATGGGTTGCCATCTCCTATTCCAGGGGATCTTCCTGAGCCAGGGATCGAACTTGCATCCCTGTATTGGCAATCAGATTCTTTGCCACCGAGCCACCTGGAAGCCAGCAACATGGGAGTACTATAGGATTACTGTGAGATTAAATAAAGCAAAATAAATGGTGTTACCAGGTCCTGCATACTCTTCACATTTCAAGATGATGGGTTTTTAAGAAGCTCGAGTGCCAACTGGCTTTCAGGGAACAACTCTGGGAGAAGAACTATGGTGGGGCTGGCCTGGGCCAGGTAGCAGACTGAGGTCAGAAGTAGAGACATGCAGCCCTTGATTCAAAATAGACCTAATAATGATTGCTGTGTGTCTAAGGATGATTGCTGGAGGAGAAATGTAGTGTGAGGTGGAACAGGAGAAAAATTGCTACTTGAGACAAAGAGTAGAGACCTTGTGAAGAGAGAGGCCTTTGTCTCAGACACACATGGGTATGTTTGATCACAGAGCCTCAAGGGTGCCTCCAGGAGGAGCCCCAGGGAAGAAGTGAAGACAGTCCAAATGGACATGAAATAAATGGGAATGTGCTGGTTTAGAAGCAGGCAGAGAAGAAAAATATGAGAAGAATCTAGCGAGAGAGGGGGAGATAACCATGGCAGGAGGCCAGGAATTTTGAGAAGGGAAACAAGTGAGAAATCCCCAGTTGTGGGTATGGCTGAGAGATTTTAAGAACAGGAATGTATAATTGCTTAACAGTGATTCTTACCTGTTTGTTGCTCTGTTTCATAACCACTCATCACTGTTCTTCTATATTCTCAGCAGATGGTTCAGGATTGGTGTTTGGGGTAAACCAAGGAAAGAGGTGAAACTGTGTATTTGAGTCATCATGGAACAGAGAGAAGAGGACAAATATGGGAGGTGAAGCAAGAATGCTTTCTAAGTGCAGCAGGAGCAGAAAATCTGAGCAACGACAGATCAAGAACATAATAACCCTGAGTCCACAGCCAATCTCAGGGAGCATATTAGATTTGATGTAGAATGAAGTGGGGGTAGTGTCTCAGCAGTGTTATTAGAATCAGAAAGGACAGGGTGATCCCAGTGCATATTTGAGTTGCATATGGAATTTGTTCTGATCATCTCAAGAAGCACAGGATTTTGGAAAGTATAAGTGGCCTTTTGGGGAAAATACTAAGCAGAGGCCCTAGTGAGAATCTTACCCATTTAATCTACATTTAAAGAATGGTATCCATCCTTCCATCCATCCACCCACCCACCTACTCATCCATCCATCCTTCTATCCTTCCATCCTTCCATCATTTCTGTCTCTCTTATTGCTCCATGGAGCTCAGACTGATAAAGTAAAAAGAAAACTGGGAAATCCTCTCCCATCTTTTAGAATTTCCACTGAATAATGTAGAATTTGGGGCTCCCCTGGTGGCTTAGCAGTAAAGAATCCGCCTGCCAATGCAGAAGACTCGGGTTCCATCCCTGGGTTGGGAAGATCCCTTGGAGAAGGAAACGGTCACCCACTCCATTATTCTTATGTGGGAAATCCTGTGGACAGAGGAGCCTGACAGCCTACAGTCCATGCAGTCACGAAGAGTCAGATACAACTTAGTGACTAAACAAACAACAAGGTAGAAGAGCCTTTCCAGCCCCTTTTCTTGCTTTATGGAAGAGTTTCCTGATAGTTACCTGCTCTGTCAACAGAATCATCTTGAACCAAAGCGGTCTGCTTTTCCATTCACAGTTTGCAATCTAGATATGGATTCGGGACTTCAGGATTTAATTAGAATCTATTTCCCCCATTTTTAGAAGCTTATTTCCAATCCTCTGAGCTTGATCTGAATCTCTTGTATTTTTCCCTTCTGATTGGTATAGATACTTGGGAGATTTTTGTCTTCAGTTATTAAAAGAAAATGAACAGTTTTATTCTTCTGAAATAATCCCACTCATATCCATCTTAGTTTCATCCAAAAACTATTTGGATACGTGGTTTTTACCGTGTTAGTCACTGAGGCTTGTGGTGACTGGCTTTGAGCCTGTGGTGGTGAACAAATCTTTGGATCACAACTCCATGAGTCTCACTCAGGGATGTAACTTCTAAAGGCACAAATGATTCTGAGAGTAGGTGGAAGCCACATTTATGGCTTGGGGTTCTGAATGCAGAAATCCACAGTGTGGGGGAATCTGAGGTTGTGTCATAGAGACAGAGGCAAACCTTAGCCAGGCCATGTAGAGAGAAGCACCTGGAAGCCTTAATGATCAGTCTGGCTTCCTGTCTCTGGAGCCCTCTAATCCCCCAGGTGCAGCCACTTCATCTGCACCTGTGGGCTCAGCCTTGTCCCAGAATCTGGATTCAATCCTCTCCCTGTTTAGGAGAATTTAAGGAATTCTGGGCCATTAGTTCAATCAATCCGATGACTAGTTCTCAACAACTCAGATTTGCATCTGAGTTCCCCTGGTCTTTCTAGGGCTTACCTCATCCTGACCTCCTGGTGCTCGGTCTGAAGTTCTGTCCTGGAAACCTGTTCTCTAATGCCTCTGGAAAGACCACCCACATGTCTGGAAATTGCCAATGCTGTTGAGAGACTTTATTAAAACCGGGGTGTCACTTACAGATGAAGCTTTCAAATGTCGGCTCCTGCCTACATCTTCCCTATTTCAAGCATCTTCTTCACTTGTCCCTTTAACTGGGTCTGCCTGATCTCTGGATGCAGGTCCATTTGCATGTCTTTATTTGGAAACATCTGTGAATCACTCTACGAAGTCCTATGAAAAAGACACAGTCTTTGTCCTTAGGGAATTCCCAACCTGGCAGTGAAGACAGACGTGGAAGCAAACAGTCCTACTCAGTAGATGAAGAATATGCAACAGAAAGAACAAGGAAGGGTGTCCTGTTCCTGAGGGGTTCGGGGTTGGTTCCACAGTGGAGAAAATTTGAGCCTTAAAAGATGAGTAGGAGTTGGCTGCACAGATAAGTTAGATGAGCATCTCAGGGCAAGAGCAATTGTTTGGGGGCATTTTAAGCCATCCGGAAAGGCTGAAGGGTGGGGTGGGTGGGAGGTGAGTTCACCGAACTGGGCAAGGGTCAGACTAGTGATGACCTTGTGAATAACAATGATAATGGTGTTGGCAATGGTAACAGTAGAAGAAGATATGTTAATAACACCAGATTCAATGTTTCTCTTTATAATATTCACATAATATTAATATGAATAACTTAGACAATAACAAAAACTGATATTTATGTCCCATACTGAGTTCACTAGGAAGTTTCTGAGTATTTTTAACATCTGCAGGCAGACGTTTGGGAACTTCTGGGGTAAAGTGAGTTAAGCAGATTTCTCAGGGCCTTCCACGTGGTAACTTGCTTTGTGACTAAGATGTGGCCAGAGGCACTCCCCAAATTTATTTGACTACTGTTTTCCCCTCCTTCAATATTGGGAGGGACTAGAGTTTTGAACAACACCCTTTGGTGACAGACACATCCTGCTCAGTCCAGGGCATTTATCAACAGCCAGTCCGGGCTGTAAGAAGGAAGCAGCTGGGGGACCTTGTAAAAGTGCGGTGTTAGTCATCTCCCAGCCTACTTTGTTCCATCCTTCACATCCTGCTCAAGATGCTACTGCTAATCTCTGACATTGCACAAGATAAGGCTGTCAAGTAGCCACAATTTCTGAGTGAATGAAATACGAGAGAGAGTGGGAAGGAATGAACTGTGATGATTGACAGGCACTCAGAGTGGGAAGAAACTTGAGAATGGGTGAAATGCTTGCACTGACAAGTAGATATAGAGCCCATTCCCAAATTACGGTCTTGGTGTAAAGACTTTAGACCTGGGTTTAAAACATTTGGGTAAAAATGACCAATAAGTCAATGTTTCTCAAGTCCTGGAAGGGCAAGACTTTAGTATACTAATTTTGTAGCTGTAAACAGCTCCTGGCATAAGGCAGGTGTTCAGTCCATCTATTACATTAAATTTCGATTTTCTCTCTGGGACTCAGCTCACTGAGTTAGTTCAGGCCTGCTGGTTTCTGATGATGTTAAATATAATTTTCCTTTGAAAACTATGGTGACCTTTGAGAGGAAGGATTATGACTAATTTACAATTTGTTATAATAAATGTGTCACACTTATAACCAGGAAACAACAGTAATGTTTTGAAAGGTGTGTCTCTTGTTCTCCCTTCAAGCAATTTTTTTTTTAAGAAGAAAAAAGGAGAATTTCATCCAAGTCAAATTGAGGATTAGAACCCAGCAAGCAGATTACCAGGATGCTCTGAGAACTGTTCTGCCAGTTAGAAGTCAAAGGCACAGTCATAAATGTAGAAAGGACGGGAGGTTGAAGGTGTTGTCTTTCATAGTGACTAAAATGAATCATCTCCATTTGGCAAGGGAGGACAACGAGAAAGGTTGAAGTCTTTGGACCTAATGCTTCCAAAAGTTGAAGCCAGTATAGTACCTGGCATACAGTAAGTGTTCATCAATAACTGTCGAATGAATGAATGAATATGAGGGAAGTTGGTGAAGCTTATTATCTCATTCATTCATTCATTGCCTCTTGTAAAGATCTCTCCATTTAAAGAATTCCTCCTGTGGTCTATGGGGAAAGGTTGGGTGAGTCAGGAGCAGTGTCCAGGCAGGTTGTGTGACCTACCCAGGTCACTCTACAGGTTGGGAGGCCAGCCAGCAGAGCCAGAGCTAAATTCAGAGCCCTGTGCTCCACCAGGTCCTGTAGGTCCTCAGCCAATCAGGGTGGTGCATTGTGGTAGATTGTACACATGTTGCTTTCCATGAACACTGATGCTGTTTGGAGCATAAGGCTGCCTTGAACAGATCTCAACTACATGGAACAAAAGTAACTTTGAGAAAAAAATTCCTCACACACTCACACCCTTCCTGCCTGCCCTGTTGTGATTTTGCACCAAGGGTGCATTTTAATTGATGAAATGTGCTACACAGCCCAACCAAATTGAAAAGTAGCAACCTTCACTTACCATTTGGAGATGTGACGGAAGTGCCAGAAGTTAGACTCTGAGGACTAAATGAAATAACAGAAGCTCCCTATCCTCTCTTGAAGAAGCGCATTAGTTTTTGCTTTCTCACATTCTGTTTGCTGTGGCCCACAGCCAAAAATGGCAACAGCAAAGATAATAAGTGAGAGTTAAAAATATGTGCAGAGTGGCTGGGCTGCATGGGACCCCAGGCAGCTGGAGGAGTGGCTCAGGTAGGGAGAAGCTGGGAGGGAGACAGGAGGGGAAAGAGGGACAGGGAAGTGGGGTGGAGACAGACTTGGAGAGACAGAGAGAGACACCTACATAGAGAGAGACACAGACAGAGAGATGGGGAGATAGAAGCAGGGCAACAGAGAACCAGAGAGGGACAGACAGAGAGGACAGAAACATGAGAGCATGTGGGAGAGAAGTATACACACGCTCAGGGATAGAAGGATATACACTGAGAGGTAGAAAGAGAGAAAAAGAGAGAGAAGGAGTGGGGAAGAAAGGTGGGTAGGGAGGGAGAGACAGAGAGAGAGAGAGAGATGGGCGATTGAATCTGCTCTGAGCAATCATCTATACCAAACAGGGCTGGGTCAAAATCAAGACTATGCAGTGGGGAGGAGCTGGGGCAGTCAACCCCATCAAGATGTTCCCTTCTCACACTCTGCTCAGGGCAGCAGTTAGATGCAAAGGGAAATAAACTTAATGTGAATTACAAAGGCAGCCATGAGACTGACAAGCAGGAGAGGGATTCCCTCTTGTCATCAAATGACAAGTTACAGAGTGGTCCCTCTGATCCCAGCCCCCAGTTACCAGCCAAGCTGAGCACCCTCATGCTCACCCTATTTTATCACGTAATTCCTGTATCCCCAGCCCTAGCACCAGACCTGGATGGCACAGAAGCTTGCTGAGTATGTGCCGGTGGACATAGGTGATTGTGGCACCTCGTTCTCACTCAAAGCTTTTCCTTGACACCATGTAGTCCTCTCCTCTTTTCAGCGAACTGCTGAGAACCTACTGTGTGTCAGACACCGGTGAATGGACACAATCTCTTTCAAAGAACTTTCATTTTACTGGGAGAGACAGACTAGGACATCAGCAACTCTACCCCAAGCAGCGCACTGGGGCCCAGCCAGACCAACGTGGGCCACACTTGAAGGAGTGTTACGTGGACAAATCTTTGACAAATGCCACAGTGTGCTTGCAGACTAGGGTCTGAAAGGAAATATCAGAGAGCAAAGAAAGACAAGGAAAAGACAAGGAGAAGAAGCTAGCCTTTACTCTTGGGCTAGGCACTGTCTCATTTTATTTCATTGAATCTACACAGAATAACCTTAGCAGGTGGCCATTTTATCATCACTTTTTTTTTTCCCTTTGGTAGATATGAAAATGTAAGTTCAGAGAGGTTAAGGAACCATTCCATATTCCCTCAGCTATACAGTGACAGAGTCACTAGCTCTGGTGAGTCTTTCTACTGCCCCCCAGGACCCCCTCCATTCCTTCCAAGGCCCCGTGAGATTTCCCATCCTCCCAGGAGACAAAGGGCTGCCTTTAACACTAAGGCAGGTCCAGAGCTGGCTGCCACCCACCCCTCCATAAATGTATTTTTCAACAATGAGGTTTTCTCTGCAAGTTAGTGATTTTATGGCTCTTAGCAAAAATCTGTGACACCAGATGTTAAATGCAGCAGGAGAAAGTTATTTTCATCAGTGAAATCTTGCACAGTGCACTGAGTCTGGTCACATATCTGACTCCAGGCGATGTACGATCTGATTTCTGTTCACAGCAAAGGGCTCAGCAAGGGCTGATGGAGACGTGAGCGGCTGTTTGGGTTTCTGGGTGTCGGGAAAGGGGGCAGCTCAGTTTTCTCTTGTGACTTGACTGGTAAACAACACCTGGCTTGTCTGTGGGACCAGCCCCCGGACCAGAAACCGCCCCCATACCTTGCCAGGGCCTTGACAATGGCCTGCCAGGGACTGTCCACACTCTGGCCATCATTCCCTGGAGTCTCAGAGGGTTGTGTCCTGCTGATCCCTCCGCTATTTCACTTCTGTCTTCTCTCACCAATGCATTCAATCCTGACTAGGTTCCTGGGTCAACCCTCTGAACCCCATGAAACTGCCATTTTCTTGGTAGGTAAACAATAGCCAAATATTGGCAGTTACATAACATTTGTGCTAGTATATTGACAACCTTAGTATTGTATCCAGAGTCCTTTCTTCCATGTAAATTAGGGTGCTGTTTGTACCTAGATCATAGGGCTGTTGGAACACTAAATTAGATCATGTTTGTGGAGCACTGAGAATATGCTTGGAACATAGTCAGTGTCCAACAAACAGAAGCCAGTGTTGGGATGTTACTATTGTTCCAGGCTCCTTACCCTGTCTGTTCCCAGAGAGAGTCTTGCCTGATGCTTATTTGTTCCTTTCTCATAACTTGGGCCTGCCTGATACTTTGGCCCAGATGCCAGGTCCTCGCCACCAAAGCATGTATCTTTAGTCCCTGCCTGCCTGTCATTGCCTGGGTCCAGGTGGTGCCTTCATGGTCTGATTGCCCCAGGATGGCCAGCCTCTGGGGCAGAGTTAGTTCTCTAAGCCCTGTGATCACTAAGTCTTAGGTTTGCTTTCCACTGCATCTAGAAGCAATGAGATAGCGGTGTGTTCTGGGGGCCCCAGGGACTGCTCAGGCTGGGCAGTTCTGTAAACTTAGAAACTGATATCTGTTCTTAAACTCAGAATGGAGCAGGGTTGTGGGTGCATTCCTACTAGCCTGGCTTCCAAGAGACCAGTTCATGAGCTGAGCCAATTTATTCATTTTCAATGAGAAACAGAACTGCTGAAGGGGCAGGAATGTTGGGGTCAGAACATGCTCTCCCGGTAGGAAATCTGCAGGGAAACTTTATGGGCTATTTGGTGAAGAGTGAATCTGAGAAAAGGAGGCCAAGCATCTTGACATGTTGAGGAATCCTCTGCCTACAGCAGAGTGCCCTCTCCCGCCCAGCTGCCAACTTGAGTCAGTGGTTACCCCCCTGACTTTCTCTTGATCAGGGCCAGGTGAAAGGAGCCATTTGGTAAAGGATCTATCTGCAATGCAGCAGACCCAGGTTCAATCCCTGGGTTGGGAAGATCCCCTGAAGAACGGAATACCCACTCCAATATTCTTGTGTGGAGAAATGGAGAAAACAGAGGAGCCTGGTGGGCTACAGTCCATGGGGTTGCAAAGAGTCAGATGTGACTTTTTTTTTCTTTTTTCTTCCCTCTAGGTTTTTTTTCCTATTCCACTATGACCCCTCCCCTTTGGTGAAGACCATCTTTCCATGGGGTCACAAAGAGTTGGACATGACTTTGCAACTGAACAATAACGAACAACAGCATCTTTCATCACATATAGCAATATCATCTGCTGCTATTAAGGGGCTTACATAACTCAATGAAGCTATGAGCTATGCTGTGCAGGACCACCCAAGACAGAGGGGTCATAGCACCAAGATGGGGGGGGGGGGAGGCCATAGCAGAGTTCTGACAAAATGTGATCCACAGGAGGAGGGAATGGTAAACCACCCCAGGATACTTGCCGTGAGAACCTCATAAACTATAAAAAAACCAGCTATTAGCTCCTTGAAATACAATTAATCTCTATTATGCCTTCCTGTGAGATTATCCAAATCATATTCAGTTCAATTCACTTCAATGACAAATATTTATTGTACACCTACTATATGCTAGTAGGCCTGCCTAAGATTCTCTGTGTCATATTAAATTCAGTCTCTTCAGCTACATTTGATTTAACAAGTACTTATTGAGTTAGGTACTGTACTAACTGGGGCCACAGCAAGCAGACCCCAGGGCTATATTGGTGGACAGTATATATGCCATCCTTACCTGGAGGTCTAGTTAGCGGAACTAGGCAGGTGAAGAGTCAATTACAAAACAGTGTAGAAAGGTTAAGATAGCAAAATACAAAGTGCAGGGGAGTCATAGGAAAGGCATCTAATTTACATTTAAGGTTTCAGGGAGGGCTTCCTGGAAAATGTGCCATCTGTCGTGGGGCCTGAAAGATCAATAGAGGAAAGTGTGCACAAGTGCGTGTGTTTGGGCATGTGTGTACACGTGTGTTTGCATATGTATTATTTTTGTGTGTATGTGTATGCACACCTGTGCAGGTGTATGTGTACAATTATGTGCACAAGTGTGTGTGTGTTTGTGTAGCACAGCAAGATCTCGCAGACTGTGTTAAGGATGGAGGACTTTGTCCTCACAGCGATGGGAAGTAATTGGAAAGTCATAAGCAGGCTGTGAAGTAATCCTATTTGTGGTTTAGGAAGATCACTCAGACTACAGTGGGAGCTTGGTAGGATTTTCAGTGTCCTTCACTAATACTTTTCTAGATATGTGTCTCAATTTCTGGTTACACATGATTAAATGTTCCTTATAAATTATGGATTTTCTAGATCATTATTTTCAAGTTTCTGATGGATTAGGGTGTGGGTTGGGGAACACTCTTTGTCACGAATGGAACACATCCCTGTTGCTTCTCTCTTCCTGCCTGGAGTTGCTAGAAGTGACCCATGATACCTTACAACACCTGAGACTAGTGATAAAATGTGGAATGATGCTCACACAGAAGAAGAGGTCTTTTCATTAGTGTTAAACACTCTTCTGGAGGAAGGAACTGTTGTAAAGACATTAAAGGTGAGAATCATGAACTGCATTTGTTTGTTTAGGTCACTAACTGATTGCCGTGCTACGGAGCAGTCCAGTGGATGAACGCAGGCAACATCATTGATGACTTCATTAGTGGGAAAGGCTCTGGGGAGGGACAGAGATAATCCTGTTAGGGAAATCAGCCTGTTCTAATTGACTTAGGAGGAGTGGGAGCAGAGGGGCCCCATTTCTTCTCCCTCACTTGCCATCAGCAGATTGAGAGGAAGCAAAGCCTGGCGGCTCTGCCTGCACCTAGGTGTCCTTTGCCAAGAGGAGTCCGAGGGGCCTGAGCTGTCATGCACCGTGACCTGCCTTCTGGGGGCTTTCACAGTGAGGTGGGGGGAGAGGGAGCAAAATGGACCTTCTTGATACTTACAGAGATGCTCTTCGTGGTAGTCCTGGTTCTAACACATGCAAGGGGGCTTTGCCTAAATTTCCCATGTTTTGCCTTTTATCCATGAAAAATCACATGCTTGTGTACTTGAGGTACATGGAAAACAAGGGGTGCAGTCCTGATGGGGCAGCCCTTACAATTTTAGAAAACAGGTGGATTTGTGATTCATCCAGCTCCTTGGCTGTATGGGTCTCTGTCTGTAGGTTTCTCTTCCTGCCACTCATTCTCTCGGTGGATATTCTCCCTTTCCTCTTTGTTCCTTTCCTTTCTCCCCCTTCCCTCCCTCCTTCCTCTCTCTTTCCTTTCTATTTTCCCCCTCTTTCCCTCTTTCCTTCCTCTCACTTTCTCTTTCTTTCTTGAAAGATCAGTAAATTGCAACTTAAACTCATTCCATAAACATTTCTAGAACACCAACTATGGGCTATTACAATGGTGCCTCCCAAAACGTGGAAGACACAGGCCATACTGTCAAAGGCAACTGCTAAGAGTTCTTCTGTAAGGCGCAATGTTCTGAGGGTCATAAGAGAGTGGGGGAGGGCACTTAATGAGCAATTACTATTGACCAGCTGCTTTACACACATTATTTCTTTTAATCCTTATGAAAACTATTTGAAGTAGGAATTTTAATCCCTATTGTATTTACAAGGAAGTGAGATTCAGGGGAGGTAAATAACTTGCTCAGTATCACAGATGTTGACTATGACCCCAAGTCCATTTGATTCTGAATTCATATTTACTTGACTAGTGTTTCAAAGTATAAAGAGAACACGTCAAGCTTTTGTCAGTAGAATGGGGCTCTCAGTAAAGGGCTTTCCCAGTGGCTTAGTAGTAAAGAATCTGCCTGCAATGCAAGAGATGCAGCAGGAGCCTTGGGGTCGATCCCTGGTTGGGAAGTCCTCTGGAGAAGGAAATGGCAACCCACTCCAATATTCTTGCCTGGAAAATCCCCTGAATAGAACAAGCTGGTGGGCTACAATTCATGGGATCACAAAAGAGTCAGACACGACTTAGAGACCAGTAAAGGATTCACAGATAAGTTATATGGGAGATGGATATTGAAGAAATAATAAGATACTATTTTAATTTTTTTAAAGTAGAATTTTATAGTGGGATAAGATTTTTAAATAGAGAGAGAAAGGGAACAAGGAAATTTTTTACCTGCATATTAAATGAGAGCAATATCAGAGGCAGACATTTACTCTGCAAATGGGTTTGTTGGGAAGCGGCAAGATGTATTGGTGGGGGAAATAGGCTTTGAAATCACCCAAACCTGGATTTGAGACCCAACTCCATTAACTCACTAGCTTACAAGTGTGATCTTTTGCAAAATAACCATTCTGAGGCTCAGTTTTTGCATGTATAAAATGGGACTAGTAATATCTATAGTAGTACCTGTGAAGATTAAATGAGCACATGTTTATAACATGCCTGGTACATGGCACATCTACTGTATGGGCCTTTGATCCAAGTTAGGATAAGATAAGCAGCTTATCTTAAGATAAACGGCTACCTGTTGGGGTAAAGTCAGCAGGCCCAGAAGTGAGGGAATTTCAAGACTCCTCTGGAGGTGGGTGATGACTCTCAGAGGCAAACACCATTGCCTCTAATGACACACCACTTGGCCACATCTGGGAACATAACTATTTTCACCTTTTATTGTCTTGTTAGTAAAAGTTTTTATAGACTTCTGTTCCCTAAGAAGACCATTTTGGAGGCATTTATTATTTCTGATGCTAGCTCAGAGGCTGGCTCGCTTCTCTCCACATCTGTAGTATGATATGTGAGGCCAGGGTTTCCCTGATAGCTCAGTTGGTAAAGAATCCACCTACAATACAGGAGACCCCAGTTCGATTCCTGGGTTGGGAAGATCTGCTGGAGAAGGGGCAGGCTACCCACTCCAGTATTCTTGGGGTTCTCTTGTGGCTCAGCTGGTAAAGAATCTGCCTGCAATGTGGGAGAACTGGGTTTGATCCCTGGGTTGGGAAGATCCCCTGGAGAAGGGAAAGGTTACCCACTCCAGTGTTCTAGCCTGGAGAATTCCATGGACTGTGTACTCTGTGGGGTCTCAAAGAGTCAGAAATGATTGAGTGACTTTCACTTTTCATGTGAGGCCAAGGGGAGCCCTGTGGTGAGTACATTAAAATGCTTTGGTCTGTGGAGGCCAGTTTGATATGTGCAGCAGAAGACCTGTGATGCTTAAAAAGTCTAAGATCCAAAAACTCTGAGGAAATGGGTCTCTGGGACTCAGGAAGATGCAGCCTCATAAAATCCTGGACTAGTGCCCTGGAGTCCAGGGTCTTGGGACAAAGGGTCAATGCAGAAAAGATGTGGCAAGCCCTGGAAAAGCTGCAGACATGAAACATTACTGTGAAGATGAGCTTCTTTGTGTGTGTGTGTGTGTGTGTATGTGTGCGTGCACACATGTGTGTGCATGCTCCATAGTGTCTGACTCTTTGCATCCCCATGGACTGTAACCCACCAGGCCCCTCTGTCCCTGGAATTCTCCAGGCAAGAATACTGGAGTGAGTAGCTGTTTCCTATTCCAGGGGATCTTCCTGATTTAGGGACTGAACCCATGTCTTCCTCGTCTCCTGCATTGCAGGCAGATTCTTTACCTGCTGAGCCATCAGGGGTCAGTTTCTTTATCCAAGACCAAACTTCCCAGGAGAACGGTGCTTCACACACAGAAAAACCAGACTGTGCACCTTTCTTAACCTCCCTTCAGCTTCCATTCATGCTATGGCTTTAGTGCGTGGTCTGCCTGTTCCACACTCTCCTTTCCCATCTGACCTCATCTCCTACTAGTCTCCCCTTTGTCTGCTCTTGTCCTAGCACTCTGATCTCCCTTACCTGATTTTTATTTTTCTTATTTACTTAACATATTACTAAGTTACAGTGTTAATTAGTTGTATTGTTGTTGTTCAGCTGCTCAGTTGTGGCTGATTCTTTGAGACCCCATGAACTGCAGCACACCAGGCTTCCCTTTCCTTCACCATCTTCTGGAGCTTGCTCAAACTCATGTCCACTGAGTCGGTGATGCCATCCAACCATCTCATCCTCTGTTTTCTCCCCTTCTCCTCTTGCTCTCAATCTTTCCCAGCATCAGGGTCTTTTCTAATGAGTCAGCTCTTCTCATCAGGTGGCCAAAGTATTGGAGCTTCAGCTTCAGCATCAGTCCTTCCAATGAATATTCAGGGTTGATTTCCTTTAAGATTCACTGGTTTGATCTCCTTGCAGTCCAAGAGACTCTCAAGAGTATTCTCCAACACCACAATTCAAAAGCATCAATTCTTTGGCACTCAGCCTTCCTTGTGGTCTACCTCTCACATCAGTACATGACTACTGGAAATACTATAGCTTTGACTACACAGACCTCTGTTGGCAAAGTTATATCTCTGCTTTTTAATATGCTGTCTAGGTTTGTCATAGCTTTTCTTCCAAGGATCAAGCATCTTTTAATTTTGTGGCTGCAGTCACTGTCTGCAGTGATTTTGGAGCCCAAGAAAATAAAATATGTAGCTGTTTCATCTTTTCCCCATTTGCCATGCTCTATTACGTAGTTGTAATTCTGTTAGAGTATTACTTTAACATTCCTATGGGCCATCATGAGAAATGCTGGACTAGAAGAAACACAAACTGGAATCAAGATTGCCGGGAGAAATATCAATAACCTCAGATATGCAGATGACACCACCCTTATGGCAGAAAGTGAAGAGGAACTAAAAAGCCTCTTGATGAAAGTGAAAGTGGAGAGTGAAAAAGTTGGCTTAAAGCTCAACATTCAGAAAACGAAGATCATGGCATCCGGTCCCATCACTTCATGGCAAATAGATGGGGAAACAGTGCAAACAGTGTCAGACTTTATTTTTCTGGGCTCCAAAATCACTGCAGATGGTGACTGCAGCCATGAAATTAAAAGACACTTACTCCTTGGAGGGAAAGTTATGACCAACCTAGACAGCATATTCAAAAGCAGAGACATGACTTTGCCAACGAAGGTTCGTCTAGTCAAGGCTATGGTTTTTCCTGTGGTCATGTATGGATGTGAGAGTTGGACTGTGAAGAAGGCTGAGTGCCGAAGAATTGATGCTTTTGAACTGTAGTGTTGGAGAAGACTCTTGAGAGTCCCTTGGACTGCAAGGAGATCCAATCAGTCCATTCTGAAGGAGATCAGCCCTGGGATTTCTTTGAAAGTACTGATGCTAAAGCTGAAACTCCAGTACTTTGGCCACCTCATGCAAAGAGTTGACTCATTGGAAAAGACTGTGATGCTGGGAGGGATTGGGGGCAGGAGGAGAAGGGGACGACAGAGGATGAGACGGCTGGATGGCGTCACTGACTCGATGGACGTGAGTCTCAGTGAACTCCAGGAGTTGGTGATGGACAGGGAGGCCTGGCGTGCTGCGATTCATGGGGTCGCAAAGAGTTGGACACGACTGAGCGACTGATCTGATGGGCCAAATTCATATGTTGAAGTTCTAACCCCTAGTCTCTTAGAAGGTGACCTTATTTGGAAATGGGGTCTTTACAGAGGTAATCAAGTTAAAATGAGGTCAGTCAGATAGGCCTTAACCTAACGTGACTGGTGTCCTTAAGAAAGGCAAAATATAAACAGTATACATCGAGGTACACATGGAAGAAAGATGATGCGAAGAGATACAGGGAGCAGACAGCCACTGGGAAGCCAAGGACAGAGGCCTGGAGCTCACCCTTCCCTTGCAGTCTTTGGAAGGGCCCCACCCAGCACACATGTTGATCTCAGACTTCCAGCCTCCAGGTGAGACAATGCATGCTTGTTGTCCCTACCACCCAAGTTGTGATACATAGTCATAACAACCCTAGGAACTAATACACAAAATCTCTATAATTTACATTTTCAAAATGAAATTTATTCTGTGTCTCCCTCTGCTAAAATATAAGCTACACAATCCCAAAGCAGGGATTTTTTTTTTTTTTTTCCTGTTTTGTTCTTGGCCATTAACCCCAGGACCAGAAAAATGTCTGGCATGTAGTTGCTGTTCAATAAATGTTTATTGAGTAAACCTTTCAGAAGACAGAGAATGAACAAGCTTGGTCTCAGAGTGCCCATATGAAGAATGGCATGGTGAAGGGCAGGTCTCTGCCATTCTGTTTGGTTCTCCTGTGCAGGAGTGAGCAGCCTCAGGCCACGGGTGCTGTCTTCATTACGAGCAGGTTTTGGAAACCTGAGCCATTCTGCAGAGGACCTTTGGGGATGAAGGAGCAGCCCTCAGCAGTGTTCAGAGAGAGTAGCTCCAGATGGAGCGTTTAGCACATGGCTCGGGATCCAGTTACACACCAGTGCACAGCCGTGGGCACTAACAAGGCCCAACAGGCTGATGGGCTGTCCTGGGGTATGGCCGTGTCAGGAAGAGGTTCCCAATAAGGAGCTTATTTTCTTAATGGTGAGCTTGGTGGGGGTTGGCTGTGAGGGAAGGTTGGTTGGAACAATGTGTGCTAGGTGGGGGCTCATACGGAATTTCTGGGCTCCCTAGCCATCCTCCAAAGGAGAAGTACTTTCCCTTTTTGCAGGCTGAAGCACTGAACAATTTCCCAGACACTCAAAAGGCTTGCTTTCTTTTTCCCTGGCTCTTCTCTCTCTAGCTAACTCAGTGAAGACATGAAGTGAAGTCTGAGTGTCTAGAACAGTGTTTATGGAGCACCTACTGTGTAGCAGGTGTATTCCAGCAGGAGAGACAAAGAAATTTTAGAGATATACATTAGCAAGGTGTCATGAAAATGGCATTAAGGGAAATGAAGTAAAGTGATGAGGAGTAAGTGCTCAGCACAGGGTCTGACTTAGAGTAAGCACTAAAGAATGGAAGTGTCTTTTTTTTGTCTTTTTAACTGGCTTTTAATGGAATTAACAACCTAGGGTGGAGGGCAGAACATACTAGATAAAAGACAAGTTGTCTCTTGGTGTTTCCTGATGACGATGGCAGTTATGTGTCAGAGGGTTTCAGAGGAGGAAGAAGTCAAGGGGACAGGAGTGGGCCCTGAGGCTGAGAGGCATTCTAGAAAGGGGAGATGGAGGGAGGTTGGTTGAGGCTGAAGCCTGTGAGGGTAGCAGGGACAAAACCCGGTTGTGGGAAGAAGTGTGTGACTTTGGGAGGCCCTCAAGCAAAGCTTGAGACCAGGGAGGTAGGGGCCAGGCTCTGTGATGAGAACTTTGTGTTCATTATTATTTTTTTTTAAATCACTTGCTTCTAGGGGCTAAGTTCATTTATCATCTTCATTCTATAGGTGAAAAGATGGAGGCCCAGAGAGGGAACTTGGCCAAGGTTTCATAGATTGTAGGAGGCACTGCTGCTGCTGCTGCTAAGTCGCTTCAGTCGTGTCTGACTCTGTGCGACCCCATAGATGGCAGCCCACCAGGCTACCCCGTCCCTGGGATTCTCCAGGCAAGAACACTGGAGTGGGTTGCCATTTCCTTCTCCAATGCATGAAAGTGAAAAGTGAAGGTGAAGTCGCTCAGTTGTGTCCAACTCTTCGCAACCCCATGGACTGCAGCCTACCAGGCTCCTCCATCCATGGGATTTCCCAGGCAAGAGTACTGGAGTGGGGTGCCATTGCCTTCTCCTGTAGGAGGCACAGTGGTGCTTAATTGGACCAACTTGATTCTAAAGCTTATACTTTCACCCATGATCCCAACTGTCCACTCCATTCTCCTCAGAAAGGAGTGGCTACCTCTTTTCTGCCAAGTATCCTTCAGGGTATGGGGATACCGTCTCTTTACCTGGCAATGTAATTCCTTCTAGGGAGGGCAAAGCACTTTTCTAGGGGTTGTTTCATATACCTTTACGTTGTCCCTGTGATGGACAGTTGCACCTTCACTAAGACTAAACGAATATTTGTCAGTGTGTACCAGTGTCTTACAAGTGCTGTAACAAGAACCACAAACTGTGTGGCTTTTAAAACAACAGAAATGTATTGCCTCATGGTTCTGGAGGCTAAACTTCTCAAAGTGTGGTCAGGGCCCTGATCCCTCTGAGACAAGTAGGGGAGGATCTTTCTTTGGCTCTTCCTGGCTCCTGGCACCGTCTTTGATGTTCTCTGTCCTGGAGGCGCATCACTCTAATTGCTGTCTCCCTCTTCACAAAGTGTTCTGCCTGTTCTCTTCTGTCTTTATAAGGTGTCTTTTTCTTCTTACAAGGATACAAGTCATATTGGATTAGGATCCACCCCAATGGCTTAACTTGATTACATCTGTAGGGGCTCTATTTACAAATAAGTCACATTTACATGCACAAAGGGGTTGGAACTTCAACATATGTTTTGGGGGGCACAATTAAACCCATAATAGGGTACATTTGTCAAGGTCCACTTCTGGCTGGGACTTCAAATTGGACTAGATTTTGAGTTTTTATACTTCTAGCACTTTCTTAGAAGTGGCTCCTTGCTTTCTTCCAAATTCTCTGTGTTCTTTCTTACCTCCCTGCTTTTGTTGATCTAATTCACCATTGGGATTGTCTTCCTCCCTTTGTGCTAGAATTTTTCTCCTTCTTTAAGTCTACTATCTCTACAAATTGTCCTTGTCTAGCCCAGCTGCTTAATTTTCTAAACCCTACAAAAATTAGGGTCATATTGCAGTTAGATGGACGATTTTATAGTTTGTTGATTCCTGCTTGCCTCTTGGTCTTATTTGCCGGGTATAAACTCGGATTCTCAGAGATGGAGGTTAACTATGACTTTGTTGCTCTAGGGTTGGATGTAGGGTTAACATTGCAACTCTCCACAAATCCTTTCTGGAGGAATGATGTCCATTTGTTTTAGATTCTAATTGATCCCTTGGAATAACATGATCTTTCACCCTAGTGACTTGGAGGGCTGAGCAGGGGTCTGGTGAGGCTGATGCTTACAGGGAGCCAAGCTGTGCCAGGCCTCCCATTCAGTACTTTTTTTTTTTTTTTCCCCTTTTGCAAGATTTGACTCATCTGGATAATTGCCTTAACTTTCCACCTGACTTAGCCTGTGTCCACCCAGACAATATTGCTAGAGATTTGGTTAATCTAAGGACTGGTAGACTGGAAGCTAAAATGATTACAGAATAGAGCAAGCCCAAGTGGAAAATCTAAGGGCCTCTTTGTTCCGGGTGTCCTCAGAGAGGCTCCACCCTGGGGGATCACGTTGCAGGCTCCACTCCTGGATGGCAGAAAGCCTCTTTCTCCTCCCCAAAGGCTGGCAAGGGCCCTGAACACTGTCATTCTGTCCCTGACAGCTGTTTACCTTACTGACAGTGCATCCTCTACGGGGCCTTGCTGTCTGCTTCCCCTCCCTAAGTGCTTCTCCTGAGACTTCCCAGGGATGGCAGTGGAACAGGATTGAGAGCACAGATGCTTCCTTCTCTTTGTTTTTGGAAATGACTGTTCTGGTGTTTGTGACACCCAAGGAAGTTGGCAAGAAATTAAAAATTTGAATCTGAGATTTTTAGGCTGGATGAATTTTCCCAAATGCATCTTGTTTGTGGAGGGAAAGTGAGGCATCAAGAAATGAAGCTAAATGGAGAAGGTGTGGAGAAAAGGGAATCTTTCTACACTGTTGATGGGAATGTAAATTATTTTAGCCATTATGGAAAAACAGTTTGGAAGTTCCCTAACAAACTAAAATTGGAGTTGACATATAACCCAGAAATCCCACTCCTGAGCATATATCCAGAGAAAACTATTATTCAAAATGATATATGTACTCCTATGTTCATAGCATCACTATTTACAAGAGCCAAGACGTGGAAGCGACCAAGTGTCCATCGACAGATGAATGGATAAAGAAGATGTACATATATACAATGGAATATTACTCAGTCATAAAAAGGATGAAATATTGCCATTTGCAGCAACATGAGTGGAACTAGAGATGATCATACTAAGGGAAGTAGGTCAGAGAAAGACAAACATATGGTATTGCTTATATGTAGAATCTAAAATATGATACACATGAACTTATTTACAAAACAGAAACAGACTCATAGACATAGAAAACAAATTTCTGATTACCAAAAAGGAAAGATGGTCAGAGAGGGATAATTTGCATGCATGCTCAGTTGCTCAGTGGTGTCTGACTCTGGCATGGACTGTAGCCCATCAGGCTCCTCTGTCCATGGGATTCTTTAGGCAAGAATACTGGGGTGGGTTGCCATGCCCTTCTCCAAGGGATCTTTCTGACCCTTGTGTCTCCCTGAGGTTCCAGCATTACAGGCAGATTCTTTACTACTGAGTCACCAGGGAAGCCCCTGAGGGATAATTTAGGAGTTTAGAATTATCAGATATGAATTACTATATATAAAATAGATAAACAACAAGGTTGTACTGAGAACTATACTAAATATCCTGTAATAAACCATAATGGAAAAGAATATGGAAAAGAATATATATATGAATAACTGAATCATGTTGCTGTATACTAGAACTAACCCAACACTGTAAATCAACTATATTTCAATTAAAAAAAGAAATGAAGCTACAGATATACTTTGTGAGGATTAGGTGACAAATCTGAGATTAGGACACAGGTCTCCCATCCATTCCAGGCACTGTTTGCTCTCCCAGGTTGTCTTGGTAACCATCAAGCCAAGGACCCAGGCAGGACTCTGCCCTATAAAAGCAATCTGGGGAGAGTTTTTTCACCCCTGTGTATAGAATTAAATCAATTCGAGCTGGTCTCTGCTCACCTCATCCGCCTCACCACGCACCTTTCCTCCCCTTGTTAACAAAACCATCCTGGCTGCCTCTCATTTCCAAGCACCTTCCCACCCCTCAGCCTTCAGACATAACTCTTCCCACAGTCTGGCATAATCTTGCCCTGGATTATACCAACTCCTTCTTTAAGTCACAGCTTAAATGTCACTTCCTCAGGGCAGTCTTCCTTGAGCTCTTTCATCTAGATAACACTCCCCATTAACTGCTCTCACAGGACTATGAATTTTCTTTCACAAACTTCTCTATTTATGTGAAGTCTGTACTCTCCTATCCCATGTAGACTATAAAGCTCATGTGTGCAGGGACCATGGCTGCCTTGCTGACTACTATATAATTTGGGCCAGGCACATAGTAGGCATCTGGTCCCATCACTTCATGATAAATAGATGGGGAACAATGGAAACAATGACATACTTTATTTTCTTGGGCTCCAAGAAATTGTGGTGACTGCAGCCATGAAATTAAAAGATGCTTACTCCTTGGAAGAAAAGCTATAACAAACCTAGACAGTGTATTAAAAAGCAGAGACATTACTTTGCTGACAAAGGTCCATATAGTCACAGCTATGGTTTTTCCAGTATTCATGTATGTATGTGAGAGCTGGACAATAAAAAAGGCTGAGCTCCAAAGAATTGATACTTTTGAACTGTGGTGCTGGAGAAGACTCTTGAGAGTCCCTTGGACAGCAAGGAGATCAAACCAGTCATTTCTAAAAGAAATCAACCTTGAATATTCATTGGAAGGACTGATGCTGAAGCTGAAGCTCCAATACTTTGGCCATCTGATGCAAAGAAGACTCATTGGAAAAGACCCTGATGCTGGGGAAAGATTGAAGGTGGGAGGAGAAGGGGGTGACAGAGGATGAGATGATTGGATGGCATCACCTACTCAATGGGAGTGAGTTTGAGCAAACTCTGGGAGATAGTGAAGGACAGGGAAGCCTGGTGTGCTGCAGTTCATGGGGTTGCAAAGAGTTGGACAGGACTGAGCGACTGTACAACAACATAGTAGGGACTCGGTACATATTTGCCAAATGAATGAATGAATGAATGAAAAGACTGAATTTTTGGAAATGGAAGGGCCAACCTGTCCAGCTATTTGAGCTTTGTTATTGTGACCATATTATAGTGATCCTATTCAGCCACTGGGCAGTAGGCCTGTGACTTAGATATTTTTTTTATTTGAGATCTGTGAGGTTATGAAAGATTTTTTTTTTAGCAAATTTTTTTTAAAAATTATTTTTTTGGAGTATAGTTGCTTTACAATGTTGTGTTAGTTTCTGTTGCACAGCAAAGTTAATCACTACACATATGCATATATCTCCTCTTTTTTTTGATTTCCTTCCCATTTAGGTCACCACAGAGCACTGAGTAGAGTTCCCTGTGCTACACAGGCTGTGGGTCTTATTGTATTCAAGCTCTCATACAAGGCAGCTGGGGCTCAGAGAAGGTAAGTCTGCCTAAGGTCACCCACGTTGTAAGTGGCTGAGCCCTGGCTGGAATGTAAGGGTGCCTGGCTCCAAAACTGAAGTGTTTGCATCCTGCTCGGCTACCTCCCTTGCCCATCAGAAACCTCTGTGTCTCAGGGTTGTCACCCTGTCCCCTTTGTGCATCAGGTAGGTCTAGCTGGCTTTCCCAGGATTGCACTCATCTTGGTGGAAGAGCCAGGTCTTGACAGAACTTTGCTGACTCTTCAATCAGGGCCTTTGCTCCAGCTCTGCACTCAGCAACCCACTCAGATACACTCTCTTTGGGGTCACAAGGCTTCTGGGGCACATGCTAGCAGAGCCTTGGGCCATGTGGGGTAAAATAGAAACCATTACAACATCCATTTACCATAAATCCTGTTTTTTATTTTATTCTAGTAATGGGGAACAAAGCTCGTTTCACCAGAATGTTTTCCTGGTGCCAGGGCCCCCAGCGAAAACCCCGTTTTCATTTGCACTTAGTTAAGTGGAGGCAGTTGAAACACCCTAATTACTAAGCTGGTGGGTCCCACTGACACCTGTAAGACATTTGGTGTAGTGCAGGAAGTAAGGCTTCCTTTCCAGTTTACATCACCATTTAATCTAATTATTCCTTCCAGTGTAGCTTTCACATATTCCATCAAAGAAGAGATTGCTCATTTCCTTGAGAAACTGTATACATTCACCATAATGCTATTTTGTCCCCCTCTCATAAGTAATCTGAGATTTCCTAACCTTCTTCCCCTACTGTATTCCCTGGTTCATGTATAAACTTGGAAGAAATTTCTTGACAGAGAAGTCAAGAGGGTCTCACCTGTGGGAATAGCATTTACATTTTGGGGAACTTGAGAACTCAAAGCAGCCTTTCATGTCCTTTGCATTAAGTCCCTTGTTTTCTAACTGAGGAAACTGAGGCCCAGATGGAGGACACCCATCACTCAATGAACTCTTCCTGAACTGCTATGTGTCAGCCTCCAGGTAGAAGTAGCCCCTGCCCTCAAGGAGCTTGTGTCCAGAGGAAAAGAGGGAAATGACTGTCATTGAAAACAGTGAACTGGGACTTCACTGGTAGTCCAGTGAATCTGCCTTGCAATGCAGGGGTTGCAGGTTCGATCCTTGATGGGGGAACTAAGATCCCATATGCCTCGGGGCAACTAAGCGCCCACACTGCAACTGAGCCCACACTTTCCAGAGCCTGTAGGCCACAACTAGAGAATTCGTGCTCTGTGTTGAAAGATCCTGCACGCCACAACTAAGACTTGATGCAGCCAAATAAATGAATAAATAAAATATCACAATTAATAGTGAATGAATACCAAGTACACAAAGCAATGTGTAGAAGTACAGAGCTTTAAAGGGAAGATTCCATGAGTAAGTGATGCTTAAAATGAGTCGTAAAGAATGAAAAAGGATTTCCTAAGTGGAGGGTGGAGAAAGAACATTCCAGCAGGGAGGGAACGAATACATGGTTAGGGCAATGGAGAGATGGCTGGACCAGCTGGCATGGGCCAACTAAGGAAGAATGCCATCAGGAATTCTATGGTAGTCTAGTGGTTAAGAATCTGCCTGCCAATATGGGGGACACAGGTTCAATCCCTGGTCCAGGAAGATTCCACATGCTTCAGGGCAACTAAGCCTGTGTGCCACAACTACTGAGCTTGGGCTCTGGAGCCCGTGAGTCGTAACTACCAAGCCCGTGAGCCCTAGAGCCCACACTCTGCAACAAGAGAAGCCACCGCAATGAGAAGCCCATGCACTACAACTACAGAGAAGCCCCTGCTCTCCGCAACTAAAGAAAGCCTGGGTGCAGCAACGAAGACCCGGTGCAGTCAAAAATAGATACAAATAAAAAGAATGCAGTCAAGAAAAAAGCCGAGTGAGATGTGAGCCAGTCCATGAATCCGTGGAACTCATGTTAAGAACCTCTTGAGGTCATGAAGAGGCTTTCTGTTTGCCTCTTTAAGTCTGCTTTCCACCCTTTTGTACCCTGCTCTGTGGCTTAGGAGGTTGACCTCTATAAGCTACCTCGACATGTCTCCCTCACCCTCTGACTTCTGGTTGGATTTGGTCAGTAGGAGGCATCAAGGGAGATCAGAGAACATGAGAAGAGAGATCAGGGTATCCATTTCCAGGGCACCATCCTGCTGGGTGGTAGGTTGGCAAAATGCTGGCTTGTGGGAAGTCACGGTTCCTATTAGGTAGCTGTTTCTTGCAGCTTTCCCTTCACTTTTTCTTTTATGATTAGGGTGGTTACTGTGCTCCACTCTTGCCGATTTCAGGTCACTTCATGTCTCTTGTTGGTTTCACCCTCCCCTGTTCACTCCATTGCAAACAATCCCTTCATTAAACTCCCCTTCAATGACTCCATCTGAGTTTTCCATCTGCTTCCTGCAAGGTCTGTTAAAAAGGGGTCCTGCTCCAAAGAACAGCATACAAGGGAGAAAGCTCTCAAAGGAAGGACATCAGTGATGTGCATCAGTGGCTGATAAGGACCAGAGCAAGGGAGAGGCAGCTGGGGGTGCCTGGCAGGGGACCCTCTGAAGCTACGTTAAAGTCCATATGACAAAACAAGACATCTATCAACCCCTGCCAGGCCCAGAGACCTCAAAGTCATCTTATGAAAGTACCTATCAAGAGGGACTTTCCTACACACTCTTTCTAGCACCCCCACTCCCTAAATTTGATCCCACCCTGTGTCCCAACTACAAAGGGGCCAGCATCGGACTAAGCCAGATCAGGAAAATGATGGAGAAAGAGAGAGAGAGCTAAAACTTGTCACACCCAAAGCAGGGAGACATGTCACCTGCCTTCAGGAACCAGCCCAGAAGGCTGACATATTAACTGATACTGTCAAATCTCTAAATTGAATCACTGCCTAACAATTTCAGAAAAGTCATAGGATTGCTGAATTCTCATGTAAGTACAGGAGAATGATGACTGCCCCCACTACACAAATTTATAGGGATTATTGAAAATAAAAGACTCACAATTTCTTTTAGGATTACTCGCTGTTGAAGGCCTACTTGTTTGACTTACTGGTTTTATAACTTCAGGATCCTGCAAACTAAACCTCTACTGTGAACTTAACAAGTTACCTAATTCAGAGAAATAAAGATCAAAACTCAAATAAGGTACCA
Source organism: Bubalus kerabau (assembly GCF_029407905.1). Lineage (NCBI taxonomy): Eukaryota > Metazoa > Chordata > Mammalia > Artiodactyla > Bovidae > Bubalus > Bubalus kerabau. The sequence goes on from NC_073629.1 coordinate 85,195,762, forward strand.
CCTCACAGTGGCCATCATTAAAAAATCATTATTGAATGGCCATCATTAAAAAGTCTAAAAATAACAAATGTTAAAGAGGGTGTGGCAAAAGGGAACCTTCCTACACTCTGATGGGAATATAAGTGGTGCAACCACTATGGAGAACATTCTGGAGGTTCCTCAAAAAACAAAAAATAGAGTTACCATATGATCCAGCAATCCCATTTGCTGGATTCAAAAGCTTGCTGTGCTGCTGCTGCTGCTAAGTCGCTTCAGTTGTGTCTGACCCGGTGCGACCCTGTAGACGGCAGCCCATCAGGCTCCCCTGTCCCTGGGATTCTCCAGGCAAGAACACTGGAGTGGGTTGCCATTTCCTTCTCTAACGCATGGAAGTGAAAAGTGAAAGTGAAGTCGCTCAGTCATGTCTGACTCTTCGAGACCCCATGGACTGCAGCCCATCAGGCTCCTCCACCCATGGGATTTTCCAGGCAAGAGTACTGGAGTGGGGTGCCATTGCCTTCTCCGCAATGGAATGCTACTCAACCATAAAAAAGAATTCAATCATGCCATTTGCAGCAACATGGATGGATCTAGAGATTATCATACTATAAGTGAAGTCAGACAGAGAAAGTTAATACTATCTGGTATCACTTATATGTGGAATCTAATATATGACACAAATGAACTTATTTACAAAACAGAAACAGTCTCTCAGACATAGAAAACAAATTTATCATTCAGTTCAGTTCAGTTCAGTCACTCAGTCGTGTCCGATTCCTTGCAATCCCATGAATTGCAGCACGCCAGGCCTCCCTGTCCATCACCAACTCCTGGAGTTCACCCAAACTCATGTGCATCAAGTCAGTGATGCCATCCAGCCATCTCATCCTCTGTTGTCCCCTTCTCCGCCTGCTCCCAATCCCTCCCAGCATCAGAGTCTTTTTCAGTGAGTCAACTCTTTGCAGGATGTGGCCAAAGTACTGGAGTTTCAGCTTTAGCATCAGTGCTTCCAAAGAACACCCAGGACTGATCTCCTTTAGAATGGACTGGTTGGATCTCCTTGCAGTCCAAGGGACTCTCAAGAGTCTTCTCCAACACTACAGTTCAAAAGCATCAATTCTTCAGTGCTCAGCTTTCTTCACAGTTCAACTCTCACATCCATACATGACCACAGGAAAAACCATAGCCTTGACTAGACAGACCTTTGTTGGCAAAGTAACATCTTTGCTTTTTAATATGCTATCTAGGTTGGTCATAACTTCCTTCTAAGGAGTAAGCGTCTTTTAATTTCATGGCTGCAATCACAATCTGCAGTGATTTTGGAGCCCCGAAAAATAAAGTCTGACACTGTTTCCACTGTTTCCCCATCTATTTCCCATGAAGTGATGAAGTGATGGGACCAGATGCCATGATCTTCGTTTTCTGAATGTTGAGCTTTAAGCCAACTTTTTCACTCTTCTCTTTCACTTTCATCAAGAGGCTTTTTAGTTCTTCTTCACTTTCTGCCATAAGGTGGTGTCATCTGCATATCTGAGGTTATTGATATTTCTCCCGGCAATCTTGATTCTAGCTTGTGCTTCTTCCAGCCCAGTGTTTCTCATGATGTACTCTGCATATAAGCTAAATAAGCAGGGTGACAATATACAGCCTTGACGTATTCCTTTTCCTATTTGGAACCAGTCTGTTGTTCCATGTCCAGTTCTAACTGTTGCTTCCTGACCTGCATACAGGTTTCTCAAGAGGCAGGTCAGGTGGTCTGGTATTCCCATCTCTTTCAGAATTTTCCACAGTTTATTGTGATCCACACAGTCAAAGGCTTTGGCACAGTCAATAAAGCAGAAATAGATGTTTTCTGGAACTCTCTTGTTTTTTCGATGATCCAGGGGATGTTGGCAATTTCATCTCTGGCTCCTCTGCCTTTTCTAAAATTTATGGTTACCAAAGGGGAAAAGGGATAGGGGAAGGATAAATTAGGAGTTCGGGATTATCAGATACAAACTACTATGCATAGAATGGATAGGTTGCTATTGCCTTCTCCAACTGTATAGCACAGGGGACTATATTCAATATCCTAGAATAAAGTACTATGAAAAGAGTTTAAAAACCAGAAAAACAAGTTATGTAATTCACTTTGTTAAACTTGTTCGACCATAAAACCCTTTCTTGGAATCACTCCTATGTAACTGATGTTCATTGCAATGTACTTTGGAAAATATTGCCTTTGGTGCCAAATATGCAATAAGTAAGTAAATAAACAAATAAATACATTCTTCCCAGGGAGAACATGGAAACAGCTGGCTACAGCTGCTATGGTAAAGCAGTCTGCCCTCAAGCACAATTTTATCCTGATAATATAGTAGAAAAAATTGATGCTCATATGAGGAATTTATAAAAACTTATCACAGCATACTTTGAACCCCGGCATGTGGTAAAGAAGGTAAGTCATACTAACAACATGGATAGTTTGTATCCTTTAGTGAGCTCTGAGGCCAACAGCTCATGGTGAGTCCTGAGAGGAGCTTATTGGACACTAAAGAGAGAGTGTTGATAAAATAATTAATGTTATTTATCTTAGTCTGCCTCAAAATGAAATATTGTGGTCGTTCCATATATAAAGTGGTATCATAATTTTATAACATTTGAATATACTTGTCAGAATCATAGCAATAAAGCAATATGTGAAAACCAGAAAGAATAAAGAACCAGGTGGAAACTTGCCCTAGAGAGGCATTGAACTTCACTTCTGAGTGATGGTGGGCTGACAAGTGGGCCCTCTTAGAATCTCTCTGCTTGCTATCCATCAGATACTTTATAGCCATTAAATCTAAACCACACAAAATCTCTACTAGGCAGGACTTATTTTTCTTATTGTAGGATGAGAAGACAAGGCCCAGAGAGGTTACACAGCCGGTGATTGACAGAGTAGGACTTATCATTCTAATGCAAAACTCAGTGAAATGTACCTTTTCTTGGATTTGCTGCACAGCAGCACATTTTTGTTGTTGTTGTTGTTCAGTTGCTAAATTGTGTCTGATTCTTTGCGACCCCGGGGATTGCAGAACACTAGGCTTCCCTGTCCTTCACTATCTCCTGAAATTTACTCAAACTCATGTATATTGGGTCAATGGTGCCATCTAAACATCTCATCCTCTGCTGCCCTCTTCTCCTTTTGTCATCAATCTTTTCCAGCATCAGGGTCTTTTCCAATGAGTCAGCTCTTTGCATCAGGTGACCAAAGCATTGGAGCTTCAGCATCATTCCTTCCAATGAATATTCAGGGTTGATTTCCTTTAGGATTGACTGATTTGGTCTCCTTGCTGTCCAAGGGACTCTCAAGAGTCTTCTCCACCACCACAGTTTGAAAGCATCAATTCTTTGGCATTCAACCTTCTTTATGATCCGCCTCTCACATCTGTACATGAATACTGGAAAAACCAAAGGTTTAACTATAGGGACTTTTGTTGGCAAAGTGATATCTTTGCTTTTTAATACGCTCTTGAGGTTTGTTATAGCTTTTCTTCCAAGGAGCAAGCCTCTAAGACAACAATCGTAAATGTAGAGGAGACACTTGGTACCTTCCTAAAAAGCTTTAAATATGAGAGCTTTGAACACAGTAGCTCTGACCAATTTAGAAAACTAAGTGAAATAGTACTTGATGGGCATTTCTAAGGGTGTGGGCTTATAAGATGCTGGAAAAGAGGCCTTAGAATTGAGAAAACAAGTAAGGAGAAGATGATATGTATTCTAACACTTGCCAGCCTTTTGATATGGGTAGGGTTTCCTGCGGAGAAGGCAATGGCAAGCCACTCCAGTACTCTTGCCTAGAAAATCCCATGGACGGAGGAGCCTGGTAGGCTGCAGTCCATGGGGTTGCGAAGAGTTGGACGCACTTTTCACTTTCACACAATGGAGAAGGCAATGGCAACCCACTCCATTGTTCTTGCCTGGAGAATCCCAGGGATGGGGGAGCCTTGTGGACTGCCGTCTCTGGGGTCGCACAGAGTCGGACACGACTGAGCGACTTCCCTTTCACTTTTCACTTTCATGCATTGGAGAAGGAAATGGCAACCCACTCCAGTGTTCTTGCCTGGAGAATCCCAAGGACGGCAGAGCCTGGTGGGCTGCTGTCTATGGGGCTGCACAGAGTTGGACACGACTGAAGCAACTTAGCAGCAGCAGCAGCAGCAGCAGCAGGGTTTCCTTTGGTGCCCTCTCATCTCCATCTACTGCATTCAGAATCCAAAGAACTAAACATGGTGGAATTCCAGGCACTGAAATAGACAATGCAGGCATTGTTTTGGGTATTAAATCATAAAGAAGCCCCGAACTTTCTTTGTATGAGCCTAGCCTTTTGCATTCCTGTAAGGTTGTCAACTTCATCTTTCCACCCTGTAGAAGCTTCCGTTTCTGTGGTCTCATCTTATTTTACAAAAGCACATCTCAAGGCTTGGAGAACCAAGCCAAGTCAAAGAACATGTCAACTCCGTTCTCCTGTGACCATCAGGCTTGTTTGTCCCTTGACTCTTCGAGAATGCCATCGCTAGTATTTTGTTCTTTTTCTTGGATACACTGGGATGGTCTCACTGAATGAAGCTTATTTAAATAGATCATGTTTACAATCTCTCCCATTTCCCTTAACATTTTGACCTCATCTCTTACCATCCCCCCCGACTCACTGTGTTCTAGTTACAATGGCATGCTTCACCTTAGGCCTTTGCACTGGTTGTTCTTTGTTTTTCTCTGGACACTCAACTGGCTTATCACTCACCTCCCTTGGCATCTTACTCAAATGTCAACTTTTCAGACTCAGCTCTTCTGACCACCTCATTTAAATTGAATCCTTCCCTCACCCAGCACTCCCTCATCCCTCTTCTCTATTACTGTATCTGCTGGACCCAGAACAATGCCTGATACAGAGAAGATAATAACTACTTTGAATGAATGAATGAGTTCCAGCAGCCTTTGTGTTAATTGGATTTTCTGCAGCCATTCAACATTCTGAAACGCCTGGGCCTGGGTGGGGCGACCCTTGCTGTTCAAACATCTCCCATTTTATTAAGCTCCTTTCTGCTGGTCAGTCTGACAAGAAACCCTCATGAGGCCAACATAGGTAAAAAGGAAGACAGGCTTTTGGTGAGAATACTATGAGTGTAGCCCCTTTTCCCTCCTTCCCTCAGCTACCACTGACTCCTATTTGGTGAGGGTAATGATGTTCCAGGTCTTGTATCAATGCAGCCTAATGAGGCTAGAAGACAAGCATGTCCAATAAATACTCAAAAACAACCCTCTGGCCAGGTGGACTGGGCCCCCAGGTGTCATCCCTGGCCACTGGTGCCCCTGCCCCCTGGTAGCCACTGCCTGTGGACTCCCTGTGCTTGCTGGCTGGAGAAAAGACCACACTCAGTGCTCTTGCCAAGTGCGGGGTGAGAGGCAGGCTGGTGCCTTGCCCAATCCCATGACACAGGAGCCTGCTCCCCCAACTGAGGTAATTTCTTGTCACCAGGCCTGAAATCCTCACTCGAAGTCATCTTCAAACTGGTGTTCTGAAACAGGGCCAAGTCCCCAAGCCTGAGTTTCCAGGCTAGGGGAGCTGGTGTTCCCTATAAAGTACCTTTCTAAGAAAAAGAAAAAACTTACTATGGCTTGCCAGGGAGAATTAAGTGTCAATATCTTTTTTCTCCCTCTCCTTTTTTGGGGAATGGTTATTTGGATATAGACAGGAAGCTTCAGAGTCTTCTGCAAAAACGGGAAAAAAGAGAGACAGAGAAAAGAACCTCCCCTCGCAACACCCCTCAACCTCCCCTGGGAGATATTTGAGGAATAGTCAAGCAGGAGGGAAGTCTGAATGCCAAGAAAGCCGTGTTATGAGCTAGTCAGAATGGGGACACGGTGGGCAAGGTCTGGCCAGCTGCACAGCTACTGAACAGCTTTCTATTCAAACCCACTCTGGCAGAGGGGAAGTGTTCTTTTCTTTCATTCTTTCATCACTTCTGTTTTTTAAAGGGAAAAAAAAAAAGCCATCACGAAAGATCCAGAGACATACTAATGTCACTGAGAGGGGCGACCCAGGTCATAATCAAAAGTTGGTTTCAGGGGAACTCCCCCACCCCACCTCCACCTTACAATAAAAGCCTGGCTCTAAAAGGCAGCCCAGACAATGGATCAGATGCCAAACCACGTGAAGTGCCCAGAGGCAACTCCAAAACACCCGGCCCACCAGCGGGTGGAGGCTGCCAAGGAGCCAGATGCTGTAGCTTTAAAAATATCTTCCGCTGCTTGGCATCTGCAGTTGCAGGCTGCTGCCTGGGAGAAGGGGAGACAGGGAGACGGGGAGAAGGAGTGGGCAGGGCTGGGCCAGCCAGGCGGGCAGCAGCACTCGCGTGTACGGAATGGAGAGTGCCTCTAACCACGGGGCTGTCCATTTGGCCTTGTTAAATCACTCCCAGCATATGGTGAGAGACATCTGTCCAGGATTTGGACCTCACAGACTGGAAGAGACGGGCTTAACACAAACAGTCTGAGGCCCGAGAGGCTGGAGGCAGCTGGGAAGGCATTTCTAGGGCCAAAGGCCTCATTTCACGGTGGAGGCGGGCTTCTGAGAAAGAAGGGACTGGCTCAAGGTCACGCTGCAGCCTGCTGTCAAAACCATAGGGAAGCATTCATCTCATTTCATTGAGCCTCTGTTTATTTATCTGTGAAATGGGCTAAATCAACCTTACAGACTTGATGTGAAGGTTAGAGGAAGTCATTTAAGTGAGTAGCCACCGCTTGATGCATTTTCACTGATGTGCTTCTCAGTCTTCCAATTATAAACGTCAGAAGCGGCCACTGACATGTTATATTGTCAGGAGGCTTTGGAAAATGTTCAGGACTTCCTCAGATCCTTCTTCACTCTACTAAACGCTGGGTGACATTCACCTGCATTCTTTTGGCTACTGTTAAAATATAGCCTTATTTCCATGGGCACTTTAACTGCAGAATGTTTACTCTTGAGGTAGCTAGCTTTTCCAGGGGTAGCAGGGAGTTAAAGTGTGTGCTTTGTGGGAAGCCTAAACAAATAGGAATACGAGGAAGGGAGCCAGCATCTTCATTGGAAGGCAACTCTTTTCCTCACAGAACCATTTAATTTCCCTCTACCCCAAACCTCAACTCCAAATATCGAAACTTATGGCTTCCTTTTATTTTTGGCTTCCAGACTGGATTATCTTTGCACCGCCACCCTCCTATTAAAAAATAACCACCAGTAAGTACATTCTTAAGTAGGACAGTGGTCCAGCCTGGAATGTAGTGGGGAAATATATTCCCCAAGTGGTATTAAGCAAGGAGAGATTCACACAGTTATCCTTGTGGACCTTGGCCATGAACACACGCCTGAGGTGGCTGGCGGTACACCGCTTTTTTCCCCTCGCATATGAACACTTCATAAATACCTCTGAAGAATACGACATGCCCTTGAAAGTATCCAGAGTCTTTCCCAGATCAAATCTAAAGATTTCCATTACAGTAACATTATTACTTTTTCTCCACTGCAGTGGGTATTGGGGGCTGCCTGTCCAGTCTTTATTCTCACCTGTCTTCAATCCTAACAGCTTCTTTTTTTTTTATGGGGGCAGGGGGCATACCACATGGCATGTGAGATCCTAGTTTCCCAATCAAGGATTAAACCTGTGCCCCCTGCATTGGAAGCACACAGTCTTAACCACTGGACCACCAGGGAAGTTCCCCTAACAGCTTCTAATAGCCTATGAAAAAGCCCAGTTGTTCCAAGGTGAACTTTAGGTGTAGAACACATGATTGGGTTAATTCAAGCAGGGTCTCCATTCTCTGACCACAGTTTTGGTTTAAGGATGGGCCATAGGACCTACATGGATCTAAAGAGATGGCTCTTAGGTTTTTCTTGGGAATGCTGGAACTCTTTTTTTTTTTTTTTTTTGCTATAATAGGGAAGTAAGTTGGAAAGATTTCTCTGCCTTAGGATTCCAAGAAAGGCAGAATGAAGAAATGGGGGTAACTGTGAGTTCCTGGATCAAGCCATGACTGAAGACAACACTATCTTTGGCATTTTCAATTATAATCATTTTAATTACCATTTATACTTTATATGTATATAATATTTATATTTTAAGGCTGTTTTCCATATTTAGCAACTGAAAAATACACAGATGCAGTTAGGGAAGCACTAAGAAGTTGTACAAAAAGGCATTTATTTGGCTTTGGCTTATCTTTAGACTGTCAATTAAACATTTGGTTTGCTACACATATTACTTGACAAAGTCATCAGACCTGAGGGCTCATGTGCAGATCTTGCACCTGCAGTGTGAACAAGATAGTCTTCCTGAATTAAGAATGAGGATAAATGAGGGCAAGTCCTGGTGGCTCAGTTGGTAAAGAATCCGCCTGCAGTGTAGGAGACAGGGGTTTGATCCCTGGGTCAGGAAGATCCCCTGGAGGAGGAAATGACAACCCACCCCAGTATTCTTGCTTGGGAAATCCCATGGACAAGAGGAGCCTGGTGGGTACAGTCCATGGGGCCACAGGTGTTGGACACAACTTAGGGATTAAATTCTCACCTCATTTGCTAAAGAATTGCTATTTGTTTCTTCATTTCTCCACTTGGATTGGCAAGTGGGTTGTATTAGATTAGAGTTTGCCAAACTGCAGTCATTTATCTATTATCTTTACAATTTTTTATGCTCAACTGTGCTATTTTATTAGGTACATAATATTTTTCTTTATGTTAACTCAGTCTCCTTAATTTTATAGGTCACTTTGGAGTAAAACAAAATGTATATCATGATAGAAAATGGAAGAGCCAATTTTTTTTTGAACTTTGTCAAACTTTTTTGAAAATAAATTTTATTGGCGTACAGTTGCTTTACAATGTTGTGTTAGTTTCTGCCATACAGCAAACTGAATCAGTCATATGTGTGTGTATATGTATATATATATATATATCTTTTTTTGTATTTCCTTCCCATTTAGGTCACCACAGAGCATTGAGTTTCTTGTGCTCTACAGTAGGTTCTCATTAGCTATCTATTTGATACATAGTAGGAGGACCCTGGTAGGCTGCAGTCCATGGGGTCTCTAGGAGTCGGACACGACTGAGCGACTTCACTTTCACTTTTCACTTTCATTGAAAGTGTAGAAGGAAATGGCAACCAACTCCAGTGTTCTTCTCCAGTGCCTGGAAAATCCTAGGGACGGGGGAGCCTGGTGGGCTGTCGTCTATGGGGTCACACAGAGTCAGACACGACTGAAGCGACTTAGCAGCAGCAGCAGCAGTGTATATATGTATGTCAATTTCAATCTCTCATGTCCCGCCATTTCCCCATGGTATCCATACATTTGTTCTCTACATCTGTGTCCCTATTTCTGCTTTGCAAATAAGTTCATCTGTTACCATTTATCTAGATTCTACATATAAATCATATTATATGATATTTGTTTTTCTCCTTCTGGCTTACTTTACTCTGTATAATAGTCTCTAAGTCCATCCATGTCTCTGCAAATGGCACAATTTTGTTCCTTTTTATGGCTGAGTAATATTCCATTATACATATGCACCACATTTCCTTTATGCATTCCTCTGCTGATGGACATTCAGGTTGCGTCCATGTCCTGACTATTGTAAATAGTGCCACAATGAACATTAGAGTGCATGTGTATCTTTTGGAATTACGGTTTTCTCTGGATATATGCCCAGGTGAGGGATTCCTGGGTTACATGGTAGTTCTCTTTTTAGTTTTTTGAACCACTGAACCACTGTCTGAATAGTGGTTGTACCAGTTTATATTCCTACCAACAGTATAAGAGGGTTTCCCTTTCTCCACACCCTCTCTTGCATTTATTGCATGTAGATTTTTTGAGGATGGCCTTTCTGACCGGTGTGAGGTGATACCTCATTGTAGTTTTGATTTGCATGTCTCTAATAATTAGTGATGTTGAACATCTTTTCATGTTTGTTGGCCATCTATATGTCTAGAAAAGCCAATAGTTAATACCCATTTCAACAAGTACATCAATAACAAAAATAATCAGCATAAAAGTGTTGGTATACCACCTAAAATTATATTGCTTATGATCCATTGGGAAAGTATAGGGTGATCAATGTTTTCTGAGCTGCTTTTACAGAACAGAATTATTTTGTTGTGGTAATACAAGGTGAGAATTTTTTTTTTTGTAAACATATTTTTAACTATTTTGAAAATTGAAATAAAAATCCATAAATATACTTAAGTCTGTGTGTGAACGTTTCTCAGTGGTGTCCAACTCTTTGTGACCCCATAGACTATACAGTCCATGGAATTCTCCAGGCCAGAATTCTTTCCCTTCTCCAGAGGATCTTCCCAACCCAGGGATCAAACCCAGTTCTTCCACATTGCAGGAGGATTCTTTACCAGCTAAGCCACAAGGGAAGCCCAAGAATATTGGAGTGGGTAGCCTATCCCTTCTCCAGCAGATCTTCCCGATCCAGGAATTGAACTAGGGTCTCCTGCATTGCAGGGGGATTCTTTACCAAGTGAGCTATCAGGGGAGCCCTAAGTCTGTGTGTACGTATCTTATATATATACTGGAGACTGCCAACATAATTCTTTGAGCTGCTAGTTTACTAATTTTTATATAGGCTAAGAAGAAAACTTCAAAAATAATCTCTGTGAATATATTTAATTTTACTGAAAAATAATTCCTATCAAAATTTTAGCAGAAAAAGATAAAACATAAATGGATAATCCTACTATCCATAGAATTCCTCTGATGTTAGAAAATAACAATACATGTCTGTACATACATTATAATTTCCTGTCAATATGTCATCGATTAGAAATGATCTTTCTGGAATTCAGATGTTTAACTAAAATTGTATGAGTGAGTCACAGGTACCACAATTAAATGTCAGGTAAATGTCCAATCTGCTGCTTTGGCCAATCGTTTTTTTTTATCATGGTGTAATATTTAAGTCAGAAATTTGTGAATCTGAGATGTGCTGATCTCCATGAATCAAGGCTCAGATGTAAAGAATCTGTCTGCAATCCAGGAGACCCAGGTTCAATCCCTGGATCATGAAGATCCTCTGGAGAAAGGAACGGCTTCCCACTCTAGTGTTCTTGCCTGGAGAATTCTATGGACAGAGGACCCTCGTGGGCCATAGTCCATGGAGTCACAAAGAGTCAGACACGAATGAATGACTAACTGTAAATTTTGGGCTCTTTACACCTAATTTTCATATTTATGTCAAAGATATAGAACCATGGTAAGTGTTGTTATTAATTCAATTCTGAAATTGAAATGTCTTGCTATTCTGCCTTCAAGTTTCTGGCCCAGATTAAACGAAGAGTATCTTGAGATTGTGAATAAAGCTGTTAACAAAAAACAAACCATCAAACAAAAGCCCACAGATGTTACCACTTTGACAACTTATCAGTGCAATCAGGATTTTCATAAGGCCATGTATTCAAAATAAAATATTGACATAAAGATGATACTGAGGTTATGAGAGCAGAGAGCATCCATTACTTCAAGATCAGATGTTGGGGTGAATCTAAATAAACTCACTGTCCTTTTTGGTGGAACTTAAAGAAGTTAATGGTATCCATTTGAAATTATAAAACAGTATTTGTCAATATAGTAGCAATATTTGCAATCATATGCACATATTGAAAGTGAAAGTGAAGTCTCTCAGTCGTGTCTGACTCTTTGTGACCCCACGGAATGTAGCCTACCAGGATCCTCAGTCCATGGGATTTTCCAGGCAAAAATACTGGAGTGGGTTGCCATTTCCTCCTTCAGGGTATCCTCCTGACCCAGGGATCGAACCCAGGTCTCCCACACTGTAGGCAGACGCTTTACTGTCTGAGCTACCAGGGAAGCCCACATATTAGTTTAGTTCAGTCACTCAGTCATGTCCGACTCTGTGACCCCATGGACTGCAGCACTCTAGGCCTCCCTGTCCATCACCAACTCCCAGAGTTTACTCAAACTCACATCCATTGAGTAGGCATCCAACCACCTCATCCTCTGTCGTCCCCTTCTCCTCCCGCCTTCAGTCTTTCCCAGCATCAGGGTCTTTTCTTTTCTTTTTTTTTTTTTTAAATTTTATTTTATTTTTAAACTTTACATAATTGTATTAGTTTTGCCAAATATCAAAATGAATCCGCCACAGGTATACATGTGTTCCCCATCCTGAACCCTCCTCCCTCCTCCCTCCCCATTCCATCAGTCTGGGTCGTCCCAGTGCACCAGCCCCAAGCATCCAGTATCGTGCATCGAACCTGGACTGGCAACTCATTTCATACATGATATTTTACATGTTTCAATGCCATTCTCCCAAATCTTCCCACCCTCTCCCTCTCTCTCAGAGTCCATAAGACTGTTCTATACATCAGTGTCTCTTTTGCTGTCTCGTACACAGGGTTATTGTTACCATCTTTCTAAATTCCATATATATGCGTTAGTATACTGTATTGGTGTTTTTCTTTCTGGCTTACTTCACTCTGTATAATAGGCTCCAGTTTCATCCACCTCATTAGAACTGATTCAAATGTATTCTTTTTAATGGCTGAGTAATACTCCATTGTGTATATGTACCACAGCTTTCTTATCCATTCATCTGCTGATGGACATCTAGGTTGCTTCCATGTCCTGGCTATTATAAACAGTGCTGCGATGAACATTGGGGTACACGTGTCTCTTTCCCTTCTGGTTTCCTCAGTGTGTATGCCCAGCAGTGGGATTGCTGGGTCATAAGGCAGTTCTATTTCCAGTTTTTTAAGGAATCTCCACACTGTTCTCCATAGTGGCTGTACTAGTTTGCATTCCCACCAACAGTGGAAGAGGGTTCCCTTTTCTCCACACCCTCTCCAGCATTTATTACTTGTAGACTTTTGGATCGCAGCCATTCTGACTGGTGTGAAATGGTACCTCATAGTGGTTTTGATTTGCATTTCTCTGATAATGAGTGATGTTGAGCATCTTTTCATGTGTTTGTTAGCCATCTGTATGTCTTCTTTGGAGAAATGTCTATTTAGTTCTTTGGCCCATTTTTTGATTGGGTCATTTATTTTTCTGGAGTTGAGCTGTAGGAGTTGCTTGTATATTTTTGAGATTAGTTGTTTGTCAGTTGCTTCATTTGCTATTATCTTCTCCCATTCTGAAGGCTGTCTTTTCACCTTGCTAATAGTTTCCTTTGATGTGCAGAAGCTTTTAAGGTTAATTAGGTCCCATTTGTTTATTTTTGCTTTTATTTCCAATATTCTGGGAGGTGGGTCATAGAGGATCCTGCTGTGATGTATGTCAGAGAGTGTTTTGCCTATGTTCTCCTCTAGGAATTTTATAGTTTCTGGTCTTACGTTTAGATCTTTAATCCATTTTGAGTTTATTTTTGTGTATGGTGTTAGAAAGTGTTCTAGTTTCATTCTTTTACAAGTGGTTGACCAGATTTCCCAGCACCACTTGTTAAAGCGATTGTCTTTAATCCATTGTATATTCTTGCCTCCTTTGTCAAAGATAAGGTGTCCATATGTGCGTGGATTTATCTCTGGGCTTTCTATTTTGTTCCATTGATCTATATTTCTGTCTTTGTGCCAGTACCATACTATCTTGATAACTGTGGCTTTGTAATAGAGCCTGAAGTCAGGCAGGTTGATTCCTCCAGTTCCATTCTTCTTTCTCAAGATAGCTTTGGCTATTCGAGGTTTTTTGTATTTCCATACAAATTGTGAAATTATTTGTTCTAGCTCTGTGAAGAATCCAGCATCAGGGTCTTTTCTAATGAGTCAGTTCTTTGCATCAGGTGGCCAAAGTATTGGAGCTTCAGCTTCAGCATCAGTCCTTCCAATGAATATTCTGGACTGATTTCCTTTAGGATGGACTGGTTGGTTCTCCCTGCAGTCCAAGGGACTCTCAAGAGTCTTCTTCAACACCACAGTTCAAAAACATCAATTCTTTGGCACTCAGCTTGCTTATAGTCCAACTCTCACATCCATACATGACTACTGGAAAGACCATAGCTTTGACTAGATGGACCTTTGTTGGCAAAGTAATGTCTCTGCTTTTTAATATGTTGTCTAGGTTGGTCATAACTTTTCTTCCAAGGAGCAAGAATCTTTTCATTTCATGGCTGCAGTCACCATCTGCAGTGATTTTGGAGCCTCCTAAAATAAAGCCTGTCACTGTTTCCACCATTTCCCCATCTATTTGCCATTAAGTAATGAGACCAGATGCCATGATCTTAGTTTTCTGAATGTTGAATTTTAAGCAAACTTTTTCACTCTCTTCTTTCACTTTCATCAAGAGGCTCTTTAGTTCTTCTTCATTTTCTGCCATAAGGGTGGTGTCATATGCATATCTGAGGTTATTTATATTTCTCCCGGCAATCTTGATTCCAGCTTGTGCTTCATACAACCCAGCATTTCTCATGATGTGCTCTGCATATAAGTTAAATAAGCGGGGTGACAATATACAGCCTTGATGTACTCCTTTCTTGATTTGGAACCAGTCTGTTGTTCCATGTCCAGTTCTAAATGTTGCTTCCTGACCTGCATACAGATTTCCCGAGAGGCAGGTCAGGTGGTCTGGTATTCCCATCTCTTTAAGAACTTTCCAGAGTTTGTTGTGGTCCACACAGTCAAAGGTGCATAGTCAATAAAGCAGAAGTAGATGTTTTTCTGGGACTCTTGCTTTTTCAATGATCCAATGGATGTTGGCAATTTGATCTCTGGTTCCTCTGCCTTTTCTAAATCCAGCTTGAACATCTGGAAGTTCATGGTTCACATACTGTTGAAGCCTGGCTTGGAGAATTTTGAGCATTACTTTACTTGTGTGTGAGATGAGTGCAATTGTGCAGTAGTTTGTGCATTCTTTGGCATTGCCTTTCTTTGGGATTGAAATAAAAACTGACCTTCTCCAGTCCTGTGGCCACTGCTGAGTTTTCCAAATATTGGCATATTGAATGCAACACTTTCACAGCATTATCTTTTAGGATATGCACATGTATGCATATTCATATAGATATGCACCCATTCATTGTAAAAGCCAGTGGACCATATGTTTAAGATGTTTTTAAGCTGTTTTAAGATGTTCCTCCAGCTCCAATAATAAAGCTTTTGTTTCCTCTTGGGCTGACTTAACCTCAAAGTTGTGGTTATGAAAAATAAGAAAATGATAAGGAATATTTGCAGTGCTTTTGAGATTCACAAAGTGCCTTCATTTGAAGAAGGAATATGAATTTCAACACTGAACCTTAACCTTGCCTTTTCTGTAAACCTTTCCCTTACTGCCCTGGGCAGTATTCATCGCTTCACCCGCTGGCTCTCTGGGCTGTTGCTCTGCAATATCACCCTGCCCCATGACACCTTTTAGAGCTGCTCCCTTACATGCTTGCCTCTGGCCCTGGATTGTGAATGCCTGAAAGGAAAAGACCATATTCTGTTCATCTTTGTATTTTTAGTGTCTAGTCTGTTGCAGAGTATTTACTTAATAAACATTTGGATGCTTACAAGAGTGAATAGTTGCATGGAAGCCAGTAGAAAAACTGAGCCCTGGGTGATAGCTTGCTGTTTTTTCCTCATCAGCTAAGCACATGTCTTCCTCATCAGGAATATTTATTAAGTAACAGCATATGTAGTCCTCATCAAGGAACACTTCTTAAACAACACATTTGCATGTAACATTCAGCAATGTATCCCTTCTTCTGATGTCTATCTTCCCCTCTCAGTCTGTACTATCCAGGTTCGTGTCTTCAGAAGCTTATCCTGGGGATTCCCTCATGGTCCAGTGATTAGGACTCTGTGTTTTGACTGCTGAGGGCCCGCAAGCCACAGTGCACAATGTTTCCTGGGTCTATTTCCTTGAACTCTGGTCAGCACGCATCTGACCCACTCCTACCTCTGGGTCTCTGCTCATACACTTCTCTCCTCCTGGAGCACATTTCATCATCATTTTGTACATCACCAGAGCTCACACTCTTCCTGATTGTCTATTCCGGTCCAGTTGTAGCTAGAGGTCATAGAGTTCAGATACCCCATCTCCTGAAAGAACCTGCCTGACAATGCAGGAAAGGCAAGAGATGCAGGTTGGGAAGATCCCCCAGAGGAGAGCATGGCAACCCACTCCCATATTCTCACCTGGAGAATCCCCAAGGAAAGAGGAGCCTGGTGGGCTACAGTCCATAGGGTTGCAAAGAGCTGGACAGGACTGAAGCAACTGAGCCTGGCACATGCCAATGCCATCTCCTGAAACTCCATAACGGAACATGCTACCCTTTCACTGCATATCACAGTTTCTTATAAACAGGCCTTCTTTACTCTTCTGGATTTTATTCCACTTGAGGGAAGAATTCATGTTGAATTATTTTTGTTTCCACCAGAATATCCAAATTCTAGAGTAGATGCTTAATAATATTTGATGAATAAATAATTTGCATGAGCCGTACGGCTCATTTTGCCTTTGTCTGAAGCAAATCACAAATGAGTCACCATAAGAATTGGAATGGATTCTTAGAAACGTGAATCAAGATCACTTTTATCAAGAAAACAAAAGGATATTATTCCTGCTTTTCATCAACTCTAGTATATTACCAGCTGTGTGTTCCCATGCAGGTTACTTAGTTTTCTCATTTCCCCCATTTTTCCTTTTGTAATCATGTTAAGAGTATAGACCTAAAGAATGAAATGAGCAAGTGTATGTAAACAGCCTGGTACATTGCAAAGGTTGAGCAGAAGGCCACTATTATTATAATTGTAGTTACTGTTATTGCCAAAAGATGCTGTAGAAAAATCTCACAAATACAGGAGATTAAAGGATGTGAATAGAGAAAGTTAAAGCTATTGTAGTTAATGAAGCAGTGTCTTCTGATGGAGAACTTACTGAGGCTGTCTTTTCTGTCTCTGCATTTGAGCACTTAACACAAGACTTGGCACAAGAAAGTGAAGAATTAAAGGCTTCCTGATGCAACTGTGTGTGTTTCTTGATTGTGTTAATAATAACGTTAGGCTACTGGCTTTTACCTCAGTGATCAGTCATATCCAAGATCCTATAAAAACTGTCTCACATATTCCATACAACATTCCTGTTAGAAATGAGCTACTCTGTTTTTTGACAGACCTAGATGGCTTATTAAAAAGCAGAGACATCGCTTTGCTGACAAAGGTCTCTATAGTCAAAGTTATGGCTTTTCCAGTAGTCACATTTTTTTCCAGTAGTCACATACAGATGTGAGAGTTGGATTATAAAGAAGGCTGAGCACCAAAGAATTGATGCTTTCAAACTGTGGCGCTGGAGAAGATTCTTAAGAGTCTCTTGGACAGCAAGGAGATCAAACCAGTCAATCCTAAAGGAAATCAGCCCTGAATATTCATTGGAAGGACTGATGCTGAAGTTGAAGCTCCAATACTTTGGCCACCTGATGTGAAGAACTGACTCATTAGGAAAGACATTGATACTGGGAAAGATTGAAGGCAGGAGGAGAAGGAGGCGACAGGGTAAGATGGTTGGATGGTATCATGTACTCAATGGACATGAGTGTGAGCTAACTCCAGGAGATGGTGAAGGACAGGGAAGCCTGGTGTGCTATAATCCATGGGGTCACAAAGAGTTGGACATGACTTAGTGACTCAGCAACAACACTGTGTTTTGTGGTAGAGTCTGTGGTCCCACAGCTAGCAGGTGGCAAAGCCATGATTAAGATGCAGGTCTCTTTGGCTCTAAAGACCTCTCGCGTACCCCTTGGTATGCACACTGCAAGGCTGTCTCACAATGTTACAAGATTCTTGGAAGGTTCCTGGCCCTGTGATGGCGGAGGCAGAGGTGACGTTAATACAGAAAAGAAGCCACAGTCAACTGACCTTGGTTCCTGACTCTTTGAAGCAGGAAGTCAGGATGTGGGGCTGGGAACAGGGAAACTGATGATCACAAGGTGAGTTCACGATCGAGGCCAGATGGGGAGCAAAAATGCCCTTTCTAGTGCTCTCCACTGCCTGCCGCCCCAGGTCCAGGCCGGCTTCCCTCCTAGGTTTTCCTAAGAGGCCCTGAGGAAGGCCGCACCGGCTGATTGCGAGCAGGCCTGAGCTGCAACAGCAGTGCTAAGGGGAACTTGGCCTGGCCCCAGGCGGGTATGGAAAGCGGCTGTTGGCTCTTGTAAAAATCCTTGGTCCAGGCCGGTTTTTCCACAAAGAGAAATTCACCGCCCTGAAGAAATGCCATCGCCTGTTCCCGGTGCCAAACTCGAGGAAAATCAAGTGGAGAGACTCCCTCCTCTTCCTGGGTGAAATGACAGATAGCAAAAGAGCTTTCAGTTTCCTCTACCCCAAAAAAGTCTGCCAGAGATATAAATATTTAAAAACAGGAGCTAGACTGAGAGGGTTAGCTTTCACTGTGTCTTCTTTGGCAGTCTCTCCATCCACCCACCAGATATCACTTTATTCTGTGTAATGGAGTGGCAGTTCTGGGTCGCACATCCCAACTTCCACACTGTGTGGAAAAAAAAAGTCTGTGACCCTTGTAAACTATTTCTGTAGTTGGAAACAGAGACAGACCCAGGTTGTGAATGCCAGATTGAACATAGCTAGGAGAGGTTTAAGTGGTTGATTTTTTTTTTTTTTCCTGCTGTTCGCTTATTTTTATCTCCTGCGAAAAAGTCCTTTTTCTAATTTCCATCCGACAGGATAACTCCTTTCCCCTGTTACTCAGGAATGTTTTATTTATTTATTTTTAACAGTTCTCAAACTGGTGAAACAAAGTACAGGTCTGTGAAAGTGTGCAGTCTGCATTTCTTTGTTTTTCTCCTGTGGCCGTTCCCGAAACTGTAGACACAGAAGACAGTCCTAAGCTATTCATTTTCTTTTTCCTATAGAGAAATGGGTGCCAACCTCCATGAAATTAAATAGGTTTGAATCGTCACAGACGACCTTCACAATCTAGGTCTTCATAATTTTAGGTGGATTAGAAGAAACTAATGAGGATTTTGAAACAAGCTTTGGACTAAAACTCTCATCATGCAAATCCACTGAAAACCCCCAGAATTTTAAAGCACAATTAACCCATCCCCGGTCCCCACCCTCCTTGTATCTGACTCATTTTATTTCGTCCAACTTCACAGTCTTCATAAAACAACAACAATAATAATGCAGTGGGCTATTTTCTTCCTATTTTTTAAAATCAGATTCCATAGTCCTTTTTTCTGCTTATTGTTGTTCTTTGGTTGTTGTTGTTCTAAGTTGCTCTGTCCTCAGAGTCCTTTCTATTATGGTTTAGGACTCACAAGAGTTAACAGGCGAGAGTGTTGGGGGGGAGGAACCCACTTGTTTTAAGCCTGGAGCCTGTCACCTTTTCTTGGCAATTACACTGCTAATGGCTGGGTCCCAAGCAAAGTGGCAAAGAATATCTCTTCTCACGTTCCCAACTCACAGTGCATTCCCAAATACCAGATGGTGTTTTTGGAATCCATTTCACTATGTTTGATATGACAATACTTTTGTATAATGTTAAATTATATATAACTATTGCAAATAGCTGAGATCAGAACAACCAAGAAGCGGAAAATTAGACACAAGAAGGAAAGATAGAAACTAAAGACTGTGGACTTTCATCTGCCCCCATTGTGTCCTGTTTCCCTTGGATTTTCTTTTAATCTGAAGAGGATTGGCAGGAGGGGGCTGGGGTGCAGAGCGGGGGAGGGTGCGGGGGAGGGTGAAGGAGGAGCGTGGGGGATGGGGAGGAGGGAGAGGCGGTGCTGCGGTGCTGTTGCAAAGAAATTACACCAAATTGGGATCCTCTCCCTGCTAGAGTTTGGTACACATCATGTGAAACTTGCCAGACATTTTGAGAGCAGCGTCATCTCATTTCAGTGGCCAAAACCCTCGAAATAAGCCAAAGAAGACTGATAAAGCCCCGTGTTCAACCTTTTTTAGAAAATGTGTGTGTTTTTATTCCTTGGGGAGGGACAAGCAAACGAACTCTGTGTGCGTGCTAAGTCACGTCAGTCGTGTCCGACTCTTACCAGATCTCAAAACCTCAGTCACTGCCTCAGGAAACAGTAGGAAGACAGTGTGAGAGAAAACAAATGCCCACTCGATATGTTCCAAGGGAATTCAGCAGAAGAAGTGAGAAGTTCTTTCTAGTTTGGGGGCACATGGCTATAGTGATGTGATTTCTAAAACAGTGCGGATGGAACTAGACCCTTGCAGGAAAAATATCTCCCAGAATCCACCCTCAAAAAAAAAAAAAAAAAACCTGGGCAACACCAATGGAGCTGTGTTTCTACCCCAGATGGCCAAATGGGGTAAACATATCACTTTAATTTTAATTTTCTGGCTATTTGACAATAGGCAACCTCTGGCCCTCTTCCCTCAACCTTCAAACAGGCCTTATCTCTACATTGCAGGACTTATTGATTTCAGCCCAGAGCGAATGCATTACAGTCAAGTGATAAATTGCTTAAAATTATTCTTAAATGAAAATGCTGGGAACCTCTGGTGTAGCTTTTTGAATGGAGGGTGGGCAGAACAATTTCCAAACTGCCTGTATCAGACATTCTTTCAGCCGATTGATTCCTTCTCCCTCAGCAACTACTAACCATCTGAGCCAGGTGTCAGGACCAAGGGCTTACCCTATTCATGCCACCAGGGTTTGATGGGTTGTTTTTCCCTCCCACTCCTTCCGCTCCTCCCTCTGTACCCCGTACCCCTTCTTTCCACCATCACCCCTCCCCCAATTCCATCTTCCCCAGCATACAGCCCCATCACCCTCCCCAGAAAGATCCTCCAGCTCCAGTGACTACTACATAATTAACAATAACTTGTAGTAATGCAATTTAAGAGTCCTTTTAATGGGCAGCGATGGTAGAATGTATAGCCCATCTTTCTTTGTCATCTGAGAAAAGCGGCCCCATGCAGAGCTGCTGGTTGCTGAGTGACGCTTTGTTGTCTGCACAAGACACAGTACCAGCTGCACTGGCAGGTAGCCGAAGTGCAAGGAGATAGCTGCCAAACTATGCTATACAAAGGGAGCTGTGCCAGAGAGAAAGGGACCTTTGCATGCGATGACCTTTGACCCCCGAGCCAGCATGGATCCCATATTCATCCCTTCCAGACAATTGCATCTTTCATTCCTCCACAAACTCTGATTAGAAAGGGGCCATTTGTGATGAGGGTTGGTTGGCTTATAAGTTCCCAGCCACGGGGTTATTGCGTTTTTCCGTCTGTTTTAATGGTGACAATATTTGCCTTAATCTGGGGTAGGAAGAGGTGAATAATTAAACAAGGAAAAATACTAAAAGCAAAACAGTCACTCAGTCAATGGAGTGGGGCAGGGTATCAGGGAAAGTGAAAAGCTCGTAGACAGGGACCATATGGCATTTAAAAAGTCAAATGGAAATTGAACTCTCACCTGATCACGGGGAAGCTTCTCACAAGGAGCCGAATAGAAGTATGCATTTTTAAAGAAAATTGCTAACTTTACTCAAGGCTGCCATGGAATACTTCTTTTATTGAACCAGCAAAGCTTTTGTTTGGTCAACTTAGATTAATGAGAAACTAACAACTTGTATCTGAATATGTCCTAGCAAGCTCACTTTTGTTCTTTTTTGAACAACATCAGCGATCTTTGGAAAAATGGCTTTTATTTTGTGTTTTCAAGCCATTCTACATGAGGACGTATGAAAAGAAGCCCACGGCCTCTTGTGAGGACCACCTCAAAGTCATGGCAGCCTTTTTGAACCTCGCCCTTGTCCATCGTGTCTAGTGGGCAGAAGAATCAGTTGTCAGCATGGCATACCCACCACAGCAGCATACCCCTCAGCGTCTCTAGGAAACGCTCTCACAAAGGCAGGAAAATAATGAACCGGGGTTTCAAATTTGACCTCTTTCCAGAAAATAAGGGAGTCAGTGGTGTACGGGGGGACCCTCTGAGAGCCCTTCCAGCGGTTGAGGCATTTTGGAACAGCCCTTCTTTGATCTGTCTTCCTGTGGAAGCCACCGTTGCTTTGAGGCCAGGGGGAAAAACGGATACCTGCCGGCCAGACCTGAGGAGCCGCACCTTAGTCCAGGCTCCCATGTGAAGCCGTCTGTTCTTTATTTTCACTCTGTATGAAGCTAATGGAATTTACAGTTGATTAACCTCAAATCTGGAGAAGTGATCCAGTCTGAGATCGCAGCTGGCAGGGCTGAGGCAGCATGTACTTCTTAAGTGAGTCAGACAGCAACAAGTGTTCGCCCACAAAAGCAGAGGCCTGGAGAAATGAGCGCGAGAGGGAGAGTCCCTTGGGTGCTCGGACAGCCAGCAGGCCCAGATGGACTGGGCTAGTATCTGAGCTCCAGAAATGCCGGTGTCTAGATACAAATTAAACAGAGAACCTGAATCTTCTAAAAAAAAAACAAAAAACCTCCCTAACATATAGAGGGCTTACTCTGTGGAGAGGCAGCAGTGTGGTAGTTCACGCATGATGCTGGAGCTAGACTACCTTTGAATCCTGGCTCTCTTGCTTATTGGTTGTGTAATTTTGAACAAGTTACTGAACTTCTCTGTGCCTCAGGTGCCTCAGATGTCAACTGGGCATCATCACAGTAATCAAGGAAATGTAATGAAGTTTAAGTACATTAATATTTGTCATAATACTCAAGAACAGTGCCTGGCCCATTGTAAACTTTAATGCATTTCCTTAAAAACATGGATTTTTTTACCCCTAGGAAAATGTGCAACTGTGTGTGTATATATATATATATATTTTTTTTTTTTTTTTTCTATCAGAGTAATTACTCTTATTCATTCTGCACCAGGAGAAACTGTTTTTCTTCATTAGCCTTTGAATACAAAAGACAATAGTTTAGGTATCCTGATACTCTGTTTGGCTAAAAAAAAATCTACAGAACTAACTCTTGTGTTTAAAACAGTTGAGAAAACAAGTCAAAGACGTAAGTTTGTTCCTTATTGTTCTGCATCAGATGGTAAAGGTTGCTGTCGAATTTTCTGAGGGGAAGCTTCCACATATGGTATATTTAGTGCATGAAATGTGGCAGTTGGATTCCTGTGTGTTTTTTTAAAATTGTCATATAAACAAATAATTCCAAACATATTTCTTCTTCGTGGATTTGTTTCTATTTTGCAAATTGTTTCAGGCATCAATAAACAGGATTACACAAATGTGCATACAACTGCAAAACTCATTTAGTTTAGCAAGTGCTTCTCACATATTCATTTACTCAACAATGCTACTTTCAAGTCATGTCAACATTACTCCATTGCTGCCTCATGACTAATACAGTGTTACTTAAAAACCATTTCACATCTTACATCCGAGGAACACCACCAAACTTTTGGGTTTGTACCACCTGGTTTCTAATTAAAATCAAATTGAAAAAGAGGCTTTCTGCAGAAGTGTAGGTTCTGTCCTAACACACTGCTGGGTCCTCCGTAAGGGTTTAAAATACAAGATCACTAACATGAGAGCTCATTATAGGAAAAGAGCAAAAAGGGAAAGGCATATTAGACCAATTAAGGCGCTGTGAGTGAGAGGCATGTGGGTAACCAACAGTGAGATGGTTTAATTGTCCGTTCTTTTTATCAAGGAGGCTGAAAAGATTTTTTCACTTGTAAAGTAATACTTGGCCAATTTCATAATACTCAAAATGGGATCTATAATATTCATGGATGGTAGACTGGGAGAAACACACAATGAAACCCCTCACCCTGGGCATCATAATAAGAAAATCTGCTGTTTTGTGTGTCGAGTCAGAGATTTTGAAACGTGCAACCATTCTAACCATGGCAAATAGGAAAACAATACCCGTTATTCACTCAATTTTCTTGAGCTAAAAAAAGGCAAATGATAACAACATATGCTCTAAATGTGACCCATGCAGTTTAGCTTAAAGGCAAAATAAGATAAAAGTCAGCATTGCACACAGAGTTTAAACAGAAACATACGTATCTATACACTTTCTTTCCCTCTCCATATGTTACCCTGTGGTGAGAATTATAATACTGTGCATCACACCTTTCACTCAAGGATCTCAAGCCCCTCTCAGAAATGAACACAAACCCGTATACAAGCCCTGGGAAGCAGGTGGTGGGTGTTAGTATTACCATTTTACAAATGGAGACTGTTCTCTGACTTAGTTGATTGAACTCAAGGTGCTGGTACTCTTTATGGAAGGGGAGGCACATTCCCCCCATCCCCTCCACTTTAAAAATTTTTAGTGACAATACAAGTGAATTGTAGCACTTAAAGGCTCTGAAGGTTCAGTGCTGGCAGTGGAAAAAGATTTGCTTCCCTGTCCTGGATTTCTTTTCTTTCTTGAAACTACCAAATATAACTGTCATCACTAAGAATAATGATCTCAAACTTTCTTCTCTGTATCTCTTTTGGATAGAGCTTGGAACACTCACAGCTGAAAGCGACAAGCCAGGGAAGTGAGTTCTTGAATTGGATATTTTTACAACCAAGAGTATAAAAGGTGGGCAGCTTAAAATCAAAACTGACAAGGAGTTTCCTCTATGATCCAAACTCCTGGACTGTGTTGTTGGGGAAGTGGACTTGGACAGCTTTCTGAAGCAGCCTGAACTTTGAATCCAACACAGACAGGTATGTTTCACAGCAGAGTTACCCAGGGCAAAGTTTCTGATTAAGCTTTCCGCTGCTAAATTTTAACCGAAGTGTCGCTGCATAGGAACCTGAGGTCCAAGTCAACACACGTAGGGAGCAGGCTGCCCATTGATAGTCTGTCTGCTCTCAAGCCAGTGAGCTGGTCCCAGCTTAGGGGCTTCCTTAAGAATCAGTCACTTTCTGCCAGGTTCACATCTTCTGAAGTAGGGCTTCAATTTAGAAACTGGAAAGTCACACCTTTTCTAATTTGACACAGTAGATTCTTGGGAAAAAAATGTTTTTAAAAATTATATTAAAAAAATCCTGATGTTTTCAGGTCTGCATCAAAGAGGGAAACATTCATTTTGCTGAAATCACATTTATGAAAATATATGTCTGTGGGACAGACTGTTCTTAATATTCTTGATGAGACCTTGCCTGGTATGACATACACAGAGGCACTCAAGGGAGGCCCAGGAAGTCCTTTTTCAGGTGGATCACATATAGCCATAAGATTAAAAAATAACACGTGGATCAAACCTCCCTCCTTCCTTCCTCTGCCAAATACAAAAACAAAAATTTAAAGAATTAAAAACAAAGGAGTAAAAGAGTGAATTTATCTATTAATAATACCTAACATTGTTGAGTGTTTGTTACACACCACGCACTGTGCTAAGCACGATAAGCTTACATACACTCTTTAAAAGTTATGAGAAAACAGAGGCTTAGAGAGTTTAACTCCCTTCCTCATAGTCACACAGGAAATGCTTTTGGGCAGTAGGTTTCTTTGTCTCTAAAGTCCATGCTCTTAATTATTGCTTACACTGTCCGAAGACAAAATATTATTTATGTGGATTACTATGACCTAATTAAAATAGGAAGAGAATGAGGTCATAAATACGAGTGACTTCTCAAATCATTTCTTCGTGAAGAGCTCTGTGCTGGGAAATTATGCACAGTTCATGGCTATCTGAGGTTACCTTTGTTCCTCTGGATTAATCTCATGTCAACTTTCACCAAACCCTCCAAAAGCCTAAGGGACTATATCACAATTGCCTTAGTTTTTCTTCCTATTGGCCAGGACAGTGCTGGTTGCAAGGACATGCCCAGTGAAAGTTTTTTGAATGAATAAACAAATGAAATGACTCTAGGTTCTCTGAAATGATGTTGACCTGTCAATAGATTATTGGTGGCAACTTTTAAAATAGTGGCTAGTTTTCCCAGGCATGGTGCCAGCCTCCTCATTCTCTACTGATGGACACTAAGGTTGCTTCCATAGCGTGGCTATTGTAAATAATGCTGCTATGCATACTGGGCTATAGGTATCTATTTGAATTAGTGTTCTTGTTTTCTTTGGCTAAACAAACAGGAGTGGAATTGCTGGATCACATAGGTTTTATATTTGGAAAGGTTGGAGGTGGATAGTGCTGATGGTTGCACAACAGTGTGAATATACTTAATGTCACTAAATTGCACACTCAAAAAAGGTTAAGATGATCATTTTCATAATATATATATCAAGTATATTTTACCACAATTAAAAACCCTCTTATCAAGGCCAGTGGGCAGTGGGCTGCAAGTGTGAAAATAATTGTAAGTGTGGGACAGGCCTAACCTTTCAGGAGGCTTTAATCAATTGCCAGTGTCCAGCATCATAGTGGAAGCAGGTTATGCGTGAGGATGCTGAGGGCCCCGTGGCCAGCTCCTGGAGAGGAAGAAGCATGTGCAAGCGCTCAGCCCCGAGAGCATGGTGCTTCCTTAGCCTGGTGGTTGGTCTCACCTTCTGGGACACAGGGCTAGAAGTCCCACGTCTCTGTTTTGAACACCTTTTGAATTTGAGCAGGTCTGCAGTATGGAGCACAAAGTCTGGGTTAGAGAGGTGGTTCCTTTTTACACTGCCTCTCACTTTTACCATCTTTCCATGCCAGGCAGAAAAATACCTTTTATCCCAGGTTGACTTAAAGGACATTGCCCTTAGGCTAGTTCCTCACTAGTCACAGTGAGGGCATTAATATAGGACATCAGAACCAGATGCCTAATGATTTTTTGAAGACATAGACCTAGAAAACATAGGAATCTAGAAACAAAGGTGCATAATTGAACTTTGGTTACCTCAGACCTAAATTGTTAGAGCTATATTTTCTATTTTAAAATTTTATTCAAGTATGGTTGATTTACAATATTTTGCCAGTTTCTACTGTATAGCAAAATGACTCAGTTATACATATATTTTTTTAATATTCTTTTCTATAATTTTTTATCACAGGCTGTTGAACATAGCTCCATGTGTTATAAGTAGGACCTTGTTGTTTATCCATCCTAACTAAATTATTAGAACTTTAAATTATATGGAAAATGATATTAATCTCTTTCTGTTTGTTTTGCTTTCAATATTTTACATTGAAATTTGTTTTCACATCCACTATTGACATTAGGATTCCTACAATAAACCTAAGGAAGCAAGCAGAAGGAAGCAAGGCAGAAATTTTGCATAGTCTACACACGAGGAAATTGCTGGAAGTTCCTTAAGACCAGGGCCTGCATCTTATTCCTCAGTACATGTCCTCAGTATGTGGCCTTTCCATGCCAGGTTAGAATACAGTAAGTTTTCCATAATTTCTTGTTGAATGACTCTATGAAAGTTAGGAAAGCTTTTAGTTAACTGCATAAGGTTCTATGAGACCAGGAGCTGGCTGGAATTCCTTCTGATCTCTTTTTCTATATCAATGCCTTGATATAAACAGCAATACTTCCTGTGCCAAATTCCTCCGGGAGAATCTGTCCACCTGTAAGGTTAAATACATCGTAGCCAGCCAGACACTAGCTTGGAGGGCTGACTGCCTCGGTGGTTTCCCCTTAAGTAAAAGATGTACATCTTGATCAAAACCTGGCAAGGCAACGGTGCTCCTATCCGACCCCTCCACGCCACCCAGCACCTCACAGCCCCTCCTCCCCTACTGAGCTCTCTGGTTGCCTGGCTTCTGTCACCCTTTGCTGTCGTGTCAGGTGACTCCTTGCCTGCCTTCTAGACTGCCTGCTGCAGGCCAGACTTCCTTTATCTTATGGTTTTCTATCACTATCTTATCAGACAACCTCACTCCTGTTGCATTCTTCTGGGCCTCCTTGCTAGAGTCCTGAGCCTTTGGTAGCTGGGCACCAAGCCTCCCCCATGCCCCCAGCTCACAAGGAGCTGCCACTCTCATCCCCTTCTATCACAGTCTGCTCTGTTTCCTATTAGGGGAACATGCATTTTAAATGTCTCAGCCGTGTCTGTCTCTGTAGCCACAGTTCCACTGCTCCCTCCATTCCCCGATCCTCTTCCCCGAGTCACACTAGAGTGGGGAGCATCAATTTACAGTTTCTAGCCAGATACCACATGTGCTGGGTGGAAGCGAATTGTCACAGAAAATGTTTGTAATTTCAGAAGATCAACACTATAGTCATAAGCATGATAAGGAACAAAAAGACCTACAGCTTCCATTATTATCACGACTGATAATAATCCCAGGCAGCCTCTTTCTCTCATCCACTTGGAAGTGATTATAAAGTTTCTCTCTGAAGCTTTTCCAGTAGGTGGCCTTCATCATGTCCTGAGTTACCACAGTAACATAGGAATCAGGGAAGCGGTTTTTATTAGAGTGGTGAAAAATGATGGGTAACATTTCCACGAGAAACCTTCATTTCCATGAAAAGGTGTCATAGATTCTACTGGATGGAAGGTAGAAGGCACCACTGAAATGATCAATCTAAGCTCCAAATTTTGTTGTTGTATTTGTTCAGTTGCTCAGTCATGTCTGACTCTTTGTGATCCCATGGACTGCAGCACACCAGGCTTCCCTGTCCTTCACCATCTCCTGGAGCTTGCTCAAACTCATGTCCATTGAGTTGGTGGTGCCATCCAACAATCTTATCTAATGTAGTCCACTTTTCCTCCTACCTTCAGTCTCTCCCAGCATCAGGGTCTTTTCCAATGAGTCAGTTCTTCACATCAGGTGGCCAAAGTATTGGAGCTTCAGCTTCAGCATCAGTCCTTCCAGGGAATATTCAAGATTGATTTCCTTTAGGTTGGACTGGTTAGATCTCCTTGCAGTCTAAGGGATTCTCAAGAGTCTTCTCCAACACCACAGTTCAAAAGCATTAATTCTTCAGCACACAGTTTTCTTTATGGTCCAACTCTCACATCCATACATGACCACTGGAAAAACCATAGCTTTGACTAAATGAACCTTTGTCAGCAAAGTAATGTTTCTGATTTTTAATATGCTGCTAGAGGTCTTATATAGTGGATCTGCACCCAGACAAAGATGCTGCTAAAGTAACCCAGAATTCATCTTGAAATGATTTTTGGAGGTTAGTGAAAACAACTGTGTTATCTCTCTATGCTCTTTGGAGGTAGTTGCTGGAGACATAAATCACTCACATTGGGTGATCTATGTTGATTTCATCTCCAAAGGGGAAAACCAATTCTTATTGTGGCAAATTCAGTGAATGCTTCCTTACAAAGTTACAGGGAATCCTGGGAGAGAACAAGTCAAGTTAAGATTAGGCGAAACAAAAGTCACCAGAGTTAGCAGGCACCAGATTTGAAAGCTGCTGGCTGATTACCTAACACATATGCCAAGGACTGGAAGACAAGAAGAATATTCTGTAATATTTAAAGTGTTTTAGATAACAGAATCTATGAGTGGGTCTTTGAAAAGGGAAATAGTTAATTTGGAGCCATATATCTCTATTTTCCAATAGCTTTTCCCTTTTTCTTTTAATCTTTTTTCTTCCTTGATGAGTGGGAAATGAGTGAACCAACCCAGACATTCGTGTTTGCTCAGTCAACCCTGGGACTCCACGGGGACCCAAGAAAGAAGGTTGATGATCCAGTAAGCTAATTCACTCACAAGGAGAGGGACACATGGGCCCTTGGATGGCATTTCAGCCATGTAATAGCTTGAAATAGAAAGAATTTAGATTCTGCACCTCAGATTATAGTGTGTAGGTGACTGCCTACCCGACCTGTGTGTGATGAGTGAGAAAATAACATGAACAAGATAAAAGGGCAGATTATTTAGTTTTTACTTCTATGAGACTCAAAAGAAAAAGAAGTAGGGAGACAAGAAGTTCAAATAGAATAATTTCCCCACCTTTTTAGGAGGGGGGAGTTTTGGACATCTTCAACTCCTCAGAACTCTGATGCTCAGGAGAGGCATGGCACACTCTCTTATCCTTGCAGACAATGGTAAAGGGAAGGAACAATATTCAGAAAGGAGCATGATGTGGTAGTAAGAGATCTATTGTCCTTACTGATACCAAACCTATCACAGGAACTCAATACATAAAGGAGGGAAGGAAGAAGTGAATGATCACTTTGTCCACCCCGTATCATGGCACATACCCTCACATGGTGAGGGGAGAGAAGAGTTACAGCAGTCTGAGTAGGTGAGATAAGCTTTATAGAGATCATGTAACTTAAATTCATATTTGTGAATCTTATTTCAAGTTAGCTCACTGCAGACTCCATTTAATCCACAGGACCTGTTGTAACAAGAGAACTCATTCAAAAGCAAAATAAACACCTGATTATTCTGCCATAAATTAACTGGAAATGTGCAATTTTCTCTTGCTTTCTAATTATTATAATAGGATAATAGGCAGCCATAAGGATAGAAATTGAAATCAGAGATTTTTTTTCAAAAGCTTTTACTTGGTATATTGAAATGAACAGGGAAGACATTTCAAAGCATGCCTGCTTGGTCCTGCCTGGTCTGAATTCAAAGCATCAGGGTGGTTGTTGATGGAGATCCCTAACTCTCAGGTGTGCTGACAGAATCAATTTTAGAGGGGTTTGTCCCCAGTTCAGGTTCAAAGGAAAGACCATGGGATTTGGGACCATCTTGGGGTACTTTTATGACATGGAACAATTTATTAACTTTTTGAAGCCTCAGTTCTTTTGTCTGGAAAATGGGGATAATCATACCTACATTTGAAAGAGTGGAGGTTCGTGTATTTCAAAATGTTGGGTATAGTGTGCAATAATGCAAAATTCCTCCTGCTTCTAAACTTAAGGTCATAAACTTATGCTCGGAACAATGCCTGTGAGCTCTGTAAATCCTCAGGCATTAAATAAAGATTCAGCATAATGCTTTATTGAAGCACAAAAGTATGCTATTATATTTTACAAGAAACCTTAGCCTCCAGAGTGGAACTAAAAGGGTCAAGTCTCAGCTAACTAGAAAATAAAATCAAGTAGACCACCTCTTCTCAGAAAATACTGATTGACTGAGATATTTTTGCAGATTTGACAAATGCCCATAACATCAACCATAGGGAACAATTTGGTTCAGGAAAAGCAAAAGGTCCATAAATAATATTAAAGTTCTCTATGCTTAACCCTTTCCAACCCTGGAATGTACACTTCTTTTTAGAAAAAAAAGGAAGTCAGTGTTTTAAGGGTTGAACTTACAAGGCAAATACATTGTTAGTAAAATGTGAAAGATTTATGTGATCTGAAGAGAAACGAGAGTATGCAAATACATTTTTAAATGGGAAGGCTGGGTGGAAAAGAATGTTCATTAAAAAAAATTACTCACCCTTTGTTTCTTTCCTTAGAGACCTTACAATTGACTGGTTGGTTTAAAGACTAAAGAGTACAGGGAGATGGAGCACAGAAACTTGTAATAAAACTTCCCTGGTGTCTCAGATGGTAAAGCATCTGCCCACATTGCAGAAGACCTGGGTTCGATCCCTGGGTTGGGAAGATCCCCTGGAGAAGGAAATGGCAACCCACTCCAGTACTCTTGCCTAGAAAATTTCATGGATGGAGGAGCCTTGTGGGCTACAGTCCATGGGGTTGCAAAGAGTCAGACACGACTGAGCGACTTCACTCACTCACTCCTTAAATACTAATTGAAAGTGAAGAGTATTTCCTTAACATTCTCTGTCCTCTACCCCATCAGCTTGTCTCTCAGCAAGCCCTTAAATTCTTGCTTTAGACACACTGGATGCTTTTTCCTTTCTTCTCTCATCTCCGTGCTTCTACAGGTTCTGTTTACTTCTCTACCATGTTTCCACTTCTGTCTGGTGAATTTCTATTTGGCTTTTGTGACTAAGTTCAGATCCCTGTCTTCTTCAAGTATCCTCTGACAGTCTCCAGACTGGGTTTTTGGCTGCTTCTTCTTTCTTTAAGCATCCTGTGCAAACTTCTACCATTCCAGTTACTGCATTGAAGTGTAATGATCTGTTCCCTTGTTTGTGTTCCCCTCCTAGAACGTAACTGGCATATCATAATCATTTACAAAGTTCATTTGTTCTATAAATATTTATTAAGCATCTGCTGTGCACCTGGCACTTTTCTAGATATAGGAGATATAGCAGTCAAGGAGACTATGATCCTGACTTTCTAAAGCTTCTATTTTATTAGGGATATACACAGATACTAAGTAAATGGTGAAAAATATGAGGGAAAAAAATTGGTAAGAAGCAAAGGAAGTATTTTTGTGTACATGCTATAGTTAATCTAGCTACAAATTTCTACATAACCTTAGAATTTCGACATGAATGGCATTAATCCTAAAAATTAATTTGGGAGAAAACTGTTACATTTGCCATTTTAGGACATAGTGTTGTTATAGCCCCACGCTGGGGATACATTTATTTAAATCTTCTCAGTAATTATTTATGGTTTATTTATCTAGGTTGTAGGTACTACTTGTTGGGGTTACGTCTAGGAGTTTTATGAGTTTGTTTTTGTTACTATTGGGAATGGAGTCATTTGCCATTATATCTTTTATCTGCCATCAGTTCAGTTCAGTTGCTCAGTTGTGTCCGACTCTTTGCGACCCCATGAATCATAGCATGCCAGGCGTCCCTGTCCATCACCAACTCCCGGAGTTTACCCAAACTCATGTCCATTGAGTTGGTGATGCCATCCAGCCATCTCATCCTCTGTTGTCCCCTTCTCCTCCTGCCCCCAATCCCTCCCAGCATCACAGTCTTTTCCAACGAGTCAACTCTTTGCATGAGGTGGCCAAAGTATTGGAGTTTCAGCTTCAGCATCAGTCCTTCCAATGAACACCCAGGGCTGATCTCCTTTACAATGGACTGGTTGGATCTCCTTGCAGTCCAAGGGACTCTCAAGAGTCTTCTCCAACACCACAGTTAATTCTTCGGTGCTCAGCCTTCTTCAGAGTCCAACTCTCACATCCATACACGACCACTGGAAAACATAGCCTTGACTAGACAGACATCGTTGTATATAATTAGTTTGTGGCCATTACTTAAGTAATCTATCTTATTAATTGCAACAGTTTTTCATTTGGTTCTTTTGGATTTTCTAAGTATTTAATCAAGTCACCTGAAAATAACATTGCTCTTATCTCCCTTCAATATTTATACTTTATATTTCTTTCATATCTTTTGAACTGTTTAGAACTTCCAGGATGACATTAAAAAATAATGATAGCTTGGGGCTTTTTTACGTTGTTACTGATTTTAGTTGGAATGCTTCTTGTTTTGCCATTAAGTATGATGTTGACTATTTTTTTAAACAATCATTTAATATATGCATTAATTATTGAGATTCTTTCTTTCTATATGAAGCTTCTGCTGCTTCTGTTTACATGCTAATTTGTATCTGACTCTTTGCAACCCCATGGACTGTAGTCCGCCAGGCTGCTCTGTCCATGAGATCTCCCTGGCAAGAATACTAGAGTGGGTTACCATTTCCTCCACCAGGGGAGCTTCCTGACCTAGGGATCAAACCTGTGTCTCCTGCTTAGTAGCGGATTCTTAACTACTGAGCCACCTGAGAAGCCCTGATATTTACTATTCTTTGAGATTATTTTCTAGTGTCATTATACATAATACATTGTGCTTGTAAGAGGTCAATATTATTTAGTAGACTTACTATTATTATATTTATTTAAATTCTCCATATTATTATTTCTGGCTTGTCTAATTGAACTAGAAAAAGTGTATATATCTGGGTTAAGATTACATATACAAATTGTGTTATCGTCACTTTCTCCTTAATTTTTTGAGCATTTTTGCTTTATATCATTTGATATTAGGATAATTGCTGCCTAAAGGGATTAATTACTACTGTAGACTCATTGTACTCTTTTCCAGCTTGTAAACATGAACAGGTAATCTGTTTTTCCCTTGAAGCCTACTTTTCCAGAAATTAATACCACTTCTATTTTTACTTTCATTGTATTTAATGACTCTTTGATTTTCCTTTTATTTTTATTTTCTTTAAACTTTTTACTTTGCATTGGGCTTCCCAGGTGGTGCAGTGGTAAAGAATCCACCTGTCAATGCAGGAGATGCAAGAGGCATGGGCTCAATCCCTGGGTTGGGAAGATCCCTTGGAGGAGGAAATGGAAACCCACTCCAGTATTCTTGCCTGGAGAATTCCATGGACAGAGGAGCCTGGCAGGCTACAGTCTATGGGGTCACAAAGAGTTGAACATGACTGAAGCGACTTAGCACACACTCATAGCCGATTAATAATGTTGTGAGTGTTGCAGGTGAATAGCAAAGAGACTCAGTCATACATGTTCCTTTTATATTAACATGGACATTTTCGTCTTAGGTATGTCTCTTAGAGGCAGTAGATATTTGGATTTAACTTTTTTACTCTAATCTGAGAATCTTTGTTTTCTAATAGTTGGATTTAACCACATATATTTATTGTTGGACAGATGCCTTTGTTAACTTCTGTCATTCTTCTCTACATAATTTATTCTCTTTTTGATTTTTTGCTATTTCTTTTGCTTTGGAGGCTTGAAAATATGGAACGTTGTGTCTACTTTTTGTTTCCTTAGTTATTGGAAAGACGTCTATTCTCTTTTCAACCTAACTTTTAATTTCCAAAAGCCCAAATTTGGTTTATATTTTTCTAATTATGAGTCAATAATTTGAATTCTAAACAGAATTTAGAATTTCTTCTATGTGATATTAGGCATTTAGTGAATTCTTATTCCTCTCCCACCTGATTTTATAATTTTTTTTTCCCATCCTGAATAACAGGTGAGCCAGGTGGGGCTTTCTTATTGGTCTTTTCTTGGAATGTAGTAAACTTGCCTCAGTCTATAAATGTCTCTAGTTCAGAAGGCTGTTTTTCTTCTTTTTTTCTGTTGTATCTTTGATTACTGCTTCCTGTCCAATTGCTTTCTTTTCTTTGATAATAGCTTTGTAATCTTTGACTTGGGTCTTTAGTCTCTGGGATAGGTGTCATTCTCTGTCATGAATTTTACATTTTGTGTGATTTGTGTACGTCTGGGAAAGTTATTCAGAGTTTGACTTTGAAATTACAGGATCAATTTTCACAGTATTAATTTTGCCTTGCAGCAGACTTAACACTGCTAATTTTCTTAAATTACTACATGATTTTGTCAATCTCTTTCAAAAATTTATCCTCCAATTCTTTTCATCACATATTTTCTTTATGACTTTCCACTGTATTCTTAGAGAGCAGATATTGTTCCATTTTTTTCTGTTTCTATCCTTTATAGTTTTCAGATTTTTTCTTTTGAGACTCCCTTTGCTCTTGCCCAACAGTATGTAATGCTTTCTATTTTGTATGTTTTTCTTTTTTAAAAAAATTTATCTATCTTCAAATAGGAAGAGGCCTAGCTGGATCTGTTTTTTTTCTTACATAAACGGTACACGTATTGCTCAAGGCACACCACTTGCTCTCCAATTGGATTCTGCTGAAATCCTCTTCCCAGGTCTGTAACTGTATATCAGATTGATGTCTTGGACTTACTTCCAGTGTATTAGCTTCCTTCTGCTATTTTGCTGATCTGTGACAAGAATTTCTTCTTGTTCCAACGACTGACTCCCTAATATTCAGAGCAGATGAAAGATGTAGAACTACAATTCCCAGCATGCAAGGACACTGCAGCTTTCTCCATTCCTTTTCCTGTCTTTTGGGTTTTACTAATGGGACCACACTTCCAAGGATGCACTGTATCACTGCCAGCTTCCCTGCTACCCCTACTCAATTATTTTGCAGTAGTTACAGTATCTCAATCAGTATAGAAATATTAATGGCAAAAAAGGAACAGCTATCTCCATGCATTGTATAATTCATGTTTCTGAATGAGTAG
The DNA here is from genome assembly GCF_029407905.1 of Bubalus kerabau. Classification (NCBI taxonomy): domain Eukaryota; kingdom Metazoa; phylum Chordata; class Mammalia; order Artiodactyla; family Bovidae; genus Bubalus; species Bubalus kerabau. The sequence goes on from NC_073629.1 coordinate 85,231,420, forward strand.
AAAGAAGTGTGGAAAGTGACAAAAGATCTTCCCATCTATTGTCATGTGCTTGTGGGACTTTTATTTTTGATGCAAGCAGTCAGGAGTCACTAATTGTATGTTTCTATTCAACATCATAGATGTGTGGTTAGTGGAGCTTCCTACCAGAAATACCAGTGGGAAATTTCTTAGTGCCAGTTGTCAGTATTTTTTAAGAAGTCTTGTCTTCTTTCTTATCTTAGGTATTGAACACTGGCAAGGATTGCATTAGGGACACCTAGATAGAAGCCTTTTAAAACCAGAGATTTCTAGTTCTTTCCAATGACTCACCACCAAGAGGGTACGTAAAGGGGCTTGATTATTAGATTTTCCAGAAGGTCTTTAGTGCTGCAACCTTGAACCCTGGATCTCAGTGCCAGCTTTGTGGTTATTATTCCCCACATAGAAAAATATTAAATAAGATTAATAGTTAATGCAAAGTATAAATAGCAAACACTAGTGTAACAGCATATTAAATTAGATAGTATACCCAGGTGGTTAAGAACATGAGTTTTGGACTAGCATTCAAATCCCAGATCACCTCCTGACTTTTGGAATTAAATTTAGGTAAATCCAATACTTTGGCCACCTGATGTAAAGAACGGACTCTTTTGAAAAGACCTTGATGTTGGGAAAGATTGAAGGCAGAGAAGGGGATGACAGGGGATGAGATGGTTGGATGGCAACACTGACTCAATGGACATGAGTTTGAGTGAACTCTGGGAGTTGGTGATGGACAGGGAGGCTTGGCGTGCTGCAGTCCATGGGGTCGCAAAGAGTCGGACATGACTGAGTGACTGAACTGAACTGAAGTTACTTAACATCTCAGTTTATAATCTGTAAAATGGGAATATTACATAGGGCAAGGCAAGTAAAGTGATTGGTAGGGGGTCTGGCACAGGATGTATTCAATAACATGTTATCTATTATTATTATTTTTAAATTAACACTGACTATACTCTTATAATTTCCCAATACATTTTTTCTTGAATAAATATACAGTTACTGTTTTTTTTTTTTTTCACTGCACCCTATTGTAATAGATAAAACTCGTGAGTTAGTCATACACAGGCCATGGTTCTCTCTCCCAAGGGAACAAGAGGTCCCTTCAGTGACCTCTTATTCCTCATATTCCACAGAAATTGTTGCATAAAGGTTGTTACACTGAATTGAACATGTGACAGTTTCAAGTGTAGAAAGCATGCTTGTAACTCAGCATGAAGTTAAGTGACATCATTTAAGATATCTCACTAAATATCTTGGGAAACGGAATTATATCTTGAGAAGGGGAGCACATTTGTTTGCATGAAATTTTATCACAAAGTGTGTGATGTCCACAGCATGGGATGAGGCTATTGTGAGCAGGATGTTCTTTTGTATTTCAAACATCCTGTTTCCGAGGTGTCTAAGCCGCATGGTCCTTGTGTGGCCCAAACTGAGTTGCTAGGGCAGATTAATCCAACACGTTAGGGGAGCAATTTCTTTGCCTCTAAATCCAAAGGTACCATCTTGGAAGAACAAGTCTGTTAGATACTGTTTGACTGCCTTGCTGTTAGTATCTTCCCTTAACCTTGCGTATTGATCTCTTAAAAAGTGATAGCCAACATGATAATGATGATAGCAGTAACAACAAAAATAATCACAATCTTAATGATGGTGGAATATGTGTATTACGTGTATAACATGTGTCCAGGCATGCTTCTTGATGATTTATACAATTTATATAATTTAATCCTTATAGCAATCCATGACACAGGTATTGTCATTTGTCCCACTTTTCAGATGAACAGATTAGGCAATTTGCCTGCAGTCACACTAATGGAGAGCTGTGTAAGAGGGATTTGATACAGGCATTCTCTACAAAGTACATTCCTAAACTATATGGTCTCTATACTTAACGTACATTTAGTTATCAACTCCTTGAAGTCACTGTTGAGGGAGTGTTGAACCTCACTCTTAGAAGATTTATAAAAAGAAATGAAAATTTTGGTTGAATGTGTTTATTTAGAACCTGTGTTTCTTTTTTTTTTTTTAATTTTTTTCCTTTTTTAAAAATTTTATTTTATTTTTAAACTTTACAAAATTGTATTAGTTTTGCCAAATATCAAAATGAATCCGCCACAGGTATACATGTGTTCCCCATCCTGAACCCTCCTCCCTCCTCCCTCCCCATACCATCCCCCTGGGTCGTCCCAGTGCACTAGTCCCAAGCATCCAGTATCGTGCATTGAACCTGGACTGGCAACTCATTTCATACATGATATTTTACATGTTTCAATGCCATTCTCCCAAATCTTAGATTTGTCAATAGCGGTGTCTTACATATCTTTTGCACTTCATAATTTTCAGAGAAACTTTTCCACCTGCTGACTTATTTTATTCCCCAAAGAGCCTTGTGAACCATGTGAGAATGACATTATTATTCCAAAGATGATGAAACTAATAACCAGAGAGGTTAAGGGGCTTTCTAAAGTCCATATAGACTATTAGAGGAAGATTGGGAATTATCTATAATAATAAACCATTTGCTAAATATTTGCCATATGCCAAGCACCATACTAATCACATCAATGGTATTATCTCATTTAACTCTCAACAATCACAGATGGGCTTCCTAGATGGTGCTAGTGGTAAAGAATCCACCTACCAATGCAGGAGACTTAAGAGACCGGGGTTCAATCCCTGGGTCGGGAAGATCCCTGGGAGGAAGGCACAGCAACCCACTCCAGTGTTCTTGCCTGGAGAATCCCGTGGACAGAGGAGCCTGGTGGGCTACAGTCCACAGGTTTGCACATAATCTGACAGGACTGAAGTGACTTAGCACAGATGCACACAATCAAAGACGTGAAATCACGTGGCCAAGTTTCATTCTTAAGACATGACAAAGCCAGGAATCAAGCCCAAGTTGAGGCTCTCAACTCTTAAGTCTCCATTTCTTTAATGAGTTTTCTTTAAAGGACATATTAGTTGCTCAGTCGTCTTCGACTCTTGCGACCTCATAGGCTGCAGCCTTCCAGGCTCTTCTGTCCATGGAATTCTCCAAGAATATTGGAGTGGGTTGTCACATTCCCTTCTCCAAGGGATTTTCCCAACCCAGGAATCTCCTGCGTTGCTAGCAGATTCTTCATCATCTGAGCCATCAGGGAAGCCACAGGACGTTATATCTACTTTTAAACACCTCTGGTGGTAGTTTAGTCGTTAAGTCATGTCTGACTGTTGCGACCCCATGCACCTTAGCCCACCAGGCTCCTCTGTCCATGGGGATTCTCCAGGCAAGAATACTGAAGCGGGTTGCCATTTCCTTCTCTGGGGTTAAACACCTATCTGTATGTGTAAAATATTGATTATGATAATAATTAAGACTCTCTCAGTGCTTCCTATCTTAGGCACTGCACCATCCATTTGCTCATTAAATGAAGTTCTGACTTACCACCCACTATGTGCCTGGTGCTGTTCTGAATGCAAGAATACATACATGAACAAAGCATTATTCTTCATGGAGCTTATAGTCTTTGGGGCGAAACAGAAAGTAATAAAATAATCACCTACATATATGACTATATATGTAGTGTGAGCAGTGCTAAGTGCCCTGCTGGAAAGTCTAGGGTGCTCTGAGAATCCATCAGGAGAGTACTCTGATACCATCTAGAGACGGGGAATCTTCCTGAAAAAGCCATGTTTGTATTGAGAACAGTAGGTGTGGAAATGTTAACTACAAGAGAATACATTCTAGAGAAAAGAGAAGGCTGTTTATAGGATGTGACATATTGGGCATTTCAAAGAGCTAAAAGTAAGTTAACTAACTAGCTGGAGTATGTTCAGAGAGAAGAAGAATGGCCCCAGACAAGCTTAGAGAGGCAACCCTATGCAGGCCTTTTTAAGGACTTTATCTAAAAGAAAGTGTAATCCATTGAAATCACAGATTACTGGTGTTTGAAAAGATCCTTTCCCTTAAGTGTTAAGAATAAATTGCAGGAGGCAAACATGCATGCAATGGGACCAGTTAGGAGGCTACTGCGGCAATACTGGCTAGACATGATGGTAGCTTAGACTGCAGGGGGTGGTGGAGATGAATTTGGGAACTATTTAGGAGGTAAATTCAATGAGATTTATTTTAAGTTAGGTAAATGGAATAAACAAGAGGAAGGTGTTAGAATGTCTCCCAGGTTTCTGGCTTATGCATATGCCTTGTTTCATTTAAACCTCACATCAGCACTATGATGATGATTATATTTTCAAGTTTCAGAAACCCAATTCAAAATTTTTCTGTCACTGTCCATAGTCATACCGTCCATGCAAAGCAAGGCCAAGATTCACTCAGGTCCACCTGAATCTGAAATCTGTGTTCCTGATTGCTATGCTACACTATAGGAAAGGAAATCTTAAAAATAGCAGTTAAGTATGGAAGTTAATGAATAAATGGACATCACTCAACTTTGAAAATATGCACATCCTCAGAGTCCAAGGTCCTATGATGTCCATGCATGTTTGCAGCTGGTGCTACTTCTGTTGCATGAGATCAAGGGAACAGGATTAATATTGTTAGGGAGTATGATTTTGTTAAATATCATTTTTATAAATAAAAATATATGCTCATTATAGAAAAATAAAAAGAAATACAGACAAGCAGAAAGAAAAACAATGAAAATCTCCTGTAATCCTCAGAGGGGGTGGAAAACACTTGTTTGCTTTTAATTACACAATACTATACACTATGATTAACCACCATGGGTATTTAGTGGAAAGATCACTAGAGATCCCAGATCTTGACCCACTCTTTTGTGATTTTGACTTCAGGGGAAGCTTTAGAGTCTGGGACTTCCCCTTGTCCTTTGTAAAACTGAGTGAAACTCTGTCCCCATTTACTTATCACAGTCTTTTTCTTTTGAGACGGAGTCACAGTGTGGCAGTGTTGGGTATCTTGGTGTTAGTACAGTGTAGGAGTGAAAGACACAGCTTGAGAATTTCTCCAACTACTTAGCTAGCTCTTCACCTCTGCTTGGTTTCCTCATTGGTGGAGGGCAGATAATGATATCGGTGTCACAGAAAGGTTTTTGAAACATATATATTGGAGCACAGTCACTTTACAATGCTGTGTTTGTTTCCACTGGACAGCAAAGTGTATCAGCTATATGTATACATATATCCCCACTTTTTTGGATTTGCTTCCCATTTAGGTCACCACAGAGCAATGAGCAGAGTGTGCTCTCCTGTAGATTCTCACTGCTTTGCTTTGTGCTCAGTCTCTCCATCGTGTCTGACTCTTTGTGGCACCATGAACTGTAGCCCCCCAGGCTCCTCAGTCCACTTAATTTTCCAGACAAGAATCCTGGGGTGGCTTTTACCATTTCCTACTCCAGGGGATCTTCCCAATCTAGGGCTGTAACCTGAGTCTCTTGCGTCTCCTGCAGTGGCAGGTGGGTTCTTTACCACTAATGCAACCTGGGAATTTCTCATTAGTTACCTATTTTATACACAGTAGTGTGTATATGTCAATCCCAGTCTCCCAGTTCATCCCTTTCCCCCTTGGTTTCCATATATTTGTTCTCCACGCCTGTGTCTCTATTTCCAGGTTTTGAGGATTAGCTCACACGTGTGCAGTGTGCTTGCTGGGTCCCGTCCCCATACAGAGCAAGCAGTGAACACACAGCAGTGAAAACTCTCCACAGAAACACAGCCAGGCAACATTGCTGAATGACCTCCGGCACTCAGGGAGGTGGAAGCACAGTCAGGGAAGGCCCCCTAGTTCTGACTGCTCTCACTTCTCCAACTGCTGACTGAGCAGCACAGAACCACTTTCTTGCAGGTACTTGCTACAGGCTTTTTATCTCTGTGACTGGAGATAAAAAGAACACTGAGACCTAGACTTCATTCTCATGGAGCAAGTAACATAGTGGAGCAGGATAGTAAACAGAATAACACCAACACAATTTCATCTGTCTTAATACTATGAGCAATAGTCTGTGGGGCCAGGAGGCAGTGGGGAAGTGAGTCATTTTGCCTCTGGGGAACCTGGGAAGGCTTCATTCATCCTGGACCTTCAGGAGGGTAGAATTTGCTGGGTGGAGAGAAAGGCATGAGTACCTCGCTGTGTGCCACTGAAGTATCCTTTGCTAGAATGCTCCACAAAAGGCTAGGGGTGCTAAGGCCACTTTGAGAAACCTGGGGCTAGAGTAAAGGGAACTGGGGTGGAAAGATGAGGCTCAGCAAGCGTGTCTGGTGCTACCCCGAGCTCCCATCACTTCATGCTTTCCACATCCTCCCATATCTCCTCGCTCCCCTTTCTGCCAACTGCTTTTCCTGCTTGAGGGCCCCACCCCCTATTTTGGATACTTACCAAAAGGCAGAAGGGTCCTCTGCCTCCCTTCTCCCACCCACAAAAGCCTGCCAGGGGAAAAGCATCAGATGTGAACGGTTGAACCTGCAGTGTAGTTTATGCAGTTTACGTTGCTATGATCTTCCCCCAGGGGTATTTGCCTTTCAGTTCCTTGCTTTTTGTGGAGTGAAACACTTTGATGCTGGAATCCCACTCTATCTTCTGATCCACGGTCTGCACTCAATCGTTTTAGGCCCCCAGGGTAGCGGATGAGTTTTGTGTGGTGAATGTGGTGTTGTTTTCACTGTTGTTTAGTGGTAAGTAGGTATCACTCTCCAGTTTCTCATAGAGCCCACTGTTGCTACCAGTTCATTACATCCTCATTGTGGCTGACCTGGTCTGAAGGTATTTGTGTATGTGGCCCCCTGCAAGAAGCATTCTCATTTCTGGAGTTTTCAATTGAGAAATTACATCAACACCTCCTATAGTCATTCCCCTTCTGTTATTTTCTTCCTTAGGCAGTTCTACAGATAATACTCTATCAACTTGTACCCAGAGTTGGGTAATGGTTACAAGTGTTCTAGGATTCCTCCTCATCACCAGGAGGGAGACCAGACTTTAGCACCTGGTACTAAGGCTTCATTCAACTGTTACTAAGTTGTTTCTCACATACACAGAAGAGAATCCAGGTTGATGTTTTTCTTAAAACACAACAAAACAATTTGTGATGATTTTAATTGATTCTTAAATGAACGGGTAAAATCAATTATTTAGCCCACAATGTTTCGTTTTTCAACATGTGAAGGGAGCTTATCAAACCCAGCTGCTAAGGCATTTCATCAGCAGGACTAGAGTCGTGCATCTCTGGGCGGGGGGAGAGGCTGGCTGAGGACGATTTAGGGTTTAGGGAGGCAGGTGGGACCATCCTGGGAAGAGCATTCTCAGACAATATATGGGTATAGACTTTGTTGACACCTAGGTCATGTGGGGAGATGGTGCATGCGATGTGGTGCCTACTGAGGTGAGAAGGGTCAGCTGCCTTAATTGAATGTCTGATTCAGTTCACAAGCATGAAGTCCCCGCTATGAGAATTGCCCACCCCCCACTCCCCCCCGGCCTGTGGCATTGAGACCTGGTGGAGGACTGCTTTGCCCAGCATACATCCCCACCTCTGACCCAGTCATTATTCCCAATTATCATCCATTTCAAACAGCCAGTGATAGCATGTGTGCATCAAGGATCACAAAAGAAATTTGGATTACGAAGAATAGAAAAATCTGTCCAACATGTGGCACCACTAAAGAGTTCTGGCTGAGACATATTTCTTATGGTCAGCAGTTATCTGGAAAATAGATGTTTACTTATAGGGAGTATATTAAGATCTTTTCCATTAGGCAGTATATATCCTGCATTGTATTTTCCCTTACAGAAAAGTATGGTGGAATAAACCTTTAACTGGCGATTCATGGGGCAAGGAAAAATATTAAATAGCAATACTGTTCTATTTTGGTATTTCAGCATATTAGAGAGAAAGAGAAGCTCCAGGAACCTGTCTTTGGAAGGATGGTCTTTTTAAAATGGCATGCTCCATTTAAAATTACAAGTGAAATATTTGCTAAATATAAATTATATTTCTTAGAGAAAAAAATGTCCCTAATATTCAGCAAGATCTTAAACACTCTGGGTTTTTCCCTGAGCCATCTATCTTCTGATGAAAAGGTGTATTTTAATAAGACTGGGTATATTCTTTGCATCAGACTCTCTCATGTCTCTTATGAGTTTGTTAGTTGATGACAAGTTTATGTCGCATAGAAACTTTTTTTTTTTTGTACAACTCTTCCAGAACAGAGACTGGGCATCACAAGACCAGTGTCCTATCTTGCTTTTTAACACATTGTAATTTCTGTGTCTCTATTTTCTTAGCAGACTTGTGCCCCCACAATACCATTATACAAATGGATGCATGATCCCAATGCTATAAAGTTCTGAAACATCTTCTAGTGCTAAAAGAATCAACCTTTTCATGACAAGTTTGATCCAAGTTGAAGCCAGTGGGCATGTGGTCTGAGCAGCTCATCCTGGGTGTGTGGCCATCCTTGGGCGGTGTGCCACTTTGCCTAAGTCTTGGTTCCTTTCTATGTAAAATGAGGCAATAGTACCTCATATTTATGATGAGGATTAAATGAAAAAAAAATATATATACCTGAAGCATCTAGGAGAGAGTCTAGTAGACAGTTTGTATTCAATAAATGCTAGCTGTTGGGATGAAACTTTCAGTTAGGTGAGAGAGGTTGGCATCTGAGAACCTTTAAAGCTTAAATGATGGCATCTGACAGAAGCAGCAGCTGACTTCCTAGCCCCCTCTGTCCCAGGCTCTCAGTCAGGGCTCAGTACATATTTGGTGAATGAATGAATGGCCACCAGAACAAGTTCCCGAGTTTGAACCCCCAGACCTACCAGTGCAACTGACCAATTCATTTTGCCAGATCACACATTCCACATTTTTTTTCCGTCTATTTTTCTCAGTAGAATGCACCATTTCAATTAGAAGCAGGGAAAAACTGTTAACTATTATTCTGGAGCTCTCTTAAGCCACATCCACAAATATTTATTGAGGACAAGACTGGTGAGCAGAGTGGAGTCAGGGAAAAGAATTCTCAGCATGGTTTCTAGAACATAGCTCTGCAAATATATAAGACATGGTAAAAATCAAGGGCGGTGGTTTATTTTTAATTTATTTTCAAATTTTAATGATCTAATGGCACGAGATGAATCCTAACCTACTTGCACTGGTTTGTTATTTACTTCCCTGCCAAACACTCATTTCACAGTATAAGATCACCTGAAGCGTTCAGACCTGCTATCCCAGTAAGAGAGAGTCCTTTCTCAGCTGGTGCCAAGGGGATCTCAAGAGGGCTTGGTAAGCCTCTAAGATGAACTCTCTCACCTTCCCTACTCACTCATCATGTGGGTGTTGGGATTTTGGAGCAGAACTATGGAGAGATGAACTGTGTAAGGGACCACCAACTACTTTTCACTTCTCAAATAGTGCATCTTGCTTTCTCCTTTGTAGTATCTCCTTATTTTCTTGGTTTCACAGAACTGTTTTAATAAGAAAGTTTTGAGAATATCCCGGGATTATAGTCTTTGAATGAACTTTCATACCACTAGTATAAGCCCCTTTGGTTTAAAACTGTTCCTCTTAAAAGCGTCTACTTATAACTACCAGCTGCTGACTCTTTTCTCTCATGCTCGTGAATGCACACACAGACACAGATAGCGTGCACATGTACATACACACACATATGCGCATACACACTCCCTCAGAGACACTGTGTATATGTAAACATCCAGAAGGAACAATGCATCGTAAAAATTGTCCTGTTGAGTTTGTAATCCAGTGTGAATTACTGAGTGCTGATAAGTAAAGGAAGTTCAACCAGACAGTTTAATCCTCCAATTTCCTGTCTTCTAATCAGCCCCTGATTCTTTTGGTTTTAAATTAGAAACATTCCTGACAATATTCGGGACAGGTGAAGGAAAATCAACTAGAAAATAAGGAAGGACAAAGCACTTATTTTACTGTTTAAAGTTCACAGGAGAAATATGAGTGTAATAACAGGAAATCAAGATTTTAAAAAAGATAGTAGAAGTACATAGGCTAACTTAAGTAACCAATCACATTTCTGGATGAAGTACGTTTGGATCATAATTTGATTTAAAGAAAAAAATAGGAACATAGCTTAATGTATCTGTTTCTAAGTATAGTAAATGGTACTTTGAAAAATGTTGTGTAAGGCTAACCAAAAAGAAAATGATAAGGATAATTTCTTAGTGTATGTGGGAGAAAAATATCTACTTCATTCAATTGATTATTGTTAATACTGTGAGAAAATAGTTTTTGCGGTGTACAGAGACCTTTGAAATTAATGCATTTTCTTAGATTAATTAATAGAGTTGCACATCTTTATAATGATCGATAAAAATAAGGCAACTGTATATTTAAAAACAAGTTCACATGGAGTGTGTAAATGCTTGAAATAAATGTGTGTAGATCTGTTTATCATGAACACTTTCTTTTGATAAAATACTGGATGCTGAGCAGATAAGATTTATTATTTTTGGAATTCTCTGATTGTAATTCTTTTCATTTTATGGCTATTGTAGTGAATTCCAAGTTATTTTACCCGTCATCATGAACGAGCTAAAGCAGATGCACAGAAAAATTTTCATTAAGCAATGTCTTCTTAGGAATATGGAAGCCAATATCTAACAAAAGTTGTTTCATTAAGAAATAACAGTTCAAAAATTGAAACAATAAATACAACATGAGATGTGAAGCTAAGCAAATAACAACAAAAGCTTTGTATGAAATATGAGTTTTTGTGTCTGCAGCGGTTAGGACTGCCAATCATTTGAAAAGTAGGCTGGAGTTGAGAGTTTTTTTAAATTGTTGAGCACAGAAAGACAGTATTTCATAGAAGTACCTTGCTAATTTATCTATTCCTATGTCTATATATGCATAAATGTATATTTTTTAAAGGCATTTACATTATAAGGCATAGCATATCCTTCCTGCTCAAGCATTTTCATGGCACACAAAATCTGAGATGTAAAAATTTAGATAGCTCTTGACTGAAAAATTGTATGGCAATTTCTAAAGAGAATACTTCCAAAATAGGTGCTTGGGAACCTAGGATGGGGTGAGGGAGAGGCAGCATGATTCAACAGCCTTCATTTAATAGTCACCATGAGGTTTTAAATTTGATCATAGAAGCAAGACAAATTTGTAGTTCACATAAAAATAATGCTATAGTATCTTGTTATCAGCTAATCATTAGGAAGAGGAGAAGGTTTATTCTGCCTTTACTTTAATGCCAAGAAGGTAGAATGAAGGTAACTCCGTTGGTTAGAATTATATTCTGAAGCATATACAGACATTCAGGGCACTTCCATATCATTGGGAGTGAAGGAAAATTTCACAAGGGTTTTCCGGAGTTTTATACCGGAAGGTTTCAAATAGAGATGTCACAACATAGCTAGATTAAGTTGATACGTAATATCTATGTCTTGATTTGCATGATTAAAGCATTAGAGAAGTGACTCAGATATCAAAAGATTTCTCATAAGTGGCAGCGCCAAAGGTAATTACTGTTAAAATGTACATGCTTGAACCCTGGTCGCTTGTTAACTTCTAAGTTGTTTACAACTTCTTGGGTTGGAATAAAAGTTTTCATTTGACTTTTGCATATCAAGACCCATTTCTTATTTCATTTTGATAACGAAAGTGTATTTAGCATTTCTTATACCCTACGTCCTTCAAGACATTAGCGTCAGCAAAAAAAAAAAAAGTGATTGAATACAGAGAAGGCACTTCTCAGTATTTCTCATTTTAAAACACTTGTTTCTCAGACAAAAGTAGCTTTATAAAGACAAAGCTAAAATTTGTACTTCAAAAAGCCCCTGATTAATTTAGTCAACTGCTCTCCAATTAGTTATCAAAAAGTGAAGTTAAAACCCTACTGTAAGCCAGGGTACATTAGGAGAGGGGGTGGGGATGGAGAGGGAGAGAGAGGAAAGATGAGAGGTTGTTACTCTCAGTCTTTGATTAACTGGTTTCTTTCATTCTAGTAGGGTCTTTATTATTTAGAAAAATAAAAATGATCCGAGGCTCTCTCTCCATTCTCACCCCCAAAATTTGGAGTAGGTAATGGATGTCTACAACCTGGTCCAACATATGCCCCCAAACTAAAACAAACAAACTCATTTGCCATACAAATTGTTTACGATTCATTAAAAAGCAAAATTGCATATCCCGGTGCTGGCAGCTGAGGCCGAGCCTCCACGGGCGGAGGGGGCATTCACTGAGTTGCCTTTGTATGCTGGGAGGACCAAGCCGGAGGTTCCCACTATGCAGCCTGGAGTCTGTGCAGCCAGATGACGCATGAGGTAATTTTAAAGCTTTATTTGCCTTTAGTGCGAAACTCAGATCTTGTACTGTTCTTTGGTTAAAGAAGCATATCAGCTAGGGGCATGTCTAAAAATTTCTTTTTTTTTTTTTTTTTTTGAGTTGGGAAAAATTGTTTGGGGTGATGAAGGGGTGTGGAGGGAGAGGAAGTGAATGCTATTCAAGGAAAGATAAGAGCTAAGAGAAAATGCAAAATTTGTTTTAATTAATCCTCTCCCTCCCGACACCAAAGTCCTCAATTTCCCATCAGTAATGGGAAGTTTACATTAGAATTATTTGGAATAGGCAGATCTAAAACACTGTGGTCTGTGGTCATCTTTGAGGGAAATAAAAATCGATTTATTCTCTATGGTAGCTTCTACAAGTTCTTTAAAGAGCACTCTGATTTCTCACTCCTTTTCAAAGCAAAGATCTACAAGGACTGAAGTGGAGAAACTTCCTGTAGTATACAGCCTAAACAGCAGCATGTGAGCTTACAGCATTGTTTATTTTTAGTCGACTGCATTGCTAAATGTTTCCACCACTTTTATATTTTATATTCCTGGCGGTAAAACATCTGTAAAATAATTTTAAATGAAAAGCAACTTCCAAGTAAACTTTACATAAAAGAAATGACAGTTTTCCGAGTTACAAAAAGAGGAGCATTTGGTGATCTTTGCAAGAAAGAAAAAAAAAAGATGACACAATTTGCCATAAAAAGTAACAGTCTATAAAATCTATGAACTCTTGAAATACAAGGAAGTAGAATGTCACCCAGAATATGACATCAGCGTACAGTTTTTTTTTTAAACTTACAACTTAGCTTAGAAAATAATAGCTAAACCAATCAGTATGTTCATTTCTAGTGTTTAACAAGCTGTATAAGGCGAAAGCAATAGACAACATCACTGCATACAAGCAAACCTTGTTCTTGCTGGCAGAAACTCTTATGGGAAAACAAGTGCCCTGAATAAAAGTTCAGGATGGAAGTGAATAGCCTACTGCTAGTCTAATTAACCAAAAGCGGCGAGTAACACTGTCCTGAAATCACTGGTAAAGTTTCTAAGGTCTAGTTAAGAAATTGCAAGTTCAAACACATACCCACAACCACCTTAACTCAAGAGTCCTTAGAATGCACATCCTGCTGCACCCCAAGAAGCAGCCGAATAGAATCCTGCAGAAGCTCACTTTTAATAGTCTCTCAGTCCTCAGAATTCCTAAAACATGCCAAAATGATACCACCACTGGTCCAGGAAGAGGAAAGGAGAACTCTTCCCGGACAGCATACAATGAAACCAACTTGTCCCGTCTTGTAATTCCATTCGCCAGCCCCCTCCAACACCACTCTCTTCCTCTCTCTCCCTCTCATTTTTTTTTTTTTTTTTCTTAAACCGATATCTATGTGAAATGAGCTGAAGTTCACGGTCCAGTTAGGAACGGATAATACATTCATTGTCCTGGCAGCAAACTTTTTTTTCACTCCCTGGAAGAATTCACGCTTGCCGCAAGAATAATAATTACGGAAAACTAGAAATGCGCTGCTAACGAATTAATCCTTAACGGACACCACCCTAACGAGGGCGGTAATGATTTGAGGACTTTCTTCCGCACCGGAGTTGCATCTCCCGTGACAATAAGCTATTGTGCATCCTCCCAACTTGTTCTACCTCTTATAGATCCAGGATGTCAAAGGTTGTCTGGCCTGCTTGACCGTGACATGTGAGTTATCTCATTCTGCGGCTGCAGGGTGGAACTTTTACTAAAACTTTATTTGGACCCAGAATTTTGAAAAGACAGGGTGTGCGAGTCTTTCCCACTCAGCGCTAGAGTTTCTGAGAGACTGAAGACCTGCTTTGACATAAACAAATGGGGGAAAGTTAAATGAGGGCTGTGGGTCCCGGATGGAAAACAGGGAGTGGGGACCCAGAGGTCTCCCACAGGTGACTTCAGGCCATCCAATTAATGGGTCAAACAGCCGAACTCACCCAGGGTTAGCTTCTCCCAGCACCCAACATGCGTCCTCAAAAAATACCACAGTCATGGAAAAACCACACACCCCGGAGTCCCTGAAAACAAAAGTAAAGAGGATGTAAAGCTAGACAGAGGGACTAAAACCTGAGGGCCAGGACAAATGTCTCTCTTTTTTTTAAACCCCAAGGTCGACTTGGCTAAAATATCCGCCTCTACCTTAAAACTTCTGATATTCTCTTATAAAAAATAAAAACAAACAAGCAAAAAAACTGAAACACAACGACTCCCATTCACTGTCCTGTGGAAAAGCAGGACAAGCCTTCCTGGGAACTCAAGTCTCAGAGTGGCAGAGAGAGGATGGCAGGAGGGAGCAGTGTGAGGCTGCCTCACTGAAGAGTGTGAAAAAAATCAAATGTGAATTTGATGAATGTGAGGTCTGGGACATTTTGTCAAAGAGGGAGGGAAAATAGAAAAGGGAAAAAAAAAAAAAAAAAAGCAGCCCCGGCTGCCAACTCACCATCCACCAAGTTCTGGCCGAGATGTCGTAGCAGAGCTGCCATTTGATGGAGCCGTCGGAAGCTTTCCCTGCCATTACGCTGTCAGCAAGCTTCATCTGATGCTAACTCACGGGAGATAAGACACCTAATTGAGAAAACATTTGCAGTGGCATGTGGGGCAACATGTAGTCCGGTCCATACCATATGGAATCATGGGTAAAAAAAAAAATCTCCTTGACAATGAACCAATCTCTCACAGACCCAGTGGCAAGGTGAAGTGGAGATGAAAACTCTTCTGCTCCTAGCACTGTCTTCTCTCTCCTTTTTAAAAAACAAGAACCCACTGCAACACATCAAAGCGAGGCGGTTAAAATTAGGGCTTCATCACTCAGATGATTTTGGTCTGCAAGGTTTTTCCTTTCCTTCCAACAACCAATCCCCCCTCTTTTTTTTTTTTTTTTTTTTTTTTTTTAAGGAGAATAAAGAGATTTAATAGGACAAAGGCAGGTAGTGGACTGCGGAGGGATCGCCACAGGCTATTAGCCTAAAATTTCTGCTTGACAGATGGAACTGCTTAGAGACTATCATGCGATGTTTTGGGCTTTTTTTTTCTTTCTACACCGCCCCCCCTTCTTCGACTTTAAGTCTGATTCAGTATCTGTTTTTCACAGCCACTTTTCTCAAGAACGTGAGCTGTGCATTTAAAAAAGTGTTTAGTTCAGTTTTCTTGTCTTACACATCTTGTTGGAAGCAAAGCAAAAAGTCTAAAACTAAATCTGTGGACAGCTGAACAGGTTTTCCAAGGAATAAAAAAAAGTCTGGGAAAAAATATTTTTCCTTACTTACCTTATTTTTAAAAAATGATTCATCAGTTGATTTGGTTGTGAAGGAACAAAAACAGGAGAGGACAACATTCAGGTCCCTTGCTTTTTGGTTCTGCTGGTGTTGTATTTACGTGTGTGTTTTTCTGGGAGGAAATACAGTACTGATATTTCACAAGTTCTCATCCAGGTTAGGTACTATGTCTATCTTTGGGTGTACCTTTTTATAAACAAAAGTTAATTCTGGGCTTTTCCATTGTTTGTTAATAAAGTGATTCAGTTATTTTCAACCCAGGTTAACACAATTCAGGCTAAACTTGACTGAGGACGTCCTTATTCAGGGAAAATTGCATCTGATTTCCTTACTGTAACCAAGCCATCTTCTTCGCAGGGATTTTTAGCCACACATCCTTTCTTTAGCAGGAAAAATAAACCACCACACGGACCTACCAATAAGAATGGCTGTAAAAATAATTTTTTTAAATTTAACTGAGACCTCCAAGAAACTGCTGAATTTCAAGTCATTTAACTTTAGGACTAAGATGGGAGAAAGAAATAGAAAGGATGTCTTGGATTTGTTTTATTTTATTCTTGCTAACTGTGTGAAATTAGGAACTGCAGAAATACCTTTATAAGAATCATGTACCAAGCACATCCCATTTTTTTTTCCTAAATACAAATGATTTGCTCATCTCTGAGAAACTAGCAGTGATATTATAATTCTTTATACCCCAGGTCTCCTGTATAGGCACTCCGGAGCATGGGAGAATTTATCTCCGGTATTTTTCAGGGTAACTGAACTGTGATTATTTGAAAAGTTGTGCATTTACAGCCAAACTATCCAACAGATTTTTTTCTAGTCACGTTTTCAACTGAATACTATTTAGATGAACTTATTCAGGCACAGTATCAGTTCCAAAGAGGTGAAATTTTGGTGGCTTTTGTTTTCCTATTTCTGACCTCTTCCTTAGTTGATGTTATTTTAACCACTTAGCATCAGCAAAATGGCTGCTTTGACAAACATAATTCCGGCAAAGCAAATTTTATCCGGTTGCACCTGAAATGTTTTAGCATTTAAAGCACGATCTACAGACTGCTTCTTGCAGAACGAACCACAAATATAGTAAATATGGCATTTTCCCCCTTTCTCATCCCTCATTTAATGGGATTTCTCCAAATGAGTGTAGGAGGTGGTATTGGAAATGGTTATCAAATATGGATATTGCCATTACTCTTAGAAGCATTTTGTGGTCTTTATTATTTTGGTGTCACCTCTCTGTTGAGAAAGAGAGTCGGTAGCACAGGAAACACTAAGTTACTTTAGGTGTCCACAGCAAATGGATCTTGCCAGTCAAAACAGTTGTTACCTTGTATAACTGCAACATCATTAAAATGACCTAGTCTTTCTTCAGCTTACCATTTGGAGAACGAAATAGGAAAAGAGTTGAAAATTCTGTATAAATGTAAAATAGCATAAACCAGAAATAAAAGGGAAAAAAGAAATGAAGTAGCATTCTGCCTTTGAATCAACCTCTTGTTCCATCTCATCCTTTCCAGCTTCCTCTGATAAGCAGACAAAACCAAAGTTCCCTTGCTTTAGAATCTGCTCAGCTTTCTTCTAGAGCACAAAGGCACGAGGGTATTTTGGATTCGTGGGCCCAGGTTCATGGGTACAATTTCTAAATTTGTCCCGCAGCAGACTCTGAAGTTGAAGGTGTCTCTGATCTGAGTAGCTGCATTTCTGAGACTCAGAACACCCCACGCACACACGTTGTTTATGAATGAATGGGGCTTAAGGTAAACTGGAGTCCACATTTCACTCTGTGAATGATGGAATACCCGGGAGGATTTTACAGGAGATGGCAAAGTAGTTTTGAACAAAGAAATGAGAAATATTATTGGATAATAGTGTTTTAAATCCAAAACAATTAGGTGCATTTAACTTTATCATTGTTCTCTAAGAGGCTGGTGGAAACTGTCCTTTCCCATATAGCAATCAGTCTTTTCACAGTGTGGCCTGTTGTTAATAGCCTTAAAACAAGATTAAATAAAACATGTTAAATATTGCAATTATTGTGGGAAATAAAATTATTTGGTGAGCATAATGGGGAGCAATTCAAGCATTTAACATGATCCAGGAAATGCTACTCCAAACAATTGCATTTGCTTTATGCATTTTTCCCCTTTGATTGCTGACAGATGCCTTTTTGGAAACAAACATCTAAATGGTTTGCTTTCAGTCAGAAAAAAATTTAACAGAAAGTGGCTACATGTTTTGAATTTAACTCTTGTCATTTGAATACTTCTTCCTACTGCACGTGAATGAATCTGAGGCAAAAACAGCACTCTTGTCAAGAAATGAGCCCATCCGGACTGGAACGAACTGACTTCCTTGGAACGTGTTTTCTAAGAAGTAGAAATCCCCTTAGCTATGAAGTCAAATGGTGGGTTAAACTGCTGGGCATGGATGAGGAGTATGGCCTGACTGACTATGGGGGAACATTAGAACAGGAATCGTTTTCTCATAACAAGAGCCCCCCGGGGCAAAGAATAAGTCACTTTCCAGCCTCTTTCTGGCTGTCTGTGGCCAATGTTACCAAGTCAGCTACCCACCTGCCTTGGTTGAATGGAAGAAGCTGGACTGAGGGACTGGGGCATTCCCATCTGTGTGTTTACTGCAGTTCATTTGGGTGAAGACTTTGAAGACTTCACTGCCAACAGGTGTGCAATACCAAGGCGAGTTTTTGGTTTTTGTTGTATGCTGCTAAAAGTCAACATGAAATGGAATATTAATGATTTTCAGAGGCTGGATAGCAGAGTCATTGGAAAGACAATTTCTGAAGCCCAATTGCCCATATGCTGGCTTGGTTAGTTACTGTGTGACCACTCCCAGGTTACTTAACATCTCTGATTCTCTGAGCCCTGATCAGAAAAATGAAGATAGCAATTGTTATTAAATACATACACACACACACACATATATATATAAAGTTAGTTGCAAAATATGCATAAAGTCAATAGTTCCTGATATGTAACAAGTTTTCAAGCAAAATTATTATTTTGTTATTGATGTTTTGTTACTATTATTTCTTTGTGGAGGGAAACCCCTTTCTTTCTGCTTCTGGTTCTGCCCTGTGAGACTGGGTTAGGTCCCTTCATTCTGTGCTTCCATAAAAATCTGTGCCTTGCTCCATTCAGCTCTTAGCACCCTTTTCTGGAACCATCTGCCTCCCAGTCAGCCTTCCCTCCTGAACCTTGAGATGCTTGAGGGCAAGGCCCGTGTCTTGTGTATCTCAGTAGCTATGAGGTCAAACTCTATGATGGACAGACAGTAGGGGCACCTTAAATAGTGAGAGAAAGATGGTAAAAAGGCACAGAACATTAGCTGATTTGAAATTTGCATTCATCTCATATTTTAAGAGCCTTTTCATTTACCTTGGTTTGAACTACTGACCATTCTAGTACAACATCTGCCTTTACTAGTTAACACCCTTCTTCAAGACCCCAGTCTGCAGTGATGTCTAGCACCTTTGAATTCCTGTTGCCTTCCTTATCTGTATCATCCATTGGTACTCGCAGAGACAGATTATACTCTTATTTGTCTTTAATGAGCACAGGTCATTCATTTATTCATTCATTCAGTCATTTAGTAGAAACTTTTGCAATGTTGGCAACTACCTTTTTTTTCCTTTTGAAGCTTTGTTTCTAGGGCTATTAGAAATTTGAAACTTAGAAGAGCAACTTGATTTTGCATGCAATAGCTAACATTGAGTGCTTCCTCTTAGCTAGGCACCATTGTAAGATTTTTCTTTTCAGATAGGTCCTATGAGGTTGGATCTATTACTAACCCTATTTTAAAAGCAAGAAAACAGGCTCTAAGAGTTGAAGCAACTTGTTTTGGGTCCTGGAGCTGGAGATGGAAGAAGTATTCAAGGCTAGAAATTATGACTCCAGAGCTTCGCCAGGCTGGGGCTACCTCCAAACCATGAAAGCACTCAGCACCTGCTAAGTGCTTGTTGAGGTACTTTCAGGTGTGATATACCATTTAAGCTCTACAACAGCCTAGAAGGTTAGTATTATTTTCAATTTGCAGGTCAAGATCCAAAAGGTAAAAGCCTTGCCTAATGACACATACGAAAGTTTGAAGAGCTGAGACAGCCTGGGACTTACTTGACAAGAAAGCCCATGCTTTTCCTGTTCTAGTTAGCTAGCTCTCAGAAGATTTTAAAAAATTTCTTTTGTATCATTGGTTGTTGAGCTTAATGAAACAACTCTCCAAATGTTTGAAAATAATGAAATTAGAAATGTACCCTGTTGCTGAAACTGAAGTTCAGTTTAGGGCAATGGGTATCTAAGACTTGAAAAAAAGCTTGTATGGAAGAGAGATTATCTATAGCTAAGGAAGGTCTCGGAGAAGGCAATGGCACCCCACTCCAGTACTCTTGCCTGGAAGCTCCCATGGACGGAGGAGCCTGGTAGGCTGCAGTCCATGGGGTCGAGAAGAGTCGGACACAACTGAGCGACTTCACTTTCACTTTTCACTTTCCTGCTTTGGAGAAGGAAATGGCAACCCACTCCAGTGTTCTTGCCTGGAGAATCCCAGGGACGGGGGAGCCTGGTGGGCTGCCGTCTATGGGGTCACACAGAGTCGGACATGACTGAAACGACTTAGCTAAGGAAGGTCTTTTCTAACTTTAATCAGGTGGAAAATCCTAAAATGATGTTCAGGACGTCACTGTCTAACAGTGAAAATAAAAATGTCACTCACGTGTAAGCTTTGGAACCAGAGGAAGAATCTACACAAAAGGATAGACAGTCTAGTTCTGCTGAAGCCTAGAAAAATGCCAAAGTCTCTGGTGGGAGATTTAGCCCTTTATGATGAAAGTATCAAAGTCTTTTGCACAGGTACTCGTATTACTAGGCATGAGTGTGGGGACTTAAAAAAAAAGCCAAAATAAAACAGTGTCCCAAGTCACCTGGCATGGTTTTCTCACCGTATGGCAGAAGCAAAAGCCGCAAAGCTGAAAAGGGCAGAATTGAAGAAAATGCCAGGGGGTCCAGACAGCCCCATCCATTTTAATAATATGCCCAGAGATTGTCCAGATTTTTGATCTAGGATATGCATTTTTTTTGCTCAAGATAAATATTGATATTTTTTTTCAGCAGAAACTCACCCGCCTGTGCCCTGTGAAGAACTGGGTTTAGTGGCAGTTCTTGTTCTTCACTGCCATCTAGAAATTCTCTTTTATTTTCTCTGCATTTTCTGTCAACCAGCTGCCACCCAAGATTGGACTAAACCCTCTGCCCCCTGTTAAAAAGGAAAAAAAAAAAAAAAAGGAAAGGAAAAACATGCACACAACCCAACCCTCTAATAAGTATATTCACAACTTCTATGCAAGGCGCTTAAGAAAACTAAAAGGTTAATATATTCCAACTAGATGTTGGGTATAGAATGTCAGATCTGTCAAATTTCATTATAACTTGCTGCTCATTGGAAAAGATTTGATTTCTTTTGCCACTGTCCTACTATGTTCAAGTCACAGACTGCCAGCAGCAGCTCACTGAAGGCCACAGGCTGGCAGTGAGCGGGCTCGAGTGGGAAACCAGCCGCAAGGACCATCTGTTTCCGATTTCTAGCTGAGCCAAGATGTGCAGTGAAGTGCATTCCATTCACCAGGCCAGCTTCTCCCCTGCTCAAGTTATTAGTGTTACAAGTGAAATTATCTTTTCCAAACAGCAGGGGAGCTATAATCCTTATGGAACAGGACTTTACAATACACACAAGCACTCACAAAACACACACCCACACACACACACACCATTCAGGCACCCTTTGTTCAAGTTGTGCGGAAGGCTTCTTGTCAATTTAATTATAGCCTTCACGGGGTTTATAAAGTATGTTTTATTAAGCATGATAACCTCTGCGGCAGCAGCATATACATTGGCCTCATTTAGTCTAATGGAATGATCAAGTATCTTTAGGATGCTTTTTGTGGGCATGGTTAAAAATGACAAGATGGATGCATTTAAACCATCTTAAAATGCAACAGCTTTCAGAAGCATAATGGCTTTTTAGTAAAAATCAATGGAAGCCCTCGCTTGGCTGGCCCAAGTGAGCCAGTCTTATGCAAGTAAACAGAGCGGAGACTAGTTAGCCAGCCATGGACTCCTCAAGTGGACAAGTGACTGGTGTCCCCATGTAAGCTGGCAGACTGTAATAAGTTACATTCTTGTGAGTCGGGATTGATCTTTTGTCTCAAGATTGATCATTTTTATAGAAATTTTGAGGTAAAGAAGCAAGACTGATTGTGCGCTGGTATGATAACGATAGCAAAAGAAGTCAGGAGGCCTTAATTAATTAATGTCATACATATGAGTTTAGTAACAACAAATGCTTACCACTGTGCTAGTTGGTCAGGATACAAATAAGATACATGTGGGACCTGCCATCAAGGAGTCTCCCAACTCTAGTGGAGGAGACAATGGAGCAGGCACCTCTGTTACAGTGGAGTGAAACTATGGTGGCTTCTAGCCGTCATTCTTCCACATTCTCCATGCATGACCCTGGTTTGTAGTGCGTTCTCTATAGGCTTCATCGGTAACGTGGAGAGGGCAAAGGCTTACTTTCAGGTAATATTGCTGGAATGAAATTAACTATGTAAAAAGATGAAAGTCAGTGAAAGGAACTTAGCAGGTACTCTACGTCCATTAGTTTCCATTCCTTTCTAGTTATCCCCTGAATACATGACAATCTCATGTATTGAAGAGTGAACCTCCAGTGGGTTTCTCCTTTGTGGTTGAGTAGCATGTTGAATCCAGGGAGGCTGCCTCTTTGGCAGGGTTGTGACTCTTTATTCACATCATTCAGCTCAGGCCACAGGGTTCTGAGAACCAGCCCTGCATAAGGCACCAGACAGTGTCATGAACAACTGGGCACCTAGTGTGTGCTTTTGTATGATATTGAATGAGAGACTGATTTTTCCAAAAAATAAATTTTTTTCTTTTCAAAGCAGAGATGGCATAAATTTGTTTAAAGTTAAGGGAATGACAAAGCCTCTTATTTGGTAGATTAAGAAAATGAGACCCAGCAGAGAGAATCACCTGGAGTCATGCAGCAAGTTAGTGGCAGAGACAGGGCTCCAACCCAGAGGTCCTAATATTTAGTGCCTCTGTTGCCACTGAACCACTTGTTTCATAGCATTTGAAGAGCTGTGTCCTGGATTCTGTAATTCAGAATTACAGCTGGATTCAGAGGCACATGAGACCCAGCCACTGCTGCCTCTGCTGATTATATTATACACCTGGCAGTTGGGCCGCCATGCTTAGTTCCTATTTATGGACAGAAATGGAGGCATCTAGCACAGCCTGCTTATTGGGTTGATGGGAAAGGGAAGGACGAGTGTCCCAGGTGGGTGGCAAACTTTGATTCTTCGGTAAGGCTTAGTGGAGATTTATGTGCAAGAATTTTATTGGGGAGGCTTTCAGGATCAACACCTGAAGGGAAGGAAAAGGAGACCTGGGCAGAGGGAGGAGTTAAAAATCCATGCAGTTTCAGCAAAGGTGTAGCTAATCCTACAGGGAACCCTGAAGCTGGGATCTCCCTGCAGAACTGTACCAAATTGATCAAGGGGACCAGACCTTTGTACTCTTGCAATGACCAAACAATCATTAAATGAAGCTTTGGGCTACATGAATATTTCAGCCAAGACAAAATCCAGAGGGGCTTTTAGCTGAGAATTGTCAACTTCCAATGTTCCCAGTAGCTGCAGGGTATCTAGACGGTATGCCACAGGAGCTAACTGAGCTTAGAGAAGTCAAATGGCTTTCTTAAGGACACCTGCCAAGTTAGTGGCAGACTTGGGCATGGAGTTCATGAGTCCCAGTCCATAGCTTTTATTTATTTCCCAAATGGCAGGGAGAACGCTTCATGCATTATTTGAACAGAATATACCCAATACACCTCTTCTTTTTAAGAGAGCTACATGTCTTTAAACGAACATTGTGAACTGCCATATTCATTACCAGAATGATTGCTTTGGGAATTACCAATTTACAAAGGATTGTCCGTTAATAGATAAATACAGAAAGAGAAAGTCATATTTGTGAGTGAGAAGATAAATCTGTGAGGGATCAGAGACAAGCTCTTGCAAGGTCACATGTAGGAGCACCTTCTCCCATGGAGATGTAACAGTGGGCAGGGAAAGGAAGCCAAGGCAATGAGAACAATGGTGGGCATTTCTTGGCTTTCTCTCCAGTGACTGGTGTCTTTCTCGTCATATACAAAGGTTCAGGAAATGAATGAAAGAGCTATTTGCAGAGTGACACTAAACCCATGCAATCAGATCACTGTACCTCCAAGGAGCTTCTTGGTAGAATAATGTGTTGACATCTCCCTGGAGTCTTGGACCACCAGAGAAGAGAATTTGGATGGGGAAAGTGGGAAGCAATGAAATGAAAAACTGATGTTTCTTAGTCCCTATATTTTCATCTCAAAGACGCTCTCCCATCTGAGCACTTGGTCAGAAATGATATGAAATTAAAATGTCAGCGTCCAAAAGGTTCTGTGCTGTTTGTGGCTGCTCCCATGCTACACTGGTAGAGGAGGGTAGTTATGATGGAGACCATATAGTCTGTAAAGTCTAAAATATTTACTATGTGGCTCTTTACAGAAAAAACTTTGCTGACCCCTGGCCAAGTGAATGGGGCTTAGGATTTGAAGTCCAACAGGCTTGGATTCAAATCCTGAGTCTTCAACATCTAAGTGTGACCTTCAGCGAATTTCTTAAACTGCTTCTATGTTAGCCTACTAACTTGAAAAATGGTCATAAAAGTACTTTACAGGCTTGTAAAGATTGAAGAAGATACTGTCATATAAGCTCCTGGCGCTAGTAAGCCTGAAGTAAAATTATTTATTTAAAATAATTAATGACAATTTCAATATTTTGAGCTATTAATAGCATTTGTGATAAGACAAATATGATAACATTGTGAAATGCCATATTCATTGCCAGAATATCTGCTTTGGGAATTATCAGATAAAAGGCATTGCATGTTAGTAGATAAATGAGGAAAAAGAAAGTCCTATTTGTGAGTGAGAAGACAAAGCTGTGAGGGATCAGAGACAAGTGTTGCCAGAATTTCTCAAAAAAGAATAATTATAGCTGAAATTGATTGAGTGCCTACTATACCCTGTTGCTTTGTCTTGTCTGATCATCATTTCAACCTATGAGTTAGCGAGCATTGTCACTCAATTTTGCATATGAGGAGACTGAGGTTTAGAGACGTTATGTAAATTAAGCAACATAGACAGTAGGAGGCAGAGTCATGACTTGGGCCTGGAATGTTCTGATGCCAAAGTTTCTGCCTTAACTGCTGTAATTTTGTGAACATCTTCTGATGAAAGCAAGCGACCGAGTTTCAGGACCTACAGCAGTTCTTGGTGATCAGCATGTTGGAATATCACTCTGAGTTCTGCAGAAGTGCTAATTTATGGAAATGTTTGTTGCAACTTCCTATACCCGTTCTAGAGTCAGTCTTTCAGAGGCTTCTCATGAGAACTACAACCAGGGTGACTCCTTGAGAATTATCCTATTAGGGGCGGCCCTGCCTGTGCTCTGTTACTTGGGTCTAGGGATATGGGTATTGCTGTACTGGGAGTGGATGAACTAGAGTATGCCTGTATGACTAGGATAAAATGCTGTGATTACTAAAATCTGTTTGGTCTGTAAGTATTATTTCTTGACATGGAAATAAGCTCATAAACTATTTTGCCAAAGACCAAACCTAAGCATAATGATCTCAATTTGGTAATTATGTGTATATATGTATACACTTTCAAAAAGATTGGAAAGGAATATGCCAGGATATTCAGTAGTTGCGTATATACGGGTTCTTTATATTTCTAGAGTTCGAAAACAATGTTTGTATAATTGTGCAAAAATAAGAAAATACATCTTTTTATGCCTAGTGTGCTACAGTCTATGGGGTCATGAAGAGTCGGACATGACTGGGTGACTGAACAACAACAAGAAAATATGTATTATAAGTGATGTGGAACTATGTACCAAAACACTTAAAAATCCTTAAATTCTTTAACGTTATCATTTCACCTTGGTACACTATCAAGGTAGATAAGTGCTTGGTAAATGTGGAACAACTATCATATATACAGATACATGTTCATTTTAGTGTCATTTGAAATAGTGAAGTTAGAAAAAACATTCAGCATGGCACAGCTACTCTCAAGTATATTATGTAGCTATGAAAGAAAATGTTTGCAAATGGAAAATGCTTATAATACTGTAAACAAGCAGGATACAAAACGAACATACAGAAAGAGTGTAGTTCAGTGAAAACTCAACAATCTATTCATTAAAAGACAGAAAGAGCACACATTCAAGTGTTAATGGTCGTGTATATAATTGGTGGAATTATAATTTTTCTCCTTTTTCTTCTTGTCTGCGATTTCAAAAGTTCCTGTAATGAATGGATACTATTTCCATAATGGAAACAAATGTGCATAAAAACCTGTTAAAATTGGAGATCTGTGTCTGTTGCTGATTAGTTTTAATGACTGCCCTCTCTGCCCCCACCCCACCCCCCAACAACTGATTGCTTCTCTGTTGCCTCTTTGCTTAGCTGGATATTTCCCAGGTTTGGAGAAGGCAATGGCACCCCACTCCAGTACTCTTGCCTGGAAAATCCCATGGCTGGAGGAGCCTGGTAGGCTGCGGTCCATGGGGTCGCTAAGAGTCAGACACGACTGAGCGACTTCACTTTCACTTTCCACTTTCATGCATTGGAGAAGGAAATGGCAACCCACTCCAGTGTTCTTGCCTGGAGAATCTCAGGGACGGGGGAGCCTTGTGGGCTGCCGTCTGTGGGGTCACACAGAGTCAGACACGACTGTAGCGACTTAGCATAGCATAGCATAGCATATTTCCCAGGTTAGTCACAAGAAATTTAACAGGAACACCAAGCTGGGAACCAGGAGATATGGAATCTACCCAGGGCTGTGCCACTGTCTCTCTGAATATTCCTGGCTGAGTCCCTTTTCTTCCCAGGGCCTCAGGTTCTTTATCTATAAAATGAAGATAACTTAGATGAGATCAGGGGTACCTGGAGATTGGACTGAAAGAGAGAGAGAGGTCTCAATAACAGTATGTAGTGATTCATATTTATTTTCTTTTTTGTATCTTCTATAGATATTTTCTTTGTGGTTATCATGGGATTTATGTAAAACAGGCTATTTTAAGTTGATAACAACTTAATTTCATTCACAAATGAAAATTCTATTCTTTTGCCCACCCCTTGTGCTGTTTATGTTACAAGTAACATCTTTTTAATATAGCATATCTATCCATTAACATATTTTTATAGTCATATTTTTATACATTTGTCTTTTAGCTCCTTCAGTATATATTAAAAGTGATTTAATACCACCATTACAGCATTACAATATTCTGTATTTGTCTATACATTTACCAGGGAGCTTTATAGTTTCATATAGTTTGAGTTGAATGTGATGTGAAGTCGCTTAGTCATGTCCGACTCTTTGTGACCCCATGGATTGTAGCCTACCAGGCTCCTCTGTCCATGGGATTCTCCAGGCAATAGTACTGGAGTGGATTACCATGATGTTACTGTATAGCAATCTTTTTAAAGGACTCCACTTAGCATTTCTTGTAAAGACAGGTCTAGTGGTGATTAAGTACTTCAGATATTATTTATCTGGGAAACTCTTGACTTTTCTTTTTTGAGAGAGAATTTTCCTGAATATAGTATTCTTGGTTGGATTTTTTTTTCTTTCAGTAATTTAAATATATCATTCCATTCCTTCTGGCCTTTAAAATTTCTTCTTTGAAATTTGTTGATAGTCTTAGGAAGGCTTCCTTGCAGTTTTCTCTTGCTGCTTTCAAAATTATGTCTTTGTCCTTGATTTTGACAATTTGATTGTAATGTGTCTCTGTGAATTTCTTTGGATTGATCCTAGTTGAGATCAGGTGCACTTCTTAAATTCAGGTGTCTGTTTCTTTCCCTAGATTGGGAAGTTTTTAAGCCATTATTTCTTCTTTTTTTTCTTCTCTTCCTCTCTGAGACTTCTATAATACATATATCATTCCACTCAGTGTTGTCCCATAAACCCCTTAAGCTTTCTTCATTCTTTTTTATCCTTTTATGTTTTGCTCATCTGACAGGATAATTTCAAATGACTTGTCTACAAGTTCACCGATTCCTTCTTCTCAGTCAAGGCTGACATTGAACCCCTCTAGTGGATTTTTCTATTAAGTTATTGTATTCTTCAACTTCAGAATTTCTTTTTGTTTTTATTTATATTTTCTCTCTTTCTTTTGATATTCTCATTTTGTTCATGAATAAATTTTCCTGAGCTCACTGAGTGTCTTTTTGATGGATATTTGAAGATTTTTGTCAGGTAATTTGTATACTTCTGTTTCTGTAGCCTGGTTTCTGGAGATTTTATTCCTTTGATTGGGCCTTGTTTCTGTGTTTCTTCATGTGCATTGTGTTGAGCTTTGCCGTTCAATCATGAAGCTGTGTCTGACTCTTCGTGATCCCATGAACTGCAGCATGCCAGGCTTCCCTGTCCTGCACTATCTTTTGGAGTTTGCTCAAACTTATGTCCATTGAGTCGTTGATTTTATCTAACCATCTCATCTTTTGCTGCCCCCTTCTCCTCTGGACCTCAATCTTTCCCAGCATCAGGGTCTTTTTCAATGAGTTGGCTCTTTGCATCAGGTGGCCAAAACATTGGAGCTTCAGCATCAGTCCTTCCAATGAATATTCAGGGTTGATTTCCATTAGGATTGACTGGCTTGATCTCCCTGCTGTCCAAGGGACTCTCAAGAGTCTTCTCCAGCACCACAAGTCAGAAGTATCAATTCTTTAGTGCTTAGCCTTCGTTTTGATCCAACTCTCACATCCATACATGACTACTGGAAAATCCATAGCATTGACATCAAAGCTTTTTGGCAAAGTGATATCTCTGCTTTTTAATACGCTGTCTAGGTTTGTGTTGAGCTTTACATATTTGAAAACACAGTTGCCTCTCTCACTCGTTATAGTCTGGCTTTGTACAGGAAAGATCTTCACTAACCAACATGGCTAGAGATTCTGGGGGCCTCTCAAACCTTTCCTGGGGTTGCCAATTAGAGAGGTTTGTCAACTTTTTCCCCGGAGCTTGTAGTCTTTTTGTTCCTCTGGTGTCTGTCTATGGTATCACAAGTTTTCTGGTGCTGCCAAAAATCGCTGATTCTCTTTTGTTTGATTCTCTTTTGTTCTCTGTGGTCCCCAGGTGTCCAGGGTATGCCAGTTTCACAAGTGCTGAGTCAAGCAAAAAAGAAACCAATCCCTCTGTGAGCCCCTTGAAAATCTGAATGCTGGATGCACATTCCACACTTTTCTTTCCCTCTCAAGAAAGAAGCCACGAGAGTGTTTCCCTCTGATCCTGATGAGCTATGCTCGTTTCTTTCATGGTGTTACAAATTCTGTGATGTTGTTATAAACTGCTGAGCTCTCTTTGGTTCTCTGTGATGCCCAGATACTCAAGATATTCTGGTTCCTAATCAGCACCTCACATCAGGTGAGACAGAAACAGTTTCTCAGGTAGCTGACCCACCCAAAGCTGGAGTGTTGGACATATATTCCACTCTTCTCTTTCTATCCCAAGAGAGAATCCATGAGTTAGACTTTTCCTCTTGATTGCAACCTGTGCCAACTTGGGGAAGGAGGTGATATGGTTGAAATAAAATGCCTTTTCTTACCCATTTCAATGTAGCTATTCTTGCTTTTGAGAATGCTTTGCTTGAAATACCGCAACTTTCTAATTTATAGGAATACCTATAAAAGCCTTTTGGATATTGTTTATAAAAGGATTAAAGCCTTTTATGTATTGTTAAGTCAGGGAACAAGGTCTGGGGCTTCCTCTTCCACCATCGTGCTGATGTCACACTCTCATACCTCTTAAATGGTGAGAAAAGAAAAGTTGCTTATATAGCACTCTCATGCACAAAAGCACACTTCCTATTCCCTGACTCTCCTACCTCTGGTCCCCTTATTTCCATAATCTTCCCACTCAAGTGCCTTTACTTCACTATTGCCTAGCCAATGAGCTCTGATATTTCCTGAATAGGTACTAAAGTGCCACCTCTAGAGTCAAACCATAGGGGTTTCCTCTCTGGGATTTGCATTGGAGGGCTGTACGTATTACAAGCAAACCAAGAAAAGAGACTTATTCAAGAGCACATGGGCACCTTTGTCTCTTAGGATCTGTTGTTGAGTGGCTGACACAAACCTTTAACCCTATATATCTTCTTTTATGACTCACACCTTTCAGGTCTCAAAGAAAAACTTTTTTGCATGTCTATATCCATGAGATTTGAGCACAATACTTTTTCAAATGGAACCACTGTTTGAGATGATAGCTCACTTCTTCATATGGCAACAAATTTCATTGTTACGCCTTCCAGGAGAATACTACAAAGTGAGGAATTAAATGACTATTACTTAAGGTTTATAAAATATTATTTGCATTACACCCAATGACTTGGGACTTAGATTGCAAAATATTTGTAAGTATTTACAGCCCTCTTTTAACGATGTCAGTTGTGTAATACTGGTGGATCCTGATGATCTAAACAGTGGTTTTCAACCCTGGTGTACATTAGAATCACCAAGAGAGCTTAAAAAAACAATAAAATAAACAAATGTACTTGGGCCTCACCCCAGACCAATTAAATCAATCTCCA
This sequence comes from Bubalus kerabau, assembly GCF_029407905.1. NCBI lineage: Eukaryota > Metazoa > Chordata > Mammalia > Artiodactyla > Bovidae > Bubalus > Bubalus kerabau. The sequence goes on from NC_073629.1 coordinate 85,261,755, forward strand.
GAGATAGGGTCCATAAAATGCCTGTTTTTTGGTAAAGCTTCTCAGATTATTTTAATGAGTAGCCAAAAACAGAAACAATTGGCTGAAAGGAAAAAGTGAAGAATTTGATTTCCAATCATGTCCCTGCTTCTGTCTCTCAAGTCACACTGATATTCTTGGTGCTCAGTGTCCATACCCATTCTACTGTGGTTCTTGTAGATTGCACAGTTACCCTTTCTGCTTCTTTTACAAACCATCTCAACCTTTATCATCCAGCTAGTAACTTAAAAAAGTTTTATTTATTTGTTTTTAGCTATGTCGGGGCTTAGTTGCAGGATGCAGGACCTTTCAATGTGGCACATGTACTTCTCTCTAGCTGTGGCATGGAGACTCCAGAGAGCACAGGCTCAGTAGTTGTGGTACATGGACTTAGTTGCCCTGAAACATGTGGGACCTCAGTTCCTTGACCAGGGATTGAACCCATGTCCTTTGCATTGGAAGGTGGATTCTTAACCAGTGGACCACCAGGAACCTCCCATCCAGCTAATGACTAATTTTGTCTGCAGACCTTGCTTTCATTGCCCTACCTTTTAGTGACTGCTGCTTCTGTAATTTCCTCTAATTTTAACACATGTATACCTATCAACGAGAGCAGGAACAATGCTGTGTCCATCTTTATGTCACATCACAAGCAGTGTTTACCCATGGCAGGTTTTCTGGAAATGCTTGCTCTTGGTGACTGTGCTTTCCTTGGGGAAGGTGGACAGATTCCACTTTGTAGAGGTAGTGAGGAACTGGAGGAACACAAACTCTTTTTCTTTCAGTTTGAGGCATCTTTAGAGTGAAGGTGAAAGTCCAGGATTTGGGGAAGGATCCTGCCTGTATTGGTAGGGTTTTCCATTTTATCTGATTTCTTCTACTTCCATGCCACGGTGAGGTGTTGGATCAGGCACAATGTTCGTTAAGACAAACAGCTTAAGCCAAAATTCACTGCTATGGTAGGGGCCTGGACTAGACCATAGCTTGGAAATATATCTCTTGTTTCCATATCTCCTTTGCATGCATGCTTAGTCACTTTAGTTGTGTCCAACTCTGTGATCCTATGGACTGTAGCCCCTTCTCTTTCATGGGATTTCCCAGGCAAGAATACTGGAGGGGGTTGCCATCCCCTCCTCCAGGGGATCTTCCCAAACCAGGAATCACACCCTTGTCTCCAATGTCTCCTGCTTTGGCAGGTGGGTTCTTTACCACTAGCGCCTCTTGGAAAGACCTTAGATCATCTTTGGTATCACCTAAACATCTCTTGATGTTCCCTTTCTTGGAAAAGGAATCTTAATGCTATTCACACACTCATGTGAACCATTTTAATATTCATTCAACCATTTATCTCTTCATAACTCATTTGTTGAGTACCTTGTTGTCAATTCTGCTTCAGGCCCCGTGAAGCCTCAGTAGGGCCTGTCTGCCAGCTGCTGCTGCTGCTGCTGCTGCTGCTAAGTCACGTCAGTCGTGTCCGACTCTGTGCGACCCCATAGACAGCAGCCCACCAGGCTTCCCCGTCCCTGGGATTCTCCAAGCAAGAACACTGGAGTGGGTTGTCATTTCCTTCTCCAACGCATGAAAGTGAAAAGTGAAAGTGAAGTTGCTCAGTTGTGTCCGACTCTAGCGACCCCATGGACTGCAGCCTACCAGGCTCCTCTGTCCATGGGATTTTCTAGGCCAAAGTACTGGAGTGGGGTGCCATTGCCTTCTCCCATCTGCCAGCTAGGTACCAACAACTTTCAGAACTGGGATGTAGACAGTAATAGTAATTCCTTACATTTTTTTCCCTAGTTTATTTAGCTCAACTGTGCAGAGTAAGCACATTTAGAAAAATGAATCATACCTGAAATAGAAAAACATAATCTTTGCAAGGGCTTCCCTGGTGGCTCAGATGGTAAAGACTCTGCCTGCAATACAGAAGACCTGGGTTCAGTCTCTGGGTCGAGAAGATCTACTGGAGAAGAGAATGGTTACCCACTCCAGTATAGCCTGGAGAATTCCATGGACAGAGGAGCCTGGCAGGCTCTACTTATGGGGTCGCAGAGTTGGAAATGACTGAGTGACTAACACTTTTCAATCTTTGCAAGTGTTTACAAATGCAAGGTAAATAGATCCAGGATTCATACAAACACAGAACTATAAATATAAGGCACATGCACATATGATGCGTCTTGATAATATGCATATGCAGAACCTTATAATATGTCCATTTCAAAACTAAATATTAAAATTCTCTTTAAAGATGCCAACAAGTTGCTAATCATGGTAATTTCATCCCACTATAAAACTTACAATTCCAAGTACAACTGATACATAATTTTCAATGCTGATATTGAAGCCTCAAGTTAGGAATTGGATAATTACTGTGAAATTACATGGCTTTTGGTTTCTATACACACTGCCAGTGGTGACAGGAGGAGGGTTGGGTTCATTTTGTACATTTATAAATTATTCACCTTTTATGCTGGAGTTCTTGATTTTGCATTCATATATTCAAGTAATATCTCATTTTGTAAGCATTTGCCCACGGCTGAAAAATAATAGAGTCTAATGAAAACAAAACCAAGTTATTGGCGTTTGCTTTACAATGTTCTTGAAAAGAGAATCTCATTTTAAAATTGTCATTTCTAATCTCCAGATCTTTTGGTGACCTAACGAATTCATTTGAATTTTGGAGGTTAAACTGTTTGTTTGTTTGAAGATTCTGCGACTGTGATTTAGGCATGATGCATATAATTCCAAGAAAATTTGAAAGGAGTTTGTTGTTGATTAGTTGCTAAGTCATGTCTGACTCTTTTGTGACCCCATGGACTGTACGCTCCTTTGTCAATGGGATTTTTTAAGCAAGAATACTGGAGTGGGTTGCTGTTTTCTTCTCCAGGGGATCTTCCTGACCCAGGGGTCTTCCCAACCCAGGGATCAAACCTGTGTCTCCTGCACTGGAGGCAGATTCTTTACCGCTGAGCCGCCACATAGAGCTATATTGGAAATACGAGCAAAGGAAATTTGTACCCAGCTTTTGATGCTATTGCTGACTTGTATAAAGGGTATCAGTAATTTTTGCTTGCGCATTACCTTTTCTACCTTCTGGGAGTCATTATCCTCCTATGATGTATTGTCCTGTTGGGAAAGTCAGCAAGGTACTCTTCCATCCCCAGACAGAAGGTGAGAAGGCAGCTCACACTAATCCATTTCTGATCTTATGCTTGGGAATTTGAATACTGAGTGGGATGGAGAGATGAAAAGTGGAGCTGACTCATTGTGTAAGCAGTGCTTAAAAGAGACAACACTTCTGCTTAGATTCACAGAAAATCTATGGTTTCTGATATTTCCAAAGTTTTGTTTTTAATGTTTGCCTAGGACTCTCTGTTTTTTCATACCTTTAATATATTCCTTTTATCTGGGTGTAGGGGCAGAGTCTGATGTTATACTGAACTTATTTGTGATGTTTACAATCCAAGAACCCTAACAGAACTTGGAATTTCAGAGACAGTCATAGACTCAGAGGTTTTACATCTAGAGCATACCCAGGAGATCATTTAGTCCAACCTTTTCCTTTTACAGATAAATAGAAGCCTAGAAAAGAGCTGACTTGTTCAAGGCCATATAGATATTTGTTGGTAGAGCAGGAAATAGAATTAAGTTTGTTCAGTTTTACCAATGTACATTGTTTGAATTATATCCATAAATTTTAAAGATATGAGAAAACTCAAAGGAGAACCTAGTCCATTTACTCAATTTAGATAATGCATTATTAACATTCTATAGGTGAGGTGGGATTCCAAACATTGGGAATTTGCCTAGTTTTGTAGATATCAGATCTTTTTTTTTAAAAAAATCCATGCTTACTCAGATTTTATTTGGGAACTATCTCACTCAAACTCTGACTCTATATGATTCCAGTGGGACTGACCTTGCTCCCAGGGATAGATACATGAAAAAGGTCTGGTTAATCAAAATGCTGCATTTTTATGGCCACAATTATTAGTGACCACTTAACTAAAGCTATGGCATGGAAGCCAATGAGCATCAGCCTTGTGAGTTTTGCTAGAATTATTGAGAAAGAGAAGTTCTCTTTCTACTGGTCTATAAACCAGTGGCCCAACAGCAAATAAATGAGACATTCGACTAAGGTGATTCACAGAAGATTTATTTACAAAGGAACTTTTAACAAAAGTACTATTAGAGATACTTCAGTATCTCTAGGCTAGTAAGAGCGGAAGAGCTGTCTCTCTCAGTCAAAGTGATGAGGAGAAGGAGCAGTTATATACAATCAGACAGAGTCAAGTAGAAGAAACCACTTTGGTCATGGACACAGACAATTCAGTCTGACCTTTGAGGGAGGAAGCCAGCTGAATGAATACCTTGCACATATTCTCTTTCCTCTCTCTTCCTTCCATAGTCTTTGCTGTTGTTTAGTCATTAAGTCATGTCCAGTTCTTTGCAATCACATGGACTGTAGCTCACCAGGTTCCTCTGTCCATGGGATTTCCTAGGCAAGAATACTGGAGTGGGTTGCCATTTCCTTCTCCAGAGGATCTTCTTGACCCAGGGATGGAACTCATGTCTCTTGCGTTGGCAGACAGATTCTTTACCACTAAGCCACCAGGGAAGCCCTCTTCTGTAGTTGTGCTGTGCTGTGCTTAGCTGCTCAGTCGTGTCCAACTCTTTGCGACTCCATGGACAGACAGTCTCCTCTGTTCATGGGGAGTCTCCAGGCAAGAATACTGGAGTGGGTTGCCGTGCCTTCCTCCAGGGGATCTCCCCAACCCAGGGATCGAACCCAGGTCTCCTGCATTGCAGGCAGATTCTTTACTGCCTGAGCTGCCAGGGAAGCCCAAGAATACTGGAGTGGGTAGATTATCCCTTCTCCGGGTGATAATCCCAACCCAGGAATTGAACTGAGGTCTCCTGCATTGCAGGCAGATTCTTTACCAGCTGAGCTAAGCTACCAGGGAAGCCCCTCTATAGTCCACTATTGGCCAAACTTTCTGAAATCTGGAGGACATAAAAATCTTTCATGTAGTCCATACAAGACAGTGTTCCAGGGTGCAGAGCAGAATGGATAAGAGTGGAGAATGGGTATAAAGGGGCAAAGGGAAAATGTATGGTGTAGCTGGAGATACTAAGATGTTGTGATAACATTATTTTGGAGCAATCTGAGTTTTTCCAGCTTTATTGAGGTATAATTAACAAAACTGTGAGATACTTAGTGTACATTGCAACGATTTGATATACATACACATTGTGGAAGGATTTCTTGAATTTTTAATTTTCCTAATTTCTTGACAGGTTTTCTTGGCATTTAGGATTTGGAAAAGCATAATTTTATCAAAAGATTCCAGAAAGGAATTCCAACATGGAAATAGTTGTATACACACCATGTCTACCAACTTGTTCTTGATTTGTTCCTATAGTCTAGGTGAAACAAATCTAAACTTCCTACAAAGCTAGCTTCTCATATAATTAAAGTCACATCTCATGCACCTGCTTGTGTATTCTTTCCTAGGCAAAGCAATCCTATTTCTACCCATATTCTTGGATGCTTTCCAGTCTTTTCACCATCTTTCCCTAAAACTATTAAGAAGGAAGTATTGTTTTTATTGGCAAAGGATGCTCAGAGGAATTGGAGTTTAAGGCCCTCAGGTTCACTGGAATATTCTCATATACATTGTCTCTATTTCAAGGGGTCTTATCCTTTCCCATTCAGTACCTAAACTTTAACACAGGACCCTATGAGCTTGTAATACATTTTGTGTTATAATTCAGCTACCTTTAGAATTAGATTTTTGGTTTGGTTTTCTGAAATCTCCACTTGTGGCTACAAGAGATAGTGGTATCTTTTAATGTAGCCATAGAAGACTTGTTCCTTAATCAAACTTTGAGCTGGGAGTTTAAAGCATTAAGTTAATTTTCTCCTCATGTTCTCCTTTACTCTTAGGAACAACCTACCAACTCATTGGGCTTCCCAGGTGCCTCAGTGGTAAAGAATCTGCCTGCAGTACAGGAGTCGTGGGTTCAATCCCTGGGTTGGGAAGGTCCCCTGGAGAAGGAAATGGCAACCCACTTCAATATTCTAGCCCGGAAAATTCCCTGGACAGAGGAGCCTGGTGGGCTACAGTACATGATGTCACAAAGGAATCAGACATGACTTAGTAACTAAACAACAACCACCAACTCACTGTTTTTTACTAAAATACTCTTTGACAGCAGCTAGTTGGCCATTCAAAGACTTCTTGTATATGGGCACTTGATTCTAGGTGCTACAAGATGATAATTTAGGAAAAGATGTTTCCACTTCATGCTGTGGATGAGCAGTATTTCTTTTACCAATAGCAACTGGGTCATTAATGCCTTTGGATCTAGTCAGGAGAACTAAGGTCTTAAGTTAGGGGAGGGAAATGTATAGAGTGAAAATTTTAAGGGGTACTTGCACAACCCTGAGAGTGAATGTCTTCTTCATATTTACATTCTGGATAACTTTCTTGCCTTATCCTGGTCCCTGGACTCCAAAGAACCAATTCCAGATTTTGTTTCCCTGAAACCACCTCAGCTTTCTATTACTTCACGGCAAGATACCTACACAGTTAGTCATTATTTTTTTGTGATTCTGTAGACTGGAAATTTGGACTTGGCTAGATAGCATATTCAAAAGCAGAGACATTACTTTGCCAACATAGGTTCATCTAGTTAAGGCTATGGTTTTTCCTGTGGTTATGTATGGATGTGAGAGCTGGACTGTGAAGAAGGCTGAACGCCAAAGAACTGATGCTTTTGAACTGTGGTGTTGGAGAAGACTCTTGAGAGTCCCTTGGACTGCAAGGAGATCCAACCAGTCCATTCTGAAGGAGATCAGCCCTGGGATTTCTTTAGAGGGAATGATGCTAAAGCTGAAACTCCAGTACTTTGGCCACCTCATGCGAAGAGTTGACTCATTGGAAAAGACTGTGATGCTGGGAGGGATTGGGGGCAGGAGGAGAAGGGGATGACAGAGGATGAGATGGCTGGATGGCATCACTGACTCGATGGACATGAGTCTGAGTGAACTCCAGGAGTTGGTGATGGACAGGGAGGCCTGGCGTGCTGCGATTCATGGGGTCGCAAAGAGTCAGACACGACTGAGCAACTGAACTGAATCCATACAATATTGGGCTCACTCATGCATATAAAGTTGGTTGGTTTGTTTTCTAGAGGGTGGCTGGCCTAGATGGCCTCACTTATATATATATAGGATTTAAGTGGGACTCAACTGGCATGGCTACAGCAGTTGGGATGACTGACCTTGTCTACTTCTGCATGGTCGCTCTCATCAAGCAGTGTTTCATCCCCAAGGAGACTACCCTGGGCTTTTTCATAAGTGTCAATGAGAAAGACCAAGAGAATAAGAATGGAAATGGTACATGCACAAGGGTGAGAGTAGAAGCACTGTCTGAAACATAACATTGTAAATCAACTATATTTCAACTTTAAAAAAGTAACTTTGAAATAAAAAAAAAAAAAGAAACCATATAATATTATCTCTCTTGCTTTCGATTGTCAAAGCAAGTCACTTGGCCACCCCAGTTGAAAAAAGTGAGGAAATTGACTCTTGGCCTTCATGATAGGAACTTCAAAGGAATTCATAGTTGTTTTTACCCCTTTTACTCCCACCCCAGTTTATCCTCTGGTCATACTTATTTACATTTGTACCACATACAAAATACCTTTATCCTCTCATTATGGGATCAGTTCAGTTCAGTTCAGTCACTCAGTTGTGTCCAACTCTTTGCGACCCCATGAATCGCAGCATGCCAGGCCTCCCTGTCCATCACCAACTCCTGGAGTTCACCCAGACTCACGTCCATCGAGTAGGTGATGCCATCCAGTCATCTCATCCTCGGTCATCCCCTTCTCCTCCTGACCCCAATCCCTCCCAGCATCAGAGTCTTTTCCAATGAATCAACTCTTCGCATGAGGTGGCCAAAGTACTGGAGTTTCAGCTTTAGCATCATTCCTTCCAAAGAAATCCCAGGGCTGACCCCCCAAAGTCTCATTTCACCATGGCAAAGTCCTGAAGTCATTATCTCACTATTGCATATCCATCAGATCTAGGTGGAGGTGAAGTTCCTCTAATGCAGCTTCTTAGGGGTAGCTGCTCCTGATTCAGAGAACTATTAACTAAAAAGACAAGATATCTATCTCTCACATACACAGGATACTATGATGAGATAGAGAAAGGGTAGCTTTAAAAGGCATATTCAAAAAGGGGAGGCTTGCAGGAATAGTAAAGAATTTTCATAGAAATTCAGAATCCAGCAGAGCTCATACTCTCAGAGTCCCCTACTCTATTGATGGGGCATGTTCACTCACAAGGGTTCAGTTTTGAACCTGTCCTGTATATAATTTTCTCACCCACTCTTCTCCTTTACTCTTTATTATCTTGTTTTGGTAGAACTCTCTGAGATCTTTCTCCTTCTCCTTCTTCTTCTTCTTCTTTTTTTTTTTTGATAAGAACTGGTTTGTGTTTACAACTGAGTGCATTGTCAACTTACTTTCTGCCCGGTACCCAGAGGAATTTTTTCATTTTGAATGGTTTATACTCCTTTTTGTCCAATTTGGTAGTGCTTTTGTTAGTACAAGTTTCTTTAAAAATTTTGTGGGTTTCCATGTATCTCCCTCGGGTTCAGTTCATGTCTAAAATCCATATCTTTTTGAGAAATACTTCTCAATCTGCAAGTCAGACTATTATGGGTAACACGCTTAAGATTTTTGAGTCCTCTTTACTTAGAAAATCCATAAGTCACTAATTTAAAATTTCCTGAGGTCTTAACATAGCTTCTTATGGTCACATGTTTAATTTAATCATTACTCAGAGACTAATTCTTAATTTAAGAAGTTTTTGCTGGCTACAGAGACTAAGGAATGAAAAAATTAACTTTATTTTCTAATTCAGCAAATCCTAAATTGCATATGTATCACACACACACAGGTGTTCTGCTTATAACAGTCTGATTTGCATATGTAGTTTTAACAATTCTGCTTGAAAATGGGTCATTTCTCTTTTTAGCTCATATTTCTCTTCCTGCAACTTGTATGTAGATAAAAGATGACAATTGACACTTTCAACATCCTGCTTGGAAATATCTTAGGCAGATCAACAAGGTTATCCAGTACATTTTCTATCTTCCAAATCACCGTAAGTGACAGCCTTGCCGGTTGTTTCACCGACGTATAATACTGATTGCCCTTTATCTGGCCTCAGATTTACTCACTGATCTTTTAGCCTCTGCAAACATTGTCCTAGTTGCTCTTCCAACCTCTGCTTGCTGCTGTCTCAAAGAAAATGTTATATATTGTAGATTTTATACTGTGGTAGCTTTTGACTTCCAATCAGAATTTTCTGTATCCCTTAAGGATCAGTCAGGGAAGCAGAGTTCCTGTGACTGTTCAGATAAGAAACTGAGTAGAGGAATTAGACCTGATACAATTGTGGAAGGAGCTAATGAAGTGATGGGCCAAAAGAGGGATGGAGTATCTGAGAAATATGTTGCTAACCAATCTTTTTTAAGTGTTGATACAAAAGAACAAGTTGGAGCTTCCCAGGGGTGCCTGAGAAGTCATGCATGACTGCTGGAGTGAGACCTCAAGGGAGCAACTTGTGAGGAATGAAATCAATTAGAAGTTGTCTTTGCGTATCTACTGCCGTCAGGTGTTGGGTGGTGACCCTGGGACAAGCTGTTGTTTAGCAGAGCCCAAGGTCCAGAAGAAGAGCTTGACATGTAGAGAAGTGAGGACAAGCTGGAACCACTGGGAACCTCTGTGTTTGTCACTGATCACAATAAGACCTTCAGAGGGTGATGGCCACTCTTCTACTTCTGCTCCTCAAATCTCACACAACTTCCTCTTTTCAGTTCAGTTCAGTCGCTCAGTCGTGTCCGACTCTTTGCGACCCCATGAATCACAGCACGCCAGGCATCCCTGTCCATCACCAACTCCCGGAGTTCACCCAGACTCACTTCCATTGAGTCAGTGATGCCATCCAGCCATCTCATCCTCTGTCATCCCCTTCTCCTCCTGCCCCCAATCCCACCCAGCATCACAGTCTTTTCCAATGAGTCAACTCTTCGCATGAGGTGGCCAGAGTACTGGAGTTTCAGCTTTAGCATCATTCCTTCCAAAGAAATCCCAGGGCTGATCTCCTTCAGAATGGACTGGTTGGATCTCCTTGCAGTCCAAGGGACTCTCAAGAGTCTTCTCCAACACCACAGTTCAAAAGCATCAATTCTTCGGCGCTCAGCCTTCTTTTTTTTTTTTTTTTTTGCAGCTGAGAACCACTGCTTTATTTTTTTTTTTATTTTATTTTTAAACTTTACATAACTGTATTAGTTTTGCCAAATATCAAAATGAATCCGCCACAGGTATACATGTGTTCCCCATCCTGAACCCTCCTCCCTCCTCCCTCCCCATTCCATCCCTCTGGGTCGTCCCAGTGCACCAGCCCCAAGCATCCAGTATCGTGCATTGAACCTGGACTGGCAACTCATTTCATACATGATATTTTACATGTTTCAATGCCATTCTCCCAAATCTTCCCACCCTCTCCCTCTCTCACAGAGTCCATAAGACTGTTCTATACATCAGTGTCTCTTTTGCTGTCTCGTACACAGGGTTATTGTTACCATCTTTCTAAATTCCATATATATGCGTTAGTATACTGTATTGGTGTTTTTCTTTCTGGCTTACTTCACTCTGTATAATAGGCTCCAGTTTCATCCACCTCTTTAGAACTGATTCAAATGTATTCTTTTTAATGGCTGAGTAGTACTCCATTGTGTATATGTACCACAGCTTTCTTATCCATTCATCTGCTGATGGACATCTAGGTTGCTTCCATGTTCTGGCTATTATAAACAGTGCTGCGATGAACATTGGGGTACTCATGTCTCTTTCCCTTCTGGTTTCCTCAGTGTGTATGCCCAGCAGTGGGATTGCTGGATCATAAGGTGCGCTCAGCCTTCTTCACAGTCCAACTCTCACATCCATACATGACTACAGGAAAAACCATAGCCTTGACTAGACGAACCTTTGTTGGCAAAGTAATGTCTCTGCTTTTGAATATGCTATCTAGGTTGGTCATAACTTTCCTTCCAAGGAGTAAGTGTCTTTTAATTTCATGGCTGCAGTCATCATCTGCAGTGATTTTGGAGCCCAGAAAAATAAAGTCTGACACTTTCCACTGTTTCCCCATCTATTTCCCATGAAGTGGTGGGACCGGATGCCATGATCTTCGTTTTCTGAATGTTGAGCTTTAAGCCAACTTTTCCACTCTCCACTTTCACCTTCATCAAGAGGCTTTTGAGTTCCTCTTCACGTTCTGCCATAAGGGTGGTGTCATCTGCATATCTGAGGTTATTGATATCTCTCCCGGCAATCTTGATTCCAGTTTGTGTTTCTTCCAGTCCAGCGTTTCTCATGATGTACTCTGCATATAAGTTAAATAAGCAGGGTGACAATATACAGCCTTGACGTACTCCTTTTCCTATTTGGAACCAGTCTGTTGTTCCATGTCCAGTTCTAACTGTTGCTTCCTGACTTGCCTATAGGTTTCTCAAGAGGCAGATCAGGTGGTCTGGTATTCCCATCTCTTTCAGAATTTTCCACAGTTTCTTGTGATCCACACAGTCAAAGGCTTTGGCATAGTCAATAAAGAAGAAATAGATGTTTTTCTGGAACTCTCTTGCTTTTTCCATGATCCAGCAGATGTTGGCAATTTGATCTCTGGTTCCTCTGCCTTTTCTAAAACCAGCTTGAACATTAGGAAGTTCACGGTTCACGTATTGCTGAAGCCTGGCTTGGAAAATTTTGAGCGTTACTTTACTAGCGAGTGAGATGAGTGCAATTGTGCGGTAGTTGGAGCATTCTTTGGCATTGCCTTTCTTTGGGATTGGAATGAAAACTGACCTTTTCCAGTCCTGTGGCCACTGCTGAGTTTTCCAAATTTGCTGGCATATTGAGTGCAGCACTTTCACAGCATCATCTTTCAGGATTTGGAGCAGCTCAACTGGAATTCCATCACCTCCACTAGCTTTGTTCATAGTGATGCTTTCTAAGGCCCACTTGACTTCACATTCCAGGATGTCTGGCTCTAGGTCAGTGATCACACCATCGTGATTATCTGGGTCATGAAGATCTTTTTTGTACAGTTCTTCTGTGTATTCTTGCCATCTCTTCTTAATATCTTCTGCTTGGCTGATGCTAACTCAGAATCATATATGGAAGGGAATTCTGGGAAACCAAGTTCCCAGTTTAACCAAGTTGACAGTTGAACAATCCACCATAAAATCCTTCCCATCTTATGCCATCAATAATTCCTACCTGCATACTCAATGAGAAAATTTTGATTTCCCCCTTTTCTTTTTGTCCAACTGTGTCGTCTTTTCCCCCTTTTTGATTATCTAGACATCAATTTAGTGTAACTCATGTTTCCAACCAGAGAAAAATTAATGTCCCTTATGCTGCTGCTACTAATGCTAAGTCACATCAGTCGTGTCTATCTCTGTGCAACCCCATAGATGGCAGCCCACCAGGCTCCCGTCCCTGGGATTCTCCAGGCAAGAACACTGGAGTGGGGTGCCATTTCCTCCTCCAATGCATGAAAGTGAAAAGTGAAAGTGAAGTCGCTCAGTCGTGTCCGACTCTCAGCGACCCCATGGACTGCAGCCTACCAGGCTCCTCCGCCCATGGGATTTTCCAGGCAAGACTACTGGAGTGGGGTGCCATTGCCTTCTCCAGTGTCCCTTATAAAGATGTTCAAATAACCCATTAATTTTAGTAGCATCAACAGTAGCTTTCTGTGTACAGTCTGTTGGTACTCATTTAATTCTGGGCCCATAATAGGAAAGTCAGGAAGAGCTTCTTGCCCTATATTAATTGAAAACTAAACCATCTTACAGAGAGTTTCCTTCTTTTTTCATTTTTCTCTTGCATAAAACTGTGCCAGAAAGAATTTTTTGGTAATTCTTCCTTTTACCTAGAGTTTACTAGGAGACTTGATGCTTTTCCTTGTTCTATAGATAAAGAGACTGATACCAGAGTTCAAAATAACTATTCAACATCACAGAGCTACATTTTAGCAAAATTGAAAATAGAATTTATCTATAGCCATTGTGCTTTTCAAACCCTTTTTAAACTATAAAAGTCTTTGTTGAAATAAAATCATATCTAGCCTCCTACATTAAATTGTTAGAAGTAGAACTGCTGTGATTGTTATTGCTGGTGGTGTTAGCTGGGGGAGAAGGAGGCAGATATAATATTTGGAGCTTTGCCTGCCCTTCCACCCATCCTGTCCTCTACTTCCAGCTTTCAGGGTCTCCAACCCTTGGAAGGGTTCCATGGAATACAGTTTGCAAAACACTGTGCTACACTCTGCCCCCTTGCTTTTTCCTTTGGCTCTATAAATAACTAAACAAATTCACAAAGGAACAAAACAAAATCACACACACATCCACTGCCCACAGCCCCTCCCCTTAGCAGGAAGTTTTGTCCACTTGGGAACCCCAATGGGGATCAGAGCAGAGAGAGTCATTTTCAGTCTAGCAGTACAAAGTGCCCATTCTTGCACTTTGAGTGATGGCAGCACAGCCAGGCGGGTCTCCCATGGCACATCTGCAGTCTGTATCTCACAGGAAGTTGTGCAGCTCTTCAGAGATAAGTTTCACTGGGGAACAAAGAGGGATTTTGTTCCCAGCCTCAAGAATGATGCATTGAACCTGGACTTGGCTTTTCAATTCATGTAGCTGGAAACGGGGCAAAAATGACCCAGTGTGCTCTTTGCTTCTTCCCAAGCCAGGCAGAGTGGCATCCTCCTCCTTTTGCCTTCCAAAGGGATTGAGAAAGAACTCTCCTCCCTTCTCTACACCAATCATTTCTGCTATTCCCACCACATACCTCTACGTCAAGCTTGAACATTAAACACTGTGCTTATTTCATGCATTTTTTCCTCCTTTGGGAATCTGGGCAGTTCAGATGTTGACAATAAGCTCCAAATGGTGGAAGCTACTGTTAAGGGTTTTTGACCCTCACGGTTCCAGCGAAGTTCCACTGAGTCACAGTGTTAGAGATTTCTCATTTATGGAAGAGTGTATTTATAAGTCAAGACAGACACATTTGCGCTTGATGTCTGGATTCCCTTTGACTAGATATTTGACTCCTTGAACAGCAAGGAGATCAAACCAATCAATCCTAAAGGAAATCAACCCTGAATAGTCATTGGATGCTGAAGCTGAAGCTCCAATACTTTGGCCACCTGATGCAAAAGCTGACTCATTGGAAAAGACCCTGATGCTGGGAAAGACTGAAGGCAGGAGGAGAAGGGGATGACAGAGGATGAGATGGTTGGATTGCATCACTGACTCGATGGACATGAGTTTGAGCAAGCTCTGGGAATTGGTGATGAACAGGGAAGCCTGATGTCCTGCAGTTCATGGGGTCACAAAGAGTCGGACACAACTGGGCAACTAAACTGAACTGAGATATTTGACTTTGACCTTGAGCAATTTTCTAACTTCTCTGTACCCGACCTTTGTTATTTGCAAAATGGGAATAATGATACCACCTACTCCCATTTTAATGATGAAATACCAAATCCCAGAAAGGTGGGATATTTTGCTTAATGTCCCAGAGCAAGTTAGCACCAAGGATACCTTAGTGAAGCTCCTGGTGTGCGGGCAGGAAGATGGACTGCTGTGCAGCAAGCATCTGCCCCTCAGCTTTGTGTCTCCATTTCAGCTTCGGGGGCACAGGTCTCACCACATTTGACTTTCCAGAGGTTGTACATTTCTTGAGATAATGAGGTGTGGTATGGAGGCAGGCAGGATTTATATGGCAGTTAAATGTAGTTTGGTATCAAAAATATGATTGCATTATTCAATGTGGCATAGCAAAGATCACCTCTGCCCCCTCGCTTTTGGCTGGATCAGCAGATCCAGACCACGATTAAGGAAACACTGTCAATTATTTCTTTATAGCTTAATTTTGCTCTCACTCTCCACTGCCTGCAATGCCCTTGCCTATGAGAAAAGTGGCAATGTAAACATAGCTTTTTTTTTTTTTTTTTTACCGTTTTGTCCTTTTAGCTTTTAGGGGATGATATAGGCACTCAGATTGGCTCTAGTGGTTTGTCATCTTTCCTATGTTGCATTTGGGAATGAGTTAGCTAAGTGGGGACTGAGAATCTCCATTTAAAACAAAGACCTTTTGACAGACAGCTGAGAAAGTCCTGAGATAAGAATATCACATGTATACCTGTGGCGGATTCATTTTGATATTTGGCAAAACTAATACAATTATGTAAAGTTTAAAAATAAAATAAAATTAAAAAAAAATTAAAAAAAAAAAAAAAAAAAAAGAATATCACTGCCCCTCCTGAAGCAGCCCATTTCATTTATGGAATGCTTTTGTTGTTAGAAGCAGATACTTTCTAACAACCAGAGACACTCCATGATGGGTCAAATGTGGATTATGAGATCTTAGTCCCAGAAAGTGGTTTCAGATCAGATCAGATCAGTCGGTCAGTCGTATCCGACTCTTTGCGACCCCATGAATCGCAGCACGCCAGGCCTCCCTGTCCATCACCAACTCCCAGAGTTCACTGAGACTCACATCCATCGAGTCAGTGATGCCATCCAGCCATCTCATCCTCTGTCGTCCCCTTCTCCTCCTGCCCCCAATCCCTCCCAGCATCACAGTCTTTTCCAATGAGTCAACTCTTCGCATGAGGTGGCCAAAGTACTGGAGTTTCAGCTTTAGCATCATTCTTTCCAAAGAAATCCCAGAGCTGATCTCCTTCAGAATGGACTGGTTGGATCTCCTAGCTGTCCAAGGGACTCTCAAGAGTCTTCTCCAACACCACAGTTCAAAAACATCAATTCTTCAGCGTTCAGCCTTCTTCACAGTCTAACTCTCACATCCATACATGACCACAGGAAAAACCATAGCCATAAACTAAATGTTCTCTTTTCAGAGAAGCTACCAAAGGGATTTCTGCAGGGAGGTTAGACAGTCCTGGGCTTAAATATTAACCTGCCACTTCATTCTCTAAACTCTGAGTCTCAGTTTCTGCCTGTGTCAAATGGGGCTAATAATGCTTCCCTCACTGTGCTCTTCTGGCGGATAGTCTATATAAAATGCCTAGTATGTGATAGGTCCTTAATAAATGTAGTTCTCTACTTTCTTACTTCTAGGGATATAGATATTTGGTATTTGGAAGAGTAAACACCTTTACCAATGGAAGAATTAATAATTGAAGAGATTTCAAGTACTACGGGAAATAGGTGGAGGATCATTTTGGGAATGGTAACATGAACACTCATGGATGAGTTGAAACTCCCATATTGGAGAATGATCCTTCTTAATATTCCAGGTCAGTGTGGGGCCATGTGAAGCTAAGGAGAGCAGCAGTGGTCCAGAGAATCTTAGTCTCTGTTCAAGGATATTTATATCAGGAGTGGTATATGAACATGACTTAGACTGGATGGGGGAGTGGAGTGGTGAGAGGCAAGGGTTTTTGTGAACTTAGTGAAGTTTTCTACTTTCCCAGGAAGAATATCTATCTTTGGTATTCCTGCATTACAACACTCCCCAGAGGAGACTTAATATTGATTAGTGTTTTCTTCAGTAATATATGAACTTCATGAAGGCAGGGAGGGGGGCCGAGTTAACTTTATACTTACAGCTCTTAACACAGTTGCCTGACCTAGAGGCACTCAATGAACATTTGCTCAACCACTCTGCAGGTTGAGATTGTGAGCTGGAGTGTTGAACTCTCTGGGTTTGCATCCTGGATCTGCTATGTAACTGTGAGTGAGCTGGTTACTTAACCTCTCCATGCCACAGTTTCCTCATCTATAAACTGGGGTTATAATGACAGTATCTATAGTGTTGGAGGACATACTCTGATAAATAATAGTAGTAAAACACTTAGAATATTCCTGGAAAGTAATGAGAACTTAAGTTTCCCGATCATGTTGCTGTAGGTAATTATGACTCCAGAGGGCAGAAGTGAGATCAGAGGCTAGTGATAACATGAAGTATATTTCAACACAAGGTGAAGAAGAATTTTCTAACAAGTGAGTGGGGATATGTGACGGCTGATGTGCATGCGTGCTAAGTCACTCCAGTCATGTCCTACTGTGTGTGACGCGATGGACTGTAGCCTGCCAGGTTCCTCTGTCCATGAGACTTTTTAGGCAAGAATACTGGAGTGGGTTGCCATTTCTTCTTCCAGGCGATCTTCCCAACCCAGTGATCAAACCCTTGTCTCCTGTGTCTCCTGCATTGCAGTTTCCTCACCCACTGAGCCATTGGGGAAGCCCTACTCATCTGCAAAAGAATGAATTTGGACCCTTACCTCATATCATGTACAAAAATTAATTCAAAGTGGATAAAAGACATAATTATATGAACTAAAAGTATAAAACTCTTAGAAGAAAATGCAGGACTAATCTGGATTTTGGCAGTGGTTTGACAGACATGAAAACAACAGCACAGACAACAAAAGAAAAAATAAATGTTAGGCTTCAGCAAAATCAAAAACTTAAATTCATCAAAGGGCACCATCAAAAGAGTGAAAAAACAGAATGGGGAAAAATATTTACAAATCATGTATTCACCTATAAGCTAGTATCCATAATATAAAAAAACACTTCTTTCAATTCAACAACAAAAAGACAAACCATCTAGTTAAAAAGTAGGCAGATTACTTGAATAGACATTTATCTAAGAAAATATATAGATGGCCAATAAGCACATGAAAAGATGCTCAGTGTCACTAATTATAAGGGGAATGCAAATCAAAAGCATAACAGGTTACCTCTTCACACCCACTGAGATGGCTATAGTTAAAAACAACTATAACAAGCCTTGATGAGAATGTGGAGAAACTGGAAACTTCATAGATTGCTGATGTGAATGTAAACTAGTATAGCCATTATGGAAACACTTCAATGGTTCCTCACTAAGTTAGACAAAATTCACATATGAAGTAGTAATTCTGCCCCTAGATATATACCCCCAATAATTAAAACAGATGTTCAAAAAATTATTCCAGATAGTCAAAAGCAGTGATAGAAATGGCCAGCAACTGATGAATGGATAAATATGATGTGGAATATCCATTACATTGGAATATTATTCAGCCATAAAAGGAAATAAAGTACTGATACATGCTAATACATGGGTGAACCTTAAAAATATTACACTGAGTGAAAGAAGCCAGACACAAATGCTCGTTTTGTATGATTCCATCGATATGAATTATCCAGAATAGGAAGATCACAGAGACAGCTGCTTAGTGGCAATGGGGAAGCAGGGATAGAGAATAGGTAAGGGGGCTTCTTTTTGGGGTGATTCAAATTTTCTTGAGCTAGATTGTGGCAGTGGCGGTGCAACCTTGAGAACATACTAAATGCTATTGAATTGCAGGTTTTAAAATCGTTAAAATGGCAAATTTTATGTGCATTTTGCCACAATAAAAAAGGAAATCGTGAGATTCCTTTTGTAGCTAGTATTTAAGTGGACACTGCAAAGCCACTCACTGGGGATGCTGTCCAGGCTACTTCACAGGGTGATGAATGTTGGAGGCGATCACATCGGGGGCAGTTAGTGGACGCTGACTGAGTAAGAGCTCTGCTTGTGGGTTGGGTAGGCTAGGAGCCAGTGTGCCCTGTCCTGCCCTATGACCCTGGCATTACTTAACCCACTCTGAGTCTCAGCTGTAATGTGAGGACAATAATTACCAGGTTGCTGGGAGTACTCAAGGTGAGAACCCAATGCCTGATGCATGGTAAGTGCTCTAAAAGGCCAATCCCTTTTCCGGTTTGGGATTCTATAACTCCTTAAAGGAACCTTCCTAATAATCCTCCTACATTTTCAAAATAGTTGAGAAATTTGGGCACTGTGGGAGGCTCACAGGAATCAAGAGGGCCAGCCTATCCTTTCCTACCTTGTCTCAGAGGAGACCTCAGTGCACTAGACCTGTTTTTCAGGCCTTGGAAGAGTCTTGTTTCTTGTCTGTCTTTGCTCTGTTTCTTTTAGCATCCATCTCTGAATGAGAAGGGAAACTGGAAAGTGTCAAGCCTGTGAAGAGAACACCGTCTTACCTCTTGAACAGTTGATTTCTGGAAAATGTCTCCACATGCAACTTGCTTTTGGGTCCCAGCCGTCCCGGGTTTTGATGCCCTAGTTTCTGTGATGCTTCAGGTTGTTATGATTCTGACTGCACATGGTCAGCCGTCTTTACTTCCTCTAACTAACTACATCCACCAGGATTTCCAAGGCCAAGATCAATATATCCATAGGCTTGTGGTAGAGCTTGAGCTGGCTTAGAAATCTGGCTCTAACTTTTAAAAATTATCTTTTAAAAAATGTATTTATTTATTTTTGGCTGCATTGGGTCTTTCTTGTGGTGTGTGGGCTTCTCATTGAGGTGGTTTCTCTTGTTGAAAAGCACAGGTTCAGGGTACTTAGACTTCAGAGATTGCAGCACATGGGCTCAGTTGTCACGCATGAGCTTAGCTGCCCCATGGCATGTGGAATCTTCCAGAACTAGGGATCAAACCAGTGTCCTCTGCATTGCAGGATGGATTCTTAACCACTGGACTACCAGGGAAGCCTGGTAAGGATACTCCTTAAATTCCCATTGTATAGATGCGAAAACTGAGGCACAGAATAAAAGAAGTAACTTGTTCAATGTTCAGACCTAGGTAGTGTTGGGAGACAGAAGTCAAACCTAGCTAATCTAGTTCTAGGGTCTATGCTATTCAATATTAAGCTATTCTACCCTGTCAGATATTGTCTTCTTTACACAAAGGTTGAACGTCCACTATTATACGGCTTTCAAAATAGTTGTTATCAAGAGAGAAGGGGACAGGAGATGCAATACTGATGTTTCTGGGATTCATAGGATCTTGCCTATGTGCTTAAATGTAGCAGCGTTTTTACATCAGCGTCATGGCTTGACTTGGTTTTTAAGCTTCCTGCTGGGGATCCAAATTTTGTTTACAGTATTGTTGCTATGGGAAAACACATCCGATGTTCCAGAGGATAGATGGATGTTTTTCTCTAGTACTCATAGCGGTAACAGTAGTATGGTAGTAATTTTCCTCACTCTAAGCGAAGGGCAATATGCTTGACATCTCTTTTTTTTGTTGTTGTTCTTGAACTGTTTAGCATGAGATAGAGAGGGGAACTGGAAAACTGGTTTGGGTTTTCTTTTCTGAAAGCAGAAAACAATGTAATTAGTAGGAAATTTACCCTTAATCTTGATCTTCAAAATCTTCCGCCCTTTCATTCCATTAAGATTGCCTTTTTTTTAAAGGAAGGAAAAAAAAAAGCATAAATAGCCAGGCTACTAAATTCTCTTTAATGACTGAAGCTAATAAGAAATGGCTCTGGTATTTCATCTGGCCTCTCAAATAATGGCTCTGTTGTTTTGATCTCAGAAGTGTAAGGGAATCTTTATATTCAGAGATGGGCATCCCTGTCTCATGCACCTGAGAGACTGCATTATATTTTTGAAAACCATTTTACAACATCCCTTCCCAGAGTGTGAGTCCACAGATGCTTTGATGTGGTTAAGTCATTTAGAACAATCATGTAATAGGTTAAATTAGATTTCAGCTTCCTTGAAATTTTTGAAGAATACACATGAAATGAGTGCACCCGTGATCTTGGAGCACTGGGAGCATTTCCATTTTTCTATTTTAATTTTTCTCCAGCAAAGTGCAGGTAGAGAAGGCAGCAGACTCTCTTCTCTTAATCTCTGGTAGAGGAAAAGTAGAAATCATCAAATTTCATTCTGAAGTATCCATGCCTGAGTGAGAAAATACATGATTATGGGGAAAAGAGAGGGAGAGTTTTTCTAAGATACAGAGGAAGAAGCTGAGTTATTTTCCATAAAATAAATGTTACATTGTGGTGGGTGATCAGGAGGTTGTGAGTAAGAACAAAGACTTGGCAAGTGACTTGTAACCAGGCAGATCTGAGTTTTAATATTGATTCTACAATTTCATTGTTTTCTTACTTAAGCTTCTTGAGTGTTCCCTAATCGGTAAAGTTGGAATCACCAAAGTTGAACTGTTAAATGAGATGCCTCAGACAAAATGCCTCTCAGAATGCTTGGAAGAGTCAATGCTTAATAAATTATTATTATTATTTTTCTTCTTATTCCAAGCTGGTCAATTAACAAATATGTGTTGAATTTTTATTTTGAAACATACACTGTATTGAGTACTGGATACTGCATTGAATATAACATGAATTCCCTAATTGAAATCTCCAGTTGGCTGCTTTAGTGTCACTCAAACTTAAAATATCCCTAAATGAACTCCTGGTCTTCACTTTTACCATTGTCCCCTAACTTCAGCAAATGGCACCCTCGTCAAGTGGCTTTCCACAAAAGAAAACTAGAAATGCTCTATGAAATCACCCTTCTCTTCACTCCTTATAAACGATTCATCACCATGCCCTATACATTTTTTTCTAACATGTTTTTAGATCTTTTAATTTCAGAGGAGGTTCTCCAAGTTTAGTCTTGTTAGCCATTTCTAAGCCATCTCTACCTCTCCCCTGAATCAAGCAACAGCCCCCTGTCCTCTTCCCCTTGCATTCCCTACCGCCCACCTCCTCCACCCAGTTCCTCACACAGGGAGCTTTACAGATGCAAATCTTAGCATGTTACTTCCCTGCTCAAATACCTTTCCTGATTTCCTATTACTTTTATAAAAAAGACAAAATCTTTTTTATCACTGTGTACCAGGCACATAACATTAATGCACTGCACATAGAATGAACTCAGTAAATATTTATTGAATGAATGATTTTACAAAACAGTATTGGTTTGTCCGCTGCATGTAAACTGAAGTATGAATGCTATAATGCTAGAGGACAATGCCCAGTGATTCCAAGATACTTTAATAATTACATTAAGCTTTGTTGTTTGTTTTTCATTTATTTTCTCTGATATTTTGTTCCTCTGTTCTTTTCTTTTGGATTCTTTGATGATTATTTTAGAATTCTAGTTATTTCCTGGTTTCTTAGTTATAACTCTCTGCACTGTCTTTCTAATGGCTGCTCTAAGGCTTAAGATATACTTCTTAATTTTAATATTTTGCCACTTCATGCAAAATGTAAAAACACTGCAACTATATCAGTCTATACCTTCCACTGTGATTATCTGATACGATGGTTTTCTTGTGTATTGGGTAATTCTCACAAGATAATATTATAATTTTTGCTTTAAACTGTTATAGAAAAAGAAATTAAGAAGAAAATAATATTTTATATTTATCCAGGAATTTAATATTTCCAATGATCTTCATTGTTTCTGAAGATCTGAGTTTTCATTATTTCATTATTAAATATTAAAAATATTTCATTATTGCTTGCCTTTGGTTTAAAGCATTTTGGGGGGATAATTTCTTGTAAGATAACACAATCTTTTAGTTTTCTTTTATCCAGATATATCATTATTTCATCTTTATTCTTGCCTTCAAAAATATTTTTGCTAGGTTAGAATTCTGGGTTGTCAATTTCTTTCAGCACTTTTTAGAGGTTGGTACACTGTCCTCTGGCCTTATTTCTCCATTATCATCTGAACCGCTCTTCTCTAGTATGCCAAGTGTCTTTTTCTTTGGTAGCTTTCAAGATGATTTCATCTTTCATTATCAGCAGGTGTGATTTTTCTTCATTTTATTTTTCCTGGCGTTCATTACATTTCTTGAATTTGTAAATTTATGTATTTCATGAAAGTTGGGGAAATTTTTGTCATTTTTTCCCCAAATCTTTTTCTGCTTGTGTTGTTTCATCCTAAAACTGTGTTTAAAACATCTGTGTTAAACAGTCTGGTATTGTCCCATAGGTGCTCAAGGCTTTGCTTTTTTTTTTTCCTTTTAACTCTTTCTTTTTCAGATTAGATGTCTTCTATTTCTCTGTCTTCAAGTTAGCAGGTCGACTATGTTCTCCAATCTGCCATTAAGTCCATACTATGAATTTAAAATTTTCAGATATTTTATTTTCCTTTCTAGGATTTTCTAAATCTTTTAAAATATTTTCTATAAATTTTCTAAGATTTTCTATTCTTTGTTCATTGTGGTCACATTTTATTTTACATTAATTGGCACACTTTTAATAGCTGTTTAAAATCTTTTTCTGCTAGTTCAAAATTTGGGTCATTTTTATTATGGCAGAAAGTGAAGAGGAACTAAAAAGCCTCTTGATGAAAGTAAAAGAGGAGAGTGAAAAAATTGGCTTAAAGCTCAACATTCAGAAAATGAAGATCGTGGCTTCTGGTCCCATCACTTCATGGGAAATAGATGGGGAAACATTGAAAACAGTGTCAGACTTTATTTTTTTGGGCTCCAAAATCACTGCAGATTGTGACTGCAGCCATGAAATTAAAAGACGCTTACTCCTTGGAAGGAAAGTTATGACCAACCTAGATAGCATAGTTGAAAGCAGAGACATTACTTTGCCAACAAAGGTCCTTCTAGTCAAGGCTATGGTTTTTCCAGTGGTCATGTATGGATGTGAGATTTGGACTGTGAAGAAAGCTAAGTGCCAAAGAATTGATGCTTTTGAAGTGTGGTGTTGGAGAAGACTCTTGAGAGTCCCTTGGACTGCAAGGAGATCCACCCAGTCCATTCTGAAAGAGATCAGCCCTGGGTGTTCTTTGGAA
Organism: Bubalus kerabau; assembly: GCF_029407905.1. NCBI lineage: Eukaryota > Metazoa > Chordata > Mammalia > Artiodactyla > Bovidae > Bubalus > Bubalus kerabau. The sequence continues at coordinate 85,285,486 of NC_073629.1, forward strand.
GGACTGATGCTAAAGCTAAAACTCCAGTACTTTGGCCATGTCATGCGAAGAGTTGACTCATTGGAAAAGACTCTGATTCTGGGAGGTATTGGGGGCAGGAGGAGAAGGGGACGACAGAGGATGATATGGCTGGATGGCATCACCGACTCGATGGACGTGAGTTTGAGTGAACTCTGGGAGATGGTGATGGACGGGGAGGCCTGGCGTGCTGCAATTCATGGGGTTGCAAAGAGTCGGACACGACTGAGCGACTGAACTGAACTGAACTGAGAGTATATAGATGTGTGCCCAATAGTTGATTCAGTTGGAGTTTATTTAGCTAAATCAGAAACCATTTGAATGGCTCAAATTCACAGGCAATACCAATCAAGTGTTACCATATGTTGAAAGAAATTGCAGTTATGGATCCATCTGCTTTATCAATGAAGTGTGAGTGATTCATATTTGAAACATAATGCATGTATGTCAAAGTCTAGCATTAGATAGTAGGTAACAAAATACATACATATCTATCATTATATTCTGCAAGGTTAACCAAACAACCCACAAGTGAGATTGATAGTGCTGCTAAAATAGCAGTAAATGGTCATTACAAAGCAAGAATGGCAGAAATAAAACCATGGTCAAAGCAGTGCTGGTGATGTAAAGTCACAAAATTTCCTTCCTATAAATTGCAAGCATTGCAATGACCTGCTTGAGTTACAGTGGAAACTGCAACATAGGGAAGCATTTTGATGAAGTCATTTTTCTTAGTAGAAAATAGAAGTTCCATCCATGGGAGATTCTAGTAATGTGCTAATGACAGTTTTTGAATAATAAATTTTATAGCCTTAAATATCTTAGTAGATAACTTATTAGTAGGTTGAAGATGTATAGAATTTTGCACACTTAGCAATTACAGAAAAGACAAATTTGGAAGACTACTTAAAGAAAGTAGTTATTTAGCCACTGGCCTGTCCCTATCATCTTGGCAAGCTCCCGAGGTATTTGCTCACTTTGGTACATCTTCTTTGCTCTTGGCCAAGGAGGTAAGACAGGTCACGGAGCTGCTCCCACTGCACTGAAAAGAACTAGCTGGGCATGGTCAGGCATGTTCTGTTCTAACTTTTGCTTACATTTTATTGCATGTTCTCATAAGTTGGGGCTTCCCAAGTGGCTCAGTGGTAAAGAATCTGCCTGTGAATGCAGGAGATGCAGGAGACATGGGTTCTAGCCCTGGCTTGGGAATAGCCCTTAGAGGAGGAAATGACAAGTCACTCCAGTATTCTTGCCTGAGAAATCCCATGAACAGAGGAGCCTGATGCATCCATGGGGTCACAAAGAGTCAGACATGTCTTAGTGACTAAGCATGCCCTGGTGGCTCAGAGGCTAAAGCGTCTGCCTGGAATGCAAGAGACCTGGGTTTGATCCCTAGGTCAGGAAGATCCCCTGGAGAAGGAAATGGAAACCCACTCCAGTACTCTTGCCTGGAGAATCCCATGGAGGGAGGAGCCTGGTAGGCTACAGTGCATGGGGTCGCAAAGAGTTGGACACAACTGAGCGACTTCACTTTTACTTTTCACTTTCTATGCACGCATGCACTCAGCAAGTCTTTCCTTGACTTTGCAATTGTAAGAACTGAGTTGTATGTTAGTTTGCATTAAAAAGCAGGCAAAGTAGGACAAATATTGAAAAAGAGAAACTTCATATGGGCTCTGGAGTCAACTGTATTTTTAAATCCAACTTCATCATGTAGCTGTGAGACAGCAAGTTACCTAACTTTAGCCTCATTTTCTTATTCATCATATGGGGATGGTAATAAGAGCACTGTCTAAGGACTTATTCATGGGAGTGAATGAGATAAGGCATGTGACACACATTATGAGACTCTGAAGACAGACGCTTGCTCACTTGCAGGAACCTCCCAACCGTGTTTGGCACATAGTAGGTGCTCAATAAATATTGGTAATTAAATCAATGAATAGGCAATTATAGTACCTGAAATGCAAAATTCATAATAAACGGAAGTTCCTTCCCTTTCCAACCAACTGGTGATGTAGTAGGATGGATGGAGTTTGGGCAAGCACTGGTAGGACTCGTTTGATAGATGTGAAAAGAACCTGGCTATCATTCAAAACTCAGGGGAAGAAACAGCTGGGCATTTATATCAGGAGTGAAGAAGACAGATCCAGACCTTGGGGATGGCCTGAGGCAGCATTGTGATAAATGTTCATCATTATTATTTTTATAGCATCTTGCCTGAGTATGTTTCACATCTTTCACAGTACTTTTTACACTAAGATTTTGTTTGTTTCTAGTATATTTCAAAAGAGAAGTTGCTGGCATTTCATGGATGTTAAGGCAATGGCACCCCACTCCAGTACTCTTGCCTGGAAAATCCCATGGATGGAGGAGCCTGGTAGGCTGCAGTCCATGGGGTCGCGAAGAGTCGGACACGACTGAGCGACTTCCCTTTCACTTTTCGCTTTCATGCATTGGAGAAGGAAATGGCAACCCACTCCAGTGTTCTTGCCTGGAGAATCCCAGGGACAGGGGAGCCTGGTGGGCTCCGTCTATGGGGTCGCACAGAGTCGGACACGACTGAAGCGACTTAGCAGCAGCAGTAGCAGCAATTATGTGTCAGGTGCTATACATGCGTGTGTGTGTTTGCATGTATGCATATTGTATAATTTATATATACATTAAATATTTTATATGTATTATAAATATACATATAGATAGCATCTGACTATAATTTATTTGTAGAGACCAATGAAGGCCCACAGGTTGAGAATATGTGAGGGGATAACATAGACATTTATGTGAAGCAGACTTTAGAGTCTTTGTTTGTCTTCAAGGATGCACTTCAGCTTGGATCCTGGGAGGGAAGACTACATTTAATTGTCTTGGCATGAAATGGACACAGTAGCTATTATGCTTATTTAAAGAATGTCCATTCTACTACTCTTCACAATCTCAAAAAGCCAAATTGCAAGCGGTAAATGCCACTGTGTCTCTTTTTGGCCATCTTTCCTCCATGATGAAATTAACATCTTTGTGTTTAAGAACTTTGCTATTACCTATGCATTGTGTATATTTAAAAGCAAACAAACTAAAATGAAGACAGGCTTCACATTCCAACTGGCTGTGGAAAGCAATCATTATGAACACCTGTGAGCAATGCCTTATGCATGAAAGCCTCTGATTGGAATGTTAGATAGCAAAATCCTTCCTCTCTTGTAGGAAAACAAGTCCAGTGTGGAATGGCTTTAAATGACTTGATGCAAAATTAGCCATGAGAATTGAAATCAGAATGGATAGGACCACAATCCTGCAGCATACAAAAAGCAGTGGTTCTTAAACCTAGTTAAGCATCAGAGTTAACAGTGAACCTATTAAAATACAGGTGTAAGACTCCACTCACTGAATTAGTGTCTCTTGGGATGCTGCTGCTGCTGCTGCTAAGTCACTTCAGTCGTTTCCGACTCTTCATGACCCCATGGACTGCAGCCTACCAGGCTCCTCCGTCCATGGGATTCTCCAGGCAAGAGTACTGGAGTGGGTTGCCATTGCCTTCTCTAGTCTCTTGGGATGAGAGATTCCTAAATTTATAGTTTGAGTTTTCTTCATATTTTAATCTGAAGCACAGAAATGTATTATAACTAATAGAGAGAAAAATGATTATGTAACTAATAGAGAGAGGGAAATAATTTTTCTCTCTATTAGCACTTTTCTAAGTGTGGTCTGTAGTCCAATTGCATGTGAGTCTTGGAGTGAGAAGATGAGAGTGGAAGTGAGAAGGGACTGCATATTAAAATACAGATTCCAGGGCTGCACTTAAATTCTGCTGAATCTGCATTTCTAACTAATGTCACAGGTAAATTTTTTTCATTGAGGTAATTTTTTAAGAGCAATCTGAGGTTTACAGCAAAATTGAGAGCAAGGTACATAGATTTCTTGTATTATTGACATCCCCCACATGCAGGGCCTCCCCCATTATCAATATCTCTCAACACAATGGCAAACAATTCATAAACCTACATCAACACATTACAATCCTGAAAGTCCTTAATTTACATTAAAGTTTATTCTTGATTTTGTACATTCTTTGAGTTTGGACATGTATAATGAGATGTGTGGATCCTAATGGTAACATACAGAGTATTTTATCACCCTAAAAATCCTCTGTGCTTCATCTGTTCATCCCTCCCCTGCTCCCCAATCCCTGGTGATCGCTGATCTTTTACTGTCTCCATAGTTTTGTTTTTTTCCAGAATGTCATAGAATTGAAATCATATAATATGTACTCTCTCAGATTAGTACTGTGTGTTTAAGTTTCCTCCATGTCTTTTCATGGTTTGATAGTTCATTTTTAAAAATGCAGAATAATAGTCCATTGTCTGGATGTACCATACTTTATTTATTTATTCACCTATTGAAGGACTTCTTGCCAAATACAAGTTTTGACAATTATGAATAAAGCTGTTATAAATTCTGATAGGCTGGCTTTTGTGTGAACATATATTTCAACTCCTTTGAATAAATAAAAAAGAATATGATTGCTGTATTGTAATAATAAGAGCATATTAGGTTTATAAGGAACCATCAAACTGCCTTTGAAAACTGTGCTATTTGGCATTTCCATCAGCAATGGATGATTGTTCCTGTTGCTCCGTATCCTTGCCAGCCTCTGGTGTTGTTCATGTTCTGGATTTTGGCTGTTCTAGTATGTGTAGTGGTATCTGATTGTTGTTTTAATCTATATTTTCTTCTTTTTTTCTGACTGGACAAACAATCTTTTATTGTCAGAATAAGGGCAAAGCTGATACTGAGGAGCATGCTGCAGCATACCTATGTGCAAGTCTCCACAATGATTTTATCCATATTGTAGTAAACCTTCAAGCTATAGTTGACAGAATTTTTAAGCTATTTGTAAAGCAAAGCTTATTTAAATTTTCCTCAAAAAACTGTTACTGTTTTTAAGATGCTTATACACATATGAAAAAATCAACCACAAATTAAAATACTCCCCTAAGAAATATTGGCAGAGGATAATTGATTTGTTATGTTCCTTATATTCGGAGAAGGCAATGGCACCCCACTCCAATACTGTTGCCTGGAAAATCCCATGGATGGAGGAGCCTGGAAGGCTGCAGTCCAGGGGGTCGCTGAGGGTCGGACATGACTGAGCGACTTCAGTTTCACTTTTCACTTAGATGCATTGGAGAAGGAAATGGCAACCCACTCCAGTGTTCTTGCCTGGAGAATCCCAGGGACGGGGGAGCCTGGTGGGCTGCCGTCTATGGGGTCACACAGAGTCGGACACGACTGAAGTGACTTAGCAGTAGCTGCAGTTCCTTATATTAGAACTATTCTTTAGAGGAAATTATTTTCTGATGATATTTATATGCTCTTTTTTAATATGTCTGTAATGTTACTGGAGAACAGTGTGAAATATGGCTTCCTGAGTAGTTGATCCTTCTTTCAAACCTGTGAACTGTCTTTATTTCTCTGCTATAAACTTTGTGTGTATGTGTGTTTTTTAAATGTATACTATTTTATTTTCAAGAAAGTTCCACAAACAATTATGCTTGTAATTAGTTCAGAGTGTTTGAAAGTGGGTAGAAATTTGATGAAGTAAAATATTTTTGTGATTTTTTTTAAGCTTTCTTTTTTCAAAATTGAAGTAGAGTCCCTGTACAAAATTATATATTCCAAGTGTGCACTATAGTGATTCATAGGTTTTGCAGGTTACACTCTATTTATAGTCATTATAAAATATTGTTTATTCCCCATGTTGTACAATGGATCTTTGTAGCTTATTTTATACCCAGTAGTTTGCACCTCTTATTCTCCTACCCCTATGTTGCACCAACCACCTCCCCTCTACCCGCTGGCAATGACTAGTTTGTTCTCTACATCTGTGCAATATGAGTTTTCTTTATAACATAGTGTGTGAGACACTTTTTCATATGGTTATGTGCCATCTGTGTATCTTCTTTGCTGAGGTATCTATTAACATCTTGGATTCATTTTTCAATTAGGTTGTTCAGTTTCTTACTGTTGCATTTGAAGAGTTCTTTGTATATTTTGGATCAGGTATATAAAGGTATTAGATATGTCTTTGGCAATATCTTGTCCTGGATTGTGACTGGTCTTCTCGTTCTCTTGATCAGGTGATTCTTACGTCAAAGGAATCTGAGAATTACTGTATATTTTCCTATAAATAGATTGTGGGTATTGAAAACTTGTGTTATTTGAACTGACCAACAATCAAAGGGGTGGCGGTTGTCTCAGCCAGAGAAATGGGGAACGGAGCTAACTATGCTGGGACCTACTGAATCTGAGGCAACGTATACTTGGCAATTTATCAATATAATTGCATTTTTATTTTGATAACCATGTCATAAAATAGATATTAAGATACTCTTTATAGAGGGCCTTATTTGAAGCACTAGAGTTAGAATAAATGGAACCAAGATAGATATTTGGGTCTGACATCAAAGCCTCATGACTGACTATATCCTACCAAATTGCCAGGATATCTGTACTGAACCACGTGTAAGTCAAGAGAAGTAAATTTAATCACCCCTCTGATAGTGTCTGTCTCTGTGGTTTTAGTTCTGTCTCTGGACATCAGTTTTATCACTCTTTATAGCCTCAGTGTTGTGTAAGGATGTTTCTCCAGTGGTCTTCCTTCTTAAATATCTAATGAAAGGCATTGAACCACAGAAAGAATGTCCTTGGGAATTGAGTCTGGCTTCTGAGGGTCATATCTTTTTTCTCTTCTAAGTAATTGTCTTGTACACCTGTGGTGGATTCATTTTGATATTTGGCAAAACTAATACAATTATGTAAAGTTTAAAAATAAAATAAAATAAAAAAAAAGTAACTGTCTGAAGTCATATTTAAATGTTCAAAAAGAATTCTATTTTCCTCTTAAGTGCAGGTAGCTTGAGATGGAAATCTAGGGTGTTGAAGATGTATTGGTGTTATTTATTTACTTTTATAGTTTAGAATGCTCCCTCTCTCCTGCCCTCGAAGTAGGGCTGTATATATTAATACCAACAGAATCTCAAAAGGCTTATTCAGCGAAACTAGAAAGATAAAAAATGGCCCTACATTTGCTATGGCTATTTGCCTTCTACATACGCGGATAAATGATGTCTAACCTCGGGGACCCTCTGTGTACCAGCAAAGGTTAAGGGCCTTTTTTCCCAGGTGCCTGTTCCATTTATAATACGCGCTGCCTCATTTTAGAACTAAATGACTCTGGAAAACGTTAGCAACAGCATCTAGGCAGCCACGAGATTTCTGGCAGCTAAGTCTCCCATACTTATGCTCACACCATCCTCACAGACCAGCAGGTGACTGAAGTCATGACGTAGGAGGCATACTCGCATGTCTTTCAATGTGCTTACATTTTTCTGAATGCTTTCCTCAGCCTTAGTGTTGATACCCCAGGTTTTCCCAAGGTCTGGCTTGACTTACTTTTTTGTTTCCTTGCATCTTAGTTTTCCTTACAGGATGCTGTCCATGGCCAGCATTCAGGACTCAATACCTCGATGGTGAACAGCTCTGTTAGTCCCCATCTCTCCACACCTCCCCGACAACTGGAGGATAAGATGGATGAGTGTGTCAACAAAGATTAAGCTGACCACATACTGGTTTGCCAGAAAAGATCCTTATTTACTTCTTTATCCCAGCACAATTGTTAATAACATTCCCTTTCACTTACAAAGTTGTTCTGATTTGAGTGATCAAATTCTATTGTTACCCCATATTTAATGTTCTCTATCTCATGGAATTGGACCTGTAATGTCACATCCAGTGTCCAAAAGACCCAGAAAGTCTCAAATAAAAAGTTGCCAAGCTCTGTGTTAAAGGAAGACCCAGTACATACTCAGAAATAAAATCCTAAACTTCTCTGACCAGCTTATTGTTTCCATTTTCTATTGCCTGATTGCCTTACTTACCAATTCTGTAGCTCATTTTTAGATAAAGAGAAGTGAGTGTTGGAATGACAGGGGATGCTGCTGCATAAAACAAAGAACCGAGAGGTCTGGATACAATAAGAGTTTGTAACTGAAGCAATCCAAGGGAAAGAAGGAGAGAATGCACATGGGAAGAATGTCTACTGGGGTTTTTACAAGTGACCATCATTTTATTCAAAAGGAAGGGGAATTCAGAGTGAGGAGGATGACCGAGATTTGTGGGGGTGCTAAAAGTGCTTTCTTTTTATTTTTTGTTTTGAGATGTCTGGCTACAGTGAAGGTCTCTGCGTTTAGAATGATGTAGGAAAAGTGCTCTCCCATATTGGGCCCAAAGGAAGTGTGTACTCTCTGAGGCGGCCAGATTCCAAGTCTTGGAATGAATGGTAAGCCTTGGAGCAATCACGTGTCCTCTGCTAGGAATGCATTCCTGGGGATTTGTGGTCTCCCCATCTGGGCTGCAGGTGATGGAGTGGGATTAGATCAGGGAGGAGGAAAAGGCTCAGAAGGGGATCTGAGACCTTGGGCTCTGCAGGAGCTTTAGCTGGATTAACACGAAGACTGTAGTCATGGCCAGGCAGAGGAACTTTCAACTCCCAGAGGCACTATTCTTGGGGACAACACTGGGGGACAGGCCTTGAGAGGCTAAATGATACTAGAGGAACACCTGAGTTTGTAAGTAAAGGAGAGCAGAAGACTTTAAAGCAGCAAACAGAGAGAGAAGCCATGTCCAAACACATAGACAAGAGCAGAGAGGAAGGACTAAGCAATTGGTCATAAAAATGAGACATATTTTCACATGAAACTAACTGCTAAGTACTTGAAGAAAGATCAGACCCCTTAAATATGTGAGACAACTTGTAAGTGAAGGCCCAAGTTTCTAATTATAAGTACTATGTTCTGTATCCTGACTCAGAAGGGGTTGGTTTAGAGAAAGCTGTACTTAAAAATTGGGGCTTCCCAGGTGGCTGAGTGGGTAAAGAATCTGTCTTCAATGCAGGAGATGTGGGTTCAATTCCTGGGTCAGGAAGATTCCCAGGAGGAGGGCCTGGTAACCTACTCCAGTATTTTTGCCTGAAGAATCTCATGGACAGAGGAGCCCAGTAGGCTGCAATTGGTAGGGTCACAAAGAATCAGACACAACTGAATTGACCGAGCATGCATGCACTCACGTACTTAAATAGACTGGGTTCAAGTCCTAGGTCTACCCTTAACTACTGTTGTGTTTGGACGTGTTCTGTTTTGCCTCCTTTTCTTCCTTTAAAACCTTGGATTTTAGGTCTTTACTGTCTAATAGGGTAGCCACAAATGATTACTTTAAATTTAAATTAATTGAATGAAAAGTCCAGTTCTTTAGTCACACTAGTCACATTCCAAGTGGTTGCTAGGTACATGTGGTTAGTAGCTACCATATTGGCCAAGGATGATATGGAAGATCTCCATCACTGCAGAAAATCCTTTTGAACAATGCTGCCTAAATTATCTCTAAGGCACCTTCCAACCTGGATTTTCTCTGAGTCAGCTGGGAAGCTAAAGAAAGTTATTGTTGTCAGGGATGAAGCAAAATGTCATTTCTGCCCTTCCTGGGATTTCTCTATGAGCAGTCTTTGCAATGAAACTCCCGTTGGGCTGCTGGAGATTTTCTCAGAACTGAGCCACAGTCTGAGGCTCTTGCTATCCAATCCTTCAGTCTCTCCTTCTCCTTTCACAGGCATCAGATCTGCATCACAGCATTGTCTGCTGCTTCTCCTTCTCCTTTTATATTTAACCAACACCATCCTCAATAAATCTCTTGCACTTCTAATTCCATGTTGGCATCTGTGTTTTGAAGGACCTGAACTGAGTCGTGAAGTAAGGTTTTTCATGACAGACAGTTGAGATCTCCAAACACTATGACTGCATGCAATGGTCTGAACAGGCGGCCAGGCCTGTCTGATTTATCTCTGAGTCTTTCACAGCTCTCTTTTCAGCCATAAGCTTCCTGAAAACATCCTATGAAAGATTTCTTGCCCTTCACCTTTCTAGTCTCTGCCATCTGGGTCCTTTAACTCTGTTCTGCCTTTTGATGCTCTGACATTCTTAGTTGATGTTCTCAATCACATGGTCCAAGAGAGCTCACTATCATGCCTGGATTCCATCCAGAAGGAAAGTGGAAAGGGAGTAGGGTGAACACGACTTTCCCTTTAAAGGTAGAGCCTGGATGTCACATACAGTGCTTGTGCTCAGATCCCACTGGCCACCATTTATTCTCAGGGTCCCTGGAAGAGGCCATGTGCCAAGTCAAAGACAATGGCCACCAGGGGATAATTTCCATCAATCCCATGTACATGCTTAATTTACAGAATGTGGCTCATTTTCAACACTTCCCCAGGTGGGGCTTCTAAACCTTCTTTTTGTCATCCATCAGACTTACCTCTATTAATACTTTTTTTTTCCACCGTGGATTGTAACTCTGTGTTTATTTGTATCTGTGAGCTTCCTGCCAAGCACAAACTATTCATATTTATTATGGGCCAAACCTGGCACAAAGTAGATGCTAAAAACACAGGATATCTGGCTGAGTGAAGGCTTGATGAGTGCATGGAATCTTTAGAAATGAAATGTTACAAAAGCCCTGCATGAAAAGAGACATTCAATGAATGGCACTTTTTCCCTCTGCAAGGATGGGCTGCACTTGTACTTCTTCTTTTTTTTTTAATGATTTGAAAAAAAAAATCTATTCACATTTGGTATTATTTACTGAAGAAATTGCTAACCAGGTTCAGAAGTTATATATTTGGCATTCCCATATGCAAAGGTCATTGTGAATGTCAGCCTCAGGCCTCCCTAAGCCTGTGTTCACTCCACTCCTCTGTGACTAGGAACTGGCTTGGTTATACCAAGTGGAAGTAACATCCTTTCCCACCCCCTGCCACATCAAACGGGCCCTGGGAGCAGGGAGGAGTGTTATTGTGGCTTTTCACTTCAGGAAGCAAGCATAATGATGCTATTCATTGCATTAACTGCAAAAAAACTATCATTAAGTCTTTGACTGTCTTATAATCATGGGGAAAAGAATTAATACTTTGGAGCTCCAAATAGGCCAGGCGCTTAGCGACCACCATCCTTTTCAATTTCCTCAATATTCTAGGAGAGAGGTATCAGTAATTTGAATTCCCATTTTACAGATGGGAATCATCTCAGACAGAGAAAATCATGTGCCCGGTGTGGTGCTAGGTTGTAACTAGGATCTGCCTGTTCCAAAGCCTGCTCTCTTTCCAAGATGTCGAGCAGCTGTCCCTTTTATTTCTGGACTATTTTGTAATGCATAAGGTGTCTTCATAACATCAGCTTTCTCAGCCTTGACAATCTGTTTGTGCAGTGTGGGAGGCAGCGATTTGGGTCTGTATTTCGCAGATGATGAACAGAGGTTCACAAATTATCTGACTTGCTTTGAGTGAGGCTGCGAGACTCAGGTCTTCAAGTCTATAGTTCTTTGCCCTGTCCACACCCACCTTATGCAGAGGTTCTGTAGGTGTCAAGAGTAAAGAAGTTGATTTCTTAAAATCATCAAATGGAGTCTAGGGTTGGTGACAGACCTGTCTTGATTTTCTCAGGCCTTTCCTGACATAGGAAGTCTTGTGTCCCGAGAATACCCTCAGCCTTGGGCAAACTGGGAGAGTTGGTTCCTCTGACCAGGTAGATTTTCTTGAAATTCACACACAAAAAAGAATGCTTTCTTTGACAGTGTCAGGGTAAGAAAATAGCATCATAATAACACTAGACCTCTGAATAATAATGTGATCATTGTTGACTCAAAATCATTCACTAAAAAATGTTAATTTCAGTGGGCAATTCTAGTATCTTGAAGTTTAGGAACTTGCCCCAGTTGAGCTGTATCTTGTGATTGTGCTTTTGCCCCCATTAGTTATCGTCTTAGAGCCGAGGCCACTCTGCCTCCATCTGTGTACTTAACCATCAGTGATTCTCAAAAATTTATTGTCCATAGAATCATGCAGGAAGCCTGTTAAAATACAATTGCCCCAGCCCCAGAGATTCTGACTCCATGCATGGTGGGGCAGGGACTGTGAACTTGGGCATCTGATAAGATCCCAGGTGATACAGATGCTGCCACTTTGTAGAACACACATTGAGTAGCACTTGGTGCATTCGGTGGTCCCTAAAGCAGGAGTGCCAGGCAATCTACTTGCGTGCAGGAAGAAAACTCAACATTTATGTATATGTTTTGTAACTTTAAAATTTGAGATTTAAAAATATTAAATAAGATAATTTATTATTATAGCAGTAGATGTAAATAATTTATATGTAAATAAATACACATAATTAGGGGTATACATCAAAAAGAGCTTGACAGAATTGACCACCCAGCTTCTCTTCAATAGGGCTGAGTTCACCTCCTTCATCAGAGTCCCCACTATGGATCTGAACTGCCTCATGGGAGGAAGTGGGGACTGCATGTTCAGGCTATTCAGGTAATTCTTATGCCCATTTACATTTGAGAGCCCTGATCTAAATTCTAGGGTCCATTTTCTGGGCCAGGAATTCTCAAGATGTAGTCCCAAAGCATTAGCTTTTGCATCATCCGGAAATTTGTTAGAAATGCAAATGATCTGGTCCTACCCCAGACACGCTGAATTGAGTCCTCTGGGGTCCTGCCCAGCAATCTGTTGTTTAACAAGCCCTTTAGAAGATTCTGATGCCTCATAAAGTTGAAGCAACACTGCTCTCCGAGGAGACCTTTAAGGAGACTCAGAGCTAGTGACTCACTAGTGGGTTAGTCTCAGGGTCCCACTGTTTCTGAGTTTTTAATCTGCAGATGTCTTTCTTGAAGCCTGAGTTTCCTGAGAAAATGCACTCCAAGGGGCTTTCTTTTGCCACGATATCAGAGATGAACAAAGCATGTCATAGATGAAGCCTTGCTGAATATCAGTTTTTTGACCTGTAAAATGGGCTAGCCCTAATAATGACTTGACTGAGAAGATCCAATGAGACAACAGGTGAGGAGAGGTTTTGCTGATTGTAAAAAAAAACTATGAAAATGGTATCTAAATTTAAAACTTGAGCTCTGTTTGAATTTCTGTTTTCTAGGGTTTGTTTGTCCTCATTTTGTTCATTTCTGATCTATTCCCACTTGTATTTTCTTCTAGTGATGATCATAGCTACCATTTACTATGTGCCAGGCATTTTGTTACTGTTTATACACATTATATCTAATCCTTACCAGCCAAGTAGGTATCCCTATTTTACAGACAAGCAGACTGAGATCCAAAGAGTTTATGTAATTTTTCTAATAAATAATAGAGCTTACGTTTAACTCAAGGCTGTCTGACAACAAAACCCACATCTGTTCAGTCATAGCGCATTCAAACCTCATTCTGGTCTCATCTTAGAGATTTGACCTTTGCCTGTCTCTTATGGGCCCCAAGCTCCCTTAAGGTAGCTTGTCTTAAGGGCCCTGAGCCCTTGTTTGGACTCTGCTGTAAGGGACTAGTCATATCCTGCTGGTGTCAACTGCTGCCAGAGGCACATGAGGGTCTGTAAATATCACCGCTTCACCCCAAAGCAATGGCATTTCTGGTTCTGCCTCAAACCCCATCTGAAAGTCTAGCTTGTAAAATACTGCACTTTCTTTTTTCAGTGCGTGCTCAGGCAGGCTGCCTGAGGAGCCAGTCCTATGTGCTCCCTTGGTATCTCAGGCTTGCTTCTATTATATTCCTTAAAGCAGTAAATTGTGTAATTTAGGATTGTTGGGTGCCACCCACTACTCCTTGTTGTAACACACTGATTGGGTCAGCTGCCTGCTTCTTTCCCATGTGACTCAGAAGAAGTGACCCACTCTAACTCTAGGAGTAAGTCATAATTGTCTATTCCTGGCAGCTCTATTCTGCTTTCTAATATCCCCTTGAAAGTTGCTCAGTTGTATCCAACTCTTTGCAACCCCATGGACTATACAATCCATGGAATTCTCCAGGCCAGAATACTGGAGTGGGTAGCTGTTCCTTTCTCCAGGGAATCTTCCTGACCTAGGGATTGAACCCAGGTCTCCTGCATTGCAGGCAGATTCTTTACCATCTGAGCCACCAGGGAAACCCAATATGCCCCTTAGGGAGGGCCATATTACAGTGATGACGAATGGCTGAAAGGGGAAGTCTCCCGAGGGCTTCTGGAAAAATGTTCTTCACTAACAGGGATTTGCAAGAAGCTATGTCACTGCTTCCTCTGCTACATGATTTTGCCCTACATGTGGGTTCCTAGAACTATGGTGACCATGTTTTGTCTATGTAAAGAGCTAGCCTGTGGCAATTCCAGTTTGTTGGGAATGGAAAGAAGCTGAGTGTTCATACCAGTATTGAGCCATTGCATAAACATTCTTGGAAGAGTTCTGTCCTAGCTTGGTTGAACAGCTTTAACAAAACACAACTGCCTTACCAGGCTTGCTGGTAAGCTTACCATGGTAGCTTGTAGATAACAGATATGTATTGCTACAGTTCTTATGGCTGGGAAGTCCAAGATTAAGGCTCCAGCATGGTCATGTTTGGTGAGGGCCTCTTTCATAGCCGGTGCTTCCTTTGTTTTTTAAAATTTATTTATTTTTTAATTGAAAGATAATTGGTTTACAGAATTTTGTTGTTTTTTTTTTACCAAATATCAACATAAATCAGCCATAGGTATACATATGTCCTCTCCCGCTTCAAACTCGCTCACATTTCCCTCCCCATTCCATGCCTCTAGGTTGTTACAGATCCCGTTTGAGTTCCCTGAGTCATACAGCAAATTCCCATTGGCTATATATTTCACACATGCTAATGTAAATTTCCAAGTTACTCTCTCCATACATCTCACCCACTCCTTCCCTCAGAACGTGTCCATAAATCTGTTTTTCCAATGCTGCCCTGTAAATAAATTCATCAGTACCATCTTTATAGATTCCATATATATGTGTTAGTATATGGTATTTATCTTTCTCTTTCTGACTTCCTTCACCCTAGGCTCTAGGTTCATCCACCTCATTAGAACTGACAAAGTCGTTCCTTTTTATGGCTGGGTAATATTACCTTGTATATGTGTACCACAGCTGCTTTATCCATTCATCTGTTGATGGACATCTAGGTTGCCTCCATGTTCTAGCTACTGCAAATAGTGCTGCAATGAACACTGGGATATGTGCGTCATTTTCAATTTTGGTTTCCTCAGGGTATATGCCTAGCAGTGGGATTGCTGGGTCATATGGTGGTGTTATCCCTGGGTTGGGAAGAACTCCTGGAGAAGGAAATGGCAACCCACTCCAGTACTCTTGCCTGGCGAATCCCATGGATGGAAGAGCCTGGTAGGCTACAGTCCATGGGGTCACAGAGTCGGACACGACTGAGCGACTTCACTTTCACTTTTTATGGTGGTTTTATTCCTAGTTTTTTTTTTTGTTTGTTTTTAAGGAATCTCCATACCATCCTCTGTAATGGCTGTATCAATTTACATTCCCACCAACAGGGCAAGAGGGTTCCCATTTCTCCACACCCTCTTCAGCATTTATTGTTTGTAGACTTCTTAATGATGGCCATTCTGACTGGTGTGAGGTGATAACTCATTGTAGTTTGGTTAGCATTTCTCTAATAATGAGTGATGCTGAGCATCTCTTCATGTTTTTGAAGCCATCTATATGTCTTCTTTGGAGAAATGTCTGTTTAGGTCTTTTCCCCACTTTTTGATTGGGTTGTTTGTTTTTCTGGTATTGACTTCTATGAGCTGCTTATATATTTTGGAAATTAATTCTTTGTCAGTTGTTTTGTTTGCTATCATTTTCTCCCATTCTGAGGGTTGTCTTTTCACCTTGTTTATAATTTTCTTTGCTGTGCAAGAGCTTTTAAGTTTAATTAGGTCCCACTTGTTTAGCTGGTACTTTCTTGCTATGTGGTCTTCCCTGGTGGTTCAGATGGTAAAATATCTGCCTGCAATGTGGGAGACCCAGGTTCGATCCCTGGGTTGGGAAGATCCTTTGGAGAAGGAAATGGAAACCCACTCTAGTACTCTTGCCTGGGAAATCCCATGGACTTTCCATTGGAGGAGTCTGGTAGGCTACGGTCCATGGGGTCACAAAGAGTCAGACATGACTAGCAACTTTACTTTCTTGCTATGTCCCTCACATTGTGGAATGAACGAGAGTGTCTCTGGAGTCTTTTATGTAATGGCACTAATCCATTCACTCTATCCTTCAGACTTAAGTGCTTCTCAAAGACCCCACTTACTGTCATCATTTGGGGGTTAAGATTTCAACACATGAATTTTGGTGGCATACAAGCATTCAGACCATAACACCTACCTTGGGCATCTTGTCATATGAGACAGTAAAACCTCTATCGGTATAAACTCATACTTTCAATTAAGGTTTGTATTCCCAGTATTGTGGTTGAAAGCATTTTAACTGACACCTTGAAACTTTCTCTTTCTCTGTCTCTGTATTGGAAGGAAGAGTTTTTTTTTCTCATTTAAAGATATAGCCTCACCATCTAGTATTGTGACTGACATACTGTGGATGCTTATCAAATGTTTGTTGACTGAATGAATGCTCTTTCAGGGAAACTCACTGAAAGTGAAAATGCAACATTCTTGCCTATAAGGCAGTTTGAAGAGATTGTGAACCAGTAAAAATTAATGCTGGGTAATCCTTACTTGGAGAAGGAAATGGCACCCCACTCCAGTATCTCGCCTAGAAAATCCCATGGATGGAGGAACCTGGTAAGGCTACAGTCCATGGGGTCACAAAGAGTCAGACACGACTGAACGACTTCACTTTCACTTTCAATCCTTACTTGGAGTTAGAGTAGAATCTGAATATCAGATTAGGAAGATGTCTCAAACACAGCTATCCCCAACTTTTTTTTTTAAGATGAAGCAAAGAAGGCAAGTAAATTGTCCAAGGAACTAAATGTTTGTGTTGCCCTCTCCTCCAGGTTCAGATGTTGAAGTCCCAATCTCCAATGTGACTGTGTTTGGAGACAGGGTGAAGTTAAATGAGGGTCATAGTGTCCTTATAAGAAGAGACATCAGAGAGCACATGCTCTCTCTCTCCCCCTCTGCCACATAAGAACACAGCAAGGAAGAGTCCTCACTAGAAATAGAATTGGTCAGCAGTGTGATTTTTGCATTATTGTGCAAAATTCCTATTGTTGAAGTCATCTAGTCTCTAATATTTTGTTATAATGACTAGAGTCAGGGCTTCCCTGATAACTCAGTTGGTAAAGAATCCCCCTGCAATGCAGGAAGCCCCAGTTAGATTCCCTGGGTGGGAAGATCCTCTGGAGAAGGGATAGGCTACCCACTCCAGTATTCTTGGGGTCCCTTTGTGTCTCAGTTGGTAAAGAATTTTGTTTTAATGACTAGAGTCAACTAAGTCAGCATCTATGTATTTCATGACTCTGTTTATTTAAGCTGCCTGATCCATACTTGCTCTGATATTTGCTGTGTGGTTGGGACACATCACACCTATTCTCTGAGCCTCTTTCCAACATAGTAAACAAAGGGTAATTATTACCATTTGTTTGCTTCCTAGGTCCATGGTAAAGATAGACGCTATGACAGAAGTGGGAGAGTTTTGCAAATTGCACATTCCAAGCACATTAATTTTGCTATTATACTAGATACCAAGTATTTGTGTATTGAGGTGAAATAAGGGGAAGAGCTAATCAGGGTGCTAACAGGTCTTGGTGGGGGGTTTGTAGTGAACACCCAAAGGAAGCGTTTCAAATAGAAAAGGAGAGTACAATAAAAGATGTTGGATTGCAAGACTGTTAGCTTCTGAGAGCTTGTTTGTGTGCCAGGCATAGTGTTAGACACAACACATCCATTATTTTGCATGATCATTGCATTTCCCCTGAAAAACAGGTGGTTTGGTTTTTACCAATGAAGAATCAGAGGCTGTGAGAGATTCAGTGGGTTAATGGGTGAGGTAATGGATGGCGGAGCAGGATTCAGAACTTCATCACCTGGCTCAGCATCCATGCTCTTTCTGCCACACCATTGGCTTCTCCAGAAACTAGAGGACATGAATCTAGATGACCTAGTCTGAGGCCCTTCTGCCTGAAGCACACCCCCCATTTCCCCACAGGTCCTTCTGTGCCTGAGCAGGGTGAGAGTACCACAGTGCTGTGGATAGTGAAGGTTTGGAGGTCATTGTGTAGAAGATCATGGTGACCAGCAACCTCTTCCTACCACAATAGCCTATTCCATAAAAACTTAGGCATAGAGAACTCTTCATTTTTGCTTTGGTGCCTAAGTCATGTAATTCGTGTTCACTTCAGTCACGTTAAGTTTACAAATCTGGGCTCTGGGACAAGGGAAGCAGAAACTAGTGTGTGTGCCTCCAAGTGAGACAGGCCTGGGTTCACACCTTGGCTCTGCCACTACTCATTAGGTGGGCTTGTGCAAGTTATAGGCCTCAGTCTACTTACCTGTGACATGGGCATAACACCTTACTTGTAAGATTATGGCATGTGATGTTGAATATAGCTTCTCCATTTGATGAATACTTAAAATGAGAGTCATTCCATGAACTCGTGTATTTAAAAGAGGAAAATATCATCACTTTTCTTCATCCCTATTAGTACCCAGATCCTTCAGAGTCTATTACTCTCATTCTTCCTTCTCATGGCCATAGATGTCTCATTTGTTCTCAAACCATCCTCCATTACTGACAATTATAATCCTGATAGGTCCTTCTCCATATGTTCTCTGCTTTCTCCTCCCAGCTTTGTTTATCCCTCCAAGTGGATTCTTTTGTTCTTAGCCCCTCTGTCTCTCGTCTATCTCTATTCATACCCCACACCTGACCTATCTACTCTGCAAAAGGGGCCTTTCTAACCCAGACTCCTTATATGTGGTCATAGAGACTGTTGTTTGCCCTGAGCTTGTTTACAACTCCATTCAGCATCTATCCTGCTCCAGGAATTCTTGAGGCCAAAACATTTGGCTGTGGAAGTGACTCCCCATGGCGTCCATGGAGGTGCATCTGGATTCTGCAGTCAGCAGCATTTGAAGCCCTACAGTTGCATCTGGTTGAAAATGTTTTTGGCCAACAAGGAGCTCAATTATCTATGCACTTTTTTTCCAATCTATCTTTCAATCTGTTAAGAGCATCCAGATTTCTTGGGTTCCATTTAGAATGGAAAACTATAACCACTTGGGGCCTCTGATAGTAAAAAGCTTTGCTGGCTCCCCATTGCCTATGGACTATATGCTGAAGCCCTCTGCAGGCAATCAAGGCCCTCTGAGTCCAGCCTCACATACAGCCTTTAATCAGGTTTCTTAATCTGAGGTTTGGGAATCCACTGAAGCTCCAAGCAGTATTGTTTGCATATACTTTTTTTTTTTTCTGGAAAGTGAGTCCAAAGCTTTCATTAGTTTTTCAAAGAAGTCCAAATCAAAATGATTAAATATCCATCAGTCTGTTAGACTTGCCCTTAAATCAGGCAACTAGCACATAAAACTCATTTTTATTGACTTAGTTTTGAACTTCTTGCCTGGCTGTGCCCCTACTTATTACTTTCTTTAGCCCATATCTTGTACTTTTCTTTCACTTTCCTATTTGTTGGCTTATCTCCTCTGTTTCTTTTTATAGCATTTTCCTGATCATCTAAGCTGATGACTGATTTTATTTTCTTGATAATGACTTAGTCTATCATTAATGATAATTTCCTGATAGTGTCTCCGTTTGGCTTCCTCTCAGAAGAAGACCATGAGACTAAGTCAGATGTAAATGGTGTATTTTGAGGGTGATCTACAAAACCTCAGCAAGGGAGTGGAGAAGACAGGTTAGAGAAGAAAGCTAGTAGAGAATTATTATGCAACAAGTTTAAATTGTGGGCAGCTGGAGCCTAATTCTGCTGGGCTGCACGTCCTCCAGTGTTTCTATATATGGGGAGTGAAGAGGGTGTTTATACACCATTAATCATTGCTTGGGGAAGGAGGAGAGAAGATATATAAATTCTCTACCACTCTAGCCTGCCTAGCATGCAGGCAGAGTGGGTTGTAGCAGCTGGAGCATTCTAGGTGGCCACAGTTGCAAGTCAGGCTGACTTGGATAGAAGTGGTAAAGGATGAAAGGTGGGTGGGGTCCTACCACTGGGGCTTCAGCTCTACTTGACTCAGCTTCATCTTCTATTCACCTGGATTTTTTTTTTTTTATAGCTCTGGGTAAACACATGTTCCATTATAGCTCAGGCTCTGGGCCACCTCTCCTTACAGGAGGCATTCCTCTTGGGTTTGCTGTACCAGACTTCTCACTAATCTTAAAACATGAACAATATGGTCTTGCTTCTGTCTGATTTTTCATCTTACTCTCTTTACCTAGTCTCCTGCTGAAGACTTAGTCATAATTCAAGGCCAAGATGAAATGTTTTCATTTCCACGAAGCCTTCCCAAATCCACTGAAGTTAGAATCAAACTGCTCCTCTCATTCGGTCACTTAGCATTTCAAGTTTACTTCTAGGAAACCAGCAAAATGTCCCAAGTGGATGTACTTTCTTCTCTAGATAGTGGAGTCCTGAGATCAAGGGTGGGTTTAGTAACCTTTGTGTTTCAGAGAGGAATCAAATGCTTTGGCACAGGGTAGGTATTTGAAAAAGATTTGTTGAGATGAAGTTCACAGTGTCCAAGAAGATAGTTCTTAACTATGGCATATCATTAAACATTGACTGCTTTATTTGGCCTCTGAAATCTGACTCTACATGTGGCTCATATAAGAGACAAAGTCTCTTTTTGTCTTGATTTGATGTCTGTCATATCTTCATCTTTAGTCGCTGCTCTGGAAGTACTGCATAGTGCTTTAGGATTGTCCTAAGATAGTCCTTCAGAGAAGGATGTTGATTAAGCCTACACATATTTACTGAGCACTAACTATATTCCAAGTACTGGAAATAGTCACCTGAATTTACTTTCAAGGAACTCAGTCTTGTCTGTCACTTCTCTGTCATGTGATCTTAACTGATCAAGGTCAGTTTTCTCAGAGAGGGTTAGATTCACTAGCTTTGTAGCAGCCCACTCCTAACTCACTGATGCTGAGTTTTGATGAAATGATAGCCTTCTCTGACTCCTTCATCCTCTGTTTCTTCTTTTTTATCAGCACTAAACTGAACTCATACAGTTGAAAGCACCATGTCTAGCCTATATCTACCATATTGGAGAAGTGACTGTAACTTTTCCATGTACCTTTAGAAGTCTTTTCTCTGCGACTAGATTGCAAACTCATTATGGAGATGTCCAAGTCTTCATGACACAGAATGTGTGCACTGGATTGGATTTTTTTGTAAAACAACGAGGGACTAATGAACATCTTTTGAGTAGCTTCAGGCCTATCTCAATGATTCTTGGCTTTCCAGGCTTAATTCAAATGTGTCATTAGGAAACCTTTGGGCATTCAAGTTGGGCTAGGTACCCATGAAGTGGGTCCTCTAGCATTTGATTCTTCTCACATCATGTTAAAATTATTAACTCTGTTTACCTAATTGAGGCCTCCCTAGTGGCTCAGTCAGTAAAGAATCCGCCTATGATGGAGGAGACCTGGGTTCGATCTCTGGGTTGGGAAGATCCCCTGGAGAAGGAAATGGCAAGACATGCCAGTATTCTTGCCTGGGAAATCCCATGGACAGAGAAGCCTGGTGGCCTACAGTCCATGGGGTTGCAACAGTCAGACACAACTTAGCGACTAAAGCACCACCACCACGTCTAACTGACTTTCAGCTTATCAAGCTCAGGAGTTGTACTTTGTTTGACTTCTTCTTGAATGGAATGACTGAAGAAAAGCTTCTCAGTTGGTGTTTGTGAAGGAAATTGAACTCAGTTGTACGTGTTTTCCTGTTTTGGAGGGAGAATCTGGGGTAATTCCAAAGGTTGATGATTTTCTCAGCAATTCTTCTTCCAACATCCCCTTCTTCCTTGGATCTGTTCAGTGTTTCTTTGCCTTCTTTGATTGATTTGTAGGACAGGCTAGGTTCAACTCTAATGAAATAATTTTTATTTTTACACTATCTCAGTGGATTGCTCCTATAGATAATTCACTTAGGCTCTCACTTCATTTTTTGTTCCTCTATTCAGATATGGAAATGTTTTATGCCTCCTGGAGGGCGAGAAAGGCTCCAGGTTATTAAAGTTGGTCAACATAAAACTTTGGTGACTGTAATGGGCGTGATTATGCCGTGTTGTTTTCTGGGAGGGATTTGTAATTTTAGCAAGCCATTCAATGTATGCTTAGCTCTTGATGTGTCCTTCATCATTTTTATGGCCTTTCCCAGATATTTTCTTTTATTTTAATTTACTATCCATTGATTTTTCTTGCCCTCAAACATTTCGGTGCCATGTTATTGAAATGCAGCCTCAAGAGTTCAAGGGTGGGTCAGGGCTTTCCCCCTATCAAAGAATGAGATTGATAGGAGTCCTTTCCACAGGGTAGCAAAGGGGTCCAGGGTTGTGGAGCAGGGCTGGGTTACCCAGGGCAGCCAGAAGCAAGGTACCCAGTTGGGAGAAGCAGAGCAATCTATCTTCCTAGTAGCCTGTTTTCTAGGCTATGAAAACATGTGTGGTAAAAACACAGTGTGAGTAAAAAGGTGAAGGGAGACAGGAAGTCATGGGTGAAAGGAGCCACCAACACTACCCATTTAACTGGTGCCTCATATAGAGACACGTGCAGCATCTTAAAGATGCCAGTAGTTTGGATGGAAGATACAGACAAAAGTCCTTGTTTATAGGATTTTTCCTTCACCCTGTAACATTTAGCCTCCACTCTGTAACACTTTCCAGCCCTTGGAAACTTCCCTGGAATGGGATTGTATCATCCATGGAGAGAGTAAATATCTCAGGTGGTCATGCCTTTTATGATTTTTCTCCAATATCTATTTCCCATTCATTTGGATTTTACTTAAAAAAAAAACCCTCAACCCACAGACTTAACACACCTGTATTTCTTCTGTGTGGTATGTGAGCCTGTGGGATAGCTATGAAAAGTCAAATGGAAAACACGTGCTCAAGCCCTGCAAACATGAGATGGCAAGACCAAATTGATTCCAGTACCATGCAAGAGACACCTCCATCAGAACTCAGCCCTAAATGCTGCCTCTGCATCCACCATCCCTGTTGTTGTGGCTTCGCGCCTCCAATACACATGCCATGTGTTATGGAGTTGTAGCACCAATGGGAAAAGTACAGTTTCCATACGGTTCAGCTCACAGCACTGCAGAACTTCTCCTTCCATGCTAATGCTGGCATAGCCACCCAAAGAGTAAATCCATTCTTTCGACCCAGATGGACCACAATGCCGTATTACTTTTTTAAGATTAAAATCTTACAGAATGGTTGCTAAACAACAGGCAAGCCTTACACTCATTCATTACAACCTTGGTAAACTACCAGAATCAGTTCAAACTAGTAGTTCTTTTTTCTTTTTTTCGGTCTCATTATGCGGTTTGCAGGATCTTAGTTCCCTGACCAGGGATCTAACCTGGGCCCTGGAAATGGAAGTACAGAGTCCTAAGCACTGGACCTCCAAGGAATTCCCCCAACTAGCTATTTCATAAAAGATACAAATTGAAATCTAATTACTGAAAACTGTGGACTGAAACCCAAGAACCTTGATTCAGTGTGTCTCTTGATTTTATAATGCAAGTGAAAGAAATGGAAAATTCATGGCTGTCCACAGGAAGCATAGTGTGTCAAGTGATCCAGTGCACAAGTTCTGCATGCAGACAGTGTTGGGCTCTGTGAGGACAACAGGAGTGTTTAGATGTTGCTTCTGGCCTCCAGGAGCTCACAGTCTAGTGAGGGAGATATTCAAGGGCACCATCTGCTCATACCACATGATGACTTCCACTCCTTTTGGAGGCATTACTGAAATATTTCTGTGTCCCAGTTCCATTTACTGCAATGAGGTATTTCTTCTCAACTCAGAGTCACTACTGTAATTGAGCCATGAATTCCCAGGAACTTGAAATACATTCAAGAGATCAGTCTTGATTACTGTCAGCCTGCAGAGAAAACATAAAGAGATTCTGAGCTGAGGCCTGCATTGGTCCTGTTCACTGCTGTAGTTATTCTCAGAGGGAGTTGCCCCTCAAAATCAGGCTATTTCTTGGGATGTGGCCTGACCATTGCAGTAAGTGTTACAGAGTCCCAGACCCAGCCACAGAGACCAGGTGTGCCTGTCTGCTGAGAGGTCAGGCAATCAAGTGCAAGAAATACTAAAAATATAGGGACTTTCCTGGTAATCCATTGGTTAAGAATCCATGCTTCCACTTCAGTGGGTACTGGCTCCATCCCTGGTTGGGGAACTAAGATTCAGCATGCTCTGTGATGTGGCCAAAAAATAAAAACCAGAAGCACTAAACTTATAAACTTGTCTTCACTCCTCTGCCATTGGTGGCTAAAAAGGGATAACACTGTCTTCAGTTTGGAGTTCACAGAACTGAGAAGGTGTTTTGACGTGTTTTCCATATTAATGTTTAAGACCTTTAGTTTTCTAGAATTGTTAGGATGGAATTTCTGGGAACTTTTTACAAAAATACAAATATTGGAGAAGTTGCAAAATTGGAGGAGATAGCCCTAAGTTCAGCTTTGATTATATTGATTCAGGGGCCCCCATGAATCGTTTGAGAGCAAATTTGGGGATGGCATTTAAATATAAAAGCCTGGAGTTATAAGATGTAAATTTGTATATCATCATATTATTATCAATCCCACATTGAGGATGAGGTTAAATAACTTGCTGGAATCTCTCCTTTATCTTACATGATCTCTCTGGCTAATTGTTTCTCTCTTTCAATCATTTCTGTGTGTCTCTGCCTAGAATTGAGTTTTGTTCCTAGAGATGCTCAGTACAATTTTTTCATATACCCTTGCTGCTGCTGCTGCTAAGCCGCTTCAGTCGTGTCCGACTCTGTGTAACCCCATAGATGGAAGCCCACCAGGCTCCCCTGTCCCTGGGATTCTCCAGGCAAGATCACTGGAGTGGGTTGCCATTTCCTTCTCCAATGCATGAAAGTGAAAAGTGAAAGGGAAGTCACTTAGTCATGTCCGACTCTTAGCGACCCCATGGACCATAGCCTACCAGGCTCCTCCATCCATGGGATTTTCCCCTAGGGCTCCCTACATAGTCATCTCAGACCCACTTAAAATCAGCTGGCGACTCTGGTCAGTGGGAGTGTTTTTGAAAATGTGAGCTTTCTGATGTCTGTACTCCCAGAGACAACAGATGAGGAAACAGAGTGGTGAGACTGCTAATTGCATTTACTGGACCACACGCCTTCCTGGGCTCTCAGAGGAATACACGCTTCCAAGAAATATGAGGTTGGTCTGAGGTCCAAGGGCACTTAGACAATGGAGAAAACAAGTCCCCCAGGTTGTAGTGAATGCCTCTGCCCATCTCAAGACCTAACCTGCTATTGCCATACTATGTCTGAGAAATCAGTGCTTCGGGATACTTGTATTTAGATTTCATATATACAAATTTAAGACTTTTTTTCTTAGTTTGGGTGAATAATTCCCTGTCCAGAGATTTTATGCTCTTAATGTGAAGTGGATATGGGCCTCTGAATTTGGAAACTGAAGACCAGGCTCTGTATGGTGTTTCTGACCCAAGAAACATGTGACTTGGGCAAGTAACTGTAATTGTGTGAGATCTGTTGTCTTTACTCTTAACAGGGATTGACACTACCTACCTGCTAGGGTGGTCATGAGGGTTCAGTGAAATGGCCAGTGGGAAAGCACATGCTACACATTCATTTAAAAATATCTGGCCGATGTTAGCAAAGCCCAGTCCACCAAGGTTTCTTCCTGTCTTCAGTTGGAGAATATCTTCTTATTTCACACTTTACTCCATCTTTGGATAAATTAAATTCAACTCTAGGCCAATTCTTCTGGTAAGTAGAGAGGATATAAAGCTTTATATAGAATATCTATTCAAGAAATTTATAATCCAGGGATATACTTCCTGAAGCATCTTTTGAAAAGTTGGGCTCTATAGAGTATTAAGCATTTAATGAAGAAAAAAATTATCTTATGAAATATTTGAAAAATTCAGGGTTCAATAAAATCAAACATGCTCTTTATTGTAAGACTTGTAGGGCTTTAATGTGCATTTATTAGGGTTTTCTTGTTGGCTCAGATGGTAAAAAAATCTGTCTGTAACTCAGGAGGCCTGAGTTCCATCCCTGGATTGAGAAGATCTCCTGGAGAAGGGAATAGCAACCCACTCCAGTTTTCTTGCCTGGAGAATTCCATGGACAGAGGCGCCTGGGAGGCTACAGTTCATGGTGTCTCAAAGAGTCAGACATGAATGAGTGACTAATACTAACTAACTTTTAGCCCTGAACAAACATTTGTCAAATAAAGGTTATTCAACAAAAGTGTATTGTATATCTCCAAGGTACAGGTAGGATTTTCTGACTCCCGAGTGTCTCTCCTTGAAACTTACATCTGAACTATTTTATTGTGAAAAATATTTTAGGAAGGAGGACAGAAAGAGAAATCAAAACATTCTTTTAACATTCCTCTTTTTTCTTTTCAAGTTGTTCTTGTCCAAAGTCTGGACTTCTACCTCAGTTTCCCTGTGTTCATTCCTGTTTCCTGAAGACATGTAGACACAGCCCTATCTGCTGGTTAAAAAACTTTGACAATCCTTCTCATTCTTGCTAGGATTGCCTTCTAAGAGCTGTGTCCTGTGTCAGACACCTCATGGACAGACATTCTGCTTCCAGTGGACTGAAGTTCCAAACCATGAAGCTAGTATTCACCAGAATTTGAGAATCTCTCATTCATTAGATTGTATCTTAAATGTTGCCTTCCAGAAGCATGCCTGAGTTAGCTGGCCTCTTCTTGGCAATTACGATGAAACTAGTTGCCATTTACCAAGGAATTATGTTGGGCCAAATCCTGGGTAAAAGTATTTGCAATACCTTATACTAGGTTGAACCACACAGAAATTCTTTTTTTTTTTTTTTTGTAGGTCAAAACAGTTAAATACTGGCAATTGTGTGGTTCCACCTAATATCACTTAATTTTTACAACATTTCTATGAGCTAAACCTTAGCTGGGCTGGAACAAAACACATGGGCATTGTGGTAATTGAATGATCTGTGTCCTTTCAAAATGATCATCTTTAAATGTATAGTAGTTATAGGATGGTTAAAGGAAAGATGAATGAAGTAGATAAAGGGGATTCCTGTTAACCAATGCAAGCCATTCCCCCTTTACAAAATAATTAAGCTCTAACCCAAGATTTCATAAATAATTCTGCTAAACAAAAGTCCTCCTGTTAACCAGACACACCTGTCTTTAGAAAGCAGCTTAGCAACTATTTAATATTGCCTCCCCACAGCCTCCTCCATAGCCAACAATTGATTAAAATATTCCTTCTTGCCACATATTTTACTCTTTGTGAAAGAGGTTCTGGAAAGTACATTTTTCTCTTACCTCATTTCACCTTCATTAATGTTTTGATGTAATATCATGGCTATCTGCCTAGAGGGATTAAGAGATTTTACCTGGCTCTGACTCTGGGTGTAGTCTCCCATTTTTTGTGGGGAACTCAAAACTAAGTGGGTTAATGAATTTTTTAGAGTTCATACTCCAGCCAGTATGTGCTGGAACTGGGATTTGAACTCACATCTGGCTGACTCCAAATCCAGTTGTCATAACCATGCTAGTGTCCAGCTCTGGCTGCCTCGAGCTATCGTTTCCCTAGTTAAATTAGATAAAAACATGGTCTTAAGGATGTGGCCAGCCTGGACTTGAATACTGCTTTGCCACTTACTAGCTGCATCGTGCATGCTCAGTCATTCAGTCGTGTCTAACTCTTTGCAACCACATGGACAGTAGCCTACCAGGCTTCTCTGGAATTTCCCCAGCATGAATACCAGGTTGCCATTTCCTACTGCACGGGATTTTCCCAACTCAGGGATTGAATCTGAGTCTCCTACATCTTCTGCATTGGCAGGCAGATTCAAAGATGTATCCTCTAAGATATTATGAAGAAATCAAATCAACAAAATTAGAAATGAAAATGGAGAAGTCACAACAGACAACACAGAAACACAAAGGATCATAAGAGACTACTATCAGCAACTATATGCCAATAAAATGGACAACTTGGAAGAAATGGACAAATTCTTAGAAAAGTATAAACTTTCCAAAACTGAACCAGGAAGAAATAGAAAATCTTAACAGACCCATCACAAGCACAGAAATTGAAACTATAATCTGAAATCTTCCAACAAACAGAAGCCCAGGACCAGATGGCTTCACAGCTGAATTCTACCAAAAATTTAGAGAAGAGCTAACACCTATCCTGCTCAAACTCTTCCAGAAAATTTCAGAGGAAGGTAAACTTCCAAACACATTCTATGAAGCCACCATCACCATAATACCAAAACCAGACAAAGATGCCACAAAAAAAGAAAACTACAGGCCAATATCACTGATGAACATAGATGTAAAAATCCTTAACAAAATTCTAGCAAACAGACTCCAACAACGTATTAAAAAGATCATACACCATGACCAAGTGGGCTTTATCCCAGTGATGTAAGAATTCTTTAATATTCACAAATCAATGTGATACACCACATTAATAAATTGAAAGATAAAAACCACATGATTATCTCAATAGATGCAGAGAAAGCCTTTGGAAAAATTCAACATCCATTTATGATAAAAACCCTCCAGAAAGCAGGCATAGAAGGAACAAACCTCAACATAATAAAAGCCATATATGATAAACCTGCAGCAAACATTATCCTCAATAGTGAAAAATTGAAAGCATTTCCCTTAAAGTCAGGAACAAGACAAGGATGCCCACTCTTACCACTACTATTCAGCATAGTTTTGGAAGTTTTAGCCACAGCAATCAGAGCAGAAAAAGAAATAAAAGGAAAAAGATTGGAAAAGAAGAAATAAAACTCTCACTGTTTGCAGATGACATGATCCTCTACATAGAAAACCCTAAAGACTCCACCAGAAAATTAATAGAGCTAAACAATGAATATAGTAAATTTGCAGGATATAAAATTAACACACAGAAATCCCTTGCATTCCTATGCACTAACAATGAGAAAACAGAGAAATTAAGGAAACAATTTCATTCACCATTGCAACAAAAAGAATAAAATACCTAGGAATAAATCTACCTAAATAAACAAAAGACTTTTCTATATATAGAAAACTATAAAACACTATGGACATGGAACAACAGACTGGTTCCAAATAGGAAAAGGATTTCGTCAGGGCTGTATATTGTCACCCTGTTTATTTAACTTATATGCAGAGTACATCATGAGAAACGCTGGACTGGAAGAAACACAAGCTGGAATCAAGATTGCCGGGAGAAATATCAATCACCTCAGATATGCAGATGACACCACCCTTATGGAAGAAAGTGAAGAGGAACTCAAAAGCCTCTTGATAAAGTAAAAGTGGAGAGTGAAAAAGTTGGCTTAAAGCTCAACATTCAGAAAACGACAATCATGGCATCCGGTCCCACCACTTCATGGGAAATAGATGAGGAAAAAGTGGAAACAGTGTCAGACTTTATTTTTCTGGGCTCCAAAATCACTGCAGATGGTGACTGCAGCCATGAAATTAAAAGACGCTTACTCCTTGGAAGGAAAGTTATGACCAACCTAGATAGCATATTCAAAAGCAGAGACATTACTTTGCCAACAAAGCTTTGTCTAGTCAAGGCTATGGTTTTTCTTGTGGTCATGTATGGATGTGAGAGTTGGACTGTGAAGAAGGCTGAGCGCCGAAGAATTGATGCTTTTGAACTGTGGTGTTGGAGAAGACTCTTGAGAGTCCCTTGGACTGCAAGGAGATCCAACCAGTCCATTCTGAAGGAGATCAGCCCTGGGATTTCTTTAGAGGGAATGATGCTAAAGCTGAAACTCCAGTACTTTGGCCACCTCATGCGAAGAGTTGACTCATTGGAAAAGACTGTGATGCTGGGAGGGATTGGGGGCAGGAGGAGAAGGGGACGACAGAGGATGAGATGGCTGGATGGCATCACTGACTCAATGGACGTGAGTCTGGGTGAACTCCGGGAGTTGGTGATGGACAGGGAGGGCTGGCGTGCTGCGATTCATGGGATCGCAAAGAGTCGGACACAACTGAGCGATTGATCTGATCTGATCTAATAAAACACTGATGAAAGAAATCAAAGATGACATAAATAGATGGAGAAATATACCATGTTCATGGATCAGAACAATCAATATAGTGAAAATGGGTATACTACTACCCAAAGCAATCTATAGATTCAATGCAAACCCTATCAAGCTACCAATGGCATTTTTCAGAGAACTAGAACAAATAATTTCACAATTTGTGTGGAAATACAAAAAACCTCGAATAGCCAAAGCAATCTTGAGAAAGAAGAATGGAACTGGAGGAATCACCTGCCCGACTTCAGGCTATACTACAAAGCAACAGTCATCAAGACAGTACGGTACTGGCATAAAGACAGAAACATAGATCAATGGAACAAAACAGAAAGCCCAGAGATAAATCCACATACCTATGGACACCTTATCTTTGACAAAGGAGGCAAGAGTATACAATGGAGAAAAGACAATCTCTTTAATAAGTGGTGCTGGGAAAACTGGTCAACTATTTGTAAAAGAATGAAACTAGAACACTTTCTAACACCATACAGAAAAATAAACTCAAAATGGATTAAAGATTTAAATGTAAGATCAGAAACAATAAAACTCCTAGAGGAAACCATAGGTAAAACACTCTCTGACATAAATCATAGCAGGATCCTCTATCACCCACCTCCCAGAATATTGGAAATAAAAGCAAAAATAAACAAAAAATAAAAGCAAATTAAACTTAAAAGCTTTTGCATAATGAAGGAAACTATAAACAAGGTGAAAAGACAGCCTTCAGAATGGGAGAAAATAATAGCAAATGAAGGAACTGACAAAGAATTAATCTCAAAAATATACAAGCAACTCCTGCAGCTTAATTCCAGAAAAATAAGCAACCCAATCAAAAAATGGGCCAAAGAACTAAACAGATATTTCTCCAAAGAAGACATATAAATGGTTAACAAACACATGAAAAGGTGCTCAACATCACTCATTATCAGAGAAATCAAAACCACCATGAGGTACCATCTCATGCCAGTCAAAATGGCTGCTATCCAAAAGTCTACAAACAATACATGCTGGAGAGGGTGTGGAGAAATGGGAACCCTCTTACACTGTTTGTGGGAATGCAAACTAGTACAGCCACTATGGAGAACAGTGTGGAGATTCCTTAAAAAACTGGAAATAGAACTGCCATATGACCTAGCAATCCCACTGCTGGGCACACACACCAAGGAAACCAGAATTGAGAGATACGTGTACCCCAGTGTTCATCACAGCACTGTTTATAATAGCCAGGACATGGAAGTAACCTAGATGTCCATCAGCAGATGAATGGATAAGAAAGCAGTGGTACATATACACAATGGAGTATTACTCAGCCATTATAAAGAATACATTTGAGTCAGTTCTAATGAGGTGGATGAAACTGGAGCCTATTATACAGAGTGAAGTAAGTCAGAAAGAAAAACACCAATACAGTATATTAATGCATATATATGGACTTTAGAAAGATGGTAACTATGACCCTATATGCAAGACAGCAAAAGAGACACAGATGTAAAGAACAGACTTTTGGACTGTGTGGGAGAAGGCGAGGGTGGGATGATTTGAGAGAATAGCATTGAAACATGTATATTATCATATGTGAAATAGAAGACCAGTCCAGGTTCGATGCATGAGACAGGGTGCTCAGGGCTGGTGCACTGGGATGACCCAGAGGGATTTGATGGGGAGGGAGGAGGGAGGGAGGATCAGGATGGGGAACACATGTACACCCATGGCTGATTCATGTGAATGTACGGCAAAAAGCACCACAATATTGTAAAGTAATTAGCTTCCAATTAAAATAAAAAAAAAGATATCATGAAGATTAAATGACTTCAGAATACTAGCCTCTGCTATCATACATCATTCCCTATCCTCATACCACTTTATTTCTCTTTCTTGCTTTTCCACAGACTTGTGTTGCTAAAGACACAGTATAACTTGGTCTCAGCTCAGTTCAGTCACTCAGTTGTGTCCGAATCTTTGCGACCCCATGAATCGCAGCACACCAGGCTTCCCTGTCCATCACCAACTCCCGGAGTTCACCCAAACTCACGTCCATTGAGTCAGTGATGCCATCCAGCCATCTCATCCTCTGTCATCCCCTTCTCCTCCTGCTCCCAATCCCTCCCAGCATCACAGTCTTTTCCAATGAGTCAACTCTTCGCATGAGGTGGCCAAAGTACTGGAGTTTCAGCTTTAGCATCATTCCCTCTAAAGAAATCCCAGGGCTGATCTCCTTCAGAATGGACTGGTTGGATCTCCTTGCAGTCCAAGAGACTCTCAAGAGTCTTCTCCAACACCACAGTTCAAAAGCATCAATTCTTCGGCGCTCAGCCTTCTTCACAGTCCAACTCTCACATCCATACATGACCACTGGAAAAACCATAGCCTTGACTAGCCAGACCTTTGTTGGAAAAGTAATGTCTCTGCTTTTCAATATGCTATCTAGGTTGGTCATAACATCAATTCTTCAGTGCTCAGCTTTAAACAGCCACCAATAATCCCCTAGTGTTAGATATTTAGATTGTGCCAAATTTGTGCAACTATAAACACAGAGTTAGACACAATTAGTAGAAAATTAACTGGAAAATGTAAAAGACTGAGAGACTGAATATATAAACAATGGCAAGACCATATATAACAATACAACTCTGACATCCATCTTATCCATGAACCAGATATGCAGGCTATAGTTGAATTGAAGCCATGAACACAAGCTGAATTAAGAACTATAATTAAAGATTTCCCTTAACCTAGACATGACTAGCAACTGCTCATAGAAGAATTTAGGAGTTTTGAGTGCATACAACCCAGGGTTATCTGACCTACAGTCAACTTTTACACATAATGATTGGAAACTTAGATGCTCATCCTGGTGGCAAAAGGAACTGGACAGAGCCATAAAGGGATCTACAGGTTCCCTCTTTCCAAAATAAATCCGAGATTCAAAGAAAGGCCTGGAAAGTAGGGCAGTATCCTAAAAGCCATATGTGAAACATTTCCAATACATTTAGATTGGATCATAATTTAACCAGGCAAACAGAAAAGATGAAACTATATGAGATTTTGCAATAGACTAGAAAAAAACTTCTGATAATATTTGGGAGTTAAAAAGGCACTGACATAACGGAAGTCCTTTCATTGGAAACCTAAAAAAGAAACCGAAATTAGAATGGGGGAGAGCCCTTTTACCTTAACTACAGCACCTGAGAGAAGATTTTGAAAGGACTCTAAAACAAAAATGAGACAGGAATACAAATAAATGTGTGCCCCTGATGACCAAAAAGTTGGGTGGCCGACTTCCTAACAGGCCATGTATCGACAAAGATGCCTGTAGAAACTGTAAACAGAAAGATCAGTTAAAAAAAAGATGGTCCCATCTTGGAAAAGAAAACACAAGGTAGAGAAAAATTCCCCAGTTCAGATCAATGAGGGTGCTCCAAGGAATGAAAAAGTACCCATTATTTTGCTGTAGTCTTATTGAACATGCAAGGTAAATTAATTATAAATATAAATGATCAACCTCACTAATTCTTGGTAGAAATGCATGCTACTTTTTGTACATTAAGCTCTGCCACCTTTGATCAATCTCTTCACTGTAGTAACTATACCACAAAGGTGATGGTTGTTTCAAGTAACTTAGGTTCTCTGTCTCCTAGCCTTTAGTTACAAGTCTTGGACTCTTGACTAAAACATATTCCTTCCTGCTTCAGAAATTTGGTTCACTCAAATTTATAAGACTGCCATTGAGAACTTTGCTCTATTATTATTTCATGATGGATCATACTCAAAGCAGAAACTGGTGGTTATCAAGCAGAATATGGTATCACTAACTTAAACTATCCTTCAGAGTATACCTCTCTACCTGAGGCAACATCAGCCTAGATGGCTGAAATTACGGTGTTTATCAGAGCTTGAAAACTAGCCAAAGACAGGAGGGTAAATATATATCCAGATAGCAAGTATGTTTTGAAGTAATGTACACCCTTGAGATTCTTTGGAAACAAGAATTTCTCACCTCCTCTGGAACCTTTATCATAAATGGACATGTTAAGAAACTTTTAGATGCTACACATACTTCCTAGAAAGACAGCCATTATAGAAGTTGAGGCTCATTTGAAAAGAGTGGGATTTTATCCAGCTTCCCCCCTCCATGAGGTTTAAATATGTTTTAGTTACTGTATGTCTGTTTTCAGGTTGTGTTGATGTTGATTATTTCCTTGCCAAAAACTATAGCTCTTACAGTTGATAAAAAACTGCCTGACTTTTTGTTTCCT
The DNA here is from genome assembly GCF_029407905.1 of Bubalus kerabau. Taxonomy (NCBI): domain Eukaryota; kingdom Metazoa; phylum Chordata; class Mammalia; order Artiodactyla; family Bovidae; genus Bubalus; species Bubalus kerabau. Next base: position 85,319,902 of record NC_073629.1, read on the forward strand.
AGCTGAGGTTTATCAACTTTTATTTTATATTAGCTGACTGAGACACACGATTTATGGGAAACATGATTAAAAAAAAAAACTCTATAAGGTGTTATTAAAAACTCACAAAACATTCTTCCCTTATGTCCAAACCTTCTGCAAAGATTAAAAGAACCAGTGGCATCCTTAAATTAGAAGACCTGAATAGACATTTTCCCAAAGAAGACTACAGACGGCCAACAGGCACATGAAAAAATGCTCAACATCGCTAACCATTGGAGAAATGCAAATCAAAACCACAGCGAGATACTGTCTTACACCTGACAGAATGGCTATCATCAAAAAGACCACAGATAACAAGTGTTGGCTAGGATGTGGAGAAAAGGGAACCCCTAGCACACTCTTGGTGGGAATATAAATTGGTGCAGTCACTATAGAAAGCAGCGTATACATTCCTCAAAAAAAAAAAAAAAAAAAAAAAGAACTACCATATGACCCAGGCTTCCACTCCTGGGTATATAGCTAAAGAATATGAAAATATTAATTTGAAAAGATACATGCACCCCAATGATCATCAGATCAGATCAGATCAGTCACTCAGTCGTGTCCAACCCTTTGCGACCCCATGAGTCACAGCACACCAGGCCTCCCTGTCCATCACCAACTCCCAGCGTTCACTCAGACTCATGTCCATCGAGTCAGTGATGCCATCCAGCCATCTCATCCTCTGTCATCCCCTTCTCCTCCTGCTCCCAATCCCTCCCAGCATCACAGTCTTTTCCAATGAGTCAACTCTTCACATGAGGTGGCCAAAGTACTGGAGTTTCAGCTTTAGCATCATTCCTTCCAAAGAAATCCCAGGGCTGATCTCCTTCAGAATGGACTGGTTGGATCTCCTTGCAGTCCAAGGGACTCTCAAGTGTTCTCCAGCACCACAGTTCAAAAGCATCAGTTCTTCGGTGCTCAGCTGTCTTCACAGTCCAACTCTCACATCCATACATGACTACAGGAAAAACCATAGCCTTGACTAGACGAACCTTTGTTGGCAAAGTAATGTCTCTGCTTTTGAATATGCTATCTAGGTTGGTCATAACTTTCCTTCCAAGGAGTAAGCGTCTTTTAATTTCATGGCTGCAGTCACCATCTGCAGTGATTTTGGAGCCCAGAAAAATAAAGTCTGACACTGTTTCCCCATCTATTTCCCATGAAGTGGTGGGACCGGATGCCATGATCTTCGTTTTCTGAATGTTGAGCTTTAAGCCAACTTTTTCACTCTCCACTTTCACTTTCATCTAGAGGCTTTTGAGTTCCTCTTCACTTTCTGCCATAAGGGTGGTGTCATCTGCATATCTGAGGTTATTGATATTTCTCCCGGCAATCTTGATTCCAGCTTGTGCTTCTTCCAGTCCAGCATTTCTCATGATGTACTCTGCATATAAGTTAAATAAACAGGGTGACAATATACAGCCTTGACTTACTCCTTTTCCTATTTGGAAACAGTCTGTTGTTCCATGTCCAGTTCTAACTATTGTTTCCTTACCTGCATACAAATTTCTCAAGAGGCAGGTCAGGTGGTCTGGTATTCCCATCTCTTTCAGAATTTTCCACAGTTTATTGTGATCCACACAGTCAAAGGCTTTGGCAGAGTCAATAAAGCAGAAATAGATGTTTTTCTGGAACTCTCTTGCTTTTTCCATGATCCAGCGGATGTTGGCAATTTGATCTCTGGTTCCTCTGCCTTTTCTAAAACCAGCTTGAACATTAGGAAGTTCACGGTTCACGTATTGCTGAAGCCTGGCTTGGAGAATTTTGAGCATTACTTTACTAGTGTGTGAGATGAGTGCAATTGTGCGGTAGTCTGAGCATTCTTTGGCATTGCCTTTCTTTGGGATTGGAATGAAAACTGACCTTTTCCAGTCCTGTGGCCACTGCTGAGTTTTCCAAATGTGCTGGCATATTGAGTGCAGCACTTTCACAGCATCATCTTTCAGGATTTGAAATAGCTCAACTGGAATTCCATCACTTCCACTAGCTTTGTTCGTAGTGATGCTTTCTAAGGCCCACTTGACTTCACATTCCAGGATGTCTGGCTCTAGGTGAGTGATCAGACCATCGTGATTATCTGGGTCATGAATATGTTTTCTATACAGTTCTTCTGTGTATTCTTGCCATCTCTTCTTAATATCTTCTGCTTCTGTTAGGTCCATACCATTTCTGTCCTTTATCGAGCCCGTCTTTGCATGAAATGTTCCTTTGGTATCTCTGATTTTCTTGAAGAGATCCCTAGTCTTTCCCATTCTGTTGTTTTCCTCTATTTCTTTGCATTGATCGCTGAAGAAGGCTTTCTTATCTCTTGCTAGTCTTTGGAACTCTGCATTCAGATGTTTATATCTTTCCTTTTCTCCTTTACTTTTTGCTTCTTTTCTTTTCACAGCTATTTGTAAGGCCTCCCCAGAGGCCATTTTGCTTTTTTGCCTTTCTTTTCCATGGGGATGGTCTTGATCCCTGTCTCCTATACAATGTCATGAACCTCATTCCATAGTTCATCAGGCACTCTATCTATCAGATCTAGGCCCTTAAATCTATTTCTCACTTCCACTGTATAATCATAAGGGATTTGATTTAGGTCCACTGGAGAAGGGAATGGCAAACCACTTCAGTATTCTTGTCTTGAGAACCCCATGAACAGTATGAAAAGACAAAATGATAGGATACTGAAAGAGGAACTCCCCAGGTCAGTAGGGCCAATATGCTACTGGAGATCAGTGGAGAAATAACTCCAGAAAGAATGAAGGGATGGAGCCAAAGCAAAAAGAATACCCAGCTGTGGATGTGACTGGTGATGGAGGCAAGAGCCGATGCTGTAAAGAGCAATATCGCATAGGAACCTGGAATGTCAGGTCCATGAATCAAGGCAAATTGGAAATGGTCAAACAAGAGATGGCAAGAGTGAATGTTGACATTCTAGGAATCAGCGAACTGAAATGGACTGGAATGGGTGAATTTAACTCAGATGACCATTATATCTACTTCTGTGGGCAGGAATCCCTCAGAAGAAATGGAGTGGCCATCATGGTCAACAAAAGAGTCTGAAATGCAGTACTTGGATGCAATCTCAAAAACAACAGAATGATCTCTGTTCGTTTCCAAGGCAAACCATTCAATATCACAGTAATCCAAGTCTATGTTCCAACCAGTAACGCTGAAGAAGCTGAAGTTGAACAGTTCTATGAAGACCTAAAAGACCTTTTAGAACTAACAGCCAAAAAAGATGTCCTTTTCATTATAGGGGACTGGAATGCAAAAGTAGGAAGTCAAGAAACACCTGGAGTAACAGGCAAATTTGGCCTTGGAATACGGAATGAAGCAGGGCAAAGACTAATAAGAGTTTTGCCAAGGAAATGCACTGGTCATAACAAACACTCTCTTCCAACAACACAAGAGAAGACTCTATACATGGACATCACCAGATGGTCAACACCGAAATCAGATTGATTATATTCTTTGCAGCCAAAGATGGAGAAGCTCTATACAGTCAGCAAAAACAAGACCAGGAGCTGACTGTGGCTCAGACCATGAACTCCTTATTACCAAATTCAGACTTAAATTGAAGAAAGTAGGGAAATCCACTAGACCATTCATGTATGACCTAAATCAAATCAAATCCAATGATCATAGCAGCATTATTTACAATAGCCAAGATACGGAAGCAACGTATGTGTGTTCATCAACAGAAGAATGGATAAAGAAGATGTGATATATATGTGTGTGTGTGTATACACATGATGGAATACTACTCAGTTATAAAAAAGGGTGAAATGTTGCCATTTGCAAAAACATGGGTAGACTTGGAGGATATTGTGCTAAGTGAAGTAAGACAGAGAAAGACAAATACTGTACGTTATCACTTATAGGTAGAACCTAAAAAAATAAAATGAATGAATATAATAAAAAGAAACAGACTCATGGATATAGAAAACAAACTAGTAGTTACCAGTGGGGAGAAAGAAGGAGGAGGGGCAAGATAGGGGTTGAGGATTAAGAGGCACAAGCTACTGTGTATAAAATAAATGTGCTGCAAGGATATATTGTACAGCACAAGGAATATAATCAACATTTTATAATCTCTTAAATGGAGTATAATCTCTAAGCATACTGAATCACTATGTTGTACACATGAAATTAATACAATATTGTGAAACTACTATACTTGATATAATTACATTGATTATAATATATATGTAGTAATAATAATAATTAGCATGATTATTAAAAAATTTCACTAATACTTGGTGAAAGATTTTTCCATCAGTCCTTATGGCCATAGAGTTCACTCTCCTGGGGTTGCATCAGTTATTTTCTTAAGAAGTGGTCAGTGGAAAGCTTATATATTAAGAGATTTTATCTCTACTACTAGACTCTTCCCTGTTGCACAAAGACATGGCAAAATATTGCAAGGGACTCATGTACTATCCCTAGTTCTTTCCCATCACTTAAGGCCTTTTTCCAAGAAAATCTTCCTAAACAATCTTTTCTTGATTTTCAAACAGGAAATTTTATACCTTGGAAAAGACTTAAGAAAAACAAAAACAAAAACAACTGCATTTGAGCTTGATTGAAAGGTGCTTTAACAACAAATACGGAGGAACATTTCTTGGGTTCTTGTTTCACAACTAAACAAGAAACACAGAATTCCACACAATTGGGAAGTTACTCAAATATAAAATCTCAAAAAGAGTTTTCATGGATTCTCTCATAATAGCTGATCTTTGGAAGTAAATATCTGACTCAGGATCTTTAGAACAATCTGATGACATCAGATTATGGATAGCTTGCACCCAAGATGCTGGACCAACATCTCTGTGTAATTCTGGTTTTATTTTTCATCTGCTTATTTATAATCACTTGCCTATCATTTTCTATAGAGTCCTGATTTATAATGGCTCCTTTTCTTTTATCGTTCCCCTTTATGATAATTGTTAGGTTAGAACATATTCATTGTAACACCATTCTTAGATTATCCTAAACAATAGCTCTATCTCCCACTGTACAACATTTGGATGTGCCATTAACCACCAGACTCCCATGATAAAAACTTTAGAGCAATTCCAATCTCTGCAAACAAGACCTTTGCATGGGCAGGGACCCTTCAATAAACCAACCCGTGATTTCACTATGTGTCCTTCTTTCCTAGCAAAAGGATAATTTATTACAATCTATTGATCAGAATTTAGATAATATAAATTTGAATTCAACAACTTTCTTAGAATGAATGGTCTAATAAATACTCACAACTGGAAGAGGCTAAAAAAGATACAAGTAACCCAGCTCAAGTAAGGCCGTGACCTGATGTCATGAGCAACTTTTTCCCCTGGATGTCCTTGTGCCCCTATCATGACCCATATGGCTAGGACTTCCTGGTTCTCTTTCTCTCAGACGAATATTTCATGCACTTTAGGAATAGCATGCCAAAACTTGTCAGTACACAGGCACCCTAATTCTATAAATCACCACACCTGGAAATTTCAACTTAGGTGTGAGCTTCAGAAGAGGCTACCCTTGATTACACAGGTACTCAGCTTGGGGGAATTAATCATTGTTTATGTGAACAATCAGAGCAATGTTCCCAATTGTGCAAATCCTACAAATGGGGAAAAAAAAAACCCTGCAAGGAGCATATCACTAACTCTAGAAAAGATTATTAATGGTACAATTCTTGCCCTAGACTGATAGGGATCAGTCTCAACTTGTTGGCATGAGTAACAATGAACAATAGCATTGCTCTAGATTTTTTGTTGACTAGTCATGGTGGTAGTGTTTGTATCATTACTAATAATACTTGCTAACATAGGTCAATGAAACAGGTAAGATAGAGCAGACTCTACATCATCTGAAAGAAAAAGTGACTAGACCCTCTAAGGCCAACAGTTATGGCCTATAGGATTTATTCTTTTTACCCATATCGCACAATTGGAATCTCTGGTTCCAACCATCTTAAAGGGACTATTCATTGTTTTTGCTTTGTCATAGTTATAATGTTGGTTTATTATGTTCTATTCAGGGTTATAAATGGTTCTGTGTAGCATTTCTCTCTGCAGCAAGATGACTCAGCAATTAAAGGTCAGGAAGATCTTGGGATACAATTGACTATGGAGACAACTGGATAATCCCTTATCAGGAAGATCTGGTTTTCTAGTCTTCCTTGAATTGATCAACCTCTTACAGGTGAGAGAATGATCAGAAAGGGGACTGAGGGGCTGAATATACAAATAGAAAATTTGTATTCTGGTCTGGTCATATATGACAATAGAGCTCTGCTCCAAAGCTGTAAACATGGATTTTGGACTTGAGTAGCTTAGGTTAAGAGTCAATAATTTTTTTCTGTTAGGGCCAGATAATGGTCTCTGTAGCAACTAAGCAGTCATAGGCAATAGTAAACAAATGGGCATGGCTGTGTTCCAATAAAACTTTACTTATAAGAACAAATGATGGGCTTATTTGGTCCACTGGCTGACCCTTGATTTACTTCTCTGTAGGTGAAAAAGCTTCTCACTTATTTGACAAAAGGGGCAAATGGAAGGAAATTAACATTGATTGAGGTCATACTGTAAACTAGGCACTGTACTCATGGCTTTTATTTATTTATTTTTGGCTGCACTGGTTCTCCATTGCTGCACGTGGGCTTTCTTTAGTTGTAATAAATGGGGGCTACTCTTCATTGAGGTGCACAGGCTTCTCATTGCTGTGGCTTCTCTTGTTGTGGAGTACAGGTTGTAGGTGCTCAGGCTCAGCAGTTGTGGTACACAGGCTTAATTGCTCTGCAATATGTGGGATCTTTGTGGACCCGTATCCACAAGGATGGAACCCATATCCCCTTCATTAGTAGGTGAATTTTTAACCACTGGACCAACAGGGAATTCCACTCATGGCTTTTATATTCATCATATCATTTAATCCCCACAACTTAATCCCTGTGCTACAGGTCAGAAAATGGAGTTTCAGAAGGTGAAATAGATTATCCACTATCTTATGCCTGGTGGAAAGCTCCTGCTTTCCAGGGAATTCAAAGTGCTCTTTGTTCCCCTCATCACGACTCCCCTTATTTCCACACACATACTTTCACCAGGGTCTCTGGTCACATTTGCTTCTGACTCTATAATAACAATGAAGATAAAGAAATAACAATAGTAGCTAAACTTTTTTGAGAGGTATGTCCCCCCTTGCTCTCTCATTCTTATTTAATCACCACAAAAATCCCATGAAATATATTGTCCTCATTTCACAGAGGAGGATCACCAAGTTCACAAAACTGGAAATTGGCAAGTCCAGCATAAGAACCCCGATTTCCTAACTCTCAATTCTCTAACTAGGACCTTATTTCTTGGTCAATATTTGTTTAATTAACACAGGAGAATATTTTCCTCTCTCTGGACCTCTCTAAGTATAGCTACAAGATTTATTCTGACCAACAGAAGTAGCTGAGACTAGATCGATGGTTTTGGAGGGAATATCAAGTTCAATGCAATGAAATCCTGTTAAAGCAATATGGATTGGTGTCCAGGAAATATAAGAATCACTGGTGCTTTGTCAACAACTTGGCAATCAGGCTGAAGGCCACCTGGATTCCTTTTTAAGGAGTTTCCCAAATGAAAAATGTCTTCTCAGAACATCTGACTCCTAGAACGCCCAGAGTTCTGGGCTGGAAGAAGCCACTGTCTTTGGCTGACATGTCCCAAAATATAAATACAGAGGTTCAAGGGTAGGAAGTCCTTTTTTTTTTTAGATCTGTGTATTGAAAAAGAGAGAATTCAGAACTATTGCTGCATGAAACTGTTGGAAACTCTTTAGCCGTTTTTCCATTGGCAGCCTCATTTTAAGCAGTTTCCTGGTATGACTCGAGGGGAGCTTCTGAAAGAGAAGGGTCCCTGTCTCCCACTCAACTTCCTTGTGCCAACAGAAGTGTGGGGGGCCACAGAGAAGGTTTGAAGGGAAGTTTTCAGCCTGACAGTGAAAGTCACTCAGTTGTGTCTGACTGTTTGTGATCCCATGGATTATACAGTCCATTCTCTAGGCCAGAATACTGGAGTGAGTAGCCTTTCCCTTCTCCAGCTCAGGGATCAAACCCAGGTGTCCCATATTGCAGGTGGATTCTTTACCAGCTGAGTCACAAGCTAAGCACACGAATACTGGAGTGGGTAGCCTGTCCCTTCTCTAGTGGATAAGGAAAGTGTTATGTGAGCCCCAACACTGCTCAACTATGTAAGGGTCTGATCTTGCACCTTAGACACTGAGATGCCAGTAAGGAGAGGGGAAGAAAAGAGAGGAGGAAAGAGTAAGGGGGTGGAGGGGAGAAGAGAGGAGAGGATAAGAGGATAGGAGGAAACAGAAAGGAAGGAAAGGAAAGGGAAGAGGACATATCTACTCATGTTCCTAGGTTCTGGTTCCTACCTGTGCCTTAGATGCAAATAAGCCTGGGAAAGCGAGTACCTAGAAGTACAAGAGTACAAGGGGAAGCAATTTTATCCTACACGAGATGCATGCTGAGTAGCAAATGTACATAACTATCGTCTCTTGCCTGCAAACAAACTCTTGGCTTCCGAGGAACCCTATAAGCATCCTCCAAGGAGGACACTCTGAGATCTGAACTGTCTCTTCATTTTTGATCCCTCAGAGTCCCCCTCTCTCATAATGAGCTCGGTGTTTGAATCACAGAAACCTCACATCTCTGTCACAGAGGCACCTGAACCTCCATCCATGCCAATGTTTTCAAACATGCTCTGGGAAGCCATGAAATTTCCTCAGATATCCCCCTGAAGAAGCGCCCATCCTCCCTGCCCTGCCCTCCCCCTCCACACACAGCCTGTTTCAATTTGGAGCAGCTCAGCTTGAAACTGTCTTGCATATTGGGCTTTTGTTCTTTTGAAGGAAGATGACAAGACTCAAAAATGTTTGATAGTCTCTGGTGCAGCCCAAGCCCCTCTGTGAGTCTCATTCATGTTTGTAACCCTGGTGCCCACCACAGACCCTGGTGCAATGGAGGTGCTTCATAAATATTTATGAATGAGAACAAATACATATTTCATTGATTCATCTAGTTACCAGAGAAACACTTGTTCATCTGCTGTTGGTTTGTGAGGAGCATTGGCCCACAACTTCTTTGACCCCACTGACTGCCAGTCTTTAGTCAGCCAGTGTATGGGGCTGGAAAGCATCTCTTTTTCTCCTCACCTTCTCTGTGGGCCCCATGTTGCATCCCGGGCCGAATTGGCCTGAGGGTTAAAAGTGAGGTCATATTAACAGGAACAGGAACATATTTTTTGTGGCTTTACTCCCAATATGTCATTGCACTTTTTCTCTCCTTTGCTGGCCTCATTTCACTTTGAGACATGCTCTAGTTGTAAGCTTTGTCTCTTTCCCAACACACAAGATAGAAGTGGTAGAAAGAGCCTTTTGCTGCAAAGAATGTATATCTGAGAGTGCTCTGAGCAAGAGAAACCACTCCTCAAGGGTCAGAGGTTTCTATTAAGAAAGGCTGCCTGCTAGCCAACTGGGTACTTGTGAGAAATTTAGGATGCTGGGGAGAAGATACCCAGAATAATTGATGCTGTTGTTTAAAAAGCACTTTGTGGTCAAGTCACAGCCAAATCTTTTCCCTTTGGGAAAAAGCTACAGCTTGTTGGTCATGTCTCTATTTGGCACTGGTATCATTCTGTCAGCTCTTTTAGCTAGACTGTGCCCCTTTGCTTCATGAAACTAACATTTAATGCATCTCTCTTTCCTTTGATTTTTATTTGAGTATAGTTGATTTACAATGTTTTAGTTTCAGATGCACAGTATAAAGAGTGTCAGTGATTCATTCACTCATTCATTCAACAAACACTTATTGAGTTTCTACTATGTACGGAGGGTACAACAATAAATGAAAGAATCAAGAATCTTTGTCCTTTCAGAGTTTATTTTCTAGTAGTGGTAACATTTTCATACTGTTCATGGGGTTTTCATGGCAAGGATACTGGAGTGGTTTGCCATTTCCTCCTCCAGGAGACAGAGGATGAGATGGTTGGATTGTATCACCAACTCAATGGACATGAATTTGAGCAAACTCTGGAAGATAGTGAAGGACAGGGAATCCTGGTGTGCTGCAGTCCATGGGGTCACAAAGAGTCAGATGTGACTTAGCAGCTGCGCAACATCTGCTTGGTAAAATTTAAGTGAAAAGAGAGATAACAATTGTAGAAATATATGGTATATCAGATGATGATAAGGACTGAAGACAAAAAAATACAAGCAGGGAAGAGAGAGAAGGAGTGTTGGGGAGCTGAAATTACCATTTTAGTTACCATGACCCAGGTAGGAAAGACCTCATCACAAAGCTGATGGTAAATCTATGAGTTAGATGTTATTGCTATCTTATAGATGAAGCACCTGGGCTCAGAGAGGTGAAGCGACTTGGCTGAGGTCTCACAGGGAGTTAATGACTAAGTAGGTATTTGGACCCAAATTTGGGTGACCTTGAATGTAGGCTGTTTCTGCAATGCTACTCTGGTTGTAGATTTTCATTTGTAAAACATAGGTCTGGGCTCAGTCAGGACACATATAACCCCTTTGTTCTGATTCTGACATGCCTGGTGCCAGTGATCTTTCCCAAAGGTGATAGAACACGCAACTGCTGTCAATAATAGCGAAAATGTCTCATGTTATATTATCCACCTTCTTGCTCACATTGGAGTCATTATTTCTGGTTAGAGATTTGCTCTGAAAGTTAGATCTTAACACATAGACACAATGCTGAAAAGTGAAAATGACAGAGCCTTTCTGTTGCTGCATGATGCTGTTGAAGTGTAGCAGTGTGGGGACCTCCCTGTTGGTCCAGTGGTCAGCACTCTCCTCTTCCAGTGCAGGGGGCACAGGTTTGATCCCTGGTCCGAGAACTAAGATCCCACATGCCTCCTGGTGAAGCCAAAAGAAAAAAAAAGTAAAAAATTGTAGCAGTGTGGGTGATATTGGTACTATTTATGATAATACATTATTTAGATCTTTAAATAGCATTCAAGAAAATCCTAAAACAAACTTATGGTTACCAAGGGAGAAAAAGAGGAGAGGGAAAAATTGGGAAATTGGGGACATATACACACTGCTATATGTAAAATAGATAACGAATAAGAACCTACTGTATACTACAGAGAATTCTACTCAATACTCTGTAATGACCTATATGAGAACAAAATCTTAAAAAGAGTGGATCTGTATTGGAGTAGGAAATGGCAACCCACTCCAGTATTCTTGCCTAGAGATCCCATTGACAGAGGAGCCTGGTGGGCTTCAGTCCATGGGGTCGCAAAGAGTCGGACACGACTGAGCAACTGAACACTCACACACACACATATATGTATAACTGATTCGCTTTTCTGTACCATAGATATTAACACAACATTGTAAGTCAACTATAATAAAAGTTAATTTAAAAAACGATAATTCTAGAAATATAATGTGGAAGAAATCTAAAAAATTGGATACTGGAAAGTTCTGGAAAGTTGATCATGCAACCAGACTGAGTATGTGCTAGAGTTGGGAGTCAATGAATTTCATGGGGTCTGATGTAAGAGGCACATTGCTTCTTGAAGTGCCTTGAGGGCATAGCCTCCAGGATTATAACTGGATGTTGTAGTTAAGTTCCCACCCTGAGTGCAGGGGCTGCCTTCTCATTCTCTTAAATCTGCAAGGCTAGGCACAGTAATTAATTGATTTGTCAATAAGTGTTTGTAGAATGAGTAAATGTATGATGACAAGGAGATCTGAAGCCATAGAAGTCAAGAATGGATACTGGAATTGGGAATATGTGTTGCTTTTTCCATATCCCCTCATCTATACTTGAGCTTCACTTCTGCTCCCTAGCATTACCTCTGTATTAGTTCTATAGAGTTGTGGTGAGAAATACCACAGATTGGGTGGCTTAAACAACAACAATTAATTTTCTTGTAGGTCTGGAGGCCAGGAGTCCAAGATCAAGGTGTTGGCCATGTTGATTTCATCAGAGGCCTTTCTCCTAAGTTTGTTGACAGCTGTCTTCTCACTCTGTCTTCACATAGTCTTTCCTCTGAGCTGTCTGCATCTCAATCTTTTCTCTTCTATGGAAACTAACAATAATGTATTAAGACCCATTCACATGACTTCACATAACTTTATTCCCCTTTAATGGCCCTGTCTCCAACTGTAGCACAATCTGAGGTACTGGGGTTTAGGACTTTAACATGAGAATTTCGTTGTTGTTCAGTCACTAAGTTATGTCCAACTCTTTGTGGATTATGGGAGAAAATAATCCAGCCCATCAGATCAGATCATATCAGTCACTCAGTCGTGTCCGACTCTTTGCGACCCCATGAATCGCAGCACGCCAGGCCTCCCTGAGTTCACTCAGACTCATGTCCATCGAGTCAGTGATACCATCCAGCCATCTCATCCTCTGTTGTCCCCTTCTCCTCCTGCCCCCAATCCCTCCCAGCATCACAGTCTTCCAATGAGTCATCTCTTCACATGAGGTGGCCAAAGTACTGGAGTTTCAGCTTTAGCATCATTCCTTCCAAAGAAATCCCAGGGCTGATCTCCTTCAGAATGGACTGGTTGGATCTCCTTGCAGTCCAAGGGACTCTCAAGAGTCTTCTCCAACACCACACTTCAAAAGCATCAATTCTTCGGCGCTCAGCCTTCTTCACGGTCCAACTCTCACATCCATACATGACCACAGGAAAAACCATAGCCTTGACTAGATGAACCTTTGTGGGCAAAGTAATGTCTCTGCTTTTGAATATGCTATCTAGGTTGGTCATAACTTTCCTTCCAAGGAATAAGCGTCTTTTAATTTCATGGCTGCAGTCACCATCTGTAGTGATTTTGGAGCCCAGAAAAATAAAGTCTGACACTGTTTACACTGTTTCCCCATCTATTTCCCATGAAGTGGTGGGACCGGATGCCATAATCCAGCCCATAAGAACCTCTTAAGCAAATTATTTACACATAAACCCTTTTCATAGCTCTGCTTTGGCAAGGGAACATAGGCTATGTTATGAAGCTACTCTTTATTTCTTTGCCTCCTCTTATCTCCATGTACATATCTATGTATTATTTACCCATCTATCAATCAGTCAATCAATCTATCATATATCTATCTATCCATCTAACTGGTTGTTTTATTTTGCTTTTGTTGCTATTGGGGTGGTGGTAGAAATTCATGTGAGTGTGAAATTACACCCAAATACAAAATCTGGTCATCTCTTCAAGAAATTCTGTTAAGAAAATTATAACAGTATCTGAGAAGAAATAGACTTCTTTCATGCCTGACATTTAAGTAGCCTTAATTGTCTAGTGCTTTTGACAATGCTCTGCTGATAACTTGAGTTACACATGCTTTGTAAGCCCCATAAAAGGCTATACAAACCCCTTTTGAAGTTTCTCATGGCTAAGTAGTTATGCCTTGATTGATGGAAGAGTAAGCACACCTTGATCGCTTATGTAATTTTGAATTAATTGTATTACTTCCAGATTCGTTTGTTATTAAGGACGGTGCTTATCAACTGATTTTAATTAATGTATAACAACTTTGTGATATAATAGAGGCTTTAAACATTTAAGATATTACAGCCCACAAGGTTCAATTCATTCATTCATTCAACAATATTAATCGAAGTTTCAATATGTAGAAAGTACTTTGGGAGTTGGTGTGATAATGCAGAGAATATGTAACACTTGGTGCTGCATCCTAAGGTGGAAATGACAATCATGGAGTGAAACGGAAATGTAGGGAGCAGTTGTCCTAGCTTTCTGTTGTCATCTTCACTTGTTTCAGTCCACCTGGGAAAATAAAACAAGTTTGAGGGAACCGGCTATACATGTGATAGAAAAGATGGGGAGCCAGCAGGCACAGAAGGCAACACACAGATCTGCAGCAGCAAGAGGCCCCTAACCCTACCAGCTTAGAGTGGCCAAGACATGGGAGGGTTTCTGGAGCCTAGGGCTGGGTTTCACTGGGAGAATTTGATGATGACTGGTCTACAAGATGGGATCTGTATCTGTGGAAGTGATGTGGCTCTTGGGCATACAGAAGGGCTGTGGGATGCTCTGGCTTCCCCTCTTCTCTTGCCTCTTCAGTCCCCTCAGAACCTCTCCTTGGAGTAGCAGGCTGTGGAGACGAGCCCCTGTTGTGATACAGCACAGGGCACAGAGGAGGACTGCATCTGGCCTGGGCCTGGCACAGAACTCCCAGATTTATCAGTGTCTAATGCACAGTACCCTTAAGCGTAGACAGTGCTCAGATCACTAGTAAACACATAGTAGCTTGCTGTTCGCCGAGGGAACTCTTAGTAGTATGTATCTGTGTGTGAGTCTGGGGGGCACACCTGGCTGGTTGGAAGAGGAATGGGGCGGACTGTTTGCCTGGGAGAAAAGGGAAAGACAGATTCCTTCAAGTAGTGGATCAATAGGAGATGGTTAGTGATAAACTGTCTGCCATCAAGGTAAGATATTTGATAAAGGGGGACAAAAGACTGGAGCTTATTTTAAGATTGAGCAGAGGTAGAGATCCAATAATATATAGAGTGTAAAAATATAGTCTCCCTGAGAAGCACTTATCAGTGGTTAATCCATTAACTAATTAATTCAATAAACATCATTAAAAGCCAACTCTGGACCATGTGCTATTGATAATAACATGTGCAAAAATTAGACTTGCTCCTGGCCTTTTGGATTTTATAGTCAGTGGGTGAGAAAGATGCTTATTTTTCAATAAGTGATAAGAGCAGTAAAGCAAGAGAGTAGAGAGCTATAATGGTATATCATCAGGGATACTTGTCTAGCCTGGGGGATTAGGGAAGACTTCCTAAAAGAAGAGGTTAGTGATCTGAGATTCTCCAGCATCAAAGGAGTGGGACTGAAAAACCAAACAAACCAACCAACCAAACAAACAACAAAAAAACACAGAGAGGGAGTGGGGAAGAGTGTTCTAGGGAAAAAGAAGAGCTATGTAAAGGCCCTAGGGTGGGAGGGAACCTTCTGGTAAATGTCTTTTGGTGTGAAGTAGAATCTTTTGGTGGAGTTTTCAAAGAAGTTAATCAACTACAGCCAAGACAACTCACACATCACACCTTTCCTTAACCTTCTGTTCCTAAAATCATATGGTTTACAGCATTTAATTGCTTGGGTTCAATCCAGTGAGAAATTCTTTGAGAGATAAAAGAACAGCAAGAGACAGGGCGATTTAGTGAGTAGAACCTAACATGCCAACAGGTAACCATATATGTCAGCATATAATTAGGGACCACAGTGAGGGGTCTCTGTGGCTAGGAGAGTTGGAGGTCAGGGAAGAAAGTGGTGTGTATGGGGCTTCCTGTTGTCACATCTCCTGATCAGCCAGCTGGAATTCTCCACTCTGCAGAAGGGAGTCTGACTGAAGAGGAGAATTCTTGGCAGACAGTAGGTAATCCCTTCATCAGCTGTCAGTGAGCATCTCTCAGGAAGGAACGAGGACACCAGGGAACCATTGATGATTTGTACCAGATGCTTCAAGTGTATTGTCTCAGTCTTCACACGAACTGTATGAAATAGTATTATGATTCCCATTTTACAGACAAGGAAACTAAGATTTACTGATTTGGATTACGTGTCCATGGGTGCATATTTAGGGAATGACTGTGTTAGAACTCATTTCTGTCGCACAACTCAATGTTCCTACTGTAGCCCTAGGCTTTTCCCCCACTCTGGGGTGTGTGTGTGTGGTTGGGTGTGGGTATGTGTCTTGCTTTATTCCCTATATTAGAGTATATGTTCTTAATAAAGGAAGAAGATAAAAGAGTAGGAAGAAAAAGTAATTTTTTGAAAAATCTGCTCTTCACCAAGAGATATGCTTCCTAATTACATAGAATATTTCACTTAATGTTTACCACAAACTGCATGCTGCATATTATTCTCTGCGTTTTAAGATGAGGAAAATGAGTCATTTGTGTCTAAGATCTCTCGTCAATCAAGGCAGTGAAGCTGACATTAGATAGATTGCAGGCACGCTTGAGTCCAAAGTTCATGCTCTATCTAGCCCATAACCTGTGTTGTGTCATGTGCTTTCTAATGTTCAATAGATATTTATTCATTTATTTACTGTTAAAACAAACATTGTTTGTGCACTGCTTTTGTGCTGGACACTCTATAAGCACAGAGAGTGGAAAAGAATTCTTTTAATTTCTTTTTGCTCTTGTAGCCAGTACCAGGCTGTGTGATACTTGGTTGTTCTCATACAGATTCTTGGGTTTTACTTAATGGATATTAGAATCGAACAGGATCTTAGTCAATGTTTTCATGCTTTAAAACATCCTTGTAGTGAAGGTGCAAAAGTTCCAAGTAAAACATTAGCTAGCAGAACCCAGCAGCATATTAAAGAGTACTACACCATGAGGAAGAAGAGTTACTCCAGGAATATAAAGATAAATTAATAAAATGCTTCATATTAATGGATGTAATGACATATAATTTCTATGATTTTATTCCAGAGATAATGAAAGGCAACTGATTAGTGTGCAACATCCCATATCTTTTCAATTCAGTCGCTCATTCATGTCCGACTCTTTGTGACTCCATGAATTGCAGCATGCCAAGCCTCCCTGTCCATCACCAACTCCCGGAGTTCACTCAAACTCATGTCCATCGAGTCGGTGATGCCATCCAGCCATCTCATCCTCTGTCATCCCCTTCTCCTCCTGCCCCCAATCCCTCCCAGCATCAGGGTCTTTTCCAATGAGTCAGCTCTTCACATGAGGTGGCCAAAGTATTGGAGTTTCAGCTTCAGCATCAGTCCTTCCAATGAACACCCAGGACTGGTCTCTTTTAGGATGGACTGGTTGGATCTCCTTGCAGTCCAAGGGACTCTCAAGAGTCTTCTCCAACACCACAGTTCAAAAGCATCAATTCTTCGGTGCTCAGCTTTCTTCACAGTCCAACTCTCACATCCATACATGACCACTGGAAAAACCATAGCCTTGACTAGACAGACCTTTGTTGGCAAAGTCATATCTCTGCTTTTCAACATGCTATCTAGGTTGGTCATAACTTTCCTTCCAAGGAATGAGTGTCTTTTAATTTCATGGCTGTAATCACCATCTGCAGTGATTTTGGAGCTCCCCAAAATAAAGTCTGACACTGTTTCCACTGTTTCCCCATCTATCTGCCATGAAGTGATGGGACATTCAGAAAACTAAGATCATGGCATCTGGTCCCATCACTGGTCCCATATCTTTTACGTGTATACAAATTATATATGCATATGTAATACATTATACACATGTATGAAAGCAAGCACCTACTTGTCTACACGTACACAACAAACACACATATGCTTCTGAAATTCCATAAAAGAACAGCTGAACAAATAGAAGGGCATATACTAAGTTCTTGGATCAGTTCAGTTCAGTTCAGTCCCTCAGTCGTGTCCGACTCTTTGCGACCCCATGAATCACAGCACGCCAGGCCTCCCTGTCCATCACCAACTCCAGGAGTTCACTCAGACTCACGTCCATCGAGTCAGTGATGCCATCCAGCCATCTCATCCTTGGTCATCCCCTTCTCCTCCTGCCCCCAATCCCTCCCAGCCTCAGGGTCTTTTCCAATGAGTCAGCTCTTCGCATGAAGTGGCCAAAGTACTGGAGTTTCAGCTTTAGCATCATTCCTTCCAAAGAAATCCCAGGGCTGATCTCCTTCAGAATGGACTGGTTGGATCTCCTTGCAGTCCAAGGAACTCTCAAGAGTCTTCTCCAACACCACAGTTCAAAAGCATCAATTCTTTGGTGCTCAGCCTTCTTCACAGCCCAACTCTCACATCCATACATGACCACAGGGATAGGGAGAGTTAATCTTAAAATATGCAAATTTTGTACATTAATTAAAAAAACAACTTATTTATTTTAATTGGAGGCTAGTTACTTTACAATATTTTAGTGGTTTTGTACATTAATTTATAATGAATATAATTCTATTAAAAATAACATAATAATTTGTAAAAGTTCTTATGGAAAGAGAAATCAGAATAGTCATAAAACACAGAACAATGAGGGAGCACTTGTTCTAGAAAATCTTAAAGTGAATCATAAATCTTTAACAAATCAGTGAGTTATTGGCTAGTAAATAAGAACCCATGGAAAATAATACAATATCTAAAGATATATGGATTTCAAATATGTAAGTTAGCAACTCAAATTAGAGAGAGATAGAGTGTGTATATGTGTGGAGAGGAAAAGAAACAGACCAGTCCATACAGCAGTAGGGCTTCCCAAGTGGTGGTAGTGGTAAAGAACTCACCTGCCAATGCAGGAGACTAAGAGAGAGGGTTTCATCCCTGGGTTGAGAAGATCCCCTGGAGGAGGGCATGGCAACCCACTCTGGTATTCTAGCCTGGAAAACCCCATGGACAGAGGAACCTGACGGACTACATTCCATGGGGTCACAAATAGTCAGACACAACTGAAACAACTTAGCATGCACATACAGTATTAACTGGGTAGCCATTTGGAATATAATTGGATTCACATTCATACTGTGCATGAAGATAAATTCCAAATGGGTCAAAAATTTTAAAGTAAATTATGAAATCATAAAAATAGTAGATGAAGACACGTGAGAGTTATTTTATTACCTAGAAATGGAAAAATCACTTCAATTATTATACAAAATGAAAAAGTCAGAAGAGAAAAAAACCTCATTTCATGTATTTAAAAATTCTGTTTGCAAAAATGGTCAAAGCAGAGTCAAAAGACAAATGACCCTTGGCAAATATTTGTAACTTTTTTCAGATGAACGGCTAATATCTTTAATATATAAATAGGTCTTTCACATCAATATAGAAAAATCATCAAGCCACTGGGAAAATGAGCAAAGGATATGTGTAACAGATTAGAGAAAAGGGAAATCCCAAGCTAAAGACTCTATAAAAGAGTCAATTGACTTTTTGCATAATAAGAAAATTTAAATTGTTTTCATATACCATTTTCATCTACCAAACTGGCAAACATTCAAACATTTGATGATACCGTATGTTGCCAAGACTGGGTGGAAACACTTTATATGCTGCTGGAGGGAAGTAAATTGGTATAGTTTATATTAATATCAAACAAAATTACAAGCACATCTATTCGTTGACCCTACAATCCCACTTCCAGAAAATTATACTATGGATATGTTTTCCTATGTGAAAATTGACATAAGCAGTATTATTCTTCGTGGCAAAGAATTGGAAGTCACCTAAATATTCATTAACAGAAGACTGGTTAAATGGAATTGTACAGCTGAAGCTTTTAAAGAACTGATATGCAAAGATCTCCAAGTTACATTTTTGAGAGAAAATCAAGATGTAGAACAGTGTGTATACCATGGGAGTGACGGGGGAGCCTGGTGGGCTGCCGTCTATGGGGTCACACAGAGTCGAACACGACTGAAGTGACTTAGCAGCAGCAATGGAAAAAAAGAATAAATATTCATATTCGCTCCTATTTTAATTGAAATATATCTGAAAGGACACAGATGACTTAATGACAGTGATAAATTTTTCTGTTCTTGTTAGGCTTTTTCATTTGAAGAGAGGTCAACTGAGTAGCTGTAGGATTTGAACAGGAGAAAGATTTTTTATTTGACACATTTTTTTTTACTATTTGAATTTTGAATCATGTATAATATAAAAATATAAAATTAATATTTATAAAATTAAAAATATAAAAATTATTTTAAGAAACCAAATGCCTACAAGATAGATTAATGAACAAGTCACAAATTTTCAGTTTCTTTTTCTGAATGAAGTTGGGAGAGCCAGACTCAGAGACCCATCCAACGAATCTCCTCACTTTTCAATAACCTTTATAGTATCATTTGGGAATCCTGTTACTACATGAAGAGTTTGAAAACCAACTTTTAAAATCCAAAAGTTAGTGCATATAGAGCATCTTTTAAAAGCCTGGCATATAGTGATTAGCTTGGCAAATGTAAAGTGTCATTTTTATTTCCATATTTTGTAGATGGGCAAACTGAATCATGCAGAAATACTCAATGAAATTTTAAAATCCTCTTTTTTTTCTTTTTTATATGGTGCTTATCAATGTCTTGACACATCTCATTCTGTGGTATTGTCAGTGGTTAATAGAGGTCATATTTTTGGTGGAAGCTTATGGGTGTGCTGCTGCTGCTGCTGCTGCTGCTAAGTAGCTTCGGTTGTGTCCGACTCTGTGCGACCCCATAGATGGCAGCCCACCAGGCTCTGCCGTCCCTGGGATTCTCCAGGAAAGAACACTGGAGTGGGTTGCCATTTCCTGAGGGTAACAGATATCAGAATATGGTAACCTGTCCTACTGCGGGCCTGAGGTCCTCCATCTCCTGTTATTGTTTAGTTGTTAAATTGTGTCTGACTCTTTGCAACCCCATGGACTGCAGCACACCAGGCTCTTCTGTCCTCCACTACCTCCTGGAGTTTGCTCAAATTCTTGTCCCTTAAATTGGTGATACTGTCTAACCATCTCATCCTCTGCTGCCCGCCCCCTTCTTTTGCCTTAAATCTTTCCCAGCATCAGGGTCTTTTCCAATGAGTTGACTCTTCGCATCGGATAGCCAAAGTACTGGAGCTTCAACATCAATCCTTCCAATGAATATTCAGGGTTGATTTCCTTTAGGATTGATTGGTTTGAACTCCTCACTGTCCAAGGGACTCTCAAGAGTCTTCTCCAGTACTACAATTCAAAAGCATTGATTCACTGGTGCTCAGTCTTCTTTATGGTTCAGCTCTCACATCTATACATGGCTACTGGAGGCAAAATGAATTTCAAATCACAACCTATGGAGGAAAAAATTCCATCATGGAAAGCACACAGAACTTGGAGTCAAAAGATCTAGTTTAGATTCATGATTTATCCACAGAGTAGCTTAGTAGACCCTGGGCAGTTCTTTTTAGCAGTATCAATCATTGACCACATCCCTGTGACATCTGTCCTCCTATCCGGATATGTGTGTGTATGGGTGTGTGTGTGTGTGTGTGTGTGTGTTAGTCACCCAGTTATATCTGACTCTTTGTGACCCCATAGACTGTGGCCCACCAGACTCCTCTATCCATGGAATTCTCCAGGCAAGAATACTGGAGTGGGTAACCATTCCCTTCTCTGGGGGATCTTCCTGACCCAAGGATAGAATCCAGGTCTCCTGCATTGCAGGCAGATTCTTTACTATCTGAGCCACCAGGGAAGCCCTCCTATCCTCATAGGCTGCTCTAAAGCTTGACAAATCTAACTGGATTTGAAAGCATTTCAAAACTGAAAAGTAGCACAGAGGTGTGCAGCATAATAGACGACAATTTCATCATAATGTCAGTCCCATTCATTCTCTGCATAAGTGGCAGAGGATTTGTGGCTGGTGAGGACAGTGTTAAATTTACAGAGCAACCCAAGGAGAGACTCGCTTGCCATAAGGGGAGACCCACGACTGATGGTAGGCACTTAACAGCATGTTCCAATTACAGCATTTAAATCTAAT
Organism: Bubalus kerabau; assembly: GCF_029407905.1. Lineage (NCBI taxonomy): Eukaryota > Metazoa > Chordata > Mammalia > Artiodactyla > Bovidae > Bubalus > Bubalus kerabau. The sequence continues at coordinate 85,341,421 of NC_073629.1, forward strand.
TGCATACTCTGTTCATCTCTGTCAGTGCGGCATCATTTAATATCATCTCGGCAGCCTCTAATATTGTGAGCAATGTGAGCTGAGCTGAGACTATTGAAAAAGTTCAGTCCCAGGTCTTCATATCCCCTTTAATTCTCTCTGTCAATTATGCCTCCGCCAAGAGTTCAAATAAAGGTCTTGGGATCCGGGGTTGGAGCTACCTTTTTGAAGCAAAGCCTCTTATAAATATACAGATTATATCAGGAGCCTCCAACTCCTTGCCCTGGTTGTGTTTGACGGGTTAGTTGCAGTGACTAGTCCCTAGGGTATAACTTACTATAGGCTTCTTTCAAACAAATATTGTAAATACAATCTGTTCCATGAATTATAGCTCTGGAAATAATGTGATATCACTTGCACGTATATTTTCTCCCCTCCCCAATCCCCCTGGCTCAAGTAAGGTCGATGTGAAAACTCCTCCTGACTCTTATTTAGCTCAATTTTTTTTTGCACATAAAGAGCTTTTTATCTTTATTTATTGTTATTATAAATTTTAGTGAAATTAACATGAAATCTCTGGTCATGGACTTAGATTTTAAAATAAAATTCTTGAATCAGAGAAATCAAATGTAGGAATAACACCAACTCTATTTAAATCCAACTTTTATCAGGAATCATTTATTCAATCAATAAACACCAAATAAATGATGTCACTTGTGCTATGTCTGTGCTGGCTCTCTGACTGAGAAGTTACATTCTTTCTAAAAAATGCTGGGCTCCAAATCCAGGTCCATGTTTTATAAACCATATGGTTAGGTAATTTTCTAAGCTTCTCTAAATCTGAACTTACTTTCCTGTAACATTTTAATACTCTTGCCTCCCCTGAAGCACCGCTTGGGGGATTAAATGAGATAATGTATGTAAAGTACCAGGTAGAGTTTCACACACTTTTTACAGTTGTTTAGTTTTTGCTAATAGTAATGAATAGTTATTATTTGTCAGTCAAAGGGCTAAGCCTCTTTCATGAAGTATTCTTTTGTAACGTTTTAGGCAGGCCTATAGTTTGATACCTTTATTACCCCAATTTTACAGTGGAAGATTGAGCCCCAGATTGAAACCTGGGGAGATGAATTTTGTCCATGGTGACCCACCTGGAACATGGAGAGTAGAAATTTAAGCCTATGAAATGAGAAACCACAGGTGTGTTCTCTGACTACGGTAGGATCGATGCCATGCCTTCAAGGACTTCTCTTCAAATCTCGCTGGGGAGATGAGACTTACCCAAAACTGTAATTGGTTAGCCAAACACAGCCATGTGTGATTAAGCATCCAAAGTGACTCTGCCTGCTTTATTTGGAAGGTGCTGAGACAAAGCAGCTAGAGAACAAGCTGAGCTACTCAAAGAGACTGGAAATCACATAATGGAAATAAGATGGAATAGGTTTCTCTCTCAAGGAGTTATCCAGGGCTGTGTGGTTCTGTGATGTCTGGTTTCATCTTCCGTCCTCAGACAAGTGTTTGTTCCTAGGCAGCTGCTCCAGCTGTTACTGGTCTTAGGTTCTTCCAACCTGGGTGGGCTTGTAGGACAGTGTAGTGATTAAGACTTCTGTCACTTTTGCCCGTGGGAACTTCAGCAGGCTATTTACTCTCTGTGCTGCAGGTTTCTCTCCTGAAAAATAAGCATAATAATAGAGTTATTGATAAACTTGAACACGTTTAGAACAGTGCTTGGCACATAGTATTGCATTATGTGTGTGTGACTATTGTATGTATATAGTGGGGTCTCAGTATTTGTCCATCAGTCGGTTTCTGGAGATGGGTGTCCCTCTTTCTGGAGATGCCTAAGTTTCCTAGGCATCTTTCTGGAGATGCCTAAGAAATTACTCATCAGAAATTAATGAAGATTGTAATCACCTGGAATTCTTGCAGTGGAAAGGGGAAGCCAGACAGAGACCAAGGAAGATGGAAACAAAAAGATCAGCCCACAGTGCAGAGTGTAGGGCAGTTCTGCTCAAACAGACTGGAAATCACACAATAGAAATAAGATGGAATATGTCTCTTGAGGAGTTATCCAGGGCTGTCTGGTCCTGTGATGTCTGATTTCATGAGCCATCCCCGTGTCTGCAGGGGAAGGGATGGAAAGCAGTCTGGGTGAGTGATGGGAGTAGTGCCCCACCTGTGCCCTCTAGAAGTACTGAAGGATTGTTCCATCTTCTCCTTCCCTTCCCTGGTCTTTAAGAGGAGATAAGCTCCAGTTTTAGTCAAGGACACACCGTGAGCCATGGAACTAGGCAGAGATGCTCTACTATTTTGGGCAGTCCTTCTTTGGGAGGTCTTATCCAAGATCATTGCAAACATATTAAGATGCAGTCACGTTCCTTGTTTCCTATAATTAAGAGTATAATTGTAATATAGTGGCTGAAAAAAATGTTGCATTTATATAGCTACTTAGTTCAACATTATTTTGATTTGCAGTTTTTGTTCTTTGTTTTGGATCCTGTATTATTTTATCTGCATGCAGGTCTAAAAATCCTGAGCTCCCGGTACTGAATAGATGAAGTAGCCTTGGCATTAGTGGCTGCGAGCAGATGATTTATTCAAAACAAGAAACTGGTTGAAATGATGATTTTTGCTTTTCACTGATTTATTTTTGGAAATTTTACTCAAAACTTTTGTGGTTGGAACTTCTTAGGCATGGAAGGGGAGAAAGAGGTCACAAGCTCTTGGGTATTTTTCTTCTTTGGGACTCGCTCTTCACTATGGGTAGTGAGGTTTGATAGTCTGGGGCCTCCTCTCACTGAAGAAGTAGGGTTCTACCTCCACAGGCATCTCAGGGTCAGGATGGGGCTGAGTGAAAGGAACATGGAAATGACTGCTTCGATCTGATGCTTGAGTGGAAAAAGGATTCTGGAAATGTCCAGCCCAGATCATGGGCTTCTCCCATTAAGGCCAGTTTCCATAGTGTAATTAACTCCTGCCATGGCTATCAACATGATAACATGCTAAGAAGTTGAGAAAAATATGCACAATCAACTCTAGTGAGTTATTTCAGACACTTCCAGCATACCAGTGTGCGTTGTGTGTGTGTGTGTGTGTGTGTGTGTGTGCTCATGCATGCATCAGTAAGGCTTTCTGGAAAAAGTGCCCATGATCTAAGTCTTAAAGGATGAGTAGGAAGGAACTAGGAAAAGAAAGGTAAGAAGGACATTCAAGGTAGGGAAATAGAACAAACGAAGGAAGGAGGCCCGGAATGGCATGATGTGTAAGGACAAAGAACTCAGTCCACTTTATGGTCATTACTGAAGGTTAGCATGTATTCGGTTCTGCTCACCATTTTTTCTTATAAAAGACATGTATGTTATTCAAAAAAATGAACTCAAGTCATTATCATGTTTAAATCTCTTCATAGTATTTTTTCATTATTCATTTGTCAGTCATAACAAACATTTATGAGAGCCTACTTAGTGTTTTTAAATGAAATGACTTAAAGATGAGTAAACAGATAGTCCCTGTCCTCAAACAACTTGTAATGAAACAGAACATAAACAAGTACATATGACACACCATGATGGAAATACTGAGTAAAATATGCATATATTATTAGGTATTGTGGGAGATGGAGCGATGGACCCCAAAGATGTGGACTTCTTAATTCCTAGAACCTGTGAATATATTACCTTACACAGCCAGAGGGACTTTGCAGATGTGATTAAATTAAGAGGCTTGAAATTGATAGATTATCCTGGATTATCTGTGTGGGCCTTGAATGTAGCCATAGGGATCCTTATAAGAGAATAAAGATGTAAGGATGGAAGCAGAGGGAGTGAGAACATGCTGTGATGCTGGCTTTGAAGATGGAGGAAGGGGCCACAAGCCAAGGAATGTTGTCAGTAGCCTTTAGAATCTGCAAAAAGCAAGAAAATGGAGTCTCCCTTAGAGCCAGACTCTGGAATAAATGCAAGCCTATCACAACTTGATTTTAGCTTATTGAAATTTGATTCAGACTTATGACCTGTAGGCTGTAATTAACTTTATGGTTTCTTTAAAAAAATTTTTTTTATTTGGCCGCCCCAGGTCTTGGTTGCAGCACGTAGAGTCTGTCAGTTAGGTGTGGTATGTGGAATCATTTTAGTTGCAGCACATGAACTCTTGGCTGCTGCATGTGGAATCTAGTTCTTTGACCAGGGATCGAACCTGGGCCCCCTGCATTTGGAGCTTGGAGTTTTAGTGACTGGATCACCAGGAAGTCCCCACATTGTTGTAAACTACTGTGTTTTGAGGTAATTTATTACAGCAGTCACAGGAAACTAATATAGAGGTATTGAAAGCAGAGATGTAACATGGTAAGTAAAAACCTTGATCTGAGAGTCAGATGTCTCTTTTACAATCATGGCCTTATCTCTTAACAGTTCTACAACTTTGGGCAAATTACTAACTGCTTCATGCCTCAGTTTTCTCATCTGTAAAGTGAGACAATTATACCTACTTCATAGATTCAGAGTGGGGGTGTTGTGAAATTATATACACATTGTCTGGATTGTGTGTATGTGCATGCATGCATCAGTAAGGCTTTCTGGAAAAAGTGCCCATGACCTAAGTCTTAAAGGATGAGTAGGAAGGAACTAGGAAAAGAAAGGTAAGAAGGACATTCATAGCGAGCAATCCATGAATGTAAGCTACGGTTTTTATTTCGATAATTAAGTTTCTGCCTTCTCTCTGCTCTCTGATCAAGTTGGTGAGTATAACTGAATATGTTGAGGATTAGATGAGATTTTGTGATCTGGCCTGGACAAAATTTTGCTATTTCTAATGTTATTTTTATGGGCAAATATGATCTCAAGTAGAAAAAGCCAGTCCTTCACACATTTTGAAATTGCCAAATGATTTTAATTCTGAGTACAGTCTTGTCGCTCTCAGAACAAAAATTGTTGTTTGATCAGTCATTAAAAGGGTTAAGAGTTTGCATTTTTCCATCTCCCTGCTACCCCCTCGCCCCAACCCCACCAATAAAAATCATGTTTTGTGCACCCTCTCTTTGGCGCGAGTATTATTCTCTGCTCTGTGATTTGGAGTCAGCCTGTCTGTCCCCTGACTGAGCAGCAGCAACTGAACAGCTGTGAAAACAATGCAGAAGCTGAGGAGAGCTGTGATTAGTGGGGGAGCTGGGGAATCTGGGGCCCGCCAGGCTTGTGTCCCACGTCAGCACACAGTCTGCAGAACCTGGGTATCACTTGGCTGGGCTCAGCCTCGGCAGGCCCGTCCCCAAGCTGGGGCTCCCCATCACTGGTGCTGCTCTTGTTCTCTGGCACCTTCACTTCAGAAAGGGTGTTTATTCCCTCATATTATTCCCTGCACATCCTTGGGACCATTGCATAAACATAGAGTTGCTAGGCAGACCTCTAGCCTCCTTTCATCCTGGGTCCCGGCAAGTTCTGTCCAAGCAAATTCAGAGGAGTGTACCTACAGCTGGTGTTGTCCACCGCACCAGCTCTCCTCTCTGGCCCCAAGTTTTCCTGCCAGAAATCCCCCAGCTTCTGCCTTGTGCATTTGATTTTCTAGATGTGGATATTTAAGCGAGTTTACAGGTCCTGCTGGCCCCCAACTCTTCCCCCTGCTACTGTGTCCATTACTCCCCAGAGTGTGCATAGGAAACATGTAACTTAATCAAGTGTGTGTTGTGTTAAGTCGCTTCAGTCATGTCCAACTCTTTGTGACTCCATGGACTGTAACCCACCTGGCTCCTCTGTCCATGGGATTTTCCAGGCAAGAATACTGGGGTGGGTTGCCATTTCCTGCTCCAGGGGATCTTCCTGACCCAGGGAATTGAACCCACATCTCTTGTGTCTCCTGCATTGGCAAGCATGTTCTTTACCACTAGTGCCACCTGGCAAACTTAATCATAGTCCTTTGCAAGTAATCAATCCAAGATTACTGGAGAACAAAGAATGTTGCTTTACTGTCCCAATGAAACGCCTGGTGATCTGCCAGCAGCACTTGCTGCTTTCACTCTACTTTTTCCAACTTCCACCTGCCAGCAGCTCCCACGTGCCCACCCTCTCCTGGTTCCCTTCACCTAAGTGACAGGCTTGCCCTCTTCTGCCTTATGTTTCCCTTCCTAATGACATCGGCGCTGCATTCACCTTTCTAACCCCAGCAACCAACACGGAACCTGACACACAGGGTTCAGGAAGCACCTGGAAGGTGAAGAGACGCTGAAACCATTTAAATGTACTCTTTCCTTGTTTCTCCTTTGAAATATAATTTAAAAATCTGTTACCATGCTGATTTAGGTTTAATATTTTCTCCTCTGGATTTAGTCACCACTGTAATTATTCATAGTTCTCAATTGGTCACAATAATTTATATACATTATGAATGTCGATAATTAATTATTAGACCTCAAATTAGAATTTCATTGAAAACACATCTCTCAATAATGGACTTATTCATGTAGTTTATGGATCAGCATAGGACTACTAGTTATTTTAATGACAGAGGCTTCTATATTAATTCTAGTCTATTTTTTGTTTGTTTTTTAAAATATTTTAAATATTTAAATATGATTGGAGATTTCAAATATGTACTAACTAGAGAGACTAGTAAAATAAATTGCCCATTATTATTTGCCCTTTTTTTATGTTTGCCTATAAACTGTACTTTCTACTGCGTGTAAGCTATTTAGCATCTGTAGGTCTTTGCTTAGTCCACTTTATTGAGTGAATGGTGTGTCTGTCCTTATTTGACTTCAGTTGTTATACACAAAATACTACTCTCATTTTTATTAGTCTTTTGAAATGCTGATTACACATTCTGTGTGGCATCACTACTTCTTGAGAGCCATCCATGGCAGATTCACTGATTAATCAGAGTATTGTTTTCTGCTGATATTTAATGCAGCTCAAAAATCCTTCTTAACATGGTGCTCCAGGCAATTACTATCAACCAACAGAATGGCATGAGAACTGAAATCAATTTTAGTCCTTGTGTGTTTATTTTAAAGAATAATTTCTTTATTACATTTACAAATATGGTACATGACACAAAAATCAAGCAGTATTGGAAAGTTCATAGAAGAAAGTAAATTTTTCCACAAATTTCTCCACCCGCATATTATTCATTCTAAGTTTGGAAAGTGTATTTAATATTATTTTCTACATTTCTTTTTGCAAACAAAGGGATGTGGCATAAATCATTATATAAAAGTGTGGTCATTAAAATGCACATCATTTTTAATATAGAATATGTTTATTTTTTTCTTAAATCTAATGGAAGAAAAAAACAAGGAATTGCTAAACCTCAGACTATTACTTAACAGGATATTTATTCTTAAAAAAAATCCTTCCAAACTTAAGAAAAACATTATGAAATACATTAATGGGATGAGGAAAAATTGCTTTTAAATTAGATGCTCCAAATTGGGCCTTATCTGTAAGTGCCTTTTTTTAAATATAAGACTTGTGGGTCATCTATGTCTTCACAGCCCTTCCTCATGCCTTCAATTTTTCCTTAGTGAAATTATTTTACATTGTTGGAATTTATAATATTAATGTCTAATTTATAAACGTAATTCCCAGTTGTCTAATTTAATTCAGTACTCAAATCCATTTAGCGCTTACTACTAGCCTTTTCACCATGGCTTTGCCTTTGCGAAATTCTTTTATTTTGAGGCATCTTTGATTTGCAATATTTTGTTATCGGGCACCTTTTTCACCAAAGGCTCATAGGTTTTGTGTTTCTAAGTTTTTAATGCGCTTGAGAACACTCTCATCTTTATGCTTGAAGGGTAGTAATTAAATTGTCTCTATGGTTCTGTGATCCAGACAACCAAATGATGCTACTATTTCTTTGCAGAATGACTTAAAATAATCCATATCTCTAGCATTTGGGTGTTCCCTGGAAACCTGCCTGAGACCTGGTAGGATAAACCTTTTGCTCACAGACAGCATGGCTGCACCCTGGAGGCCCCCTTTGCCTTCTCTATGTCACTTTGTCTCTTTCCAATCCTTTTCTGCTCTTGGCCCAGCCGAATACCTTTTCCTTGTTTACCATGCGAATCATAAGTCTGGCCTTGGTCCATCCTCTGTGAGATTTAATTTCTTTAACACCTGCTCTGGAAAGATCTTGTTTTTCACAAAATTTCCTCTTCCTTACTCACAAGGAAAATGCATTCTGTCCTTGGCACCCCTGAAAACTGAATTAAATGATTTTTCTAAATCTTCCTGCAGATTTTGCTACTTATACCATTAAGGTTTTCCATGTCATCTCTCTTATTTCATAGCCCAGTGTTTCCTCAGTTCAGGATATAGCTGCTTGCTTTGAGCAGTTCATTGTATCTAAAAATGAGGTATTTATTAGAGACCCATGATCCCACAGTTCTAAGATGCTGACAAGTTCAAAGTCTGATAACCGATTAGCAATGTCTAACTTGATTTCTGCCTTCATCTCTTGCCCACTAAACTGAACAGCAGAGGCCACTGTAATAACCCTTTTTATTAGCACGGTACAAACACAAAATCTCACTAATTGTGGTTGATGCCTGGTTTGTGATTCTAATAGGGAAGACACACAGGCAAAAAATATAGTGTGAGTTTTGCTTTAACTGGGTGAGAGGAGGGATGTTGGGAGATGATCTAAATCTGTGTAGGCTTCAGGGAAGATTTTACAAAGGATTTGGCTTTTGAAGGAAAATTTGAAAATCAAGTTGGAGTTTGTCAGGAACTCAGGCCCTTGGGGAGAGCTCAGAAGAGAACGACAGGATGTGCAGTGAAGTGGCGGCAAGGAAAAGCACAGTGGGCCGTGGGAGCTGGGAGAATATTAGGATGGCCTGGAGGGAGGAAAGTTGGAATCTGTGGTTGATGAGGAGATAAAGCTCTGCTTCTCCAAGATGAGAGTTTTGATGTTATCATGTAGGTGAAGGAAAGTCAGGGAATTCCAATTCTGAAAGGCAGAACCTTACTGTAATCAGATCTGTGTGTCATGGGGGTTGGTTCTGGCAGGGACTGGTGGCTGTTGTCAGAGGCTGAGACTAGAGGTGGTGAGACAAATCCTACTGTGAGTGCACAGGTGAGAGACAGTAGGCTTCACTTGGGTGTGACCCACTAAGAAGGAAGTAGATGTGAGGGTGAAGAGGGGGGTCTCTGTGAGAGGTTTCTTAGATGATCTCAAAGCCAGAGAGCAAATCCTAAGAACAAAGACCAACAGATCTGGGTGCTTCTGACCTGGTGGCACCTTGCCTCTGCTTATTATTGGCAACGTGATCATGGGAGAGTCACTGAACCATCTTGGACTTGGTTTACTCATCAATATATGTGCAAATGAAAATGCTTGGTGTGAATATTATTTGTAATAATATTTTCCCTTGGGAGAATGCATGGTGCCCTGTGACCCTGCGAAATGAGTTAGCTGTACCCATTCCTACCCTCTTTGCCCTATTGGGTTGTTTGACTCTGGGAACAGTGATGCTGTCAACTCTGAACAGTTTGATGAAAATTCTACCTTTTGGCCTTCTGTGGTGGCTCAGACAGTGAAGAATCTGCCTGTAGTGCAAGAGATCTGGGTTCAGTTCCTGGGCCTGGAAGATCCCCTGGAGAAGGGAATGGCTACCCATTCCAGTATTCTAGTCTGGAGAATTCCATAGACAGAGGAGCCTGGTAGGCTACAATCCATGGGGTCACAAAGAGTTGGACACAACTGAGCAATTAACACCCTAGCACCTACTTTCGGAGAAGGCAATGGCACCCCACTCCAGTACTCTTGCCTGGAAAATCCCATGGACAGAGGAGCCTGGTAGGCTGCAGTCCATGGGGTCGCTAAGAGTCGGACATGACTGAGCGACTTCACTTTCACTTTTCAGTTTTATACATTGGAGAAGGAAATGGCAACCCACTCCAGTGTTCTTGCCTGGAGAATCCCAGGGACAGTGGAGCCTGGTGGGCTGCTGTCTATGGGGTCGCACAGAGTCAGACACAACTGAAGTGACTTAGCAGCAGCAGCAGCAGCAGCACCTACTTTGCGTAACTGAATAGTTCAGAGGGTGAGTCAGGAATATAAAATCAATCAAAGCCCAACTGAGTGCATTTTGCATTAGACATCTTATTAGTCATAGGATGAACAGTTATTTCAAACAAATAACCTCTGTTCGCAGGTTCTTGGGACTGGAATCTATGTGGAGGGTAGGGTAGGGAGGAAGCATGTTGCTACTTCTACTATCACTAATCTTAATCTATAATGAATGGAATATTTAACATGTACCAGGAACAAATATTTTAATTATATAATATCACTTAAGTCACACAATAAACTTATGAAGTAAGTTGTTCATCTGTTTTACAGATGAGAGTATTAAAACTAAAACACTGAAAATAGCTTGCTCAAGGTCACTTAACTAGAAAATATTAACTCTGGTTTTTCAGTTAGCTTTTGCTGAATAACAACCCCTATGAAACAGTGTGGCTTCCAAGAACTATCATTTATTATTCCTCATGAGTCAAGGGGTTAGTTGGGTGCTTTGAAGATCTGGGTCAGGCTTGGTTGGTGTCAACTGGGTTTACTCCTGCATCTGTGGTCAGATAGAGGGCAGGCCAGATGAATGGCCTCTCTCAATAGCCTTCTCTGGTTGTTGGCCGACTGTCAACCAGAGAAGTGAGAGTGACTGGACCTCATTAACTAACAGGCCAGCCTGGCTTATTCACATGGCACAGGGTGAATGTTCCAAGACCAAAAACAGACATGAGCAGACACTTGCAGCCCCAACTTAGACTATTGCTTCTGCTACAGTCTTTTGGCCAAAGTAACACAAGGCCAATACAAATACAAAGGCTGGAAAAGTAAGTTCTGCCTCTTAGTTGAAGAAGTGAAAAGAATTGTGGCCATTAGTGTTATATGCCACACAAGCCTAAGTGTGGTTTTGGGCCCCAACACACAAAATCCTACAGTGAAGGACATTATTTTTAATCCTCATTTGTATCAATAGATGAGCAAACTGAGGTTCAAACATATTAAGCAACTTGCTCAAGGTTCCTTGACTAGTGAGTAGCTAAACCTTGGTGCGAAGCCCAGCATGTCTGACTCCAAAGCCAGTGAGTTTGTATTGGACCTAGATGGTGACACTCAGGGTTCAAGTCTGTGAGATGTGGAGCCATTTGTTCCTGGGGGTGGAAGAGACCTCAGAGGTTGTCTGGTCCATTAGCTGATAGACTTTTGAATTTCCATGGTTCACTATAATTTCAAAAAGTATTTTGGCACCACCACAGATTTCTCAACTTGCTATTTTTTTTTTTTTTTGCCAAGTCAGGCACTGTAAAAACCATCTATCATCCTCATTTTGTAGAAAAATAATGAAACTTCAACACCAAAAGATGTAATTTTATAATTGAGTTATTGTTTAAATTGAATTAATTTAGCTTTGTGAAAACTTACTATTTTGTCTTTGAAGTGAAGTTGTTCAGTCATGTCTGACTCTTTGCAACCCCATGCACTGTAGCCTACCAGGCTCTGTCATCCCCTTCTCCTCCTGCCCCCAATCCCTTCCAGCATCAGAGTCTTTTCCAATGAGTCAACTCTTCACATGAGGTGGCCAAAGTACTGGAGTTTCAGTTTTAGCATCACTCCTTCCAAAGAACACCCAGGACAGATCTCCTTTAGAATGGACTGGTTGGATCTCCTTACAGTCCAGGGGACTCTCAAGAGTCTTCTCCAACACCACAGTTCAAAAGCATCAATTCTTCGGCGCTCAGCTTTCTTCACAGTCCAACTCTCACATCCATACATGATCACAGGAAAAACCATAGCCTTGACTAGACGGACCTTTGTTGCCAAAGTAATGTCTCTGCTTTTGAACATGCTATCTAGGGAAGTCCTACTTTGTCTTTATTATTTGTTTATTTTTTGGTGGGCCAGGGATGTCTTTAGATTGGCTGAAGGACCTGCATATAGACGCTACTAATTTATACCTGTCTTTTCACTTGTTGGCACTCAAATACCCTCTAAAACATTCCTAACTAGTGGTATTCAATCATTGCTTGCATACTTCTAGAGACAGGGAGCTCACTATTATCTGAAGCAGTTCACTCCATCTTTATATAGCTGAATGAAAAAAATAATATTCTTTTATTTTTTAGAACACTAATCCTTCTCCCAGTGACAACTAGCCATCAGCTGAAGTTCATCTCTTGGTGTTCAATTAGAAAAACTGAATGCACTGAGTGTTTGAAAACATCTAAAGCTCCCCTGAGTTGTTATGAACCCTAGTTCCTTTGGTCTCCACTGAGACAATGCTGTCTTTGAGTACCATCTATTCTCATCTTGCTCTCAGGCTTCATCCAGTTTGACTACATCTGCCTTCAGGTAGATGTAGAAGTCTTTTTCTCTGTGTTTGGCCTGATTATCTGCAGTAGATTAGGTCATCCATTTTCTCTTTCTACATATGATTCTTCTGTTAATGAGGTTTAAGATCATATTTGCCTTAGCAGGAGATCATATCAAGCTGTTGACTCAAAGCTCAAGTTTAAGCCTCAGTTTCTATGTGAATAAAATGTGAGCACAATAGAGCTGTTTTAAAGGCTCAATAGATACTCAACAAAATCCAATACAGCTTCAATAACGTTGAGAGTATCTATCATGAACTAGAACCTGTCAGAGATGCTGGGAATATAAAGAAGAAAAGATATAGTTTCTGTTGTCAAGGAAGTCAAAGTCCAAAGAGTAAAACAGACATGCAAAAACAATAATACAACATTATCAATTTTATTCTTCTTCTCTCTCTCTCTCTCTCTCTCTTTTTTTTTTTTTTTTTAGTGGTGGTTACCAACTGAGATGGGAGAATGGGAAAAGTAGTATCAATGCCTCCTGGGGTTCCAGCAGGGCTTTATAGAGGACGTAGCATTAGACCAAGACCTGGAGAGTGTTAAGAGTTGACAGGTGGACCTGGTCTTTCTGTATTTGGGGCAGGTATTAAATCCTGGAGGTTAAGGAACATTGGCTTTGAGACCAGACAGTCAGAATTCTAGTCATGACATTGCTACATCTCACAGTATATGTCAGTTTCTTTCTCAAGGACATTATTGCTCCCTCCCCAGTGTTATTGTGAGGATCAAAGGAGACAATATCCATAAAGTTCTTGGCATAGTTCTGATACATAAGTGGTGTGTGTGTGTGCGTGCACTCAGTCACACAGTCGTGTCTGATTCTTTGTGGGCCCATGGAATGTAGATCCCCAAGTTCCTATGCCCATGGAATTTTCCAGGCAAGAATATTGGAGTGGGGTATCATTTCCTACTCCAGGGGGTCTTCCCAATCCAGGGAGTGAACCAGTGTGTCTTGCATCTCCTGCATTGGCAGGTAGATTCTTTACCACTGGCACCACCTGGGAAGTCATAGGTGGTAGCTATTCTTATTCAAAATGACCCAAGATGACTCAGGTCCAAGCCTGATCAACTATACCATTTAATTTCCTTTTATTACAGTCTTCCTGATACAGTGCAGAGTACACCTAGGATACATCCTTACTTGCCAGACTCATGGGAGAATGACTTTAGGAAGAACACATGGGTGGGCCAAGAAGTTGCTGCACCCAGAAGTGCAGACAGTCGCTGGAGGAGGAGATAGTCTGAGACAATCATGTTCACATTTCTCTTATGAAATGTCAATCATTAGAAATCTCACCCAACAACAGCAACAAATTTTAACTCGAAATAACTTCAAGCATAAAGAAAAATGGTAAGAATAAGAATAGTACAAGGATAGTCATATGCCCTTTAACAAGATTCTTCTATTGTAGACATTCTGCTCCATTTGCTTTTTCATTTCCTCTCTTTACCTTTGTGCTTACATATGGACATACACACAGTGTAAATAAACATACATATATATATGTATAATATTTTTCTGAACCATTGGAAGGTAAGTTGCATATATTATAGACTTTACCGTAAACATAGCAGTGTTTATTTTCTAGGGACAATGGTATTTCCTTACATAACCGCAACATGGTTATCAATTTCAGTAAACACTGAAAAAAATACTTTGATATAATTTATTGTCCTTATTCCAACTTTGTCAATTGACCCAATAATATCCTTTACAGCATTTAAAAACTTGAAGTATAGTTGATTTACAATGTTGTGTTAGTTTCAGGTGTACTGCAAAGAGATTCAGTTTTATAAATATACATATATATATATATTCTTTTCGATTATAGGTTGTTACAAGATAGTGATCCTTTACATTTTTAAGCCTCTATTATAGTATCTAAAAGTCAAAACTATATAAAAAATTATACTTAGAGGAATTCACTCTCTCACCTCCCTTCATCTCTGTTTCCTTAATCCTATAGGTATCCAGCTTAGTTGTTTTCTTGTTTGTCCTTTTTTTGGGGGCGGGGGCGGGTAAAAATAAGCAGAGATTTGTATGTTTTCTTATTTCCTCTTTTTATTTTACATAAAAGCTAGCATGCTATATATGTTATTTTGCATCTTGATTTTGTCAGTTAATAATTCCTTCAATATATAGTGATCATCATTTTTTTTTTTACAACAGCATAGTATTCCATTGTGTAACACTATGGTTTATTGAACCAGTCCTTTATATTTGGACATATAGGTATTTTCCAGTGTTTTGCAAATAAAAATGATAACTGCACTGAATAATCTTGTGTATGTGTAGTTTTGTATTATTAGACATTTATGTTCAGGGTGAATTCTTAGAGATGATATTTTGGGTAGAAGAGTAAATACATATGCAGTTTTACTATGTATTGACAAATTGTCAATACAGGGATTATGCTGTTTTTACATTTCCACTAGTAAGCGACTGCCTGGGAAACCCATTTTGACTTTTATTTTTCACAGGATGATAAATTAGAAGGGATTCAGGAGCCAGGACAGAATGAAGATCAAAGGTCAGGTACTGCACAAAGTAGGAAAAAGGATGCCCAACACAAAAATCAATACACAAAGTGCTTTTTTTCAGACCCTTGGACACCATCTGCTTAAGGGCAGGGCAGTCTTATTTAATTTTTCTCTTTAGGGCAAGGCATTTCTAGTAAGACATCTTAGCAAGATGCCTAGCACATTGTAGATGATCTATAGATATTGACTGTTTAAGTGAATGAGAGAATAAACTGGCAAAAACCTGGCATTACCCCTGGGAATAAATAAACCTGGCTGGGAGATTATTTTGAAAGGGTAAATCTCACCTCTTCTTCTCCCCTTCCATCCTAGACAGACGCTTCCTTGTACAGCCGCTCCTGGGGACTGAGCAGTTTGAAGTTTCCAAAGATGAAAACATGTAAGCAGTCCTTGCATTAGGAGATGGGGCTGCACAGAGGCCTATTGTCTGCTGGGACACTGGGAGCTCTGTGGTGAACGGGGAGTGTCCTCCACTGCAGCCGGGTCTTTTCAGCCAGAGCATTGCCTTTTCTCTCTGGAATGTAATATTCTACCCGTGCCCTCGGAGTGGCATTATGCAGTAGCAGGGTCAGCAGTGGGGGGGGGGGTGCAGCCAGGGAAATTATCTCTGTCCAGGGAACCCAGTAAGTCAGAGGCAGCATCAGAGGGCACGGCCAGGACGGGACCGCTGAATGAGAGCTTTGTGCACGTCTTGGTGGTGGTGGCTGGAGAGGCACCCTCCTCTTGCAGCTCACCTGGGGGCTGAACAAAGCTGCCTTTCAGGCCTCCGGGCCCACAGTAAACATCGCACAGGTGATAGACCTGCTTTCCTGCTCCGCAGCGGCCCAAGGATCGCATTTCTGGCTGGTGTTTCTTGTGCATTGCCGCTAGGGCTCGTTCTCCCTCCAGGATTATGAAACAGCAGAACTCGCCTGTGAGAAGAGAGGCCACCTGTTCTGAGGCCATGAGGGTCACTTCAACTCTGAGGACTTTTTTTTTTTTTTTTTTCCAGAGTCACAGGGGAGCAGGCGCAACTAATCTAGGTTTCTGCTGACTTTTGACCTGATCCGCACTAGTAAGCACTCTTTGTCCAGCTCTCAGGATTTGAAGAATTCCTGTTTCACTTGATCTTCATGTGGTTTGGGGAGGTCAATGGGACAATTTTTACACAAGAGATAATGGAGCCACGATGAGCTGCAGTGAGTCCAGAGGGTGGAGTCTTCTGACTCTGGATTCAGAGTTCTTTGCAAGACATAATTATCCACAGTATCATGGGAACTAGAATGATCCTGGGGGGAAAACACTACACTGCAACATGATTTTGGTATTTTTTTTGGCTGTTATCTCTCCAGACTTGAAAGAGCAAGGTCCCTTATATAAGAGCCCATGCTCTGATCTGAATTTGCATTCCTTGTTTGCCTACTAAGTTGCTTCAGTCATGTCAGACTCTTTGCAACCCTATCAACTGTAGCCCACCAGGCTCCTCTGCCCATGGGTTTCTCCAGGCAAGAATACTACAGGGGGTTGCCATGCCCTCCTCCAGGGGATCTTCCCAACCCAGGGATCAAATCCACGTCTCTTACGTCTCCTGCATTGACAGGAGGGTTCTTTACTACTAGTGCTACCTGGGAAACCCGTTCCTTGTCTAAGAGATTGTTAATAGCTTTTATATGTCAGGGTTGAAAGCAGAAATTATGAAGCACTCATTATTCTATTTGGGCTTATGAACTCATGAATAGAGACTGGTGCTGTGATTCAAGGAAACAAAAGGGGGTTTATTTAGAAGGGAAAGGGCGGGTTTCCCTTTTCTGATTGAGATAGGGTTAGTTAGCACTTGGGGTGCTTCTGTGAGTGACAGAAATCCATGATCTATATGGATGAAGCACCAAATAAGGGAAGACAGCTGAGAGGATCGCTAACACTGAGGCTTTTGAAGCAGGTCTGTGGCTGGGCTTGTGTTGGTTGGAGAGCTCTGCTGGGGAAGCATCTCTGAGCCCACCTGAAGCACCACCAAATGATAGAGGACTGTCTGCCTGGCAATGCCATGTACAGGATGCATGTAATTGTAAGGAGAGTGAACACCATGTAGCAGTCCCTCATTTTGTGGATACCATATATACTGCCAAGACTGTTTTCAAAACCCTGGGCAGGGAAGGAAATCACCCTCAAAGCTGACTGAAATGGAATCCTCCCTGCCTATGGCAAGTAGGGGCTCAGAGCCAAATTTAATTTGCTTAAAGTAAATGAAAAAATTTACTCATTCATTCATTTATTCATTCAACAATATTTATTGAGTTGTCACTGTGAGTTGGTATGATCTCAAGGAATGTCAGTATGTCCTTCTCTGGACAGCTTAGCAAAATTTGTTTAAAGTGGATTATTTTGATATTTGGCCTCTATAATGGTTCTGCTTTCTCTTCATGAATCATTTGTTGCAGTGTTTCCATAAATCCTTCTCTGCTTTCAAAATATGGCTCAAATACATCCTTTTCCACAGATACTTTTTCTCCCACCTCACCCATAAATTAAGGTGTAGCTGTGTCTCGGCTTGAGCACTAGCCATGTCTACCCATGGATCTAGACATGTCTGAGGGTGTCTGGAAAACTGCAGATTGAGACCTGATGGAACTCTCTTTTAGGGGATATTGAGAATTCTCCTGTGAAATAAATCATGTTTCCACTTGTGGGATCCAGACAGACACATCTCAGCATGTCTGGAGAACCAATCTAGTGACCTCAGGTTTTAGGGAGAGGCATGGGAGATTCTCTAGGAAAAAAAAATATCCTCTACCAAGAAGGAATCCCATCTAAAGCTCTTCCTTCACAGGTCAGAGAGAGAGAGTTCTGAATACAGAACAGTATTTGTCATTTGGATTTGTCTCCTATCTTGCAAAGGCTGTCTTGGGAGCACAGAGCGGCCATATATAAAAATAGAAACGACAACTTTGTTTAAATCTCTGTATTTAAACATTTTGGTACCACCTCTCATCCCTTCATTCCTGGAGATTTATACAAATGGAATAGAAATATTTTCCGTTTGACCATGAAATTGTACTGAAACTTTGGCATGTTGAAGTTTCTTGGTCATTGAGATTTGAATCTTGGCAGAGTGGAGGTAAAACAGCCATTGACCTGGGTCTAGAGCTTGGTTGGGTGGCACGGAGCAGCACTGAACACAGATCAGCCTTGGGTGGGTTAACTCTGCATGGGTGGGTTTGTTCAGGACTGAGATCTCCCTATAGGCTTCCAGATGTTACTTGAAGAAGTCATGAAAGCGGTCAGTTCTGGCCTAATGGTGGCAAAAGTCACAAAACGTTTGGTTATTCAGGTCAATGTGATCCAGAAGCAGAGAGAGTGCAGGGAGGAATTATGGAGACAAGGCTGAAGAGGGTGATGGGGAAGATCATGTACAACCTTGTAAACTGTCCAAGGCAGTTTGAATCAGTTGTAAAGACAGGTTAGATTGTGTTTTAGAAAGATCATTTTGGAGGCTACTTGATAACTGATTGGAAATGAGTAAAACTGAAGGAGGGGAAACTAAAAATTTGATCTGATTGTCAGCATTTCTTGGGTTACTCCTGGCTTTGGGATACGCCCGGAACTGGAAGTGGTAGCATTACCTCAACTAGGTCCTCTATTTGGATGGGCTAACTGTCCAGGGAATAAGGTGAAAACTTAGTCTTTATCTTGAATTCTCTTTTGATGATTCTGTTTTCCAGTCATCAAAGAGTCCTTTAAATTAGAGACTTTTGTTGAAGAATCCTTCATTTTATGAGCCTTCTCAATAATCAAAGCTTTTGTCTCCGGAACTAACTTTTACCTTTATTATAGACTTCTAGAAGATCTGATTATTTTGGGGGCAATAGTTAATAAAGAAACAATCAAAGAAATCTGATCCCTCCAGTTGGATTCTCATTCCTTCCATGTTTTCTCCATTTTGCTCTAAAGTTACAGGAATATTCCATTTCTTAAAATTTATGTTTGCCTTTTAGTGCACCTAGTAATGCTTGGTAATAACATTACACCTACTAATGTTACAGTTGTCAGCTCTCTCTTGACTGAAATACATCACACACACACACACACACACACACACACACACACAAATACATACCACACACATATTACTTACACACCTACTCTGAAGTGTTTGACCATCTTCCATAAGAAACAGTGGTTCATTGTGGCAAAAGATCAGGACATTTAAAGGGGCAAAGAATGCAGATTGAAAATGTCACATAGACATGACGCTCTTTCTAGAAGAGCTGAGAAGCACCAGCCTAACCAGATGGAGGCCCATTATCCTTTTGGGCCATTCACATCTACCTTCAAGATCCACTTACACTGGCCTTTAAAAAAGGAAAATATTTATCAGATCATATTCTCTGTACTTCTCATGGAAATTTGACACATGTGGCAATGGAAGAAAATTAAACAACAAGGAATTGTTGTTAACAAATGTATAATGATATTATTGTCATCCATTTGAAACATCACTGGGGCCATCAGAGGATGCTTTCACATGGTTCCACAAGGTCATGGGAGATGGGCTGAAGGATCATATGTGGGGGATTTTCAGGGTGACTGGAGTGACGTAATGAGGAAATTGCTGGTAATTGATGAATTTCTTATAGTTCTTAGCTATTTACATCTTTTTATGACTGAGAACTATTTTAAGACATTGAATTGAAATTGGGCCATTATAATATTAACTTTGAAAACGACAATGAGCTCCTTAATGGTTTAGGTATCTAAACTTTGAGAATATCATTAAATCATTACATGAATGGTGGTCATGTAATTCTCCAGACAAGACTGCCCATGTAAAGAATTGCTCAAACCTTCCACAGTGCTTCAAATCCTCTTCTACCTAAACACCATGTTTCCTCAGAAATGGTTTAACATTTTGTGGTCAAGCCATAGTCGAAGACTATTCTTTTTCTACTCCTGGGAAAGAATCCCCTCTGTCTCATTTTTATTTGTACAAAAAATGGTTAAAATGGGACAATGCCATTTTTTTTTACTCTGAATGGTGACTGCCAGCTATTAAAATGCTAATTCTCCCCCAAAATACAAAAAAACCCAAATAGAAGAGCCAAAGACAGCCAGGAAATAAGAGAAATGAAATCTACAGAGTGATTAATCATTTGATTAACCAGGTAAGTCTCTGGCACATTGCTAATTAGCTCACTTTCAAAGCCCTGGCCTGAGAAGCCCTGGTTTGATTAAAGAGGTGCCGAGCCATTCAAACTATGATAGTTGAGCTCCTTTTATAAAACAAAATATGACGTTCATGCAAAGCTCATCTCTTTCATCCAGCTGTGATTTCTCAGGCCTCTGACACTCAGGCCTAGGCACATAAATCAAGGAGTAGAAATGTGTCCTCATGAATGTTTGGAGACTAGGATCTATATTTTAGGGCTCTTTTCTTTTTTTTTTTTCTAATTTGAAAAGGTGTTGTTTACATTCCAAGATTGCAGGAACTACCTGTTGACTGTCTTAAAGCTGTAGCTTTTGCTGACCCTTTAGGTTACCTGGAGGCACCAATAGAAGACTCTGCCTTAGGAGGAGGGTATAAATCTGTTCTACCTCTATTCTATTCCATTTCTCTGGGAGGATTTATGAGCTGGGATAAAGAATATTTGACATTAATAATAAAGATCTTACCAACTTTACTAGGGAGTCTACTTTTAAAATACACTCAAAGCTGATTTCTTAGTTAAGTATTTCTTCTATTCTTAGTAATGTTAAAGGTTTTGTTTTCTCCCTGCTAGATTGAAATACTCATCTTCTTAGTGGTACTAAATTAGGGCCACCCTTACTATTTAAAGGATAAAAGTAGATTCATTCTGATTTTACTTTGAATCTTCATATAGGATATATGCTTCTTTACACTTGTGTATGCACTCAGTTACTCAGTTGTGTCTGACTCTTTTCGACCCCATGGATTATAGCCCAACAGGTTCCCTGTCTGTGGGATTCCCCAGGCAAGAATACTGAAATGTATTTCCATTCCCTCCTCCAAGGGATCTTCCCGACCCAGGGATAGAACCTGTGTCTCCTGCAATTGGAGCTGGATTATTTACCCACTGAGCTATCAGCGAAGCACCTTCTTTACCTGTAAGTTTGTTTAAAACGACTGAAGACTTTTTCAGGTACTCTTGCTAAGCTCATGAGTTCGGTAGCTCCATTGCAGTTTTCATTGTGACTGTCATTTAGAGTCATTTCACCATGACTGTAAAAATAGAAAAACTGACAGAAATGTGTGGCTTAATTAGCTAAAGTAGAGGGTTAGTGCAAAAGCCAAATTCTCCTCCTGTGATGCTCAAGTTGATTGTGGAATTTCACGGCTGGATGGTGTCTCCATTGTTGGTACCATATTCCGAATGGGCGTTGACAAAAACAAAACACTCATCAAGCAAAGCAGGGGAAGTCCAGAGAGGAGAGGATTGCATGGGGAAATCTTGTGCTGTGAGAAATAGCTAAGAAAACAGAGAAAACAGGAGTGGATATGGCATGGAGGAACATGGCACCTGTCTTCAAATAGCTGAAAGGTATCATGTTGTACATAGTATGAAATATATTCTTGTCCACATTGAATCCCCAACATGAGGTACAGTTCCTGGTAAAGAGCTATCACAGTGATAATAGTAATCACCACTTTGAGTACATACTGTGTGCCCATCATTGCAATAGTGTTTTGCTTGCTGTATTTCAGTCAGAAGTGGTTAGTTTCTCCAGTTGATAACTGAGGAAACTCAGGCTTGGAAAGATCAAAAAACTTATCCAAAATCACATAGTAAATATCTAAGTTAGGATTCAAGCCAGATCTGTCTTCAGGCTCTGAGTTCTTTTACTTATGGTGCTGTGTGTCTCAAGAGACCTCTATGGATACTTCAATGAGGATGATGTCACTGGGATCCATGGGTGGCCAAATTCTATCACTTTAATCTTTTCTCTGTGGATCTGGAATTGAGATTTGGGGAATGGAGTTTCCAGAGCCAGTGTTCCAGAGTCAAGATTGAAACCATGCCTGTTTTTGTACAAAATCCAACCTCTTGATCATTATGTTCTACTACCCACCTGGAACAAACAAAAGTGAAAAGTGAAGTCACTCAGTCATGTCCGACTCTCTGTGACCCCAATGGACTATAGCCCACCAGGCTTCTCCATCCATAGGAACAGACAAACTCAATACATACTTGTTTCTAGTTTGCCCAGAGTGAACTATTGCTATTTCAGGTTTGAATCTCCACTGCTTCTGTCTTCTTCTGCATAACTTCTAAAAACTGAGGACTCTCTGTACCAGAATTTTGGTTTGCCCTCACCTGGTGCTCAGTTCTTCCCTGGATCTTCTATCTTCTCTGCTCCAGCTGACCCTTCTCCCCGAAGGTAATGAGGATGGTATCATCGAGTTTATGAAGCGTTCTGTCACTGTCAAGATATCAGACACAGTACTTAGATTTATTTAAATATTTCTTATTTAAGTAAGAAATTTATATATTTAAATATTCCTTATAACAACTTCAGGAATAGAATTATTTTTGCCTGCATTTCACAGATTAGCAATCAGTGTCTCATGGAGAATATGTAAAATTTCCCAAGCTCACACAGTTAGTTAATTAATAGCCAAATCAGGATAATAATAAAAATCATAATACATATATTCTTTATACTGATGTACGCTAGGAATTCTGTTCACATGTCTCATCTTCACTTGTAAATTTGTTCCTCCTTGCCCTGCAAAGAGTATGAAGATCCTCTAGTTCACTAGGGGATCACTATACAAGTATCATCATCTTTATCCTCATTAATTTAAGTAGCAAACTACAGAAAAATATAAACAAAATAATTATTCTGTTCTTAGAGACAGGAGTTCATTATAAAGTAAGGAAACTGAAGCTTATAGAAATGAAGTGACTTTCTCATGGTCATTCACTAGTGAGAAGGCTGTGCCTTGATTCCAGGGATTTAAAGGTTGGGTGGCATATATTTTTAAACAAGAGCTGATGGATAATCCAGATGTTAGTAGAGGGAGAATAGACAAAGATTGAAAAATGTTTTAGAAGTCTACAAAGTTAGTGAAGGTCATAGAAAAGTCATGGGAGCCTTAGTAAGGCATAATGAAAAGCTTTCAGTGAT
This sequence comes from Bubalus kerabau, assembly GCF_029407905.1. Taxonomy (NCBI): domain Eukaryota; kingdom Metazoa; phylum Chordata; class Mammalia; order Artiodactyla; family Bovidae; genus Bubalus; species Bubalus kerabau. The sequence goes on from NC_073629.1 coordinate 85,364,427, forward strand.
ATTAAGGTATCTGTACAAGTGGACATAGTAGCCCTTTTTATTTCAGAGGAGATTCAATTAAATGGCCCCTCTTGATTAAGGAAATGTAAAACTTAAGGAGAGTATGCATCTATGGCCCTAGCAGAAGAACATAAGTGGCACTTGAATGCATGTGAGCACATGTGTGTGACTTGGCAAAAGCTATGCCTCTTGGATCCTTTGGAGGATCCAAGGTGGGGAGAGATCAGTTTGCCTACTGAGACGGAGGAGTAAAATACCCAAGCACTTGCTTCAGATGATGAGAAGAAGGTGGGGAACCTGACTGAAATAAAATAGTCTAGGATGGGCCTGACCAAGAGGTACTGATGAGAAAGGACATCAAAGACCCCAAAGACCCCAAAGAGTAATTGACTTAGAGCAAAATGAAGCTCAGTGACTCCCAGGTTCATATACCCAGACTCTTTCTCCTTTGTAAAGCCCAGACTTGTATCCATCCTGACATTTCCATGTAACAGGTCAAAAATAATCTCTTGATTCTTCCCCAAACCCTCTACTGGTTTCCCATGTTGTGAAGAGTAGGAGTGGAAGTCTTCACATGGCCTCCAACGCCCTGTGTGATCTGGGCCCTGCTTCCCTCTCCTTCCTTATTTCTTCTCTTCCTGATTTGGTCCCTGGAGCTGTGGCCACGCTGGCCTCTGTGATGTTTCTCAGCTATGGCAGGCAGGCTCTGATTTCAAGGCTTTTGGATTTGCTGTTCCCTCTGCCTCAACTTCTCTATCTTCATATATTCTCCATGCTTGTCTTCTTGTTTCATTCTGATCTGAGGTACCACTTCACCTGTGAGGCCTTCTGTCAGCCACCCTGGAAATAGCCATGACTCTCCCTCATTACCTCCACCTTGAAATTTTCTCCCTCCACCTTGACTTGTTTCCCTTCCTTGTGCATATTGCCATCTGACTTGTTCTCTCTAGATATTTTGTTCATCTGCTTGTTATCTGTCTTCCTCAAGCACAATATGAGCTACTGTGTCCCCTTTGTGTGGACCATACAGTGGATACTTAAAGGGCACTTGTAAATATTTTACAATAAATGAATAAAATGGGGCACCTGGGCATGTGATCTTAGTCAACCTAAGAGTCTGAGCAATTGTGATGACTCCTGCCCTGGGAGGTGAAGGGGGCTGGCGATGGACCAGTGTCTGTCGGGTCTTACAGGCTGAGCCTGCAGCAGTGACACTCTGTGGCAGGAGAGACCGTGTCAGCAGAGGGCTGACCGTAGCCCCGTCAGCGTCCTGCCAAGCTGCATTTGTAAGGAGGATTGAGTAAGCTCCCCGAGTCTTGGATAATTCCAAGTGCTGTATTTAAAAATTTTTAATTCAATGTATGATTATGGTAAGGTAACATATTCACATGCTTTAATTTGCAAAAGTACCCACTCCAGTGTTCTTGCCTGGAGAATCTCAGAGACGGGGGAGCCTGGTGGGCTGCTGTCTCTGGGGTCGCACAGAGTCAGACACGACTGAAGCGACTTAGCAGCAGCAGCAGCAGCAGCAGCAGCAGCAGCAGCATAAGATATATGTGAGGGGTTTCCCTCTCATCTCTACCCTTAGTCACCTGGAACCACGCTTCAGGTGTAGCTAGTGCGATCAGGTTCTTGTGTGGTCTTCTGGAAACATGCTAGTCAAGTTTAAACAAATCCATGTAGAGACCTTTTTATTTTTTCTCTTCTGCTTATTTTGTGCAAAGTATAAAATGTTATATGTACTGTTCTGCATCTTGTTTATATTTTTGTAAACTAAGGTAGAGCATGTACAGTGAAGTGCAGAAATGTGTACATTGTGGATTTTTCTTCCAACATTTGCCCAGGGAATCACCATCTGTATCAAACTATGTATTTCTAGCACCCTAGCACTTCCCTGTGTCTCTTCCCAGTCTCTGCTGAGGTTATTGCTAGCCTCATTTTTATCACCATCTATTAGTTTCTGCTGGTCTTGAAGGTCATATGGATGGAATCATATCCTGTGTGCTATATGATTTGACTGTTGCACTCATAGTTTTGTATTTTTTTAAAATATGGAAACGTATCCTGAGGATTGTATCATAAAGATAAAGAACATAGGTTTTTTTCTCATCCTCTTTTAGAATGCACCATGCTTTAGTTAACCACTCTGTTCTGATGTAGACGGAATTTGCATTAATATCAGCACAAGCAAATGTGCAGGTGTATCTGTTTGATGAACACAAGGAAGTGAAATTGTTAGGTCACAGGGTATGTATGGAAAGGTGCTCCCCATTTGTCCTCCTGTACATCTGTGTGTTTGTGTGTGCTCAGTCATGTCTGACTACTTGTGACCCCATGGATGCTAGTCCATGAGGCTCCTCTGTCCATGGAATTTTCCAGGCAAGAATACTGGAGTGGGTTGCCATTTCCTCCTCCAGGGGTCTTCTCAACTCAGGGATCAAACCCTGTCTCTGACGTCTCCTGCATTGGCAGCTGAATTCTTTACCAATGCACCACCTGGGAAGCCCACTGTACATTTGTAGGAAAGTACAAAAATATCCCACTCACAATATCCAAGAGTGTCAGCTTCCTTCACCATCTAAGCATATTTTCAAAATATGGATCATTGCCAATTTTTAAGAGAAAAGTGCCTTCTTAGTATATCTTCTCATGATGAGCGACATTGAATATTATTTATTATTTTAAAAACACACTTGTATTTTCCTGTAAACTATGTACATATAATTTGATAATTTTCAGTTAGATTAGTGATATTTTCCTTATTACTCTTCAGATACCTTTTTATGTATTAGGAAAAATATCTCTTTGATGTGATATGGATTGTGAACATATTTTCCCCAAATATTTCATTTGTCTTCTACTTTTTAATCATTCATAAATATTTTATTTTTATATGGTCAAGCTTATTGATTTGTTTAAAGTTTCAAGGTTTTGTGTTATTTTTTAAAAAAGCTTCCCTACTCTAAGATTGTTCAGATAAATCATACATTTTTCCTTAGCTTTTTTTTCCATTTCCTTTTACATTATTGAAACCTTTCATACTTCTAGAATTAATTTTTTGTGTGAGGTATGAAATAGGATCTAACACTTTTTTCAAATTGTACCTATCACATTAATTCTGTGTATTCACTGATAAAGTTTTCCCAGAACTGAAATATCACTTAAGCTAATTCCTCTACGCATTTGGATTTATTTCACAATTTGACATTGTTCTATTTATGTGTGTGTCAGCCTAAATTATTGTAGGTTCAATATGGGGCTTATTAGAAAAGGTATGTCAATGTGGAGGTATTGTTTTTTCTTCTAACAATGGTAATAGGCTCCAGAGCAATTATCTATGATAATAAAAGAGACATGAATATTTACATCTCAAATTTGGGGAGAAAAACATAGTAGCTAGAAAAGAATAAAATATAGCCATGAGAGGGCTATAGTCCATGGGGTTGTAAAGAGTAGGACATGAGTGAGAGACTTTCACTTATTAACATGAGAGGGATCTAAGACAAAGATTGCAAAGTGCATTTCTGTGACTCTCAGCTGCAGCGGGCACACACACTCAGCAGACTGCTTACCTGGAGCAGGCAGCACCATTTGCCCAGAAAAGTGCAGGTGACGTGAAAGGGACAGCTTTGAGTTTGACTGTGGAGGCGCTCCTTTCACTCCCAGTCATCTAAAAGTGATAATATAAACAACAATGTCACAGCTCTACTTTCTTAATGATTCATAACTCTATTTCATCTTGATTTAGGACTAAGTATTTTTATTAAAAAACATCTGTTAGAAGAAAAAAAGTGAAAGTGTTAGTCTCTCAGTTGTCTCTGACTCTTTGTGACTCCATGAACTGTTCCCCACCAGGCTCCTCCATCCATGGAATTTTCCAGACAAGAATACTGGAGTGAGTTGCCATTCCCTTCTCCAGGGCATCTTCCCAATCCAGAGATTGAACTTGGGTCTCCTGCTTTGCAGGCAGATTCTTTACTAGCCAAGCCACCATATTTATTGACTGTACATCCATTCAGTTGAGTTCAGTCGCTCAGTCATGTCTAACTCTTTGTGATCGCATGGACTACAACACGCCAGGCCTCCCTATCCATCAACAACTCCTGGAGTTTACCCAAACTCATGTCCATCGAGTTGGTGATGCCATTGAACCACCTCATCCTCTTTCGACCCTTCTCCTCCAGTCTTCAATCTTTCCCAGCATCAGGGTCTTTTCAAATGAGTCAACTCTTCGCATGAGGTGGCCAGCTTCAGCATCAGTTCTTCCAATGAACACTCAGGACTGATCTCCTTTAGGATGGAGTGGTTGGACATCTTTGCAGTCCAAGGGACTCTCAAGAGTCTTCTCCAACACCACACTTCAAAAGCATCAATTCTTCGGTGCTCAGCTTTCTTTATAGTCCAACTCTCACATCCATACATGACTACTGGAAAAACCATAGCCTTGATTAGACGGAACTTTGTTGGCAAAGTAATGTCTCTGCTTTTGAATATGCTGTCTAGGTTGGTCATAACTTTACTGCCAAGGAGTAAGTGTCTTTTAATTTCATGGCTGCAGTCACCATCTGCAGTGATTTTGGAGCCCCCCAAAATAAAGTCTGACACTGTTTCCACTGTTTCCCCATCTACTTCCCATGAAGTGATGGGGCCAGATGTCATGATCTTAGTTTTCTGAATGTTGAGTTTTAAGCCAACTTATTCACTCTCCTCTTTCACTTTCATCGAGAGGCTCTTTAGTTCTTCCTCACTTTCTGCCGTAAGAGTGGTGTTATCTGCGTGTCTGAGGTTATTGATATTTCTCCCGGCAATCTTGATTCTACCTTGTCCTTCATCCAGACCAGTGTTTCTCATGATGTACTCTGCATTTAAGTTAAATAAGCAGGGTGTCAATATAAATCCTTGATGTACTCCTTTCCTGATTTGGAACCAGTCTGTTGTTCCATGTCCAGTTCTACTGTTGCTTCCTGACCTGCATACAAATTTCTCAAGAGGGAGGTCAGGTGGTCTGGTATTCCGATCTTTTTCAGAATTTTCCACAGTTAATTGTGATCCACACAGTCAAAGGCTTTGGTATAGTCAATAAAGCAGAAATAGATGTTTTTCTGGAACTCTCTTGCTTTTTCAATGATCCAGTGGATGTTGGCAATTTGATCTCTGGTTCCTCTGCTTTTTCTAAAACCAGCTTGAACATCTGGAAGTTCACAGTTCATGTATTGCTGAAGTCTGGCTTGGAGAATTTTGAGCATTACTTTACTAGAATTCTGTTAGGTCCATACCATTCCTGTCCTTTATCGAGCCCATCTTTGCATGAAATGTTCCCTTGGTATTTCTAATTTTCTTGAAGAGATCTCTAGTCTTTCTCATTTGGTTGTTCTCCTCTATTTCTTTGCATTGGTCTCTGAGGAAGGCTTTCTTATCTCTTCTTGCTATTCTTTGGAACTCTGCATTCAGATGTGTATATCTTTCCTTTTCTCCGTTGCTTTTCACTTCTCTTCTTTTCACAGCTATTTGTAACGCCTCCCTAGACAGCCATTTTGCTTTTTTGCATTTCTTTTCCTTGGGGATGGTCTTGATTCCTGTTTCCTGTACAATGTCACGAACCTCAGTCCATAGTTCATCAGGCACTCTATCTATCAGATCTAGTCCCTTAAATCTATTTCTCACTTCCCTGTATAATCATAAGGGATTTGATTTAGGTCATACCTGAATGGTCTAGTGGTTTTCCCTACTTTCTTCAATTTCAGTCTGAATTTGGCAATAAGGAGTTCATGATCTGAGCCACTGTCAGCTCCTGGTCTTGTTTTTGTTGACTGTATAGAGCTTCTCTATCTTTGGCTGCAAAGAATATAATCAATCTGATTTCTGTGTTGACCATCTGGTGACGTCCATGTGTAGAGTCTTCTCTTGTGTTGTTGGAAGAGGGTGTTTGCTATGACCAGTGCATTTTCTTGGCAAAACTCTATTAGTCTTTGCCCTGCTTCATTCCATATTCCAAGGCCAAATTTGCCTGTTCCTCCAGGTGTTTCATGACTTCCTACTTTTGCATTCCAGTCCCCTATAATGAAAAGGACATCTTTTTATGGGTGTTAGTTCTAAAAGGTCTTGTAGGTCTTCATAGAATCGTTCAACTTCAGCTTCTTCAGCATTACTGGTTGGGGCATAGACTTGGATTACTGTGATACTAAATGATTTGCCTTGGAAACAAACAAAGTATAGAAATGGTATGGACCTAACAGAAGCAGAAGATATTAAGAAGAGGTGGCAAGAATACACAGAAGAACCGAACAAAAAAGATCTTCACGACCCAGATAATCATGATGGTGTGATCACTGACCTAGAGCCAGATATCCTGGAATGTGAAGTCAAGTAGGCCTTAGGAAGCATCACTATGAACAAAGCTAGTGGAGGTGATGGAATTCCAGTTGAGCTGTTCCAAATCCTGAAAGATGATGCTGTGAAAGTGCTGCACTCAATATGCCAGCAAATTTGGAAAACTCAGCAGTGGCCACAGGACTGGAAAAGGTCAGTTTTCATTGCAATCCCAAAGAAAGGCAATGCCAAAGAATGCTCAGACTACCGCACAATTGCACTCATCTCACATGCTAGTAAAGTAATGCTCAAAATTCTCCAAGCCAGGCTTCAGCAATATGTGAACCATGAACTTCCAGATATTCAAGCCGGTTTTAGAAAAGGCAGAGGAACCAGATACCAAATTGCCAACATCTGCTGGATCATGGAAAAAGCAAGAGAGTTCCAGAAAAACATCTATTTCTGCTTTATTGACTATGCCAAAGCCTTTGTGTGGATCACAATAAACTGTGGAAAATTCTGAAAGAGATGGGAATACCAGACCACCTGACCTCCCTCTTGAGAAATTTGTATGCAGGTCAGGAAGCAACAGTTAGAACTGGACATGGAACAACAGACTGTTTCCAAATAGGAAAAGGAGTATGTCAAGACTGTATATTGTCACCCTGCTTATTTAACTTACATGCAGAATACATCACGAGAAACGCTGGGCTGGAAGAAGCACAAGCTGAAATCAAGATTGCCAGGAGAAATATCAATCACCTCAGATATGCAGATGACACCACCCTTATGGCAGAAAGTGAAGATTAACTAAAAAGCCTCTTGATGAAGGTGAAAGAGGAGAGTGAAAAAGTTGGCTTAAAACTCAACATTCAGAAAACGAAGATCATGGCATCTGGTCCCATCACTTCATGGGAAATAGATGGGGAAACAGTGGAAACAGTGTCAGACTTTATTTTGGGGGGCTCCAAAATCACTGCAGATGGTGATTGAAACCATGAAATTAAAAGACAGTTACTCAATTAAAAGACAGTTACTCCTTGGAAGGAAAGTTATGACCAACCTAGATAGCATATTCAAAAGCAGAGACATTACTTTGCCAACAAAGGTCTGTCTAGTCAAGGCTATGGTTTTTCCAATGGTCATGTATGGATGTGAGTGTTGGACTGTGAAGAAAGCTGAGCGCCGAAGAATTGATGCTTTTGAACTGTGGTGTTGGAGAAGACTCTTGAGAGTCCCTTGGACTGCAAGGAGATCCAACCAGTCCATTCTGAAGGAGATCAGCCCTGGGATTTCTTTGGAAGGAATGATGCTAAAGCTGAAACTCCAGTACTTTGGCCACCTCATGTGAAGAGTTGACTCATTGGAAAAGACTGTGATGCTGGGAGGGATTGGGGGCAGAAGGAGAAGGGGACGACAGAGGATGAGATGGCTGGATGGCATCACTGACTCGATGGACTGAGTCTGAGTGAACTCCGGGAGTTGGTGATGGACGGGGTGGCCTGGCGTGCTGCGATTCATAGGGTCGCAAAGAGTCGGACACGACTGAGCGATGGAACTGAACTGAACTGAACTGAACTTATTAGAGATGTGAGTGTAATTGTGCAGCAGTTTGAGCATTCTTTGCATTGCCTTTCTTAGGGCTTGGAATGAATACTTACCTTTTCCAGTCCTGTGGCCACTGCTGACTTTTCCAAATCTGCTGACACATTGAGTGCAGCACTTTCACACATCATCTTTCAGGATTTGAAATAGCTCTACTGAAATTCTATCACCTCCACTAGCTTTGTTTGTAGTGATGCTTCCTAAGGCCCACTTGACTTCACATTCCAGGATATCTGGCTCTAGGAGAGTGACCACACCATTGTGATTATCTGCATTGTGAAGATCTTTTTTGTACAGTTCTTCTGTGTATTCTTGCTACCTCTTCTTAATATCATCTTCTTCTGTTAGGTCCATCCCATTCCTGTCCTTTATTGAGCCCATCTTTGCATGAAATGTTCCCTTGGTATCTCTAATTTTCTTGAAGAGATCTTTAGTCTTTCCCATTCTATTATTTCCCCCTATTTCTTTACATTGATTGCTGAGGAAGGCTTTCCTATTTTTCCTTGCTATTCTTTGAAACTCTGAATTCAAATGGGTGTATCTTTCCTTTTCTCCTTTGCTTTTCACTTCCTGTCTTTTCAAAGCTATTGTAAGGCCTCCTCAGACAGCCATTTTGCTTTTTTGTATTTCTTTTTCTTGGTGATGGTTTTGATTCCTATCTCCTGTACAGTGTCACAAACCTTGGCCCATAGTTCATCAGGCACTCTATCTATCAGATTTAGTCCCTTAAATCTATTTCTCACTTCCACTGTATAATCATAAGGGATTTGATTTAGGTCATACCTGAATGGTTTAGTGGTTTCCCCTACTTTCTTCAATTTAAGTCTGAATTTGGCAATAAGGAGTTCATGATCTGAGCCACAGTCAGCTCCTGGTCTTGTTTTTGCTGACTGTATAGAGCTTCTCTATCTTTGGCTGCAAAGAATATAATCAATCTGATTTCGGTGTTGGCCATCTGGTGATGTCCATGTGTAGAGTCTTTTCTTGTGTTGTTGGAAGAGGGTGTTTCCTATGACCAATGTATTCTCTTGGCAGAACTCTATTGGCTTTTGCCCTGCTTCATTCTGTATTCCTAGGCCAAATTTGCCTGTTCCTCCAGGTGTTTCTTTACTTCCTACTTTTGCATTCCAGTCCCCTATAATGAAAAGGACATCTTTTTTGGGTGTTAGTTCTAAAAGGTCTTGTAAGTCTTCACAGAACCGTTCAACTTCAGCTTCTTCAGCATTACTGGTCTGGGCATAGACTTGGATTACCATGATATTGAATGGTTTGCCTTGGAAACGAACAGAGATCATTCTGTCATTTTTGAGATTTCATCCAAGTACTGCATTTCGGACTCTTTTGTTGACCATGATGGCTACTCCATTTCTTCTAAGGGATTCCTGTCCACAGTAGACATAATGGTCATCTGAGTTAAATTCACCCATTCCAGTCCATTTTAGTTCACTGATTCCTAGAATGTCAATTTTACTCTTTCCATCTATTTGACCGCTTCTAATTTGCCTTGATTCATGGGCCTAACATTCCAGGTTCCTATGCAATATTGCTCTTTGCAGCATCTGATCTTGCTTCTATCACCAGTCACATCCACAACTGGGTGTTGTTTTTGCTTTGGCTCTGTCCCTTCATTCTTTCTGGAGTTGTTTCTCCACTGATCTCCAGTAGCATATTAGATGGGCAAAATTTGAAACACTGACAACACAAAATGCTGATGAGGATGTGGAGCAATGGGAACCCTCATTCACTGCTGGTGAGAATGCAAATGGTACAGTCATCTTGGAAGACAGTTTTGCAGTTCCTTACAAAATTACACATGCTCTTACCACATGATCCAGCAATCATACTCTTTGGAGTTTATTCAAAAAAGTTGAAAATTCATGTCTACAGGAAAGCCTGCCCACAGATAATTATAGCAGCTTGATTCATAATTGCCAAAACTTGGAAGCAACTAAGATGTCCTTCAGTAGTTGGTTAAGTAAAGTGTGGTATTCCCAGACAATGGAATATTATTCAACACTAAAAAATTGTGGTATCAAGCTGTAAACACGCATGGAGGAAACTTACATGTATACTGTCAAGTAAAAGAAGGCAAAAAAGGCTATATACTGGGTGATTCCAACTATGTGATATTCTGGAAAAGGCAAAACTATGGATACAGTGTAGAAATCAATGGTTGCAAGGGTTAAGGGCTAGGGAGGCATTAATAGGATGAAAAAATAAGACTTTTAGGGCAGTGGAACTATTTTGTATGATGCTATCATGGTGGATACATGTTATTATATGTTCGCCAAAACCTGTAGACTGTACCACACCATGAGTGGATCCTAATGTAAACTGCAGACTTTAGGTCGTAACAATGTTTGTTCACTGGTTGTAACAAATGTACAATTCCTGTGCAGGTTGTTGATGGTGAGAGAGCCTGTGGGGGTGTGGGGCAGGAGATGTATGTGAAATCTCTTTACCTGCCTCTCAATATTGCTGTGTACCTCTAACTATGCTAAAAATAAAGTCTATTAAAGAATTAAAAAATTATTGAACATCCATTGTAGTTTAGATACTTTAAATGTAGTACTTGGGATTCAATGACAGTCCCTTCCCTCACGGACCTTGGGAGTGCCAACCTAAAGGTTATGTGAAGCATGATCAAAGAGTCCTAAAAATTTTCAGGGTCGGGGAGCAGTAAGCGTTGAAAGGGCTTTACTGGTAGTTAGGAGTGGATTTTCATCCTGACTGTGCAATTTATAGGCACAATTTGGGCAAATATTCAAGCCTCAATTGCTCAGTTGCAAGAAGGAGATAAAAATATTTCTCTTGTATAATTTCCTGAGGATTAACTGATAACTGTAAGGGGAAGGTTGCACCTGACACATAGTAGGTGCTTACAAGATAGGCTGCCCTTTCTTTGCTTCTGTGTGCTGTTCCACTTGGGCATACAGAAGGGAAATGTGGCTCAGTGAGCGCTGGCTGATCCTTTACTAATGCGTAGTGTGCATACCTCAGAGAGAGTTTGCCTGGCTCTGGCAGTTCCCCCTATAATCTTCCCAAATTGCACATGTTCTTTGCAGACTATTAGACATAGACTAAACATTCATCCTCCGCTTCCATCTACCTTTTTCTTGGGCTTTTCATGTTTACACTCTCCTCTTGCCCTCGGCTGAAAAATTGACTTTGTAAGAAACTTCCCACATAAAATGCTCTTCTTTTTAACAAAGAAAATAGATGCTTTTGACAACTGCACATCATTATGATAGTATACTACATATAGTATTCCTAACATCTGCTCCTTTGTCAGCTTCCCAAGGCCTAACTGACTAATAACATGATGAACTGATAGAAACTCCACTGTGTTGGTTTCATGCACAGCTCTGCTTTGGGGCGAAGGCACTGGAGGTCAGAGCTGAGTATTCATTTTAGTATTAGCTTCAGTGGAAATCGAATTATATAAGCCAGACAGGAGATGTGTGGCATTCTTGGAACCCAGGCTGGACTAGATTCCCTTCTTCTTTGTTCCCACAGCTCCTTGGGTGTTTGCCCCTGAACAGGGATTAAATCCTCTGGGTTCTGGAATCTGACGGCCAGGTTCAGAGCCAAGTACTGTCATGAAAGCATGCCGGCTCTGTGCTAAGTTGCTTATCTGTTTTGTGCCCTAGTTTTCTCATCTGTGACATGGGCTTTAACAATAGTACTCATGTCCCATGGTTGAGGTGAGGATTGAGTGAATAAATGCATGAGAACCACTTGTGCTTGGTCCTGCTGTAAGTGCTTCCTATGCATGAATTCATTCAATCCTCATAATAACCATATAGGCGATTGCTATTATTAAAAGTGCTCAAAAATGCTTATTATGTAGCCAGGACATGGAAGCAACCTAGATGTCCATCAGCAGATGAATGGATAAGAAAGCTGTGGTACATATACACAATGGAGTATTATTCAGCCATTAAAAAGAATACATTTGAATCAGTTCTAATGAGGTGGATGAAACTGGAGCCTATTATACAGAGTGAAGTAAACCAGAAAGAAAAACACCAATACAGTATACTAACGCATATATATGGAATTTAGAAAGATGGTAACAATAACCCTGTGTACGAGACAGCAAAAGAGACACTGATGTATAGAACAGTCTTATGGACTCTGTGGGAGAGGGAGAGGGTGGGAAGATTTGGGAGAATGGCATTGAAACATGTAAAATATCATGTATGAAATGAGTTGCCAGTCCAGGTTCGATGCACGATACTGGATGCTTGGGGCTGGTGCACTGGGACGACCCAGAGGGATGGAATGGGGAGGGAGGAGGGAGGAGGGTTCAGGATGGGGAACACATGTATACCTGTGGCAGATTCATTTTGATATTTGGCAAAACTAATACAGTTATGTAAAGTTTAAAAATAAAATAAAATTAAAAAAAATGCTTATTATGTTTTCCTGTGTCCAAGAAGTTATCATACCAGATTGTAGATATATGTTTACCTGTCTGTTTACCCCACTAACTGGTGAGGTTTTGATGACAGGAAATGTGTCTTGTTTGTTGCAGTTTCATCAGAATCTAGCACTGGGCTTGCACATAGTATGATGTTTAATATTTGTTTAAAAATAACAACATGGATGTCTCAATAGAAACATTTTTCTATATACACCATACTACTTCAGGCCCCACACAATTTCTCAGTCAATGGGTTAGAGTGGTGTATTGGGTTAGCCAAAAACTTCATTTGGGCTTTTCCATAAGACGTTATGGAAAATGCAAACGAACTTTTTTTGAGCAGTGACGGTATTGTCATGCTGAAACTTCCCTTATTCAAAAGTGCCAGGTACTGAATGCAAAGGTTAAACAGTGTGAATGAAGAACTGCCTACCTAGAACAGCGCTCCTAAGTCGTGGTGGCTCACCTAGGTGGGCCGCTAAATTGGAATTTCAGGGTCAGGAATGGTTACTAGAGAAAGTGGCATCCAAGCTGGGATACAAAGGGCAAGTGAGAATTATTCAAGGGCCACTTGGGCATGGAGGGTCCTGGACAGCATGTATACCACCCAGAGGAGAGAGAAGCTTGAGAACTGAGGGATTTGCAACTCATTTGTTACGATCGCAGTTGAGTGAGAGAAAAGAGTGTCTCTAGATGAGTATTCAGGGTTTAGGTCTAGAGGGTCTTGCTAGAAATTACAAGAGTGGGCTTTCTAATATGGGCAGTGGAAAAATAAATCACTGAGGGAGTTTTAATAAGGGTGAGGGCATGAGAAAGTATTGTTTATAGAATAAGTTTTCTGACTACAGTGTGAAGAATGGGTAGAGAAAGAAAGACAAAAGGCAATGAGGCCACATAGGAAATTATTGCAATAAAGTTGCAAGAGATGATAACAACTCATGAATATGGTACTCTTCGGGATGGAGAAGAGAAGATAGATTCTAGAGACATTTTAGAGGCTTAATATATGGAGCTCTATGATTTGTTGGATATAAGGAGTAAGGAGGAGGTGAGGCATACAGGTTTAAGCAATTGGATAATGTGGATGTTATTAATTAAGTTAAGAGGAGAGGAGTGTGTTTTTTGGGAAAGAAAATAAATTCAGTTTAGGACATGGTCCATCCAATCAAGATGAAAATCCGGAGATAGTAACACCAAAGCCAAGGGAAGAAGGCTTTCCTAGGAGGAATGAGTGATCAAAATACAGATACTGCCAATAAGTCAAACAAATTAGAAAAGTATACCAGGGAGATCCATGTTTCAGTTAGGATAAAAAATTGTAGCATTATTAAACAGGTTAAAGATGCAAAAGGGTAAGGTTTCCATGGAGAAGGGTTTCTAGTGAAGAGGTTTGGGAGAGAGGGGGGACAGTAAAAAAAAAAAAAAAAGGTCTGTAGAAAGTTAAACAGCAATATCTTTAATATTTGTAGAATGCTTAATATGTACCTTGGAAAGTGCCTTACCAGTTTGCGAATGTAATACTCTCACTATCTCCTGAAATTGGCACTCTCATAAGGCCTCTTGTACAGATGAGAAAATTGAGGTTCCGATGGGTTAAACAAATCTCCATAAGATCATATAGCAAATGACAGAGTCAAGATTTGAACACAGACCTTGATTCAGAATCCAGTTCATAATTACCAGCTGTGCTGCTATCTAGATGTCACATACAAAACACTATGAAGAGTAGGGTATAGGAGATAATAGATGGCCACAAAGACTTGAATCTTTGAGAGTTTGACCCTGTGGATTGCATTATTTGGGAACTGTTGCTGGTTGCCTTCTGATTAGGTTCAACCAATGGGAGACTGGTGACCATAAGGAGAGAAGTCTCTCCTGTTTTGGTGCCCCAAATCTGGCAATAGCTGCAACCCTCCAGCCAGGCCTTCCTCCTTTAGGGCTTCAGTCCTTATCTCTTAGCTCTGGCAGAAACTGTTGCTCTTTCTTTCATCTGTAAGTGGGGAGTGACTGCTTCCAGCTCTTGCTGGCCTCTTGGTACTTCACCATCCTTTGTTTACTCCTTTAGCTCTCCCTACACCTTTCTAAGTAGGGGTTCATTAGAATCACCCCTTTTGAATTTTTTGGAAATGCATTATGTTTTCCAGAATGATAGAGACAGTAGATAAGGGGTTATGGGGACATGAAGACTGAAAGGTTTAACTGGCTGCAAAGCCTATATGCTCCATAAATAACAATGATGAGAGTTCTAACACACAGTTGTTGGCACTTTACAATTTGCAAAGTGCTTGCACATAAATTATATCATTTGAGTCCAGAAAAAATCCCAAATAGTAAGTTCTATTATTTACCTTTTAGGCAGGCAAACTGAGGCTCAGAAAAGTTAATTTGCCCAAGGTCTCCCAGGTGACAGAGCTGCACTTCCAGAGTGAGGCCTCCTGAGATCAAGACCAGCATTCTTTCTACCGTTCCTCATCTGCTTTTCATTAGTTAGTGAGAGGACAGGATGCCTTTCCCGTATAAAGCCTCCTGCAGTGGGCAGGCAAAGAACGTCTAAATCATGTCAGGCATCCCCAGGGACTCCATGTGTTTCACACATAGCTAGTTTCACAAGAAACAGAACTTTCCTCCACCTCCTGGGATCTGTCTCACTGTGTGTAGGTTGATGAAGACTCATAAAGCGTGCCAACTTTACGAACAGCATTGGGATAGCGCGGAAACTGATAAAGGCCTCAAGGGACTGAAAATAACTGGACAAAGTACTAAAAATCACCCCACAATACCAACACATCATGCTGATGATTTCATTGAGCTTATTCCTTGGGTCTGCGGCCCCTTCCCGATATATCTCACATCTCCCATATGAATGCTACGTATTTCTCAGGTTCTGTACTGTAGATTCAGATTCCATAAGCATCTTCTGAGGGCCTACTCTGTGCCAGATATTTCCATATGCGTGATTTCCTTTTAATTCCCTGCAGCCCAGACAGGTGAGGCCACCTTTGCTGAAGTCCACAGGGCTGTTGAGTGAGAAGGTGGAGTAAAACCCTGGCCTCCTGGTTCTTTTCATAGTCTATTTCCCTCAATTCTGCTGCCACAGGTTGGAAAGTCAGTCTTCTAGTTTCTTCCCCTTTATTTTCCTTTCCTTAAGTCCTTAAGTCCTGTTAAACTTAAAGAGGAATCAAGTCCATGGCGTTGAATCTGTTAACTCAGTCTGGGGGTGTATGGAAAGGACTCTGCTGAATAAATAGGGAACAGAGCTGGCGACCTGGGGATTCATGTTTTTCCAAAACCCAGGCTTCTCTCATCCTTCCCTAGATACCTATAGAGAAAGGAAGAGATCTAAATGTGTTTTTTTGGATTAGGAGGAAATTGGCCTGGAAAACCTCTCCACTAAAAGTAGCCTTTGAGAGATTGTGTTCTGATTCAGTGCTCCAACCCAGGAATGACTGTGACTGACAATTGATATATACTAGCTATTGTTCTTTTTAGTATTGTTTGTTGCTTAAAAATTATCAACGTAGAGTACCAGCCTCAGGGTTTATATTCTTAAAAACTAATGATTCCAGACAGTCACTCTCAATGGAAGCCTTCAATTTTTAAATGTGACAATAACAGCCTGAATTAGGTAGTGGGAATGGGATTATGCAGAGAAGGTGACTTGAATAAACTCCTAGACCTTTAGTATGAGGGCTTCCCGGGTGGCTCAGATAGTAAAGCATCTGCCTGCAGTGCAGGAGATCTGGGTTCGATCCCTGGGTCGGGAAGATCCCCTGGAGAAGGAAATGGCAACCCACTCCAGTACTCTTGCCTGGAAAATTCCATGGATGGAGGTGCCTGGTAAGCTGCAGTCCATGGGGTAGCAAAGAGTCAGACATGACTGAGCGACTTCAGTTTCTTTCTTAGTATGAAGTTCAAGACTTCTCACTTTGACCCAAACTTCCTCTCTTGCCATATAACTTGCTTATGATTCTCCCTCATGCAACCTGGGTTAAAGTCACATCAAATTGCTCAGACTCGTTGAATATATCTTACTTTCATGCCTCTGTGAGATTTTCTTGCAAAGAACTTCCATCCTTTTCCATTTGAGGAATGTCTGTGTTTATTTTAGGACCTAATTCAAAAATCATCTTTCTGGAACCTTCTATGACCTTCTCATCTAATCTCTGTGTTAGAACTGATCACTTCTCTTCCTGTACTCTGTAAATAATAATGTTTTACCTTTGGTGCAGAGCCTATCCCTTTATAGAAAGAAAGCTGTCTATATTCCCAATGCTCTGATAAGCTCTCCTCAGGGAACGTGGCTGTACCAGAGTGGGCACTCAGGGGAAGTTGAGGCCCGAGTAAGGGGCTGAATTCTCATTCAGCATTGAGGAGTCTTGGATTTGATCATTCTCTGATCCTTACAAAGCTTTCCAGATTGTGGTTACACAACAGCAATTTATATCTCTGCTTTCAGATAGTACCAAGCTTTGGCTGGGTGCCTAACAATATAGTGGACGTAAATTAACAGCAGGGCAATTTACAGTCTGTCATGTCTTATTGCCTAATGAATTTGTCAAAAATCATATTACTCTGAAAATTATGGCAAGCAGGGTCCATGGGACCTAGGTCTTTAAGAGCAGGGTTGATCCAGCCTCACTCAAGCAAAACTGGCTTCCTATCTTCCTCTTGTGAATGTGGACACCAGAATCTCTGAGCACTTCTGTTTATTATAAAATCTCTGTTGACATTCACTTTGCATTAGGGCTACTACAGATGACCTTGGCCAGTTCACAAATCCCCAACCCCAGTCCACCTGCTGTCAGAGCCAAATAGGATTTAGGAGTCTCCCTTAAACTCCTGATTCTATGCTAATATGATGTCATCCAGTCCTGGCTTATGCTCACCCCAGACTTTATTACTCATTTTTCAAACAAAGCTAAAGCCCTGTCCTCTGTTTTGAGGGCATTAAGCAGGACCCCTTTTTGCTCTGCACCAACTTCTCCCTCATCTTTCTTCTTCCTGTTTCCTTCCTTTTCCCCTATTCATTTGTTCCCTAAACCTCTCCTAACCTTTGTACCCCTCTGTTTCTCAATATTTCTGAGAAACTCTTTGCTGTTTTGCAGGATAAAGAATCAGATAGATTTGGATTTCTCTGGATGTTACTTTCCTCATTTGTAAAATGAGATTAATAACAGCTAACCTACTGGGCTCATATGAGTATTAGGGTGTCTGGTATCCATCCATATATCCATCCACCTATCCATTCATCCATTTAAAACACACTCATTCACTTTTTAAATATTGTTTAAGTATCTAAAATGGGTCTTGTCTGATGCTTGTCATTTAGGATATGTATCTGAACTCTAGACTTCATTGTCAAGGACCTTGGAGCCTATTGGAAGGATGCTCAAATAGCTAAGAACTAAGGTGGGAAGCTCAGCAGTTAAGACATGCTCAGCCAAGACGACAGTTTCATAGCGATCTTCAGAGGGCTCCTGGGAGGTGTGTGCAGAGCTGGCAGAGCTCTGTTCTTGGGGGAACGCTGCCCTTAGGTTTGAGGCCATAACAATACTAAAAAATGATGGCACTGCTGGTGCCAAAGGCAGCACTGGCAACAGTGTCTCTGATCATTGTTACCAACTTTCTCTGTCAGTGTCTTCCATCCTTTTCTTTCCTGCTTCTCTTTCAGTTTTTTTCTGCATATTTCTCTCTTTCTCTCTCTCTCTTTTTAACTTTGCATCTCTGCATTTCTTTTTTCACCCCCTGTATGTTTTATAATTCTTTTGGAAACATGTAACTATGGATGAACTGATGACTGATTAAAACACAACTGGATCTTTTTATTACCTGCTTTTCCTAAGGAAAAATTGCCCCAATGGCATCTGACCATATGGAAGAGCCACAACTGGGATGCAAACTGGTGGGGGCTGTCCCATAGAGGTGCAAATGCCCCTAGGCAGCTCCTGGGCTCATCCCATGATCTATTTGGTCAGCCAAATGGAAGCAGGCCAGCCGCGTAACAGTTAACTGTGATTCCACCCCCCCCCCCCCATTTCAATTCAAGCTCTTTGTTCCATGCAACCAAAAAACTAATGGCTGGCGAATTTATTACGACCCTTTGTTTGGCTTGTGGAATAAACCGATTCTTTCCCTTTCTATGTTCTGACTCCCCCTTTTGTCTGCAATTTTATTTTACAGTTCTTTTTGTACACATCCAACACATGCTGAGGTTATTGAAAAGCACAAATTACACAGAATTCAATTTGCATATCTATTGAGGGTCCAATCCCAGAGTCCTTAGTCAGGCAAAATGCCCATTGACTCTTACCTCCTTTATTCTGCTCCTTCTTGGCACCAAAACCCACAGGCTAGCCCTCTGCTGCTTCTAGCAGATCCAGCAAAAGGCCTTCACAGATAGAGTAAGCAGTCACACTGCAAAGCATAATGGGTTGGACTTTCACAAAGTTGCAAAACGTTACTCAGTATCTTAGTGGACAAGGTGCAGAGGAGAGATCAGAGGACAGCAAAGTGGGACCAGTTTAGTGCTCCTGTGACTGAAGAAGTATAGGAGCTGGAGCCACTCAGGGTCGCATGTGAATCCCTGCTCTGCCAATCACTTGTCTTTAAAAAAAATTAAACTTTTTATTTTGAGATACTTGTAGGTTCACCCCCAGTTGTCTGAGAAAACAGCTCTATCTCATGTACCCTCTACCCCATTTCTCCCATTGGTTGCTTTTGACCTTGGATTGCTCAGGCAGTAAAGAATCTGCCTGCAATGCAAAAGACCTGAGTTTGATCCCTGGGTTGGGAAGATACCCTGAAGAAGGGAATGGCTACCCACTCCAGTATTCTTGCCTGGGAAATCCCATTGACAGAGGAGCCTGGTGGGCTACAGTCCATGGGGTCGCAAAAAGTCAGATATGACTGAATGACTAACTTTTTTCTTTTCAAGTTACTTAATATACCTAGGTCTCATTTTTCTCATCTGTAAAATGGGAATAATAATAGTATACACTACATGAGACTGTTTTGAAGATCATCTGAAATAATGTCCATAAGACCTCCTAACATAGCACTGGTACTCAGCCTGTTCTCAATAAACATAATCTTCTTGGATGAAATGGGGGTAGCCAAATAATTCTGATTAATGGAGGAATATTGACCTTGAGGGGCTTTCCTAGTGGGTCAGCAGTAAAAAATCTGACTACCAATGCAGGAGATGCAGGTTTGGTCCCTGGGCTGGGAAGATCCCCTGGAGTAGGAAATGGAAATCTCATGGACAGAGAAGCCTGGTGGGCTATGGTCCATGGGGTTGCAAAGAGTCAGACAGGACCTAGCCACTAAACAACAACAACACTGACTTGGAGAGTCTATGGCAGTATGTATTCGCTGTTTTAACGTAAAGCCTATCAGGAAAAAGAACATTTATTTTTAAAGTTTTATTTAAGAAGAATGTTTTCATAGAAGAAATTAGAAAATATATTAACATAAAATAAACTATCATCTTACTGTTAAAATTATTACAATGTTTTATTATTATTATAATTATTAACACAATTATTAACACAATGTTTTATTGTGTTTCCCCCTTAGTTATGCTTTAAATAGGAAAAAATATGATTATATCTCTCACGTGTAGCACATTAGATTCTGTGTCTAATGCACTCAGTGCTCAATCATGTCTGACTCTTAGCGACCCCATGGACTGTAGCCAACCAGGCCCCTCTGTCCTTGGAATTTTCCAGGCAAGAATACTAGAAAGTATTGCCTTTTCTGAATCCATGTCTCTTGTGTCTCTTGTATTGGCAGGTGGATTCTTTACCACTGAGCCACCTGGGAAGCCCAGAAAAATCACTATTAAAAAATGCAGCAGTCTGTTTTTGGGCTGTGTGATACTGAGCAGGAAGGAGTGCCACATTTAATTCACTTTTTGGGGGTTGGGCAATAAATTTCTTTCCTTTCACTGCTCCTTCTTCAACTTCTTCAATCCTCTGCCATCTCTTTTTCCTGTTCCTCCTTCTTATTCTACTTACAAAGAGATCTGTATTAAGCATCCTTATAATCCAGTCTTTTTCCTCATATATGATTATTTCCTCAGCATCCATTTCTAGGAGTGAGTCTTGATGGCTCAAAAGGTCAGCACATTTTATGGCTTTGATATATACTAAACCACAGTATGATCAGTTATGTAGATCAGTGATTCTTTAATCAGGGTGTATATAAAAAATAATCTGGGGAGCTTTTGAAGCCAATTCTTTCCCAGGCTTGACCTCTGGAGGTTTTTATTCCAGGGATCTGGCACTTTTAAATGCTCCCAGAGGAATTTCATATGCACATCTGGTTGGGTATCACTGACTGAGAGGAAGATAGAGGCAAAATGTCAACAAAATTTTCAATGACAGGAGGCTGGAAAGAAGAATTAATTAATTGGGTAGTAATATAAGTTTTCCCCAAGGTGTCCAAAAATCCCATGGACGGAGGAGCCTGGTAGGCTCCAGTCCATGGGGTCGTTAAGAGTCAGGCACGACTGAGCGACTTCACTTTCACTTTTCACTTTCATGCATTGGAGAAGGAAATGGCAACCCACTCCAGTATTCTTGCCTGGAGAATCCCAGGGACAGAGGAGCCTGGTGGGCTGCCGTCTATGGGGTCGCACAGAGTCGGACACGACTGAAGCGACTTAGCAGCAGCAGCAGCAAGGTGTCCATATGCTGGACTAGTAAGGGAATGTGCTTAAGAGACAATATAAATGGAACACCTTCGGTAAGCCCCACACCATGTAGCTACAGCAAGTAGATTATCTGATGGTTGCAACAACACAGGAAGAATGTGTTCTCTTATTCTACAGTTGAGGGAATTGAAACTCAGGCCAGCATTTGCAGAGGAGGTTTTGAATACAAGTCTTCTTATCTCCAAAGCCCATGCCTTGTGTTTTCTTCACCGAGAATTTAAGAGGAATCGATGCAAAGTTATGAACTTGAACCCTCAAATCCAAATGCACAAAAAACACCGTTAGGAGATAAGACTTAACTAAAAATCTGTGAGAAAGATTTAAAGCAGCATTTCTCAAAGTTACAGCCCCCAAATCACCCAAACTAGAATTATTGGTGGTGGGGGAGATTGTTAGAAAATGCAGATTTTTGGAGACACATGATAGATCTACTGAATTTGGATCTTTAAGTTGAGATCCAGAAATCTAACAAGCATCCAGGTGATTTTTACATGTACACTAAAGTCAGAGAACAACGGGCTAAGAGTTTAATTAAACTTGGGTTTAATATAAACCAAAATATTTATATATATTTCTGAAACATTTAATATAATATTTCTGAAAAGACAAATACAACCTGAAGTGAGCCAAATTTCCATCAATCAAGGAGCAAACCTACCTGCATTGTTGAAGTCACTTTTGAGCAACTTATTTTAGGGACATTAAAATTTGCAAGGTACCCACAGAAGAGTTGGAGAAGGAAATGGCAAACCAGTGTTCTTGCCTGGAGAATCCCATGGACAGAGAGGCCTGGCGGGTTACAGTCCATAGGGTCGCAGGTGTTGGACACGACTGAGCGACTAAACCACCCTAGAGAAGAGCAGTCAGCTTGGTGGGCGCCCTTAATGCAGTCGAAGGATTGATGATTGCTCAGTCTGGAGGAGAGAAAACTTGATGATCAAATAGCATTGCTATCATTCAGTTCTAGTTAAATAGTGCTCTTTGCAATTTAATGTAAACCAGAACTCAAGTTCTAGGAATATAAAAATTAGACATTAAACTCACATAACAAATCATAGATTCCTGCTTTGAATTATTATGCTAAACTACTCTTTAGTATTTTGACTGAATGAAGTAGTCAAAGGGCTTATGGAAATAACTACTTTTTCTTGAATCTAGTGAAGTTCTGCTTCCATCATGCTATCTATAAAGTTTATTGATAGCTTCTTTTAAAAGACTAGAATGAGGGTTGGACACTTATTCTAGGACCAAGAGTTTAAAAACTGTGTATAAGCTCTTCACTTAAAACTCGAAGGAAGATCAGTAAAATATTTAAGATAAAAAGGTATATATCATAATAGAAAAGATTAATAAGTTGAAATTTATTAAAATTAAGAATTTATGTATATTAAAATCCCATTAAGAGAGTGAATATTCAAGTCACGCACTTGGATAGAATTCTATATAAATAATTTATATCCAGAAGACACAACCAGTTCTTACAGGTCAACCAAACAACAAAAGAAAAATATCACAATTTCAAAATGAGCTAGAGACTTGAACAGTTATTTCATAAGAAGGACAGACAAATGATCAACAACCATTTGCAAAGTTATTCAACATCATTATTTATCAGCAAAATGCAAATGAAAATCACAATAGTATTTCAGCACACATCCATCTAATTGGCTAAAGTGAGTAATAAAAAATGTTGGTGATAATGTCAACCTCTTACACATTGCTGCTAAGAATGAGAATTGGTATAGATAAGTTGGAAAAATGACTGGCAGAATATACTAAGGATAAACGTATGTTTCCTTTAAGTCCCCCTAGATAGATATTCCAAAAAAGTGAATGCACATGTGCACCAAAAGACAGGTACAAGAATGTTTTTATAGTAGTTTTATTCATTATAGCCAAATCAAATAACTCAAATGTCTAATGGCAGTGGAAAAGATGAGTGAATTTATGTGATGTAAACGTACACAGTAATAAAAAAGTGACATATTGCTGTACATAGTAATATGGACAAATCTCTAGACATGATAATGAATGGAAGAAGGTTGATTTTGAAGACTGTACACTTCATAGTTCCATTTAGTAAAGGTCAAGAATAAACAAAACTAATGGACAGTGGTAGCAATCTCAAAGTGTTTATCTTTGGAGAGGGGTAGTGGATATTGGGAAGGGTTGTGAGGGAAATTTTCAGTCTTGGACGTGTTCTTTGTATTGAACTCTATTGTGGTTACAAGGATGTGCACACACACATATATACTTTATGTAGATGTAACCTAAGATTTACTATAAAATTTTAGTAATAATAAGAATTAAATATAAAAGAAGGAAACCAGCACTTCTGAAACCATAACATAAGCTATCCACTGTAATAGAGGCTTTTAAGTGACATTGATAAAAATAAAAGGAAAAACTACCACCGTTTATAAAGTGCTAGAGTCTTTAAGTTTGTTACCTCATCTTAAAACCACAATGATCCTATGAGATAGGCATTACTATTTTAAAAATGAATAAACAAACCAAGGGAGGTTAAGTCACTGTCCTGTAGTTTGTGAAGCTAGGGTTCAAAAGCAATTTTATTATACTCTAAATATTTGCCTGTAAACTTTAAGTGTCTTGGAGGATGAAGGCATATCTGTTTAATATACATGTGTATCTCCAGTGCCTGGCAAAGGGTCTTGCATAACATTAAGTACAATAAATAGATAGGGTAGATAATGGTTGAATGAATGAATAAACCATCATGTTCTTCCCCCTTACCACACTAGATCTCTCTCTGCTGGTGACATCAGCATTAGTGAAGATCAAAATATATTTCTTCAGATTTTCCTGGAGTCTAAAAAGCAGCTCAGAGCAAGGAATGCTCATGGAAAGGGAATGTCATGGGAATCCCAGCCAATCATGAGGTGTCTTGAACTGAGGTGCCCCACCTCCCTCCAGCCCCACTCACCTTACTAAAAGGGCCTCCTGCAGATAAGCAATTACACCTGTTCTGTATGACCTTAGGGCTTGACTTGGACCAGGGCTGATACACAGATGGCAGGCACTGTGTCAGCCCGGCAGGTTGTTAATATTTTGAATATCACCCTAACTTGAGACCAAAGGGCAATAAGCTTCATGGCAGGACTGATTCACTGCTTAACACAGAGAAGAAATTCCAAACAGCTGAAGATGACATGAACTGCTTCCCGAAGTTGCCATGTTCCCACCAGTGGGGAATATCAGATTCTTCGGACACATTCTTGCAGATGCTGTAAAGATTACAATATCAATTGAGAGCATGGACAAGATTTGTGATTTTCAAACTATTTGTTTATTATTCATGGCAAAAATTTTTTGAATGGAAATCTGAGGCAGAAGCTCAGTCCACGAGAGAGGTAAAAGACACTGAGATGGTGAGTCAGGCTGAGACTTCTTCCCCTCCCCAGCAGACCCTGGCAGTGCAGCTGGAGACCCCAGGACTGGGGAGCTCATGTTCTGTTCACCAGGGTAATCGAGATCTTCATCTCTGAGATCTCCGAGTCTGTGGAAGTCTCCCCACTTCCACAGGAGTGGGGAGGAAGGGCTGTCTCTGTAAGATGGGACTAATGGCATCTCCCCTTCACTATCACAGGAAGCTGAAGATTTCATCTGTTAGGTTGTCCTTACTGTTAAGTAATTTTGTGGTGCCAGAGAGGTGCCCTCACTATGGTCCCCTTCTGGAGGTACTGCCGTGTTCATTACTTCTTTCCCCCTAGTGTGAGAGATTGGACAGAATCTGGGATTCTGTATCAAGGGAATTGGGTTTGGCCCCAGGTTTGCAGTTAACCAAGTGGTGAAGGCAGGACCTGCAATCACTCTGGAGTGTTTCTTCATCTGCAAAGTGGTGACCATTGTGCCTGCTCTGCTTCATCATGATAAGCTGTTGTTGTTCAGTCACTAAGTTATGTCTGACAGGGCTGAGGGCCAAATTCAAAAAAGACTTTGAAAATGGTATAACCATGAAATACAGTATCAAGTCAGGAATTAACATCATTCCTTCAAGAGATTTTAAAATACCTATGCTTAAGCATCTATATTGTTTGCAAACAGAAAAAGTACTGTGGGTTAACTTAAACTCAACAGTCACAAAACAGATTATGCTAAGTACTGATACTGAAGCTGAAGCCCCAATACTTTGGCCACCTGATACGTAGAGAAGACTCACTGGCAAAGACTCTGATGCTGGGAAAGATTGAGGGCAGGAGGAGCAGGGGATGATAGAGGGTGAGAAGGTTGGATGGCATCATCGACTCAACGGGCATAAGTCTGAGCATACTCCAGGAGATAGTGAAGGACAGGGAAGCCTGGCGTGCTACAGTCCATGAGGTTACAAAGAGTCAGATATGACTGAATGCTTGAACAGCAACAACACAGTAGGAAGGGTTGGGACACATTAACAAAACAATAAGTGCTTGCCCCTCTACACAAGCCCTACTTTCCACCTTATGGGATTATTGTGAAGGATGCATGAGTATGTAAGGAAGGACCATGAATTTGCCAAACAGTTTAAATGCTTTGATTATTATATTCCTACCAAAATCCTTGAGGAACAGCTATTGGCCACCCTTTGTTTTACAGCTGAGGAAGCTGAGGTCCAGAAATTTTAAGCATCCTGCCCTTATTGATCATTGGTAGCGCCAAACAACCTTAGGCAGTGGTGACAGGGAAGAGGATTGTACTCTTCTTTTCTGATGTCATTGGTAAAAAAAAAGGTACCATAATTTAGGTCAGATGGAGAGTCAGGGAGGGTGTCAGGAGCAGAGAAGTTGGTAAATACAGTGGGTCTGGGATGATCTTGAGACTGGTTGGTCTTTCCTCTCATGTGTTTAATGGGGTTCCTGCTCTGAGTTATACACTCTGCTGCTTACTGGTGAGACAGCCAATAACACACGGTTCCTGCAATTACAATGCCCTCAGTACTGTGTAAACAGTTTACACCGACACGTTCTTGCTTTAGCTTCTGCTTCCTTCCACCTCCCTCCTTTTCCTCCCTCAATTCTCATCCTGTAAACATACCACAGAGACAGAGTTTGGCTATTGTGCCTTCTCTGCCTCATTCTCTCTCACCTCACAGTTTGCCTTCCTCTTAGTAGTAATTTCTTGTGTATTTACTGTATGTCAGACTTTGTGCTGCGCATTTTATGTAGACCATCTATTTTAATCTTCATAACAACATTATGGTAGGTTTAATTATTCTGTTTTTAAAATAGATTTAGTATGTTAAGTAATTTATTCAAAATAGCCCTCTGTGGCTGCTAAGTTTCTAAGCTGGCTTTTAAGACTGGGTCTTTGGACTTCAAGGATATCACACTTAAGTGATACAATAACTGCCTTTATTCAGCCTGTGTATATATTTGTCATTGATGTTGATAATCACTTCGTCAGATATTAAGAATAAAAACATAACCTCTGTAAACCATATTTGAAGAGAGTTGATGTGCTATGCATGTGATATTATACACAAAGTCCGATGTCTTAGAATTATTTATTTTGTATGCAGCAGTAGTAATGGCTACTTACAGGCTATCTTCATTAAGATTCTGTAGAGTTAGAAAAATTGGATTTAAGTCTTGACTGTACCATTTAGTTGATCTGTGACCTTGGAAATTTAATTTTGGTAAGCCTCATCTGTACAATGGGGATTGAACATATGGTAATTATAGCAATTTGAAGTATAGCATAATTTCTAAAAATAGTAAGTGATAAATATAATAAAAATAATTACTATTGTTATTATTATGACCATGACTGAGTCTTTTATGTTTTTCAGATACTCACAGAGGTCTTATAAACAATGCTGTCACTCTTCATTCTTTTCAACTCAATAAATGTAGAATGCATGGAAAGTTGGCGAGTTATTAAACACTGTTAGAAGGGAACATCTTTTCCTTACACTTTGACCTATTTATATTCTTAGTCCCTTTTCTTATGGAATTGCTATATCCTGGGAGAGATATCAAGATGTTATGAAAAAAGTATGTAAGAATAACTGGGAGTTCTCCCTTTTTTTCCCAGTTAATTTCTCTTCTGCTTAACCACACTCTGAGTGTCACCTAAGCCTGTCTCCCACAGTTAATGAGTTATAACTGAACCTATGCTGCCAGGGTTTTTGTTTTCAGTGCTAGGAAAACCAGTTTGATCCTCTTATCTATCAGTTCAGGCACTAAACTTGAACTTTTGACTATCATCTGCCACTATTTTGGGCTTCCCTTGTGGCTCAGCTGGTAAAGAATCTGCCTGCAATGGGGCAGACCTGGGTTCGATCCCTGGGTTGGCAAGATCCCCTGGAGAAGGGAAAGGCTACCCACTCCAGTATTATGGCATGGAGAATTCCATGGACTATACAGTCCATGGGGTTGCAAAGAGTCAGACATGACTGAGCTACTTTCACAATACCACTATTTTGCTTATTTCTCAATGTGTTCAAGACTCAGGAAGAGAAGAAGGTGCTACACACAGTGGTCTTCCCCAGAGACCCCCCCAACAACCACTTTTTAGTTAATTTGGGATAATTTATTAAATAAGTCATGAGACCCACAATGCAAGGGACTGGTAAGTTCAGGCTGAAAGGGATTACAGTGATGTGGGAAAGGCAGGACTTACCCATGGGAAGCCCAGGGTCCCAGATGACAATGGGAATGATGTGAATGAGTCAGTCAAACCAGGAAGGAACAAAACCAGGAACTCTATGGGCTGGAATTGGTGGGGAGGTGGGCCCTGAGATGTCCAGATGTCTAGAAGGATGGAAAAGATTGGGTAGTTGAAGAATAGTTGGCAGGCCTTCCAGAGAGCAGGAGATAGTGTTAATATCAAGAAAATAACCTGGCTATAGAGTTTGAGACTTTGATTACTGCCCTAAGTGAATGTGGACTTGGTTCACAGGGCCCTTACTTTTGTCATTTATTCACTGAGTGAGTTTGAGGAAGTAAATTTCCCTCTCTGAACTATGGTTTCATCATCCAAAAAAATGAGGACAATCATTTTGCCTTTGCCTGGCAGTTGTGAGATCTTGTTGTTTTTCAGCCACTAAGCTGTGTCCAACTCTTGGTGACCCCATGAACTGCAGCACACCAGGCCTCCCTGTCCTTCACTATCTGCTGGAGTTTGCTGAAAATCATGTCCATAGAGTCAGTGATGCCATCCAGCCATCTCATTTTCTGTCACCCTCTTCTCCTTTTGCCTTCAGTCTTTCCCAGCATCATGATTTTTTCCAATGAATTGGCTCTTCACATCAGGTGGCCAAAGTATTGGAGCTTTAGCTTCAACATCAGTCCTTCCAGTGAATATTCAGGGTTGATTTCCTTTAGGTTTGACTGGTTTGATCTTCTTGCAGTCCAAGGGACTCTCAAGAGTCTTCTCCAGCACCACAATTTGAGAGCATCAATTCTTCAATGCTCAGCCTTCTTTATGGTTCAACTCTCATATTTGTATATGACTATTGGAAAAACCATAGCCTTGACTAGACAGACCTTTTATGGCAAAGTGATATCTATGCTCTTTAATATGCTGTCTAGGTTTGTCATAGCATTCCTTCCAAGAAGCAAGCATCTTTTTATTTTACGGCTGCAGTCATTGTCCACAGTGATTTTGAAGCCCAAGAAAATAAAATCTGCCACTGTTTCCACTTCTTCCCCTTCTATTTGCCATGAAGTGATGGCACCAGATACCATGATCTTAGTTTTTTGAATGTTGAGTTTCAAGCCAGCTTTTTCACTCTCCTCTTTCAGGCTCATCAAGAGGCTCTTTGGTTCCTCTTCACTTTTTGCTATGTTAATGAGACTGGAAAGAAAGCATATAGTCCAGTGCCTGACACATATTAAAAAGCTTAATGTATTTCTTTCTGATGCCTGAAGAGTAAACTGAGTAGCATGTGAATGAAGTGGTTTGCCTGCAGTCAGTGAGTGTTGTCTTTGCTTTCCATTAAATCATATTAGAATTCTTTGAACTCTGAAAGCAATATACGCTAGTTTTTAAATGGATATAGTCATTATTCAGTAGGCCAGAGTCCAACCTTTAACTTGTCACTGCAAAAGTCTTTAAGCTCTGATGTTTCTTCAATTATTCATTTTCACTAAATTTTTAATAAAAGAAATGTAAATACAGAACTGGCTTGACCAAATTATAGTGCTTATGTTTTGTACCAATTATTACGTGTAGGTTTTAAATATTAAACAACAGGATTACAGAGAAGGACTTTATGAAATCAGATCTTACTAGAGGTTTCATCTGCCTTGAGTTCTTAATATAGATTCTAGATCAAAGTCCTGTTTTCTCTTAGCAGCTCATACTTTTGTGTGTTTTGGAATACTTTCAAATATGACTCTTGGGTGAAAATAACCGTATCCTTAGACAATAGTTAGTTCACAACTAGCAGAATAAGAAACGTTCCATAGGAAATGGAGAATAGTTCTTGACATGCAACCAGAACCAGCTGTACACTTGAGGAGGCCGCCTTCCACGTCACATGGGCCACACTAGCGATAGCAGTGGACAGTCCACGTCGCCCACTGGTGACCGTTGCCACCACTGCCACACAAATGACTTCCAAAACGAGATCTCCAGCCTAGAACTCTCTTCTCTTCTCCACACCCACCTGCCCATCTCCTTGATTGGCTTTTCCACCATGATGTCACAGGTGCCTTGATAACATGCTCCGAAACAAACATGGTCTTTCTCCCAATATCTGTTCTTTCTTCTGTTAGGATGTAAATGGCATGACCATCCATCCACTATGCAGCTAAGCTCTATTACTGGTATTAGTTAGTGGTTTAAAACATAGACTCAAGGGGAAAACCATTCATTCATGGGATGTGGGCCTTGGGTAAAAGACTTATTCTGTCTGTCATATTCATCTCATCCATTGCATAGAATAGGATAATAATTCTAACATTGTAGTTTTGATGTGATGACTAAACAAGTTAATATTTTTGAGGGCTTAGAATAGGGCTTGGCACATAGTAAATGCTATGTAAATGTTTGTTAAGTAAATAAATCACACATCACATTCCCTGAAAGGCTGTTAACTTCACACATTCCTCTTCATCTCCATGGAGGCTGCCTTCATTGACTCTAACTCCTCTGGCATCATATGGTGATCTTTGAGTTCCTGCCCGCAGGCCTGGGCTCCTCCTGGCTATAGTCCCTAGGGTAACCAGAGTGACATTTACTGAATGCAGAGCTAATCATTTTTCTCCCCTGTCTACAGCTCTGAGTGACTTTTGGTCATCTCACCCAGGCTGACTTGGCTCTGCATAGTCTGGCTCCTGCCTGCATCTCCAGGAGCCATTGCCCTTTCTTATCATCCAGGTTTCTAAACATTACCAACTAAGTCTGTTTCCTGAAGCCTGTCTTCATTTGTTCTGCTCCCTGTTGGGGGGAAGAGCCCCTCAGCTTTAGTCACCTTTAGATCCAACTTAAGCATTTATTTTTCTCTAAAGACTCTCTGACCTTCCACCAGAAAGAATTCCTCCTCTTGCATTTCCCCTCTATAGATGATGATTATTGCATAGTGCATTTATTTGTTTGCACATCTATCTTCCCAACCATAATGTGAACTCCTCTCTGTCTTTCTCACATTTAATTTTAGTTAACATTAACACAATTTTATTCCAGTGTCTTTCACCATATCTGCCACAGGGTTTCAACCAACGTGCAATGGTTGAATAACCAATAAATGGAATGGCATCTTATTGACCATCTAACCAAAATCCTAATTTTCTAATGACAGAATAGATCTCAAAGAAGTTAGTCACCTTGTTCTAGGTTACCAATCTGGGCAGTGTTAGGATCTAGACTAAAATAAACTTTTCAGGTTTTACCATTACCACATAACCTCGATGATTAAGGCCCTTTTGGATCAATTACACCATTTAGAATTCTAAACTGAGGAAGCCAAGTTCTCTCTAACCCCGTTCTACTCACGTATTCCCAGTTAGAGATACCTTGATACTCTGTATCCAGACTCTGTGGACCAGAATGTTAGGTGAATTCCCCAATCTCTCAGGACTTTTAGGGTAGGAGTAAGATTTGCCTACTCTCCAGGCACCACAAGTGACCTTTACTCTTCACCGTTTTAGTTTGGGTTGGGGTTGTGTAGCTGACTCCTTTTGAAATTTAAATGTGGGAACTCTCATAGGAAGAATTATTTTGTCTTTGACAAAATGTGTGTGTGTGTGTGTGCGTGTGCGTGTGTGTGTGGTGTGTGGTGAGCAAGGGGTGACAGGTTACTGGAAAGACTGGTTCAGAGATGAGAACATGGGGCTGCTTGAATTTTGCCTTCCAGTTGAAAAGTCATCAGAAAAGTGTAAGGTCAACTCTGCATTCTGCCAAGTTTTGCCTTCAGTTCTACAGAATGAAATGAGGTAATGTACTTTATGAGCTGTGAAGAGCTGCAGAAATGTGAGGCATTTTTAGAAGTGTTGATTTATGGAAGAGAAAGGCATTTAGAAATGAGGTAGCCCTCCCACTTCCTTACTTCACAGAGAGGGGAAGTGACTCTCCCAAGGTCATTGCTAAGAAGGTAGAAGAGCTGGGCCCTGCTTCCTTTTTGGCCCATAGCTCACCCCTCTCCCCAGGCACTCTCTTCTTTCACCAACTAACACTTTGGTGGGTCACTCAAATTTTCTGTGCTTTTGCATTTCCCAATGCTGGGATATTATTTCTTTCATAGCTGCTTGGGATACCTCCTCATCCACTGAGATTCTGCCTCATCATATACCCATCTAGTCTCCCAGTTCTGTACTCCGAAAGCCTGGTCACAATATAATCATCCAAGTCAGGGGAGTTTAAAAAAAAGCAGTTACCTTGGGGTCATATGACCTTTAAGCTTCTATCTGGCTCTGAGGTTCTTGATTCAACTGCAGAGCGCCCATCCCATCTCCAGTTCTGGGTCCTGATCCCACACAGTGAAGAAGGGTTTTTCCTGTGGACCTCCAGAAGAATGCTGTTTTAATCAAGATTGGAATGACAAAGTGAAGGTTCTTTGAAATGTGAAAAGTCATAAGTGTGGTTTATATATGCATCTGAGTATGGTTATATAACTTTTATCTCCCTCCTCTTTTCCAACCATTGACAATTCTGTGAAAACCAACTCAACACACATATATTGAGCATACCTTCTGTATCCCAGTCTCTAAGCTAGATACTGGGGCTACGGATTAAAAGATGAATAAAATTTGGACATTGTTCTCAATTTTCTCAGCTTAGTGGGGAAAGAGAGACAGCAAAGAGAGCCTCCTCATCTCTCTCAGGCAGCTCTGAGCTGGTTTAGTGCCTCAATATGTCCTTGTCAAAATAGCCCTAAGAAAATATATTCATTATTCCTGCATCTAAAAATGAATTCCCATGTCCACACACTTATTTAGAGTTCCTTGACTCATTGGAAAAGACTCTGATGCTGTGAGGGATTGGGGGCAGGAGGAGAAGGGGATGACAGAGGATGAGATGGCTGGATGGCATCACTGACTCGATGGACATGAGTCCGAGTGAACTCCGGGAGTTGGTGATGGACAGGGAGGCCTGGCGTGCTGCGATTCATGGGGTTGCAAAGAGTCGGACATGACTGAGCGACTGAACTGAACTGAACTTGTAGGACCGACAAGTTCAGAGTTTCAGAAAGAATAGATAGTGTACTCAAACTGAGTGATTATAGAAGAATTGAATCAAAGATTCATTTACAAAGGTGAGGGGGGGTCTGTTGTATGGAAACCACAAGATAATATAGGTCCTGGGGCTTGTAGCAACTGCCTGTTTTTATCCTGGTATGTGAGGGATAAAAGGAGGGGGCTGCTACCAGGATCTAGAGATATGGAAAATGGAGAGAGAGGGCCACTTGGCAGGAGTTGTGCCCTTCTGCCAAGGGTGTGGCAGCCCAAGATGACTGCAGAGGAGGGAGCATAAACTGACTCTTGTGTCTGATCTATGATGTTCTTTGTTGTGGGCCCTAGCTAGAACTCAGCAAGGGAGCTCTCTGTTAGAGTCCAAACAGGCCAGTCTCCCAGGACACGAAGCTGGTGACAAGGGGTCATGAGTGGTTCTGGGGGAACAAATTGGAGATGGGTAGTTCATTACATTAGATAAGGCAACTCTTCAGTCTTACAAAGACACACACTCAGGGGCTCCTCTCTGATCATACCCAGACATATTCTCCAATGTCTCCAAGTTGATGAAAACTTGTTGGTGTCAGATACCATTTGAAACGCATCATCCATTTTCTTATTTCACCTTCTTAATCATGCCTTAAAGTAGATGAAGAGACAGGAAAAAATTGAGAGAAAAGTTGTCTGACTCCAAAATACATGCTGCATGCTGAGTTTCTAAGTAGTATGAGCACATTGGTTTTGGACAGCGTCTTTGGGAGACAAAGTCCCTTCTGTCTGGATACCCTTCCAACCCCACTCTCCTTGATCAGCCACGATTCTTCACTCGACCCAGGTTGGTTTTGTCTTCTAGGAAGCTTTTCTAGAAGTTCATCGCTGGCGGCGCGTCTCTCTTTCGTGCTCCCTGTGTCCACTGACCTCACTTTCCAGGTGACGCTGATTGTATTGAATTTAATCACTCTGATTGGTTTTCTTGTGAGACTGTTAGGTCTCTGGCATCAGGGCTCATTTCTTTTCATTTACATGTCTGTACAAAGCACAGTGTCAGCCGTGCACTAGGGCTCAGTAAATATTTCTTAACTAAGTGACTAAAAAATAAGGACTTTGTCTCTAACTAAAAAAGATCAGGTGCAGGGGAGCTAGGAAGATAAAGTACAGAATATTCTTAATTCCTCAGTGTTTCGGGAACATTCAACACTCAGGAAACCTAGCAGGTTCTGTAACCAGATAGACCAAAGTGATGTTATGAAAATCCCACTGTTTTCACCCATGAGAACACCACGCTATTGCAGTTAATGGAAATAAGTGTACCATTTAGTACTTTAAATCACAAAGCAGCATAGCTGCTTCCTCTTTGTGGTGACCTTCTGGTGCCCTCATTGTTTCCTCACTGGGGATGCCTGTACCTGATCTTGTTGATTCAGCAGAAGGGGGTGCATCATAAGGTGACTCAGCATAAGCTGAGCTTCAGAGAGGTGAGAGAGCGGAGGAAGGAGGGATGCAGAGTCCTCTGAGGAGCGGTGAAGGACCACCCATGTTCCCTCCATCCTCACGTGCATTCATCCATCCCAGCTCTCAGCACATTCATTGCAGGGTTTTTCATGTGTCCCCACTGGACTGTGAGCATCCTGATGGCTGGTATCACGTTAAACTCGTCTCTGGGTCCTCAGGCTCTGCTATTGTGTGTTGGGGAAAGGAGATGCTCAGTGTGTATGCTGTGTAAATGACAAATGAGTGAGAAGATCAATGGTTAGAGGAAGGACTAGGTTCTTTCTAGCCTTTACTAAAGGTTCAGAAGAATGGCTGAAAGTGTAAGAGGGAGTTAAGACTCTGTGAAGAAGATAACTATTGAATTTGGGGGGAGCCCCCTAACAGGGAGCCATTTGTGCTTCTCCTGGCACCCTTCTCTTTCTCTCTGACAGCCCCCTTACTCCTTGGTGCTGACGTCTACCAATGTCAGATTTGGCACCGTAAGCACCGCAACTACTTGGTTCATTGGACTCTCACTGCTTTGCACAGCTGTACACAGTTCTACATTCCAATTGTACATTTCATTCCAATCCCAAAGAAAGGCAATGCCAGAGAATGCTCAAACTACCGCACAATTGCACTCATCTCACACGCTAGTAAAGTAATGCTCAAAATTCTCCAAGCCAGGCTTCAACAATATGTGAACCGTGAACTTCCTGATGTTCAAGCTGGTTTTAGAAAAGGCA
Organism: Bubalus kerabau; assembly: GCF_029407905.1. Lineage (NCBI taxonomy): Eukaryota > Metazoa > Chordata > Mammalia > Artiodactyla > Bovidae > Bubalus > Bubalus kerabau. Next base: position 85,399,308 of record NC_073629.1, read on the forward strand.
GAGGAACCAGAGATCAAATTGCCAACATCTGCTGGATCATGGAAAAAGCAAGAGAGTTCCAGAAAAACATCTATTTCTGCTTTATTGACTCTGCCAAAGCCTTTGACTGTGTGGATCACAATCAACTGTGGAAAATTCTGAAAGAGATGGGAATACCAGACCACCTGACCTGCCTCTTGAGAAATCTGTATGCAGGTCAGGAAGCAACAGTTAGAACTGGACATGGAACAACAGACTGGTTCCAAATAGGAAAAGGAGTACTTCAAGGCTGTATATTGTCACCCTGCTTATTTAACTTATATGCAGAGTACATCATGAGAAACGCTGGGCTGGAAGAAGCACAAGCTGGAATCAAGATTGCTGGGAGAAATATCAATAACCCCAGATATGCAGATGACACCACCCTTATGGCAGAAAGTGAAGAGGAACTAAAAAGCCTCTTGATGAAAGTGAAAGTGGAGAGTGAAAAAGTTGGCTTAAAGCTCAACATTCAGAAAACGAAGATCATGGCATCTGGTACCATCGCTTCATGGGAAATAGATGGGGAAACAGTGGAAACAGTGTCAACAGTGTCAGACTTTATTTTTTTGGGCTCCAAAATCACTGCAGATGGTGATTGAAACCATGAAATTAAAAGATGCTTACTCCTTGGAAGGAAAGTTATGACCAACCTAGATAGCATATTCAAAAGCAGAGACATTACTTTGCCAACAAAGGTCCGTCTAGTCAAGGCTGTGGTTTTTCCTCTGGTCATGTATGGATGTGAGAGTTGGACTGTGAAGAAGGCTGAGTGCTGAAGAATTGATGCTTTTGAAGTGTGGTGTTGGAGAAGACTCTTGAGAGTCCCTTGGACTGCAAGGAAATCCAACCAGTCCATTCTGAAGGAGATCAGCCCTGGGATTTCTTTGGAAGGAATGATGCTGAAGCTGAAACTCCAGTACTTTGGCCACCTGATGCAAAGAGTTGACTCATTGGAAAAGACTCTGATGCTGGGAGGGCTTGGGGGCAAGAGGAGAAGGGGACGACAGAGGATGAGATGGCTGGATGGCATCACTGACTCGATGGACGTGAGTCTGAGTGAGCTCCGGGAGTTGGTGATGGACAGGGAGGCCTGGCGTGCTGCGATTCATGGGGTCGCAAAGAGTCGGACACGACTGAGCGACTGAACCAAACTGAACTGACACAGTTGTAGCTCAACAAATATTTTTTAAAATAAAATTAAAATCTCCCTCTTGGGGCCTTCATTCCTCCTTTCTGTGAGAGGAGTCCTTCCTACCTTCCCTGTCTCCATCTCCAATACTGAGTGGACACCCCAAATGACCTTGACCAGTGGATCTTCTAATGCAAAATAGGAAGAAAACTAAGCTCTGATGGCATTACACTTTCCATTTTACAGACAAAGAAAATGAGGCCTAAAAGGGAAAAATACTCATCCCAAGTCATAGGTAGCAGACAGCATTAGAAAGTGAATCTGCTTTGTTTGCCATCATATGTTATAACACCCAAGTTCAGTTTTGGTTTAGTGGCTTTCAACCTTGTTTTTTTATTAAACGAGGGACCTCTTTTTTCAAAGAAAATCTTATCTAAAGCTCAGTATGTTAAACAGGTAAGATCAGTGCTGCTTTGGTTAGAGGAGCAACAGAGACTCCTCCAAAACTCAAACACAAATGGCTCCTAGGGAGCTTGCAAGAGCACAGTTGGAAAACCACTGATGTAACAGTATGCATGAATCTTTATTCAGAGCATTCTGGTGTGGGCAAAAGGAAGGGTCGATTGAGACTGGGCTATTCTGCATAGTTTCTTGGGAGCCTATGTAATCACAGTGGCAGATATGAAATAGCTATGCCCAATAGAGGGGAATCAAACCAACAAGGACCTGTTGTATTGCACAGGGAACTCTGCTTAATGTTATGTGGCAGTCTGGATGGGAGAGGAGTTTGGGGGAGAACAGATACATGTATATGTATGGCTGAGTCCCTTTGCTGTCCACCTGAAACCATCACATTTGTCACGGCTTATGAAAGTGAAAAGTGAAAGTGTTAATTACTCAGTTATGTCCGATTCTTTTCAACCTCATGGATTGTAGACTACCAGGCTCCTCTGTCCATGGAATTCTCCAGGCAAGAATACTGGAGTGGTTAGCCTTTCCTTTCTCCAGGGGATCTTCCTGACCCAAGGATTGAAGCCAGGTCTCCTGTGTTGCATGTGATTCTATACTGTATGAGCCATTGAGAAGCCCTTTGCTAACTGCTTATACTGCAATAGAAAATAAAAAGTTCTTTAAAAATAAATAAAATAAAAGATTATTTAAGTAATTAAAACCCCCTCCAAAGGTGATGGGGAGGCAGGACAACTTGGAACAGAGGTTCCAGGTTCAAGGCTCAGAGCTATGAGTTACTAAGGGCAAAAGTTCTCTTTTTTCCCTCCAATTCATTCTTGATTTCTTCAAGAAGATATAAGTGAAACTTTGTAATATCAGTGGTGAAAAGCTATTCATCTTCTAATGCTGATTAATTCAGGAAATAAAAAATGTTTAAGTGCCACTTATTTTAAAAAATCTGAAGTGAAAATAACTTTATTGAGTTCTACAGAAAAATTATATTCTTATAGCCTATATTGCCTCCTTTATTAAATAGGAGACTTTCAATGAGAAACTTGAAAGCTCTTTAAACCACTAAAATTAAATCTTAGCATACTTGAGAAATGGCAATATAGAGACAAGTTCGTAATATTCCATCCTGAAGTTGTAATTTAGCATTCACATTTGTTCATATGCATTATCTCTATTCATTAACGAAAAATCCTGCAATGGTGGTATAATGGATAGGAAGACTTGGAGAGATAAAGTGATTTTCTCCAAGTCATCTAGCAAGTTTACCACAGAGCCAGGACTCAGGGTGTTAATTCCAGTTAATGCAATGTTTACTAACTTTATTAATGAAGGCAGATATAACATCTGTAATAAGTAAACCTCCAAAATTTAATGCTTAACACTATAAAAGTGTTTTTTCCCCCTAATCTGAGAGCCCATCATGTGTGCTTGTGGTTAGTGGGTCTCTTTAAGCAGTGATTCAGGGAGCCAGGCTCCTTCCATCTGTGGTTCTACAATTTTAAACACATGGCCTCCCAGTTACCTGGGGGGCCATCTCAGTTCCATTCAGCTGAAAGGGGAGAAGCACACAGAGGATTGCATGAGAACATTTTAATGGAGCAGGTCTGGAAATGACACACCATTTTCCAGTAGTTATAAGTCAATCACATGACCATTGCTAACCACAAGTAATGTGGGAAATACACCCTGACTGTATGTCTAGTAAGGAAAGGAGCATGATGATCTGCCACACTGTTACTGTGAGAACTTTCAGGACTAGTGATGGGGGATCTTATCCACCTCTCAGGCTTGCATATAAATTGTTCTTGCATGTAAATAATGTGTCGAAAGGACTTCCCTGGTGGCTCAGCAGTAAAGGATCTGCCTGAAGTACAGGAGATGAGGGATTGATCCCTAGGTCAGAGAGAGATCCCCTGGAGGAGGAGACGGCAACCCACTCCAGTATTCTTGCCAGAAAAAGTCCCACGGACAGAGGAGCCTAGTGGGCTATGGTCCATGGGGTCTCAGTTGGACGTGACTGAAACGACTGATCACGCAGGCACACTATGTGTTGCAAATCTTCCCATTGTCAAAATCTCTCTCTGCCATTGTTGAGGGGTCTTATTTCTGTTGGTGAGATAGAGTGTAAAATCCTAAGTCCTCTCCCTTCTTCTGGTGGTACTCCCCTCTTTTCACAGGGATCTAGTTGGGGTTGCCATACCGTTGAACATAACGCTTTTCCTGTAGACACAGTTGTTTGGTAAAGGGGTAGGCACCACCCCACTCTCAACCAAGCAGAATTCTCCATATAAGCCTTCCCCTGGAACTTTTTTTCAAGTTATAAACTTACTTCTCTGGAGGTAGGACCTGTTGGTGGCTGTGTTTTTCACCTTGCAGCAGAAGGCAGTCTGCAGTAATTGACAAGGAAACTAACAGTGCAAAACCAGGGAGGTACAGAAAAGAGGGGAGACACTTCCTTCTGGTTCATATCCCTGAGTCCAGCTGCCCCACGGCCCAGCTACAAGCACACGTTCCTGCCATTTGGTCCAACACTTCCATCCATGTGAAATAACCCCATTATCCTCCCAATAAATTCTCCCTTTGCTGACCTAGTATGAGTTGGGCATATATCTAAGCAGTCCCTAGAGGCCTGATCACCGGGCAGGAGATTTTCCAGCGCGGCTGTTTTCCAGAGCGGCTTTTTCACTCTAGTGGGCAGCAGTGAGCTCATTCCCCTTCCTGCAGGTCTTTCAGCCTCAGCAGGGAAACCCATTGTCCCTCCCATGGCCTCTCAGGATGATGCATGCTTGACAATCCTAAGAAAGTGTTCTGTGCAATTGCCTGGGAGGTTTTCCTTTTCTCTTTCATCTGCTTTGTGCAACTGTAATGGACAAGTTTCCAAGTAGACTGAAGATCTGTGGAAGCTAGGTGGGCTGAGGGCGGAAAATAAGAGTGATGTCTAAAGTGTCTCTTCTTACAGAGCAGCTCCCCCATCCTTTTCTCTTTTATGCCTCTAAGGGGATAAATGACTCCATCACATATGAGCTTGGTAGTCTAGTGACCTTTAGGATTTCTGTCTTCTCATTTGTGGAATTAGTGATTAGCAAGTATTACCTTGTATGAATATATTCAAAATACTCAGCACAGGGACAGGAACTTGCAATGTGCCAGTTTCTCCCTCTCATTGCACATATCTATCTCTACACTCAGGGTTCTGAGCAGTGGAGAGAGCGTAAGACAAGAGGGTTACAGTGGTTTTGTCTAAATTCTCTCATGAACCACCCCTTATCCCCCTAACCCACTCCCCTTGGCCCTCCTTTCCTTCCTCCCTCCACAGCACCTCTTTTTCTCCTGTCCTCTCCTTGCAGTGTCCTTGTTTTCTCCCTGGAGCTCCTTTCCCCCCTCCCCCGCGACTCCCCTCCTCCCACCCACCCGCCCCAGCTGCTGGTGTGGCTGGCTGTTCTGAAGCTATTGATTTTGCTCTAGAAAAGATTGCTCAATTCATTTTCCCCACTGCGGCCCAGTGCCAGACCTCAGGGTAGGCCCCACAATGACCGAGTGGATTATGCACACTGCTTCCCCTGAAGGGCAGCAACCACATTCCCTCTCCATGCCCAGGCCAGATAAGACAGTGAAGGTGAATGTGATTCATAAACTCCAAAGAGCCAAACAGAGCAGTGGACCCTGACCTCCGCATCTCCATATTTACAAGGTTAGCAAGGGACTGGCACCCAGTCAGTGTTGATAATGTTGGTTGAAATTAAATGAATCTATTAGCTTCATAGCATTCAAAAGTGGAAAGAGTCTCTCCATTGACTTCTGATTGCCTGCAGCAGTGATTTGCAGCGCTGGAGGCACACTGGAATCACCTGCTAGGCTGCTAAGTCACTTCAGTCGTGTGTGACTCTGTGCGACCCGATAGACGGCAGCCCACCAGGCTCTGCTGTCCTTGGGATTCTCCAGGCAGGAACACTGGAGTGGGTTGCCATTTCCTTCTCCAGTGCATGAAAGTGAAAAGTGAAAGTGAAATCGCTCAGTCGTGTCCAACTCTTCGCGACCCCATGGACTGCAGCCTACCAGGCTCCTCCGTCCATGGGATTTTCCAGGCAAGAGCACTGGAGTGGGGTGCCATTGCCTTCTCCAGGAATCACCTGGGGAGATGTTAAAAACACTCATGACCATGTCTTACTCAAGACCAATTAACTGAGAATTGCCGTGGGCATTGGCAGCTTGTCAGAGCTGGACCAGAGACTCTGATGAGCACCCGTGTGGGCCTCCAGGATGAGACTAGTTTCCCTGGCCTGGCACTCCAGGCCCTCCGTGCCTCAGTGCCTGACAGTCTCCAGCCTCACCTCCTCTCACTGTGTTCTAGGCACTCAAGGTCCCAGCTACTTGACTTTCTCACTCTTCACTTCGGACATCAATGTGCATTTGCCCACGCTGTTTCCCCTTTCAAGACATGCCTCTCAGGACATCCCTTCCCTTGCCTCTCTTCCTTGCAATTTCCTCCTCATCTTTTAAGACCAAGATCAAACACCATCTCAGCTGAGTAGAGTTTTCCAGCCTTTTCAAGACTCCGTCCGGTACTCCAGATTGTCAGTCTGCATTGTGTTCTCTCTTCTGATTGGGTTTTGCCTGATACCTCCAATTTCTGTCCTATTGCCCTGGATTTAGTTTCTTTCACTATAGCCCCTCCTGCCTGATAGTCCAGGCAGATCTGATCTGTCACTTGGCTTTGTACTCCAGCTTCAGTCCCTGGACATGGCTTATTGGGAATCTTCTTCAGCTCTAAGCTTTGAAGTTCACTAGCTGCCCTCCTCTCCCCTCATCCCTTCTCTGCTTCCAAAACTCCTGCCTGGATACAGTGGCTGGGACCCTACAGCTCTGGGAGAGGTATTTGAATACGAAGTGTGCTGGGTAACAATGGTCCAGATTTATTGAGTGTTTATCACACACCCTGTTACAGTGCTTCACTGCATTATTTCACATAACCTTATACCAATGAATCACTGGGCCTTAAAGACCTTAAATGAACTGTCCAAAAGCAAACAGGCAGCTGGACTTTCCCTAGGCTAAGTCTCCCAGGTCCACAAGCTTCATGCCTGTGTGATACTTTAATGCTGCTTCTTTTGTGCACTTGATTTTTAACTCTGCTCTTATGCTCTCAGTGCTGTATTGTAATTTATTGGTTTGTATGTCTTGTCTACCCCACTAAACTATGACCTTCTCAAGGTGAGAGATTGAGTTGTTCAGGTCTATATTCTTAGCACTTAGCAAATTGCCTGGCATGGAACAGAGGCTTGGAAAATGCTTGTGGCCTGAATAAATAAATGGCCATTATAGCCCAAAGGGAGACCAGTAGGGAAAAGGAGACAGAGCCATCTAGATCACGGTCTGAAAAAGCCCATTCTCCTATGGCCCTGATTAGGGAGATCTGTGCCAGCCAGGGAAGGCAGATGGGTGGACGAGTAGGGGCAACAAGCCCCAGGGCGCATTTCCCTGGTTTCCTTGAAACCCGGCGTCTGTCCTGTCCTGTCACCCAGCAGCCAGAGAACATTTATTCCCCAAAGGGCCGGCACTGTTCCAGCAGCAGGTGGTGGCCCGTCCACTGGGAGGGGGGAAGGCAGCCGGCGGGAGCACTGATGTGTGCTGGAGACAAGATGCTGTGAGTCTGCTGCGGCACGCTGGTGACAGCAGCTGGGCCAGGGCTGCGAGTCATCATTCTGTAACCATTAAAAACCAGTTGCTGTCCCTTTCATAATAATAAATTAAAACATCACAACATATTGTGCTATTTTCAGGGAGCAAAAAGAAAAAAAAACCCAAAAGACAGAAAAAAAAAAGGAAGAAAACAATAGGAAACAACAATGTTGGACAATATGTTATCAGTCGGGTTGTCTATAAAATTGATAGATTTCTAGGTTATTACAGAAAAGCTTCATGGCTGCTTTTTAAGATGCATTTCTTTCATTTCTTTACAGAAAAAAGAAACGACAACTTATAAGCAACCAACAGCATATACATTTGGAAATAAGAAGATGAGGAGAATAGAGGCAAAATATTTCTGTCTGCTTATTTGGTTGCTCAAAGAACTTAAGTGTTATTATGAAGCCGAGTAATCAGTATCCTTCTTCACAGCTGTATGAAAACATGCAGGTTTGATATCAGCCGGACCTGAATAGAAGCCTGTGACATTGACCTTGATAGACCCATGTGTATTGGCCTTCTGCAGGCTACTTTTTACTTTTATGACCAGATACAGTGACCTGGAGCAGCACTTCCCTCTGTAATGGGCAATCCAGTGCCCTCAAGAAGATTGAAGAGGATTCATGACACTCACCCAATGATCTCTTGGAGCCTCTTGCTGTGAATTTCGGCTTCTTGATTGACCAGCTCACATTTTTGTCTCTTGTGGCTGTCCTGCTGCCTCTCTCCCATCTGTCTCATTCATTGATGGGAGTTTTCTCCTTCATTCTCGAAAGCATCACTGACACAAGGAAGTTATATGCAACAGACTTTTACTAAAAATTTAAGGATGGCTCCAGGGATTAGAGCACAGAACAGGAACCAACCCAAAATGCAAAACTAGATTACTAGACATCTTGGAAACTGCCAGCCCTCCTTCCTGCAGGGAAAGCCTCACTTGCTCTGTTTATGTTCAGGTCCTGCTTGTAGACGTGTCTCATTAGACCACAGCTACAAAATTTCTATTCCTAATCATATCCTTTTTTATTTTTGTAAATTATTACCCACCCAGAACAATATAAGAGGCCTCGTTGTGTACAAGGCTTGTTTTTTTTTTTTTTTAAACAGTGCACAGTCTCTAAATTTTATTCTCAAATAAATGATTGTTGTTTAGTCACTAAGTTGTGTCTGACTCTTTTGTGACCCCATGGACAATAATCTGCCAGGCTCCTCTGTCCTGGAATTTTCCAGGCAGGAGTACTGGACAGAGTTGCCATTTCCTTTTCCAGGGGATCTTCCCAATCCAGGGATCAAACCCATGTCTGCTGCCTTGACAAGTGGATTCTATACCACCGAGCCACTGGGGAAACCCCAAGAAATAAGAATCTAGCTTTTATCATACTAAGAGAGAAAGTCTAATTGGATAAGTTTGATATCAATTCTTACTATAAAATATTGATACTACTCTTACTATTAAAACTACCATGACTGTAAATGGAAAAAATTGAGAGGTTTTTTGCTACTTTAGCTTTGAGGCTCTGAGCTCATGCTCTGAGCCCTGATCCAAGCAGTCTGAGGAGGGTAGCAGGGTAGCACTGTGGCTATCATTGAAATGTCATGCACGATGTGCTTGGAGTGATTTCCTTAAAAGGGGCCCTGAGGATGGCACATATTTAAATCTTCAGCCTGTTCTCAGTAGGGTAAACCTGGGCCTTTGAGTGAAGTGGTAGACTGACATCCTGGCTGTGGGCTTAATCATTGGTTTAAGAAATGGAAGGAGGAGCATTACTTAGTGTCTAAAAAGGCCTATTTCACATTTGAAATCATGCCAAACATAGATTATTTATGAGATTATTTGTGAGGTCTTGTTCTTGATGGATCAAAATAAGTTATCCAAGGCAATGGCAGTAGACTGTGGGGTTTTGCATTATCTCTACAGAGACTTGCAGAATACATCCCATGGAGAAGGAAATGGCAAGCCACTCCAGTATTCTTGCCTGGAGAATTTCATGGACAGAGGAGCCTGGTGGGCTACAGTCCATGGGGTTGCAAAGAGTTGGACATTCCTGAGCAGCTAGCACTTTCTGGCACATACTGGGCACTCTTATTTGCTAACTCAGTAATGCAGCAAATGGGGTTATTCCACCAAAGAATAACCCTGACATAGGTTATTGCTGCACCCTGGAATGCCTCCTGTGAATATCTCTGTCAGGGACACACACACACACAGACACACATACACGTCTTTCTAGCTTAACTTGGTTAATTTTTACGTGTCTAGTTCCTTGTTACCTATGTCATAATAATTGTTCAATTTATCCCTTGCACCCTCTGCTCTCATCACATATGCAATGGTATTGTTTAAATACATGTGTTCATGATTAGTTGTTGAAGCTCTTGATTTTTCTTCATACTTTTGGCTTCCTAAGGGAGGCTACATCTGTGTTGTAACTGCTGTCTTTTCAGTGCATTACCCAAAGCCTGGGACCAAGTAGGCACTTCCGGCAGAAACAAAGTAGCTTTCACTGAACTTGTTTCCTCTTATTCATGGGCATGAGCCAGCTGACATTTCCTCATCTCACTTGCTTATAAGAATGGCAATCTGATGGAGTTCCGGCCAATGGAATGAGAGAAGTATGTACCCCTTCCTAGGCTTGCCTTTTAAGACCCCTGTGTGAGACCGTCCATGCTTTTACCTCTTACCACTGGCTTATGGGAAACAAGGGAAGTAATTTGGGAAGCTGCATGTGGAGGTTGGTGGGGGCCGCAGAGGGCAGGAAATACCTGAGATTTGGGGGCTTTTCTCCTACAGTAACATCCTGGCCTGCACTAATCAATTTTCAAAACTTGCCTAGTTCACAAAACCAACAATTTGTAAAGCTGCTATTTAATCTTTTCTATTTTCATCAGTGTTCTACTGAACCCAGTTTGTAATGACTCTATATGGTTTTCTGCTTGATGCTACTGATGGCCCTCTAGGACAATCACCTGCCACAACTGTATTCTTAAAAGCTGAAGAAGGAAGCATTGATTTCCAGTTCTGTGGCCACCTTGGTGGCAGGGCTAGGTTGTCATGGTACTCCACCTGTTTCCAGCCTCTCATGTTAATGCGACAGCTCCTGTTTCGTGGCTTTCTTGTTGCTGTGGAGATAGGGAACAACACAGAGCTCTGAGCTTCTGAGAGATGCTTATGTGCTGGCTCGCTATGGCTCAGCTCCCCCAGTGGGCTCCTTCCACTGTCCAGTGACTCACAACCCAGCTACTGCTGGGAGCTGGCTCCCTTGAGGTTGCCAAGGGGCTGGGTAATGCAAGTTGTACTTCTGAGACAGTTGCCCCCGTGAGATGAACTGCACCAGTGGGATCATTCTCTCTTTTCCTCCGTATCTGGCTTGTATGGAGAGGAAACACTTCCATAGGATCTCTCCAAAGACCAGGGACAGGGTTGGGAACAGTAATGCCTTCCTCACACTTGACTTTCTTTCTTCCCATCCCCACTTCCCTTTTCCCCTCTTCTGCTTCCTCAAGACAGTACTCTCTAATAAACCTTTCTAAGAAAGCTTTTATCTGGATCTGAGACTTAAGGAATCCAGACTAAGATAAAAAGCCTCATGTAGGCTAAGAGTATGCAAGCCTACCTATATTGGGATATTTGAGCTGCCTGAAAAAAATGAATATAATTATCAGAATACTGGGGTGAAAATGTTTAATATATTTATTTTTTCAAATTATGAGAGTAATATATTTTTATAGAAAATTCAGAAGATAGACTATTAAAATGGATTCCTTTTCTCTCTCTCCACCTTTCCTCACTCACTCACAAATTCAAGCACTCATTCCTCTTATTAATGAAGGAAAAGTTTGAGAAATTCATTCCTAAAGAGGTATTATGTAATTTCTTCATTGTCTTTTTCAGGGAGAAGCTCAGTCTCTTTAGAAATACTAACCCCCTAGAGCTGGAACTGAATCTGTCAGGTAGAGAACGAGAGTAAGGGATTTCTTGAATCATGAGAATAGAACATGGGAATACAGATGTGGGAGCCTGGAATGATTTGTTTGGAGCATAGAGAGGTACCCAATGGACTAGGTGAGATTATTGGGCAGATGCAAAGATGGGCAAAAACCATGCCATCAAGGACTAGGGAAGCAGTGTTAGCACCCAGTGTCTTGGACTGGGAAGATGCTGAACCAGTGGTGCAGAACTAGCCCTCCAAAAGTCTGTCTGCAGACTTGTTATCTTCAATCCATTCTATGTGATGCTCTGCCCTAGTCATCTCTCTAAATCTCAGAGGTGAACATATGATTCCCCAGATAGAGCTCTCCATGTCTCTCCATTTCTACAGGACAATAAAGGACAGAAATGGTATGGACCTAACAGAAGCAGAAGAGGTGGCAAGAATACACAGAGGAACTGTACAAAAAAGAGCTTCACAACCCAGATAATCATGATGGTGTGATCACTCACCTAGAGCCAATATCCTGGAATGTAAAGTCAAGTGGGCCTTAGGAAGCATCACTACAAACAAAGCTAGTGGTGGTGATGGAATTCCAGTTGAGTTATTTCAAATCCTGAAAGATGATACTGTGAACGTGCTGCACTCAATATGCCAGCAAGTTTGGAAAACTCAGCAGTGGCCACAAGACTGGAAAAGGTCAGTCTTCATTCCAATCCCAAAGAAAGGTAATGCCAAAGAATGCTCAAACTACTGCACAATTGCACTCATCTCACACACTAGTAAAGTAATGCTCAAAATTCTCCAAGCCAGGCTTCAGCAATAAGTGAACTGTGAACTTTCAGATGTTCAAGCTGGTTTTAGAAAAGGCAGAGGAACCAGAGATCAAATTGCTAACACTGCTGGATCATCAAAAAAACAAGAGAGTTCCAGAAAAACATTTCTGCTTTATTGACTCTGCCAAAGCCTTTGACTGTGTGGATCACAATAAACTGTGGAAAATTCTGAAAGAGATGGGAATACCAGACCACCTGATCTGCCTCTTGAGAAATATGTATGCAGGTCAGGAAGTGACAGTTAGTACTGGACATCTGGTTCCAAATAGGAAAAGGAGTTCATCAAGGCTGTATATTGTCACCCTGCTTATTTAACTTATATAGAGTACATCATGAGAAATGCTGGGCTAGATGAAGCACAAGCTGGAATCAAGATTGCTGGGAGAAATATCAATAACCTCAGATATGCAGATGACACCATCCTTATGGCAGAAAGTGAGGAAGAACTAAAGAGCCTCTTGATGAAAGTGAAAGAGGAGAGTGAAAAAGTTGGCTTAAAGCTCAACATTCAGAAAACTAAGATCATGGCATTTGGTCTCATCACTTCATGGCAAATAGATGGGAAAACAGTGGAAATACTGGCTGTCTTTATTTTTTGGGGTTCCAAAATCACTGCAGATGGCGACTGCAGCCATGAAATTAAAAGACGCTTACTCCTTGGAAGGAAAGTTATGACCAACCTCGACAGCATATTCAAAAGCAGAGACATTAGTTTGCCAACAAAGGTCCATCTAGTCAATGCTATGGTTTTTCCAGTAGTCATGTATGTATGTGAGTTGGACTACAAAGAAAGCTGAGCGCCGAAGAATTGATGCTTTTGAAGTGTGGTGTTGAAGAAGACTCTTGAGAGCCCCTTGGACTGCAAGGAGATCCAACCAGTCCATCCTAAAGGAGATCAGTCCTGGTTGTTCATTGGAAAGACTGATTTTGAAGCCTTAACTCCAATACTTTGGCCACCTGATGCAAAGAGCTGACTCATTTGAAAAGACCCTGATGCTGGGAAACATTGAAATCAGGAGGAGAAGGGGCCAACAAAGGATGAGATGGTTGGATAGCATCACCGACTCAATGGACAGGAGTTTGGGTGAACTCCGGGAGTTGGTGATGGACAGGGAGGCCTGGCGTGCTGCGGTCCATGGGGTTGCAAAGAATCAGACTCGACTGATAGACTGAACTGAACTGAAAGCTCAACCCCTTAGCATGGCATCCAAGGCCCTCGGGATCATTCCAGGACCCTGTTTGTCTCTGCTGCCACAGCTGCGCTGCAAAGAAACAAATCTCCCATTCCTGCTGCTTTGTTTCTCCAGCTGTAGAGTCAGAGCCTTGGAAAGGGAAAGTGACAGATGGAGAGCAGGTTATGTGTCAGCACCTCAGCTGCAGGCAGCTGGGAAAGGGAAAACCTCCATTCCCATCTTTCAGGAAAGCATGAGGTGTGAATCACTTTTTCCATATTCCAGCTATAAATGGTGTTGCCCTTTCCAGGGATGCTTGTATTTGAATGAAGCTGGAAATTTTTGCCACGTTGTATTGACTTCACAGATATCAACTCCTTTTGTTTCCTATTTGCCTTTACAAAGGAATAAAAATACATTATTTTACATCTAATTTATATGGAATCTTAATTTTAGAAGTAATAAGAACTTAGCAGAAAATTAGCAATGAGTAAGACTTTGTATGATTAAATATGTTCGGTTCAGTTCAGTTGCTCAGTCATGTCTGACTCTGTGACCCCATGGACTGCAGCACACCAGGTTTCCCTGTGCAACACCAAATCCTGCAGCTTACTCAAACTCATGTCCATGGAGTCAGTGACACCATTCAATCATCTCATCCTCTTTCATCCCCTTCTCCTCCCACCTTCAGTCTTGCCCAGCATCAGGGTCTTTTCCAGTGAGTCAGTTCTTCACATCAGGTGGCCAAAGTACTGAAATTTCAACTTCAGCATCAGTCCTTCCAATGAACATTCAGGACTGATAGGATTAACTATGTTACAGGTAGAAAAATAGGTAAAAGTGCAAACGTAAACATTAACTGGGAAGATAATAGTTTCCAGAAAAATAACACCCCAAACCATCACAGACTGAAACTTGCTAACGTAAAGATGTTATCAAGATATTAATGGGTAAATAAAATAATTTAGGCAAAATTTATAGATGCAAAATTAAAAAAAATTAGACTTTATGGAAATACTAACCCCTAAAGAAAACTTCCCATGGCAGAAGGTATTATGATCATTCAATTTAGTCTGGATGAGAAAGTTAAATAACTATAAATTCTATTATAAAATATACATGGAACATGGTGGATACTCATGAAAATCATTGAAGTAAGATAGAAAGATGGACAATATGAGTAAATATAAAATTGGTCAAAGAATTAAAATGATTGAATCATACCAGAGAACTATACATTTTCCCCTTAAAGAAGATTCATCGATATTAGTATAGTTCTTGGGACATGTTTGTATTTGTGAATATTGACTTTAATTTTAGGGTTGCTACAATTTGACTGAATTGTCAACCAGAAATTATAGCACTCATTTATTGGCAATGGCACTGTAAAACTACTTATTAGAAAAAAAAAATTTTTGGCTGAAATATTTCTCTGAACCCAAGGTAGAAGGCAAGGACTTAGGCATTTCTTCTGAGTTGATAATTAGATTCTAGGAGCAAGCTGCCATGCAATGGACTACTAACCTGAGCCGGTGCTCACTGGGGAGGACAGCAGCTATCACCCTGTGCTTCATGGAAATATATAGAAAAGTCTATGCTCATCAAAGGCACCGGGTGGTGAACAGCCCAATACAGCTCAGATTGAGCTTCTCAGAGTGCCCTCAAGGGGTCTCCAACTCTCATAGTCTCTTTTGTTATCTCCGCAAATAATTTCCTTTCTCTGTTTCTGGGACATGAACAGGACTAAGGGATCCCAGGTCTTGCTTTTTACACTTGGCAATGCCTTGCCATGCATTTAATGTGGGGCTTTACTGTTTAGAAATAGGCCATGTGGGATATTTCCTCAACGTAGCCCCATGGATGCTATCAGCTGAGATCCGTTTCTGCATCCGTTATTAGCAACTGAAAGCATCACTAAGATCTCTCTGTGCATGCTTCACTGTGACACTGGATGCAATAAGGGGAACAGATGTGGTGAGCCACCTCCAGGGGTTTGTAATCCAAGGCAGAAGGACAGACAGTGTGAACACAGATGAGCGCTCAGGCATAACCTGCGAGCCAGGACACAGGTATGACAGTTGGGACTGACACAGCCCTGGAACCTCCCTTTACATAAGGATGCTTCTTCTTATCACAGGGGTCTCTCTGGGGTGCCTTTGAACAGCCGGCTCTCTTTGTGCATTTCTAATAAGATCTGATTTACAGAAAGTCTCGGAAACAACTTATGCAGGAACATATTGACTGCATACAGCTTGTGATGTTGATGCAAAGCCAGTATCAGACAGGAAGGTAAAGAAAATGTAAACTTGCATTTACATTATAAACAATCTGAGGGGCTCCTTCCAATGTGTATGAACAACAAAAACCCTGGTTTATTCCTGTGCCTAGTCTAACGCCTGGTATGTGGTAGATGGTCAACTAATATCTATTAAATGAATGGATTTAAAACAAATACATCATTGTGTCATAGGGAAGATAGATACAACTCATTTCCATTTTCTGCTTTTTTTCTTCTCCATTCTCTTCCCCTTTCTCTGGCTTTCCTCCTCCTCTTCTTTTTTCCCCCCTATTTCTCTTAACACTTATTTTACTGTGTGTGTGTGTATGTGTCTGTATGCATGTGTGTGTACACTCAGTCATGTCTGATTCTTTGTGAACCCATGGGCTGTAGCCTGCCAGGCCCCTCTGTCCATGGGATTCTCCAGGCAAGAATACTGGAACAGGTTGCTATTTCCTCCTCCAGGGGATCTTCCCAACCCAGGGATCAAACCCAGGTCTCTTGTATCTCCTGCATGGACAGGTGTGTTCTTCACCAGCTGATCCACCAGGGAAGCTTTGTCATTTTACTAAATATGTCATTTCTTTTGGTATAGGCTATCAGGAGAGCCTTTATATATTCTTCCCAGAATATCAATAAATTCCCAATGACATTCACTAAATAGTCCTTCCTTTGCTTGCTAACTTAAGCTCCTTCAGGACACTGATCTTTACTGATCTTTATGTCTCTAGAGAGGCTGCAGGGCCTGTAAGATATTATGCTTTTATTAGGTGTATGATGTATTTGTATGCCACACTTAGCACCTGTTATGAGCTGAATTGTGACCCTTCAAAATTCATATGTTGAAACCCTAACCCTTTAGAATGGGACTGCATTTGGAGATTGTGTCTTGAAGAGGCAACTAATTTAAAATGAGGTCGCTAGTCAGTCATTTCAGTCACTCAGTCGTGTCCGACTCTTTGCAACCCCATGGACTTCAGCATACCAGTCTTCCCTGTCCGTCACCAACTCCCAGAGTCTACTCAAATTCATGTCCATCATGTTGGTGATGTAATCCAACCATCTCATCCTCTGTTGGCCCCTTCTCCTCCTGCCTTCAATCTTTCCCAGCATCAGGGTCTTTTCAAATGAGTCAGTTCTTTGCATCAGGTGGCCAAAGGATTGGAGTTTCAGCTTCAGCATCAGTCCTTCCAGTGAACATTCAGGACAGATCTCCTTTAGGATGTACTGGTTGGATTTCCTTGCAGTCCAAGGGGCTCTCAAGAGTCTTCTCTAACACCACAGTTCAAAAGCATCCCTTCTTTGGCACTCAGCTTTCTTTATAGTCCAACTCTCAGATCCATACATGACTACTGGAAAAACCATAGCTTCGACTAGATGGACCTTTGTTGGAAAAGTTGGTAAAAAACTTGGACCTTTGTAGATAAAGTTGGACTTTTTTTGGTAAAGTCCAATATGACTGGTCTCCTTATAAAAAGAGGAAATACGGACACAGTCATACATAGAGGAAAGACTATATGAAGACAGAGAGATCATTATCTACAACCCAAGGGGAGAGGTTTCAAAAGAAATCAATCCTCCCTTCACCTTGATTTTAGGAAAAATCAAGCCTCCTAGACTCCAGAACTGTGAGAAAAGAAATTTCTGTTATTTAAGCTACCTAATCCATGCTCCTTTTTTATGACACCATAGGAAACTAATAAAGTGCCTATAAAAGTACATATTTTTATATTAGGAACTATTTATGGGTTATCTACCTTATTACTTTGAGCTATCTGAATTATTGTTCATTTCAAATACGTAACATATATGTAGGAGAGAAAACAATGGAGATTAGTCAAATTTTT
Organism: Bubalus kerabau; assembly: GCF_029407905.1. Taxonomy (NCBI): domain Eukaryota; kingdom Metazoa; phylum Chordata; class Mammalia; order Artiodactyla; family Bovidae; genus Bubalus; species Bubalus kerabau. Next base: position 85,416,667 of record NC_073629.1, read on the forward strand.
AACCAGGGTTATCTCTGGGTGTAGATTTTAGATTAAAGTATGCTTTTTCTTTGTGTCTTTTAATATTTTACAGAACTTGTGTAATGATCATGAGTTACTCTTCTACCTAGGGAACTGTGCTTAATTGCTCAGTAAAGTCCGCCTCTTTGTGACCCTACGGACTGTAGCCCACCAGGCTCCTCTGTCTATGGGGATTCTCCAGGCAAGAATATTGGAGTGGTTTGCCATGTCCTTTACCAGGGGTCTGCATAGGGAAAGAAGCCATTTAAAATTTTTATGAGAGTGCTAGTGTGATTATAGATTGATGATCCTGCTGTGATACCCAGGTGAGGTTTGTGTGTAGATGAGTTTTGCAGTTTCTGATGCTCCTTATCTATTTTTGAATTGCTGTATCCTAGGCTTATTCTGTAAAACATGCTTGTTTCTGAAAATAATGATTTGTTTGGATGATCCATTTGCCTCTTTTTGTCTTTTGTGCAATTGTAGTGAGAAGGCATTGTTCGCATAGACTAGCAGAGTTCATACTATTCCTGTCACTGACAGTATTATTTGCAACTGCTTTTTTTTTTTTTAGCCTCTTCTAATTTCCACGCTACCACTTACTGTATTTCATTAAAACTGGTTTAGAAATGCAAGGCATATAATTAGATTGAGAAATATGCTATCGATTTAGTTTTCCATTATGATGTTATCACATGCACCAAAAAAAGCCATTTGGTACAATTGTTATGATTAAAACCACAAAAGAGATCTATTACATCAGACTTAGTTTTCAGTGCTTGATGCAGTGTAAACTATGAAAGAGAGGGGTTAATCTGTTTTTATTAGAGCTGCATATGTCATGTATCCATAAATGCCTATAGGCTAATAATTTCAATTGAATCTTCAGTAGACCAGAGGTTTTTTCAGGAAGTCATATTAAATAAAAATAAATCAATAGTTAAGTACTTCATTTTTAAGGTCGCTGGGGATCATAATCCTTTTCCAGCTCTGCACTGCGCAAAAACACATGCGCCAAATCTACACAAGATGGCTTTCTATTTCAGGAAGGCTTACAAAGGGCAAAGAGCGTGGATTTTAAAGTCAGACAGAAGTGGAGTCAAATCACAGCCCCACTGCTCTCTGGGAGAAAGTGGGATCACTGTTTAAAAAGTATGTACTGTGTGCTAGGCTGATGGAGACATCATTTTAGTCAGTTCCTACAGAGCTGTTAAATTACTGGTTCAAGTTCATAGCCGGTAATTTATATGATTTTAGTTCGTTTCACCTCCAAATCCATGCACTTTCTGCAGTAATATTTCTCCTTTGCTAAACAAGGATAACAATGTTTCTTCATAAGGTAGTTTTAATGATCAAACAAGTTAATATCTGTATAAAATTGAGCATCCTACTTGGAATGTAATGCCAGTGAACACACTTACCCTTTCCCACTGATAATCTGAGTGAACCTAGAAGGTGTGCTAGTTTGGAAGAGAGATACTGTTACTCCTTACCCTCACATGCATAGGTGAGGACAATGTGGGTTGAAAAAAGTTATGATTACTGATATAGAAAAATCTTACTTATTAGAATAGCTTGGGAAATAGCTATAAATATTATCATATGGTAATTTTTAAAGTTTTTTTTAAAAATAATCTTTATTTTTAGAGCAATTTTAAGTTTATAGCCAAATTGAGAATTGGTACAGAGTTTTCCCATATATCCCTTGCCCCAACACATGCATAGCTTCCCCCATTGTCAACATTGCCCACCAGAGTGGTACATCTGTTAAAACTGATCAACCTATATTGAACATCATTATCACCCAGAGTCCATAGTTTTCATAGTTTAGTCTTGAGTGGTACATTTTATGAACTGGGAGAAATTTACAGTGACATGTCCCCATCATCACAGAACCATACAGGGTAGTTTCACTTCTCCAAGAATCCTTTGGGCTTTATCTATTTATCACTCCCTCCCTCCTAACCCCTAGTAGCCACTGATATTTTTATCTTTTTTCTGTTTCCACAGTCTCACCTTTAGCAGGATGCCATATTGTTCAAATCATATAGAATGTAGCCTTTTTAGATTGCTTTCTCTTACTTAATAATATGTGTTTAAGGTTCCCTCATCTCTTTTCATGGCTTGATAGCTTATCTCTTTTCCGTGCTGAATAATATGCCATTGTCTGTATGTAACATAGTTTATTTATCCAGTCACCTACTAATGGACATCTTGCAAATCCAGTTATGATAAAAGCTGCTATCAACATCCATGTGCAGGTGTTTACATGGACATACGTCAACTCCTTTGGATAAATACCAAAGAGGGTGATTACTGGATCGTTCGATTAGAGTATGTTCAGTTTTATAAGAACCACCAAACAGTTTTCCGAAGTGGCTGTACCATTTTGCACCCCCACCAGCAAGGAATGAGAGCTCTTGTTGTTCCACATCCTCACCAACGTTTGGTGAAGTCAGTGTTCTGAATTTTGGACACGGTAATAGCTGTGTAATGGTGTTTCGCTGTTGTTTTAATTTGCCCTTTTCTGATAAACCATAATGTGGAATGTTACATATGCTTATTTGCCATCTGCTTGTTTTCTTTGGTGAGGTGTCTTTTAAGGTCTTTGGTCTATTTTTAATTAGGTTGTTTATTTTCTCATCATTAGGTTTTATGTCTATTCTTTATATCTTCTCTGTATATAGTTTGTGTATTTCTGACAACAGTCCTTTATTAGATACGTCTTTTGCAAATGTTTTCTTCCAGTCTGTGGTTTATTTTTTCATACTTTAGACAGCATCCTTTGTTCATGATCTATTTCTGGGGAATCTAACTTAGGATATTTCATTGGTCAACTGTTGTCGCAATAGTGCTGGATAGAGGAGGTCATCATAATCTCAGGGGCTTACCACATCAAATATTTTATTTTTACTAACAAGTTGGCTAGAGAAGCTCTACTTAGGCTACGGATTAAGTATAAGCCACATGTCTTCTCCTGTGGGACCAGGAGTTATCCAGGGCATCCCCTTCTCAAGACAAAGCCAAGCCAAACAAGCACATTCAAAGCCTTTGCTCACATTATATTTATTGCGAAACCTTTCCTTTACCAAAGTAAATGACCTGTACCAAAGGCTGAAGAATATCATTCTTTTTCTCTAGACACATGGCAAAGAGCATGGATACAAAATTCTATCACCAGAGCAGGATAAGGAAGAGAGCAAAGGATATGCAGTGCAGGCAAAACCAACAATTTTGTACTCAAATTTACAATAAGCCAGGTGTGATATGTTGAATAATGGCCCATTAGATGGCCATGTTCTAATTCCTGGAACTTCTGAATATAGCAAAAGTGACTTTGCAAGTGTGATTATTTTGAGATAGGGAGATTTCCAAGATTATATAGGTGAGCATAATGGAATTACATGGGTCCTTATAAGAGGCAGGAAGGAAGTCAGAAAGCAGAGAAGATGCTGCTCTGCTGACTTTGAAGATGTAAGCAGCCACGAGCAAAGGAATATCAGCAACCTCTAGAAGCTAGTAAAGGCAAGGAATGGATTAACTCCTGGAATATCCAGAAGGAAATAGTCCTGCCAACATTTTAGTCCTGTAATATTCATCTGATTTCTGACTTCCAGAACTGTAAGAGAATAAATGCATGTTGTTTAAAATTACTAAGTTTATGATAATACTATCTGTATGAAACTAATATACCGTATGATTTATTTACGTATTTTCCCCTAACACTTTAACCCTATACGGTATGCATTGTTCTTCCTGTTTTTAAAGAGGAGCATCCTAAAGTTCCAAAACATTAAATAATTGGCCCAAGTCATACAGCTGAGAAGTTATCAGAGTCACCACTGAAGTTTGGGTCAAACTTCAGTATCAATGTCCTTGCTGTCAAAGCATTAGTTCAGCTTCTGTTTTATGTTAATGGATAAATTAAAGAATAAACACAATAAATACTAGATCCTTCATAATTCAGCAGGAGGAGATGGAGAAAATAAAGTTTCTTTAACAATTGCCTCTCCCCACTGAAGCTTTATTGATGTATAACTGACATATAGCATTCTGTAACTTTAAGATATACACATTTATTTCATATACATATGCATTACTAAATGACTTCCCCAATAACATTAGTTAACACAACCATCAACTCACATGATTACTGTTTTGTAGGGGAGTAAGAAAAATTAAGATCCACTTTCTTAGCAACTTTCAAGTATATTATATAGTATTGTTTACTGTAGTTACTATGCTGTCCATTGGATCTCCAAAACTTATTTATCTTATAACTTGAAGTTTATATTTTGAGACCAAAATCCCACTACTTCCCCCACAATCCATTCTTTGGCAACCATCATTTTACTCTCTGTTTCTATAAATTTGAATTTTTTAGATTTCATGTATAAGTGATATTACACAGTATTTATTTTTCTCTGACTTATTTCACTTGGCATAATGCCTTTAAATTCCATCCATGTTTCAAGGGGTAAGATTGCATTCTTTTTTATGGCTGAACTCCATTTTATATATATATATATATATATATATATATATATATATACACATACATACCACATTTTCTTTATCCATTCATTTACTGATGGAAACTAAGGTTGCTTCCTTGTCTTGACTATTGTGAAAATGCTGGAGTGAATTTGGGGATACAGATGTCTTTTTGAGCTAATGATTTAAGTTCCTTTGTATATATTCCCAGAAGTGGGAACATACAGTAGTCCAACATTTGATTTGTTGAGGAACCTCCATATTGTTTCCATAGTGTATTTCTCCAAGTTTGTATTCCTTCCAACAGTGCATCCACATTCTTGCCAACATTTATCTATTGTCATTTTGATTGTAGCCATTTTAACTGGTATGAGGTGATAGCTTATTCTGGCTTTAATTTGCATTTCCCTGATAATTAGTTATGTTGAAATCTTTTCATGTACCTGCTGGCAATTTAGGTGTCTTCTTTGAAAAAATGTCTATTTAGGTCCTCTGCCCAGTTTTTAATCAGATTATTTGTGTTTTTCTATGGGAATTGAATGAAATCCTTCATCAGATACGTGGTTTCCAAATATTTTCTCCCATTGCACAAGTTACCGTATCATTGTTTTCCTTGTTTGTTTCTTTGGCGAGGCAGAAGCTTTTTAGTTCTATGTCCTGTTTTACTTTCATTGCTTTTGCTTTTGGTGTCAGAGCCAAAAAACCCATTGCCAAGACCGTTGTCAAGGAGCTCTTTTCCTATGTTTCCTTCAAAAGTTCTACAGTTTCATGTCTTCCATTTAAGTCTTTAATCCATTTGAATTAATTTTTGTGTTTGGTATAAAATAAGGGTCCAGTTTCATTTTTTAGTTTTTCTCCTGCCTGAATACCTAATTTTCCCAGCACAATTTATTGAAGAGACTACCCTTTCCTCATTCAGTCTTCTTGTCTCCCTTTAAAAATGTAAGTTGAACATATACACCCCCACAAAACAGTAATCATGTGAGTTGATGGTTGTGTTAACTAATGTTATTGGGGAAGTCATTTAGTAATGCATATGTATATGAAATAAATGTGTATATCTTAAAGTTACAGAATGTTATATGTCAGTTGGGTTTATTTCTGGGTTATTGATTTTGTTCCATTGGTCTATGTGTCTGTTTTTCTATGCCATTAAATGCTGTTTTCAATACTGCAGTTTTTGTGTTATAGTTTAAAATACAGATTGCAATGTCTTCATCTCTATTATTCTCTCTCAGGATTAATTTAGTTATTTCAGGTCTTTTGTTGCTCCCTATGAATTTTAGGATTGTTTGTTCTATTTTTGTGAAAAATGCCTTTGGAATTTTGGTAGGAATTCAACTGAATCTTTGGATGACTTTGGGTAATAAGACACCTTAACAATATTAATTCTTCTGATCCATGAACATGGATCTTTCCATTTATTTATATCTTCTTATTCATAAATTTCTTTCACCACAGTCTTAAGAGTTTTTAGGTTACAAATCTTTAATCTCCTGGATTCAATTTATTCCTTTTATTGTTTTTGATATGACTATAAACAGGACTATTTTCTTTCTTTTTCAGATAGTTTGTTGTTAGTGTATAGAAACACAGCTGACTTTTTGTTTCATATCCTGTAACTGTACTCAACGTTTTATTGGTTCTAACAGGTGTGTTTTTTGTTGTTGTTGTTTTTTATCTGTATAAGATCATGTATCTGCAAATATAGACAATTTTACATCTTTCTTTCCAATTTGTATGTTTTAATTTCTTTTTCTTGACCAATTGCTCTCACTGGAACTTCTAGTACTTTGTTGAATACTAGGTGTCTTATGGGCAGCATATAATAGGATCTTATATTTTATCCATTTAAAGTAGACATCCTTGTCTTATTCCTGATCTTAGAGGAAAATCTTTTAATCTTTCAATTATGAGTATGACATTAGCTGTGGGCTTGTTTCATATTTGGTCCTTATTTTGTTGAGGTATGTTCCTTTTGTACACAATTTATTGAAAAGTTTTATCATGAAAAGATGTTAAATTTTGTCAGATGCTCTTCATGCATCTATTGAGATGATCATACATTTTAATCTTTCATTCTGTCAGTGTGGTGTATCACATTTATTGATTTGCAAATATCAAACCATCTTTGCATCTCAGGAATAAATTTTACTTGATCATGGTGTATAACCTTTTTTTTTCTTTCAATTTATTTAGTTTTAATTGAAGGATAAGTGCTTTACAATATTGTGTTGGCTTCTGCCATATATCAACATGAATCAGCCATTGGTATACACATGGCCCCTCCCTTTTGAATCTCGTCCACCTCCCATGCCATCACACTCTTCTGTGTTGTTAGAGAGCACCAGTTTGAGCTCCCTGAGTCATGCAGCAAATTCCCACTGGCTATCTATTTTACATATGGTTGCTGTTGAATCTGTTGCTAGTATTTGTTGAGAATTTTTGCATCTATATTTATCAGGGATATTGGCTTCTATATCAGGGTAATACTAGACTCATAAAATGAGTTTGAGAGTGTTTCTCCTCTTCATTTTTTTTTTTTTTTTATGAAATTGGTGAAAATCTGTTAGCATTTGCTTAATATACTTAGGTGCTTTGATGTGGATAAATATATATTTACAACTGTTTATTCTCTTGATGAATTGACCCCTTTTGCATTACATAATGACCTTATTTCCTGTTTATAATTTTTGACTCAAAATTTATTTTTATAATAAATATAGATACCCCTACTTTCTTTTGGTTTCTATTTGAATGGAATATTGTTTTTACATCCCTTCACTTTACGTTTAAAGGTTAAGTGGGTGTCTTGTAGGCAGCATATAGTTGGATCTTATATTTTATCTATTTAGACACTCTGTGTTTTTTTATTGGAGAATTTAATACATTTACAGTTAAATGGATTATTTAATGTAATTATTTAAAGTACTTATTATCAAGTGAGGAGTTAGTGGTGAGATTTTACTAATTCTTTTCTGGCTGTTTTGTAGCCCCTTATTCCTTCCTTTTTTGAACTGATGATTCTCTGTAATAGTTTGCTTTGATTTCTAATCTTAATCTCTTGTGTATCTGCTATAAATTTTGCTTTGTAGTTAGCAAGAGACTTACATAAAACATCTCAAAGATGTAAGTCATTTTAAGCTGATACCAACTTAACTTTGATCACATACAAAAACCTTATAATTTTACTCCCCTTTCCACATTTTATGTTTTTGATATCACAATTTACATGTGCATCAACAAGTTATTGTAGCTATAGTTATTTTTAATACTTTGCCTTCTAATGTTTATACTAGAGGTAAGTGATTAATATACCACCATATTACTCTATTAAAATATTCTGAATTTGACTGTATACTCATTTTATCATTGTGTTTTATATTTTATTATGTTTTCATGTTACTAATTAGCATTCTTTCATTTCAGCCTGAATATTTCTTGATAAATTTCTTCAGATTTTGTTTATCTGAGAAAGTCTTTATTTCTCCTTCATTTCTGAAAAATAGCTTTTCTGGGTAAAGTATTCTTTGTTGGACACTTTTTCCTTCCTTTCAGCATTTTGGATAAATCATCCTACTTTTTCCTGGCTTGCAATGTTTCTGCTGATAAATCAGTCTTATGGGGGTTCTTTTGTATTGGAGAAGTTTTTTTCTCTTGCTGCTTTAAAAATTCTCTTTTCATCTTTGATTTGGCAGTTATATTATAATATGTCTTAGGGAGGATTTCTTTGAATTGAATATGTTTAGAAATCTATGAATTTCATTAATTTGGATATCAAGTCTTTCCCTGGATTTGTTTAGTTTTCAGCCATTATTTCTTTAAATAAACATTACTCCCCTCTCTATTTACCTCCCTTTTCCCCTTTCTTCTCAGACTTAATAAATACGTAAATTATATCTTTTCATGATATCCCACAGTTTACATAGGCTTTTTTTTTCACTCATTTTAATTATTTTTTTCTTTGATCTCTTTTGGTAAGATAATTTCAAATCATCTTCTACCTTATCATTTTTTTTGTGTGTGTGGTTAATCACATCTGATGTTGATTTTTCAGTTTATACATTTTATTCTTTAGCTCCAGAAATTCTGTGATTTATTTTTTATTTTTTTGCTAATAATTTATACCTCTAAGTTAAACAAATTTTATTTGTGTATTGTTTACTTGATTTTGTTGAATTGTATTTCTGCATTTTCTTGGCTCACTGAGCTTTCATAAAACAACTATTGGACAAATGGCAGATCTCCATTTCTTTGAGGTCAGTTACTGGAAAGTTAATGTGTACTTTTAGTGTGTCATGTTCCCTTGAATTTTCGTGCTTCTTGAAGTCATGCATTGTTTTCTTTACATTGAAAACAGAGTCACCTCCTCCAGTCTTTATTGACTGGTGTCAGGAGGGAAATATCTTCCATGAGCCCTGTTGGGGATTCTGAAGTGAAGTGAAGTGAAGTGAAGTCGCTCAGTCGTGTCTGACTCTTTGCGACCCCATGGACTGTAGCCTACCAGGCTCCTCCCTCCATGGGATTCTCCAGGCAACAGTACTGGAGTGGGTTGCCATTTCCTTCTCCAGGGGATCTTCCCAACCCAGGGATCGAACCCGGGTGTCCTGCATTCTAGGCAGACACTTTAACCTCTGAGCCACGCTTCAAACCTTTCCAATATACCTACTTCATACTTCTTATTCCCTCTTGTGAAGGAATTCTTAGGATTGTGTATGTTCTCTAGATCCTACAGAGTCAGCTCAGGAGCTGATGGGCTCCCTCCCATTTGTTTCCCTAAAGTGGTGCTCAGTGCTCAAATTTGTAGACTTTCTCCCAATCTTGGGGAATTTGGCTAGCTTTATATACACACTCACAGGCTGCTTGCAAAGGCTTACTCTCGTTCTCCTCAAGGACCTGCATCAGGAGCCAACCATGAGGTGGGGGTGTGGTAGGTGGTAGATGAGACACACTGAACATTGGGGGAGTTTAGGCTTCTTGATGGAGTCTGCTTTGCAATTACTCAGATCTACATCCCTTTGATGTCCTCTGAGAGGTGTGGCTGTTGTTCTCCCAGTGGTCCTCCACCCCTTAGTTGTGCAGCACACAATATTCTACGTGGGGCAAGAGACAAGTGGGTATTTTTGGCAGCATCTTTTATAGCTGAGGAAGCCAGGTGCTCACTGACATTCTCTTACTTTCTTTTGTGGGAGAAATTAAGAGCCTAACTGGTTTTTTTTTTTTTTTTTTTTTGAAGTCAGTTATTAGAAAGTTGGGCATCCCTTGTGGCTCAGATGGTAAAGAATCTGCCTACAATGTGGGAGACTTGGGTTTGATCCCTGGGTTGGGAAGATCCCCTGGAGGAGGGCATAGCAACCCACTCCAGGATTCTTGCCTGGAGAATCCCCATGGACAGAGGAGCCTGGTGGTCTGCAGTCCATGTGATGGCAAAGAGTTGGACATGAATGAGCAACTAAATATATTAGAAAGTTATCATGTTTCTTTGCTACTAAACTCTTCCACCTTTAGTTAAGGGTGTTGCAGGTAAAGTGGAATTGTTTCTCTTACCCTCTTCAATATGTCCAGTATCATTTTTTCCCCCCAGTTTTGTGCTAGAGTTTCTCTGCTGGACTACTATATTGTCTAAAGACACTCTTTTCCATGGACAATTGTCAGAATCAAGGTTCTTTGTGGGTGAGATGGTAGAAAATTCCTATTTTGCCATTTTGATGATGTTACTCTCTAACAATCACCTTTGCTTTTGTGGTAGAGCTATAGATTTCACATCAACCAGTTTAGCAGACACAGTGATGGGCTCCTTGGGAATAAAAGTATCTTGCTGCTGCTTCTTCTTTTTTTAATTTATACTGAATTCTGTTTATTCATCTTACAAATGATAGTATTTACCCTTTGAACAGTATATCCCCATATCCCTCCTCACACCTCTCACAGCCACCTTTTTGTTTTTAGGAGTTCAACTGTTTTTTTTTTCTTTTTTGTTCTTGAGTAACTAATAATTATCAAAGATTATAACTGTACAGTATTGAGAAGCATAGAACAAACTATTCTGCTATAAAAAAAGAACACATTTGAGTTTTTCCACCTAATGAAATGGATGAACCTAGAGCCTATTGTACAAAGTGAAGTCAGAAAAAGAAAAATAAATATTGTATATTAATGCATATACATATGGAGAAGGCAATGGCAACCCACTCCAGTACTCTTGCCTGGAAAATCCCATGGACGGAGGAGCCTGGTAGGCTGCAGTCCATGGGTCACTGAAAGTTGGACACGACTGAGCGACTTCACTTTCACTTTTCACTTTCATGCATTGGAGAAGGAAATGGCAACCCACTCCAGTGTTCTTGCCTGGAGAATCCCAGGGACAGGGGAGTTTGGTGGGCTGCCGTCTATGGGGTCGCTAGGAGTTGGACACGACTGAAGCGACTTAGCAGCAGCAGCATATACAGATGGACTCAAAAAGATGGTACTGATGAACCTATTCGTAGGGCAGCAATAGAGACGCAGACATAGAGAACAGAATTATGGACACAGTGGGGAAAGGAAAGATTGGGACGAATTGAGAAAATAGCATGGAAACATGTACATTACCATATGTAAAACAGGTAGCAAGTGAGAATTTGCTGTAAAAGAGGGAGCTCAATCCAGTGTTCTGTGATAGGTATTGTGCTTCTAAGTATGATGTTGTGGCCTGAATTGTGTTCGCCTCTTAAATTCATCTTTTGAAGCTTTAATCTCCAATGTAATTAGATTTTGAGACAGGATCTTTCAGGAGATAGTTAAGACTAAATGAGATCATCAGGATGAAGTTAAATTCAGTAGGGACTGGTTTCCTAATGAGAAGTGGAAGACACTAGAAGCATACATAGAGAAAATGCCAAGTCAAGACACAGTGAGAACACATTTATCTGAAAATTAAAGAGAGCCCTCAAGAGAAAACAACACTGCCAGCACCTTGATCTTGAATTTCTAGCCTCAAGAACTGTGAAAAAAATAAAGTTATGTTGTTTAAGCTACCTAGCCTGTGGTATTTTGTTATGGCAGCACTTACAGACTAATAGAGACAACATCTGGCCTCTTTTACCTTTATGGAGGCTTCAAATAATATTTGATTTGTTCTCAAAAGTTTCAATAATTCATACCTTTTATAATGGTAAATAATAATTTTTATTTAAAGAAACAGTTGTTGTGTAAATTAAGCTGTTGGGATTTAAAAACAGTATATCTTTTCATACCATAGAAAAGACCTGGAGAAGAAGAGTTCTGAAAAATGGGCAGGCAAGGAGGAAAATTTGCAGTAGAGCAAGTCCCAGGTTTTTCTTTCTGATGCTAAGTGCAAACCTGATGTATTTTCTATTTTGCACATACATATGAATAGCAGCAAGCCACAGTCACAGCCTGAGGACCTCTGAAAGAAAATGTGCAGGGAGTCATTTACCCAGAGAGAAAATCACACACTCACAAAAAGGACATTAAAGAAATTGCAAATAGGCAAGCATATATTATGTATTGAACTCTAAGCTCTATCATGCAAGATGCTGAGCCATTTATAGAGTTACATACATTATTTCACAAGTTGGATTTCATTTTACTGCACTCATTTATTTGTATGTTGGTCTTCCTTCTTGAAATGTGAGCTCTTGTCCTCAGGATTCGTGTCCAACTTGTTCCTGTATCTTTGGTGCCTGGTACAGTGCATGACACATAGCAAGGGCTAAGAGTCTATTGACTGAATACATGCATGGACAGGTGGATGGATAAATATCAGTTGGTATCAGTAAGGTTAGGTGCATGACATATGGAGCAGAGGGGCAAAACAGAGTAGGAGAAGGAAGGGTTTGGGAAATAGATGTATATTCTAGGTAGGAGATAGGCTAGGTGCGAGATAATAAACTGATCTTCAGTTCAGTTCAGTTCAGTTCAGTTGCTCAGTCATGTCTGACTCTGCAGCCCCATGGACTGCAGCATGCCAGGCCTCCCTGTCTATCACCAACTCCCGGACTTTACCCAAACCCATGTCCATTGAGTCAGTGATGCCATCGAACCATTTCATCCTCTGTCGTCCCCTTCTCCTCCTGCCCTCAATCTTTCCCAGCATCAGGATCTTTTCAAATGAGTCATCTCTTAGCATCAGGTGGCCAAAGTATTGGAGTATCAGCTTCAACAGAAATTCTAGTTAATAAATTCAAGGAAGGATCAGAAATGTTCGGGTTGGTGCTATAGTTCAAGCAAGTGGTGAGGAGTTCTCCAGAGTTAAAGGATCTGTGAGCTGTCCTTCAGATGTTCTAGGCAGGTACTCATGATCTGTTAGGCTAGACATTTCTGGTCTACAAAGTTGCTGATTTAGTAAAACAAAAAAACAAACCACGAAAAATATGTGTCTAAAATGTTTGGTTACCTAAGATTGAAGAGTAATCAGAATTTTCTGGCTAATGTCAGCACTTTTTTTTTTTTAATCAACAGATGCACAGATTTAGCTAATCATCCTCCTCTGTCTGGTTGACTCTCATCATCAGACTTTGTAGGTGCCCTTTTTCCTTCTGTTACATTTTTGTACTCTCTCCCTTCATTCTCTTTCCTTACCTCTACTGTTTCCTCCCTCTCCACAGGTGTCACACAAATGGTGTATGTGATATATGCCCTTCTGAATCCCCTGCCACACAAGAGGCATATCATACACTGTTTAACAATGGAGGCACTGGAACCTCAGTTCCATCCCCCCCTCTACCAGAGTGACCTTAGCAAGCTGTTTAGCATCTCCATTCTTCAGTTTCCTAATTTATATCTCATTATTGGATGATTAAGTTAATTGATATATAATACAGCATAAAATTAGTGCCTGGCATAAAGTAAGTGCTTGTAAACCCTTGAAAACATACATACAGTTTGTGTTTTAAATGAATATATTTATAAACTAGTAAAAAAGCAAAATGGCTGTCTGGAGAGGCCTTACAAATAGCTGTGAAATGAAGAGAAGTGAAAAGCAAAGCAGAAAAGGAAAGATATAAGCATCTGAATACAGAGTTCCAAAGAATAGCAAGAAGAGATAAGAAAGCCTTCCTCAGCGATTAATGCAAAGAAACAGGAAAACAACAGAATAGGAAAGACTAGAGATCTCTTCAAGAAAATTAGAGATACCAAGGGAACATTTCATGCAAAGATGGGCTTGATAAAGGACAGAAATGGTATGGACCTAACAGAAGCAGAAGATATTAAGAAGAGGTGGCAAGAATACACAGAAGAACTGTATAAAAAAGATCTTCACGACCCAGATAATCATGATGGTGTGATCACTCACCTAGAGCCAGACATCCTGGAATGTGAAGTCAAGTGGGCCTTTGAAACCATCACTACGAACAAAGCTAGTGGAGGTGATGGAATTCCATTTGAGCGATTTCAAATCCTGAAAGATGATGCTGTGAAAGTGCTGCACTCAATATGCCAGCACATTTGGAAAACTCAGCAGTGGCCACAGGACTGGAAAAGGTCAGTTTTCATTCCAATCCCAAAGAAAGTCAATGCCAAAGAATGCCCAAACTACGGCACAATAGCACTCATCTCCTGGAAAATCCCATGGACGGAGGAGCCTGGTAGGCTGCAGTCCATGGGGTCGCTAGGAGTCGGACATGACTGAGCGACTTCACTTTCATTTTTCACTTTCATGCATTGGAGAAGGAAATGGCAACCCACTCCAGTGTTCTTCCCTGGAGAATCCCAGGGACGGGGGAGCCTGGTTGGCTGCCATCTATGGGGTCTCACAGAGTTGGACACGACTGAAGCGACTTAGCAGCAGCAGCAGCAGCACAGGCTAGTAAAGTAATGCTCAAAATTCTCCAAGCCAGGCTTCAGCAATAAAATAATTCCGCGAATTTCCAGATGTAGAAGCTGGTTTTAGAAAAGGCAGAGGAACTAGAGATCAAAATGCCAACATCTGCTGGATCATCGAAAAAGCAAGAGAATTCCAGAAAAACATCTATTTCTGCTTTATTGACTATGCCAAAACCTTTGACTGTGTCAGATCAGATCAGATCATTCGCTCAGTCGTGTCCGACTCTTTGCGACCCCATGAATTGCAGCAGGCCAGGCCTCCCTGTCCATCACCAACTCCTGGAGTTCACTCAGGCTCACGTCCATCAAGTCAGTGATGCCATCCAGCCATCTCATCCTCTGTCGTCCCCTTCTCCTCTTGCCCCCAATCCCTCCCAGCATCAGAGTCTTTTCCAATGAGTCAACTCTTTGCATGAGGTGGCCAAAGTACTGGAGTTTCAGCTTTAGCATCATTCCTTCCAAAGAAATCCCAGCGTTGATCTCCTTCAGAACGGACTGGTTGGATCTCCCTGCAGTCCAAGGGACTCTCAAGAGTCTTCTCCAACACCACACTTCAAAAGCATCAATTCTTCGGTGCTCAGCCTTCTTCACAGTCCAACTCTCACATCCATTCATGACCACAGGAAAGACCCTACTCTTGACTAGACAGTCCTTTGTTGGCAAAGTAATGTCTCTGCTTTTGAATATGGTATCTAGGTTGGTCATAACTTTCCTTCCAAGGAGTAAGCTTCTTTTAATTTCATGGCTGCAGTCACCATCTGCAGTGATTTTGGAGCCCAGAAAAATAAAGTCTGACACTGTTTCCCCATCTATTTCCCATGAAGTGATGGGACCAGATGCCATGATCTTAGTTTTCTGAATGTTGAGCTTTAAGCCAACTTTGTCACTCTCCAGTTTCACTTTCATCAAGAGGCTTTATAGTTCCTCTTTATTTTCTGCCATAAGGGTGGTGTGGATCACAATAAACTGTGGAAAATTCTGAAAGAGATGGGAATACCAGACCACCTGACCTGCCTCTTGAGAAACCTATATGCAGGCCAGGAAACAACAGTTAGAACTGGGCATGGAACAACAGACTGGTTCCAAATAGGAAAAGGAGTATGTCAAGGCTGTATATTGTCACCCTGCTTATTTAACTTATATGCAGAGTACATCATGAGAAACGCTGGGCTGGAAGAAGCACAAGCTAGAATCAAGATTGTTGGGAGAAATATCAATCACCTCAGATATGCAGATGACACCACCCTTATGGCAGAAAGTGAAGAGGAACTCAAAAGCCTCTTGATGAAAGTGAAAGGGGAGAGTGAAAAAGTTGGCTTAAAGCTCAACATTCAGAAAACGAAGATCATGGCATCCGGTCCCATCACTTCATGGGAAATAGATGGGGAAACAGTGTCAGACTTTATTTTTCTGGGCTCCAAAATCACTGCAGATGGTGACTGCAGCCATGAAATTAAAAGACGCTTACTCCTTGGAAAGAAAGTTATGACCAACCTAGATACCATATTCAAAAGCAGAGACATTACTTTGCCAACAAAGGACTGTCTAGTCAAGAGTAGGGTCTTTCCTGTGGTCATGAATGGATGTGAGAGTTGGACTGTGAAGAAGGCTGAGCGCCGAAGAATTGATGCTTTTGAAGTGTGGTGTTGGAGAAGACTCTTGAGAGTCCCTTGGACTGCAAGGAGATCCAACCAGTCCATTCTGAAGGAGATCAACGCTGGGATTTCTTTGGAAGGAATGATGCTAAAGCTGAAACTCCAGTACTTTGGCCACCTCATGCAAAGAGTTGACTCATTGGAAAAGACTCTGATGCTGGGAGGGATTGGGGGCAAGAGGAGAAGGGGACGACAGAGGATGAGATGGCTGGATGGCATCACTGACTTGATGGACGTGAGCCTGAGTGAACTCCAGGAGTTGGTGATGGACAGGAGGCCTGGCCTGCTGCAATTCATGGGGTCGCAAAGAGTCGGACATGACAGAATTGAACTGAACTGAAGTTATTTTTAGTTTACTTTCATTGCTGTTATGGTCTATGAGTATTGACAATTCATGGTGGCAGGAATCTACTACCATAGTACCACACACAAAAGTCTCATTGCCCTAAAAATCCTGGTGCTTCCCCTAATCAACGCCTTTCCTCTACAACTCCCTGATCTGTTCTCTATCTCTATCATTTTGCCTTTTCTGAAATGTCATAAATGAAATTATAGAGTATGTAGTCTTTCAAACTGGCTCCTTTCATATAACAGTACGCATGTAAGATTCATTGGTGTTGTTGCATGAATTGATAGCTTAATTCTTTTCTATCACTGACTTGTGTTCCATTTTATGAATTAGCACAGTTCATTACCATTCATCTATTGAAGAACATCTTGGTTGTTTCCAAGTTTGGGCAATTATAAATAAAGTTGCTAAAAACATTTCCATGCTGCTTTTTGTGCAAACATTGTTCCTAGCTTTATCAGGTGTAAGATGGATAGCTGGTGAGAAGTTGCTGTGTAGCATAGGGAGCCTAGTCTGGTGCTCTGTGATGACCTGGAGCGATGAGATGGGGGGAGGGGAGGGAGGGGATGTATGTATGATTATGGCTGGAGGCTAGGGAGGGAGGGAATGTATGCATAATTATGGCTTATTTGCATCATTGTGTGTCAGGAATCAACACAACATTGTAAAAATTTTTTAAAATTTATTTAAAAAGAGAAAATGAAAAATGACATTGGCTAGTATTTTATTTTCTCATTTTAATATGTGAATTTGGTAACAAGTATGTATTAGTTTCATAAAATAAATAGAGTTGTTTTACTGTTTTATTTTTCTATTCATAAAAGTACTTGTTTAAGATTGGAATATTTATTTCTTAAAAATTTGGTTTAATTCATCTGAAAATCTGTCTATACTGTGGCTATTTAGGTAAAGCAGAGGTTTTTGGTTACCATTTCATTTTAAAAAATATTTATTGATTCATTAAAATTTATAATTTTAGGTACCAGTTTTAGCATTTTATATTTTTCTGGAAACACATACATTTTATATAGGTTCTCAGAAGTATTATTGTTTTATAAAAACATATGCTATATCTCTATTTCTCTTTTTTTCCTTCTCTCTCTCTGTGTGTGTGTACATGTGCCTATATGTGTATTTTCTTCTATGTCAGTTTGTCCTTGCTAGAGATTTATTTATATTATTAATATGTTTTTAAAAATACAGTGCTATTTATCTGTTTTTTTCTTTTTCATTTATTTCTGTTCTTTATTTTTTTTTTGTTTCTTTGTATTTATCTTAATATTCTTTTTCTAACTTTTCTTTTTTTGTAATTGTGCAACAAAAATCCAGGTAACATAGTGTTTATCCTCTTAACATATTTTTAAACTTATAGTATAGTACTGTTATCTATATGCATATATGATATACATTTGCATATTCTTGTACAGCAGATTTCTAGAACTTTTTCATCTTGCACGACTAGAATTCTATACTCATTGAGCAGCAACTCCCCAGTTCCCTCTCTCCCTAGCCCCTGGCAACCACCACTGTGTTCACCGCTTCTATGAGTGACTCGTTTAGACACCTCATGTAAGTGGAATCAGATAGCGCTTGTCTTTCGTGATTGACTTTTTTCACTTAGTATAAGGTCTACAGTGTTGTAGTGTATGACAGTGTTAAGGCTGAATAACATTTCATTGTGTGTTTATATTACATTTTTCTTATTCATTCATCCTTGATGGATATTTACATTGTTTCTACCCTTGGCTATTGTAAGCAGTGCTGCGATGGGCATGGAGGTACAAATATCTCTTCAAGGTCGTGTTTTCAATTCTTTTGGGTAAATACCCAGAAATGAGATTGCTGGATCATATTGTAGTTCTATTTTAATTTTTTATAGAAACTCTGTACTATTTTCTGTACTGACTGAAACATTTTATATTCCCATCAACAGTGCACAAGGGTTTCAATTTTTACAATCCATGTCCAAGATTGTTATATTTTTCCTCTCTTTTTTCTTTCTTCTCTTTCCTTTTAATAATGGCCACCCTAAGAATGGTAAAGTAATATTTTATTGTGTCTTTTATTTGCATCTTCCTGATGATAGGTTATGCTGAATATCTTGTTATATATCCATTGGCCACTCATATGTCTTCTTTGGAGAAATGTCTATTCAAGTTCTTTGCCCAGTTTTTAATCGATTTTTTTTCCCACTATTCAGTTGTAACTTGTTTTTAAAGCTTACTGTTGAATGATTCTTTTATTTGTTTTCAGTCTTCTTTATTTTTTAATAAATGTATTCAGAACTAAAATTTTCCTTTTAAATACTGCTATAATTGTATCTCACAAAATTTGTCATATAGTTCTTTTATTATTTTTCAACTCTAAATTGTAATAGTTTCCTTCTGCTGTAATTTTAACCCATGGATTATTTAGTAGTATTATTTAATTGTTAGATATATGACATTTCAAAGTTTTTTTTTAATTTATCTATGACATTACAGAATGGAAATTAGAAGATCTAATATGTTTAATTTCTATTCTCTGCTTCCTACTGGGCATTCAATATTTGTCTGAATTCTGTGAACATTTCAAGCATGTTGAAAAACAAAAAATGTAGTCTTTATTCAATCAGTGTAAAGCTATTTATATTAGTTCATATTGGTCATGTGCTTTTTTTCCCCAGAGTGTATTAAAAAATGTTACTTTACTGAAGTTTAGTTGGTTTACCATGTTGTGTTATTTCCTGGTGCACAGCAGAGTGTTTCTTTTCCATTATGGTTTATTATAAGATATTGAATATGTGTGTGTATATATATTTTTTTTTTCCAGGTGGTTGAAAACATTTATTAAAAAAGAAAACTTTAACACTCTTAGAAGAAAAATGTCACAAAGGATAAGAACTAAAACTAAACTCAAATATTACAATTCATAAAAGAAAAAACATGGATACATTTGAATGCAATAAAATTTTAAGACTTAAAAAAACACCATAAACAAACCATAGACACAAGAATAATACATGCAACACAATAAGGAACAAAGAATTAATATTTAGAATATATAAGGGAAGCAGTCAAAAATATATACAAAGATGTATTTTCAAGGATGTTCATATTAGAACCTTTTATTATTGAAAGGAAACTGGCAACAACTTATATGTCAAAGGCCAGATTAGTCAAATAATTTATAATATGTGCACTCACAAAAATGCTACAGAGCAACTAAAAATCATGCAAAAGAAATTTTATTAAAATAGGAAAGTACTCATAACATACTACTAAATGAGGAGGTAAAAAAGTTTCATCTCAAAAATTAACTTATGTTAAGCAAATACAAGCATAGAAGACAAGGTACACATAGAGCTAAACAGTACTAATAATCATTTTTTTATTTTATTTTTTAACTTTACAATATTGTATTGGTTTTGTCATATATCAACATAAATCAGCCACAGGTATACACGTGTTCCCCATCCTGAACCCTCCTCCCTCCTCCCTCCCTGTACCATCCTTCTGGGTCGTCCCAGTGCACCAGCCCCAAGCATCCAGTATCGTGCATTGAACCTGAACTGGCGACTCATTTCATACATGATATTATACATGTTTCAATGCCATTCTCCCAAATCATCCCACCCTCTCCCTCTCCCACAGAGTCCAAAAGACTATTCTATACATCAGTGTCTCTTTTGCTGTCTCATATACGGGGTTATTGTTACCATCCTTCTAAATTCCATATATATGTGTTAGTATACTGTATTGGTGTTTTTCTTTCTGTAGTTCCCTGTGCTACACAGTATAATTTTATTATCTATTTTATACATAGTAGTTCATGTATGCTAATCCCAATCAATCTCCTAATTTATCTCTCCCCAACCCTCTTTCTCTTTGGTTACCATACATTTTTTTTCTGTATCTGTGAGCCTGTTTCTGTTTTTGTAAATAAGTTTATCTGTATATTTTAGATTTCACATATAAGTGTATCATGTTGTATTTGTTTTTCTCTCTCTGACTTGTTTCACTTAGTATGACAATCTCTCAGTCCATCTATGTTGCTGCAGATGGCATTATTTCATTCCTTTTATTACTGAGTAGTATTCCATTATATATATGCACCACATCTTGCTTATCTATTCAATTGTACGTGGACATTTAGGTTGCTTCCATGTCTTGACTACTGCATATAATGCTTCTGTGAATATTGGGGTGCACGAATCTTTTTGAATTAGAGTTTTCTCTGGATATATGCCCTGGTGTGGGATTGTTGGGTCATATGGCAAGTCTATTTTTATTTTTTTAACTAAAAAAACTATTTTCCTTCATACTGTTTTCCATAGTGGCTATACCAATTTACATTTCCACCAAAATGTAGAATGGTTCCTTTCTCTCCACATCCTATCCAGCATTTGTTATTTGTAGACTTTTTAATGATGGCCATTCTGACCCATGTGAGGAGATACCTCATTGTAGTTTTGATTTGCATTTCTCTAACAATTAGTGATTTTAAGCATCTTTTCATGTGCCTATTGGCCATCTGTATATCTTCTTTTGGAGAAATGTTTATTTAGTTCTTCTGCCCGTTTTTTGATTGGGTTCCTTGTTTTTTGTTATTGAGTTGTATGAGCTGTTTGTATATTTTGGTAGGGTATCTTCTAATCCCTGCTAGTTTTCAGGGATTAGGGAGATGAAAACATAGTGAGGAGATCTTGAATTTGAGAAAATAAAACAGGCAGAGGAAATACTTAGAATGATCACAATCCACTAGTAGTGCCAGGTATATCAGAACAGACCTGTGGTTGGCCTTTGGCTGTGGCTATTTCCCAGCCCAATTTTTCACCCAGGCTCTCATGGGAGTCTGTGAACCCTGTTTTATCTGTTTATCATCTAATCTATCATCATCTATCTAATTTGTTTGTTTAGGAGAACAAGAGTAATTATCTTTTGAAAGCACCCATAAATTCTGGTTAGAACACTATGTGCTTTAACCTTTTAAAATGTAGTAAATTTATAAATTAATGAGAACATACACTCCATGGACTTGTCAAATCAAATGAATGTTTATATGCTGTAAAAGATTAAAACGTAGTTTTTTATGCTGTAAAAGAAAAAAACAATTGAATTTGTAAATCTAGTGCTGGCAAATGATGATTTTGAGTAAGATATGAAGAACTGATTATAAATAAGGTTTTAGGAACAAATGTTATTTCGAAAGCAGATGTCATTTACCACTCCTTTCCCTAGTGAGTACAATTACTTGGTTTCCAGTGGAGCTTCTGCTTCCCAAGTGAAAAGTGAAATTTAAGACATTTTAAAGAGTTTAGCTGTTTATTTTATTTATTTACCTCTTGGTTGTCTTTCCTAATCATGGAGAAACCTCTTTCTGATTAATGAACAATTTCTGGCTCTGTTTCAGTATCTGGCTGCAGTACATTTGCTATTTGATATCTGAGAGATGTACAACATGTTCACAGTGAATTCTCCAACTGAAAACAGTAGAGTTCAAATAAAGTCAATTAATTCACAGAGTGAATGGATTGAAGCCCAGAATCGTGTGTCTTGTGGAGGCCTTTTTAATTCACTTGCCAAAAGATATCTGTTTATAAATGCAGAAACGTAACTCTTTGGTACTATGGCAGTTACAACCTGATCTGATTCCCCCCTCCCCCACCCTGCATATGTGGTGGATGATCTCAGACAATTAAGTTTTATTTCATCTACATTTCAAACATTTGTTGCATCCTCTCTCTCCCAATAATTCAGTCATGTCTTCTGCTTTAAGATATAGATCTTTGCCTCATTTTCTGTCAGTCTCTTCCACACTTCCAGTTTCCACTTTTCTTCCCTTTCTGTTTTCTTCCTTTCCCCCTACATTTTCTTCCAGTTCTCCTACTCTCCATGGTTTCCTTCTCTATCTTACCTGCTTCTTCTTTCTGAGACAGGCTGGGACCTGGGACCCTTTGCTGCAGCACTGTCGCCTGGACAAACATCTCCTTGAGCAACAAAATACAAAGAAACTATAATGAACTATAAATAACTATGTGCACGTGCAGTTGGGGTAAATTATGGACAAGATACAAAAAGACCAGTAACCCAACTGTCACTTTTAAAGAGCCAGGAGCAAAAGAAGGGTGTTGGGAGCAAAAGCAGGGTACAGCACATGCCCCCCTGCACACACAACCACCAAACAGGTGGGTAAACCACCAAAGCCACCCCTCTGGCCAACTCCTGGATCCACCCCTACACTCATCCCATGTGGAACCAGCTTGCCTAGCCTGAGGAGCGAGAAAGCTAGCAGGGAAAACTGTTACTTGTTTTCACTCCCTCCTACTATAGCAGGAGACCAAATAAAGCCTTGCATTAATTTCTTGTTTGGCCTCATCAATATCTATTGATTAAGGAGACCAAGAGCCCTGGCAGGTAAGGTTTCTTTTCCTCTTTTTCTCCCTTCCTTCTTCGAGCCCCCTCAGCCCGGGTCCCTGAGATGGCTTCTCTGCAGGCTCGTGAACACAGTCTCTCCCAGCAATTAGGAGCCTCATTCTCCTCTTACTTCTGATTCCATTATTCTCTCACACAGTGTGTCTGGGGACTGGCTGTCAACATGGAAGCTCTCGCTCTCGCCTGACTTGCCTATAGATCTTGACCCTGTACATTTAGTTGCTTTGTTGCTACTTATTTTACACTGGATTTCTCTTTTTTGCTCTAGTTCTATGCTGTATGCATGCTCTGGCTTAACTCAGCTTGGCTAGTGATCAAACATCTCTTTTTAGGTCTCATGTTTTAAATTGGATGCAGTCCCTGATACAAAAAAATAACGAGTAGTATCATATTCTGAAAGGTCTGGTAACCAGGATTCTG
The DNA here is from genome assembly GCF_029407905.1 of Bubalus kerabau. Classification (NCBI taxonomy): domain Eukaryota; kingdom Metazoa; phylum Chordata; class Mammalia; order Artiodactyla; family Bovidae; genus Bubalus; species Bubalus kerabau. Next base: position 85,439,826 of record NC_073629.1, read on the forward strand.
AATAAGACTTTACTTTGACTTCAAGGATAACAACCTAACTGGGGATTCCCATAGCTGGGTCCTTCCCATGATATTGCATGAGATTGGATCCCATCTTATATATCAGGTCTAGCCCCCTCCTGGCCTTGTTACATCCCGTCAGACACTCTATACTGAACTGTGGGATACTCTACCTAGAAACTACTGAACAAGATGTTTCTGTTCATTCCTGCATTAACAAAACCCTATTTCCCTCCTTTAACAAATTATGTTGTCCATATTCCTCCCACCGTGTTTTTATCTTGAATGTTGTGTGCTTCTTCTTCCTTCAGCAGGGGGATTAGAATTTTCCAGAGAATAATTGACCCTCCTTTCTTGAAATACGATTTTCTTTTGGTGCTTTGACCAAACTTTATTTTTTTCCAACCTCATTACTCTTTTCTTTTTAGTATTGCTTACACACACCTTTGACTGTGTGGATCACAAACTGTGGAAAATTCTTGAAGAGATGGGAATACCAAACCACCTGACCTGCCTCCTGAGAAATCTGTATGCAGGTCAGGAAGCAACAGTTAGAACTGGACATGTAACAACAGACTGGTTCCAAATAGGAAAAGGAGTACGTCAAGGCTGTATATTGTCACCCTGCTTATTTAACTTATATGCAGAGTACATCATGAGAAACGCTGGACTGGATGAAGCACAAGCTGGAATCAAGATTGCCAGGAGAAATATCAATAACCTCAGATATGCAGATGACACCACCCTTATGGCAGAAAGCAAAGAAGAAATAAAAAGCCTCTTGATGAAAGTGAAAGAGGAGAGTGAAAAGTTGTCTTAAAACTCAACATTCAGAAAACTAAGATCATGACATCCAATCCCATTACTTCATGGGAAATAGATGGGGAAACAGTGGAAATAGTGACAGACTTTATTTTTGGGGCTCCAAAATCACTGCAGATGGTGACTGCAGCCATGAAATTAAAAGACACTTGCTCCTTGGAAGGCAAGTTATGACCAACCTAGACAGCATTTTAAAAAGCAGAGACATTACTTTGCCAACAAAGTTCCATCTAGTCAAGGCTATGGTTTTTCCAGTGGTCATGTATGGATGTGAAAGTTGGACTATAAAGAAAGCTGAGCACCGAAGAATTGGTGCTTTTGAACTGTGGTGCTGGAGAAGACTCTTGGGAGTCCCTTGGACTGCGAGGAGATCCAACCAGTCTATCCTAAAGGAAAACAGTGCTGAATATTCATTGGAAGGACTGATGCCGAAGTTGAAACTCCAATACTTTGGCTACCTGATGTGAAGAACTGACTCATTTGGAAAGACCCTGATGATGGGAAATATTGAAGGCAGGAGGAGAAGGGGCCAACAGAGGATGAGATGGTTGGATTGCATCACCGACTCAATTGACATGAGTTTGAGTAAACTCCGGAAGAAGTTGGTGATGGACAGGGAGGCCTGGCGTGTTGCAGTCCATGGGGTTGTAAAGAGTTGGACATGACTGAGCAACTGAACTGAACTGACACACATCTCATCCTTACTGGAACTGGTAAACCTATTGATCTCTGTGAGAACTTGGAGCCCTATTCTCACTTACACTCTTTCTTGTACTGATCTCATCCCATCTTAATGGTAATTTTGCCTAGTGATTTTCTCAGAACATCTGGCTTTGTTCATTCTATATGCCTAATGTTAATGGATATGTGTTCCTAAATTAGTAAAAGTCGTATCTTTTTCAAGTGTGGTTGAGAGCTTTCAATGATATAGTGTTTTCAAATTTTTCATGTAAAAATAAAACACTAAATAATAATGGCAAACATTTATTAGGAAAAACAGATATTTCAGGAACACCTGTAAACATTTTATGTGCCTCCTTTAGTTGAATCATTACAGTTTCCAATAAGCAGAAATTGCTATTTTCTCCATTTTATAGATGAGGTAACTGATGCTAAAGAGAATGTATTAGTCTCAGTACTGATATGTCTGATTTAAACAAAAGGAATTTAGTAAAATAATGGATGGGATGATTGAAAAGCCAGGTTCAGAAGATACTCCCAACAACGCAACCTAAAATCAACTCTATAAAACCAGTTCATGAAGGAAAATATTGCTGCTACTGGCATAGAGCTAGTAATCAGAGGACACTAGAGACCAATGTTAGACCTGGAGTGTTATTTTTCAACGGTAACCTTTAAAGGTGAAGCTTCTCTATGACTCTGAATCTTTGGGTTATGAGCTTCTAATTCAAAGCCCGTGGAGAATGCTGCTGATATGCCAATTCAAATGCTCAAATATTGTCTGCTGAGGAGACTAAAGAAGCAAGCACCCAACTTCTTTAGCTTCTATGCTGAGAATTAGGCTATGCTCTAAGCAATACTTGTAAGGTAGAAAAGATCCCAAATATGTGAAAGGAGTTAAGATAATAAGTATTTAAAAAGAATGGCAAAAGTCCATTACAAGAATTTGCCCAAACTCACAATGCTGAGGTGTTGAAGGAGGGTTTGCTAAGATCCAGGAATGAACTATGCTACTATGCTGCCTCCCAGGCTAGAAATGGGAGCTAGTGAAAAAAACTGTTTAAGCAAAGCATAGAATTCTAAAATACAAGTATTGGGGGACTTCCCTGGTGGTCCAATGGTTGAGAATCTACCTGCCAGGTCAGGGGACATGAATTCTACCCCTGGTTGGGGAACTAAGATCCCACATACTGTGGGGCAACTAAGCCAATTCACCACAACTACTGAGCCTGGGCTCTAGAGCCCCTGTTCCACAAGAGAAGCCACAGCCAGCGTACCACGATGAGTAGCCCCTGTTCACCGCAACTGAGAAAGCTCGTGGCAGCAACAAAGACCCAGCACAGTCAAATAATAAAATAAAATACAAGTGATGGAAGGCTCCTGAGAGGTGACCTAGACTAGAATTCCTTGTAGACTCCCCTCTTTACCCGCTTCAGACACATTGTCTTCATTAACCCAAATTTAGCTAATTCTGTTCCTATAGAGTGGTATTGTGCTATCTGACTGTCACCCTTGCTTCCTAATCTTGGTATTTGGGTTTCTGGTTTGACATCTCTCTCCTAGATTTCTGAGTTTTGGTTCATGCTGCCTTTGGCTCCTTTTGCTGTTTCCTGATGATAGGCTTCTTTTTTCTAAGTAAATGTGTTTTGTAAATAAACATAGAGTGAACTCCTCTTATATCTCAGGATCTTTCATGTATATTATCTCACTTCTCCTTAATCCTTGTGACATATTTGTAAGGAAAGCACAATTATTGCCTTGTTGCAGATAAAGACACTGAGGTTTAAAGAAATTAATTCATCCAAATTGCCACATCCTAAAAATGAAAGATTTGGGGTTTAAACCTGGCATGGTCGGACATCTGAGGGTGTCACTAGTCCAACATGTTATCTCACTGTGTCTCCTAGTTACTCTATTTCTCTGAACACTATTTACAGATTCGGGAGTTACTTCATGCTCAGAGGGCTCCTCTCAACTCCATTTCCTTTGACAATTATCTGACATATTGCTTTTTTTAACCTTTTGTGTTCTTACACATTCTTATATCTGAATGATATAAGAATATAACATCTCATTTTTTATTTTCCTTTTGGATAGCAACTGAGGAAATGGTATTTCTCCAGAAGCTGATTTTGAAATAGAAATGCTAAATTCCAGGTGTATTAATAAAAGTTGGAATTCACCCACTTTTGTATCATTATTAATTAGTAAGTTAATTAGAAAAATGTATGTGAAACAACTAGCATATTACAAACATAGAGATTTCATGTTGTTTCACTCTAGGTACTTTTTAGTATCCATTCTTTTTTTTTTTTTTCGTATTTTTTAAATTTAGATATAATTGCTATATAATATTTTATTATTCTCAGGTGTAACATAATGATTTAACATTTGTATATATTGTGAAATGGTCACCACACTAAGTCTATTATCCATCTCTACACATAGTTTAAGTATTTTTCTTGTCATGAAAAATTTTAAGATTTGCTCTCTTAGCAACTTTCAAAAATATAGTATTTCTAACTACATCCTTATACATTGAATCTCCAAGACTAATTTTTACAACTGGAAGCTGGAAGCTTGTAATTTTGGACTACCTTCACTCATTTTATTCATCCTTCAACCTCAATCTCTGGTAATCACCAATCTATTCTCTCTATGAATTCTTTTATTTTTATTTTTTTTTAATTTTTAGATTCCATTATGAGGTCATATGGTGTTTATCTTTCTCTGGTTTATTTCACTTAGCATAATGCCTTCAAGGACCATTCATGTCATTGCAAATGGCGAGAGTTTCTTCTTTTATATGGCTGAATTATATATATATATATATCTCATATTTTCTTTATTGATTCATTCATCAATGGATATTTAAGTTGCTTGCATGTGTTGGCTACTGTGAATAATGCTGTAGTGAATGTGGGAGTGTAAACATCTTTTTAACCCACTCCAGCCTGGAGAGTCCTGTGGACAGAGGAGCCTGGTGGGCTGCTGTCTATGGGGTCACACAGAGTCAGACATGCCTGAAGTGACTTAGCAGCAGCTGCAAACATCTTTTGAGTCATTGTTTTTGTTTCCTTTGGATAAGTACCTAGAAGAGAAGTTGCTGGATCATATAGTGGCCCTATTTTTAATTTTTGAGGAATGTTCATAGTATTTTCCATAGTGGCTACATCAGTTTACATTTCTACTAATAGTACACAAGGGTTCCTTTTTCTCCATATCCTCACAAACTCTTGTAATTTCCTATCTTTTTGATAATAGCCATTCTAATATCTTTTTGATAATAGGTGTGAGGTCATATCTTACTGTAGTTTTGATTTGCATCTCCCTAATTATTAGTGATTTTGAGCATCTGTTAATCTTCTTTGGAAAAAATTTTAATCTCCTTGATTTTGTTATCTCCACTTTATATAATAAAAAGCCTGAAGTTCAGAGAAATGATGTGTTTGCCTAAGGTCACACAGCTAGAAAGTAATATGTTTGTATTTTATCAGAAAGATTTTTGGTAGTATACTGATTAAAATCCAAAGGGTGGAGAAACAAGAATATGTGCTGGGTTCAATATTAGTGAGAAGTCCATACCCCAAAACACAATACTTATCTAAATGTGAGGTTTAGAAGAAAAGGGTCTTTAGAAGACCCACATCCTAAACCATTAGACTTAAAAGCAGTGAGTAGCAAGTAATGTGCAAGAGATATACCCTCTCTGAGGTGCAGTGTGAAGAGAAAATCAAATTTGAGGGTGGAGCAAACACTGAAAAATAATCTCTCTGGCAGACCAATCCCCATTGTCAACCAAACAGGATAATCAAAAGGAAACAATACAATTATATAAAGTTTAAAAATAAAATAAAATTTAATAATAAATAAATAAATAAAAGTGTAAGTTTGAGAAAAGCATAATTTGCCATTATAAAAAAAAAAAAAGAATTCACCTTGGCATGTCATATTCAAATTTTTAAAACAAAGAAAAATGAGAAAATCATGCAGTTATCCAGAGAAAAACAGTCACATTCAATATGGAATAAAAAAATAAGAATTATAGCAGACTTCAGAAACCATGCACACTGGAAGATAATGGTGTGACATCTTTAAGTGCTGAGAGAAAACCCAAAGAATACTTCTACTACCAGTCACGAGAATAGGTTTACTTTTCCACTGAAAATGATTGGAGAACTGGACAATATACATAAAATAATTTTTCACACATTGAACAACAAACACTGCAGAACAGTAACCTCTTAGAAAAGGGAAAAAAATGTGAGTTCTGTAACGTCCTGATGGCTTTATCTGGAGGAACTTCCTGGGCTGCATGTGGGGAGGCGGATTCTACACAAAACATAACATTCTCACTGAGTTCAAGATACAGGGCTAAGAGTTTGGAAAGATAGAAGTATGAAATGAAAGAGCAGATTAGAAAACCGAGAACAAAATTCCAATGGGCTTGAAATATCCAAATATAACTGTAAAGAGGAAAAGTGTTTTAAAAATGAACAAATATAGACTCTACTTCTTCCCAAGATGGAGTAACAGAAACTAGATTTACTCTCCCATCTGAAACAACCAAGAAACAAACACCACCTCTCCCTGCAAAAAAGAAAAAAAAAAAAAAAAACTCAATGAATTTTAAGAAAGATGTGGAAAAATTAAGTTGGACCTATAATCTTCCCATCTTGCTGCCTTGAGGGGTTTTTCAGGCCATGAAACAGGGGACAGGCCATGAAACAGGAGACAGGAATCAAGGACTCCTTGAGTTGGGGAGATAGGGCTGACAGTCTGAGGATACCATGACAGATTTTCAGGTCAAACTACTGGGGAGGAGACAGCTGTACAGAGAGAGAACTCCAGAGATCTGTAGAAGATTCTCCTCGAGTCTTCAACAGAGAAATCAGTTCATACTTGTAGGAACAGCATCTGAGGATGTTGAAAGAACCACCTGAAAGTATAAAGAGACGAGTGCCCATGCAGGACTGGGGATAGTGCCTGTTTCTACCAGTCAGTCAGGAAAGCCTCATGAATCACAGGAATCTGGGTAGAGCACCCAAAGAACTAGCCTCAGTAGTGGAGAATAAATAGCTTCATACTAGGCAATGCTCTGATCCTCCCTAGTAAATCTTAAAAGCATGATCTGAAGGGATCAAACTGTGTCCCAATAACTGCATCGAAGAAGAAAACTCACAATTTTGTGGGAATACAAAAAAGTATCCAGCACAAAATAAGATAAATTCAATATCTGGCATTACATTTAAAAAATAGCAGGCATATAACAAAGGAGAAAAGTGGACTCATAATGAGGCAAAGAAGATCAATCAATTGATACTGATCCAGAACTAACAAAGAAGCAGAATTAGCAGACATCATGTTGGTGATGGATAGGGAAGCCTGGATTGCTGCAGTCCATGGGGTCACAAAGAGTTGGACATGACTGAGTGACTGAACTGAACTGAGCTGATGTTAAAACCATTATAACATATTCTATATGTTCAAAAAAATTAAGTATAGACATGGACGATATATAGAGGCCCAAATCAAAGTTCTAGAGATAAAAATCACAATGTCCAAGGTAAAAAACACATTTAATGGGGTTATTGGTAGATTAGATACTACACAAGAAAAGATCAGTGAACTTGACACAAGAGGGTTCAGGATGGGGAACACATGTATACCTGTGGTGGATTCATTTTGATATTTGGCAAAACTAATACAATTATGTAAAGTTTAAAAATAAAATAAAATTTTAAAAAATTAGAAAAAAAAAAAGAAATAGAAGCTAACAAAAATGAAACACAGGAAGAATTTTTTTTAAAAAAAGTGAAGGGAACATCAAAAAACTGAGTCAACATCAAGTAGCCAAATATAGATAAAATGAATATCAAGGGTTCCTTGAAGCACAGAAGAGAGGAGAAATTGAAAATACTTGAAGAAATAATCACTGAAACTGCTCCAGTTTGATAAATGTTATAAACTCACAAAATCAGGAAGATTTATGAACCTCAAATGCAAAAAGAAAATGAAAAAAAAAATCACACCAAGGAATATCTAATTATGTTGTTCAATACCAGTTATATAAAGAAAAATTTTAAAGCAACCAAATTAAAAAAAAAGAGAGAAACAGATTTTAAAATGACAGCATATTTCTCATCAGAAATCCAATGAGAAGACAATGGAACACAATCTTAAAGTTTTGAAAGATACCAATTCTACTAAAAATGACCTAGCAATGTCACTCAATATCAACCAAAATATAAGCAGGTTTTTAAAAAAACTAGCAGTTGGTAATAGAAATCTACCATTTATATGAATATGTAAAGGGGTCTAAGCTAGCCAAAACAATTTTGAAAATGAACAAAATTGGAGTACTTACACTTCTAATGTCAAAGCTTGCTATAAAGCTATTGTAATCTAGACAGTGTGGTATTGGTTGGTATAAGGAAGACAGAATAGTATCCAGAAATAGACCTACCTTAATTTGTCAATTAATTTTTGACAAATATCCTAAAGCAATCCGCTGGGGAAATGGTGGTCATTTTTGCAGATTGTGTTGGAGGAACTAGAAATCTAGATAGAAAAAAATTTGGTTTTTAACTCATACTTTACCCAAAAATTGGACAGAGAAGCCTTGCAGGCTATTGTCCATAGTGTTGCAAAGAGTCAGACATGACTGAAGTGACTTGACACACATCAGATCAGATCAGATCACTCGCTCAGTCATGTCCGACTCTTTGCAACCCCATGAATTGCAGCATGCCAGGCCTCCCTGTCCATCACCAACTCCCGGAGTTCACTAAGACTCTCGTCCATCAAGCCGGTGATGCCATCCAGCCATCTCATCCTCTGTCGTCCCCTTCTCCTCCTGCCCCCAATCCCTCCCAGCATCAGAGTCTTTTCCAATGAGTCAACTCTTCGCATGAGGTGGCCAAAGTACTGGAGTTTCAGCTTTAGCATCATTCCTTCCAAATAAATCCCAGGGCTGATCTCCTTCAGAATGGACTGGTTGGATCTCCTTGCAGTCCAAGGCACTCTCAAGAGTCTTCTCCAACACCACACTTCAAAAGCATCAATTCTTCAGCGCTCAGCCTTCTTCACAGTCCAACTCTCACATCCATACATGACCACAGGAAAAACCATAGCCTTGACTAGACGGACCTTTGTTGGCAAAGGAATGTCTCTGCTTTTGAATATGGTATCTAGGTTGGTCATAACTTTCCTTCCAAGGAGTAAGCGTCTTTTCATTTCATGGCTGCAGTCACCATCTGTAGTGATTTTGGAGCCCCAGAAAATAAAGTCTGACACTGTTTCCACTGTTTCCCCATCTATTTCCCATGAAGTGATGGGACTGGATGCCATGATCTTCGTTTTCTGAATGTTGAGCTTTAAGCCAACTTTTTCACTCTCCACTTTCACTTTCATCAAGAGGCTTTTGAGTTCCTCTTCACTTTCTGCCATAAGGGTGGTGTCATCTGCATATCTGAGGTTATTGATATTTCTCCCGGAAATCTTGATTCCAGCTTGTGTTTCTTTCAGTCCAGCATTTCTCATGATGTACTCTGCATATAAGTTAAATAAACAGGGTGACAATATACAGCCTTGACGAACATGGACATACACAAAAATTAACTCAAAGACCTAAATGTAATAGCTAGCACTTTAAGAAGTAAAAGTAGAGAAAATTTTTGCAAATTCAAGGTAGGAAAAGATTTCTTAACTAATACCTCCCACATTTAAAACAGTAAGAGAAAAAAAAGGATAAGTGAGGTTTAATCAGAATTAAAAATCACTGCTCTTTGAAGAAAATGTTAAGAAAATGAAAAAGCAAGTCACAAATTGGGAAAAAAGATATATATATATATATATATGTTAAAAGACTTGGCATGCAGTATATATAATAAACTACAGCTTAATAACAGGAAGACAATCCAACTAAACATGGGGAAAAGATTTAAACATATACTTCATCATTTTGTCAAGGAAGATGTATTAATTGCTAATAAGCATATGAAAAGATTCTTTTTTTGTTTTTTTTTTAAATTAAATTTATTTATTTTAATTAGAAGTTGATTACTTTACAATATTGTATTTGTTTTGCCATACATCAACATGAATCTGCCACGGGTGTACATGTGTTCCCAATCCTGAACCCCTCTCCTACCTCCCTCCCCATACCATCCCTCTGGGTCATCCCAGTGCACCAGCCCCAAGCTTCATCATTAGTCATCAGGAAAATGCAATTTAAAATCAAAATAAGATACCACTACCCCACTCCAGTACTCTTGCCTGGAGGGTCCCACGGACAGGGGAGCCTGGTGGGCTGTGGTCCCTGGGGTTGCTGGGGGTCGGACATGACTGAGCGACTTTGCTTTCACTTTTCACTTTCATGCATTGGAGAAGGAAATGGCAACCCACTCCATTCTTGCCTGGAGAATCCTGGAGTCGGATTCTTGCCTGGAGTCGGACACAACTGAAGTGAATTAGCAGCAGCAGCAGCATGCTTCTATTAGAATGGCTAAAATGAAAAAGACTGTAAGATCCAATGTTGGTAAGGATTCAGAACAATTGAATATCTGATAGGTTGCTGGAGAGAAGTATAATATTACAACTATTTTGGAAAACAGTTTGGTAATTTCTTAGAAAATGCTACATGCACTAACCATACATACCCAGTATGTCCACTCCTAGTTATTTACCCCAAAGAAATGAAAAATGAAAGCACATGTGCCCAGAAAGCTGTTTAAGGGGATGTTTATAGCAGCTGTATTGGTAATCAGGCTGGAAACAACCTAAATGCCCATCAGCAGGGGATTAGATAAACAATTTCATTATAAATACACACAAGGAACATTACTCAGCAATGAAAAAGATTGATATACTTTTTAATGCATGACAGATGAATTTCAAAAACATTCTGAGTGAAGGAAGCTAGACACAAAAGAGTATATACTGTATAATTTCATTTATATAGAATTTAGAAAATTCAAATTAATCTATAATAGCAGAAAGCAGATCAGAAGTTGCCAAGGACAAAGGATTGGTAAGATTAGCATAAAAAAGCATTAGGCAGTTTTTTTGAGGGATGCAAATATTCTATTTCTTCATTATTACCAAGTCTCTCTGGATGTACACATTTGTCAAACTCACATTTGTCAAAACTCATTAAACTGTACACTTTTAAGTGGACGCCTGCACACAGGGTTTTCCAGGTGGCGCTAGTGGTAAAGAGCCTGCCTGCCAATGTAAGGGACTTCAGAGACTGGGTTTGATTTCTGGGTTGGAAAGATCACCTGGAGGAGGAAACGGCAACCCACTCTAGTATTCTTGCCTGGAGAATCCCATGGACAGAGGAGCCTGGCAGGCTATGGTTGATAGGATCTCAAAGAGTCGGACATGCGTAAAGTGACTTAGCATGTGCTATAATCAATTAAAACATAGTCAAGGAAGAGATATTTAAAGGGAATGCAGAACAGAATGTATCTGAGTGAATCATATAGAAGAAATTGCTATATTTGAGTTTAAAAGAGGTAATACCTGTGCAATACAAAACATTTGGATTTGTTTTACAGCTTAGTAAAAAATTAAAACATATATCATTTGTTATCTATAACAATAAATATATTCAGAACTAAGTTAAACACTTGATAATGTAAACGCCCAAACAATCAATCCCAGTTTTGCAATCTATATGAAAATCTGCCCCATATTTTCGATGATCTTGAATGACTGGATAGGTTCATGATGTTCAGTGAAATATTTTGGGGACAGTAGGAAAAAACTGTGGTCTACCTAATATTAAATAATATTGCATAGGTGAAAATGCATGGTTTTCTGCAGAAGTCATGCATGCATTTGCAGTCTCTCAGTTGTGTCTGACTCTTTGTGACCCTATAGACTATAGCCCACCAGGCTCCTCTGTCCATGAAATTTTCCAGGCAAGAAATACTGAAGTGAGTTGCTGTTTCCTTTTCCAGGAGATCTTCCTGACCCTGAGTCTCTTGCCTCTCCTGCATTTACAGGCTGATTCTCTACCACTAAGTCAAAGTGATACCTATTGTTAATAAAGAAAATGATGAATCTTGTATAAGGTGAATGGAAGATGAGAGAGTTGTGTAGGCATCATTGTAACGTCACTGATGGGAGATATCAAACATTGGAACTAGAATAGTGGTGGTGAGATTGAAATGACCCAGATACATTCTGAACATACTATTAATATCAAATCTTCTAGAATAAAGCTTTTTGTTGTTGGCTATTACACCACAGAAGAGCCTTTTATATGTCAGCCAAGAAGCTACATTTCTAGCTTCACTTTTCTTCAAGACTCTCTAATTCTGTACAGGCCACCAAACCAGGGATAAGGAATTGCCTTGGTAGAGAAAGACTTGAAATTACTTTGACTTTCAGACTGAGCACAGAAGCCTTGCTCAAACATCAAAGTTCAGCTTAGTAAAGATGAAGAGTCATTTGTAGGACATTAATCAGGGCACGGTGAGTATTTGGTTAGTTGCTGGGGTACAAGAGTTTGTCTGACCTCAAGGTACTCAGGTACAAGTGGCTATGGCCCCTGTCACACTGGGCTAAGCTTAGGGGCTGCAGGAGTACAACTGAAGCTTCCTAACTTCTACTGGTAGAAAAAATAAAGACTTTCCAGAAATTGTGCCTGAATGCTGAGCTGAGTGCTCCAGTGAAGAAAATGGAAAGGGTACCTCATGGAAGGCATCCTGTAGGCAGGGATTAGTCAGTCCCTGGAAGACATCCACAGAAACAATTGTCTGACAGTATCATTCTTGCAGCCTCTGTACGTCCCAATTTGAATTCATAAGAACACTGATGTTTTGAGAGGTACTCATAGGTGTTATATTTTCAAAAGAAAACAAAGAGAACAATACCCAAAGGTAATGAACAAATTTTTAAAAGTATATTTGTTATTATAGGCTTTCTCAGGCATTTGATTTACTACTGTGAATTACTATTATTCAGGACAGATGTAAACACAGCATATAGCATTTTCTAGACTTGTCTGACCACAGAACACTATTTTTTGGTGGAACCCCTATAAATGTCTCAAATCTGTGTTCTGGGAACGATTTAGGAAATATTATTGTATGCTACACGTTACTTAACTTTTCTTTTGGCATCTGTCAAGGACATTGAAAAGACATGTTCATGTTCAACTTCTCCTGGTTCTCATTCAAGTTCTTTCTCAAATGACCAAAATCTTATGCTGAATTAGTTTCAGGTTTCTGATAGCAGAAAACCTATCATTTTCCCCACAATGCTTCAGTAAACACACGGCAGCCTGGATTTGATCAGTCTGTCTAGTGCCACAGTCTCCCCAGGGCCAGGATGCAGCCTCGGGCATTCCAAGAGGACCTCAGGCCGAGAAAGAGTTCAGTCTCTTCTTGGCTCAGCCAGCTTCTTCACCTTAACATCTCAGAGCGCACACATGAAGCTTATACCTCCTAGATCCCAGCATAGAGTTTTTGGAAAAATTTTGGGCGCCTACCATGTAGGACCCTGACATTTGTCCTCTTGCAGCTACAAATCTTGCTTGAGAAGCCGAGCAAACCCGTAGACACACATTAGCCTCCACTTGTTACTGGGTGACTTGTCTCTGAGGTTATGAGCTACTTACTTTCCATGAGAAACAGATTATTAGCCACCTTAGCAGATGAAGACATTAAAGCTTAGAGAGATTTGATGATTTGTCCCAGGACTTAGAATGGCAAAACCTGCCCCCAGACCTGGAGGTAGGTAACCCCCAAGCCTGCAGCCTTAGATCCTCACCCTCTATGGTCACTCGATGCCAAATGCACATGTTAGCTGGCTTTCAAGTCCTGGTTTTGAGAGAAGTCTCTTGCTTCTCCTTGTTTGAATGCTTCAGAAGGTAGTTCAGAATGTCTCTTTCCTTTTTTCTTTTCCTTTTAAAACAGAACACATTCCAAGATATTCCCTTGAGGATACCTCACATAATGGCCAGTCCAAATTCTAAATGAAGAAACCTTTTGAGATTTGGTGATTATTTTCAGCACAACATTAAGATATACCCTCTAAACTCTGTGTGTGAGATGGAAGTCTCCAAGCACGCATTCTGAACATCGATGAAGCATTCCCCTGAGAACACTACTATTCCCTTACAATCCCTATGCACCGCTTCTCAGATATTCTAAACTTTAACTCAAATAATTACCTTGTTGGATGGCTATTAGCATTACACACTTGATAAAAACCATGTCTGCCCAGCACTTTTGCAGGCTGTCATAACTTAGTTTATTATTATTTCAGATAATAATAACCTCTGATGGTATGAATGAATACATTCTTTATGTGCTTCTAGGTCAGAAACTTCTGCTGTTAATAAGATCCCTCTGAGTATTTCACATCTAATTTTGATCCCCATGCCATATTTTTACACACACACAAAGCATGTAGTTTTAATTTGATCATGACGGTTACTGTTTGAATAGATTTTTTTTAGACTTTGAGCATTCTGGTTATTTAAATGGACTCAGACAGTATAAACCAGACTCCCAGTGGCTTCTGGCAACCACCTGCTCAGTTCTCTACTGAGCCTTAATTAAGTCAGCTCCAACACAACAGTTCTTTAGAATTACACGCAAGGTCATAGGCTTTCAATAAAGAATATTTCAACATGAGACCAGAATACCTATGTATATAACCTACCCTTGAATAAATTTTCTCCCCATTATGCTTTTCTGGAACCCTGTTATCTTTTCATAGATCTTGGTCTTTTGCAATCATCTAGGTTTCTATTGGTTGAGTGACTGCTTTGTATCAGCTATCTTTTATTTATTTTATTTTTATATCTACAAAGGAAATAACATCAACTCCAGATAAGGAAACTGTGGTTAGGACAATGGTGACTTACTTGTTTGCTGCTATTAAATGATATAACTAAGGTTTAAATTGGCATTCATCATTTACACAGAATGAAGATTCACTCTTAACCTAAATTGAGCATTTACCATATTTCTAATCACAGTTACATTGGTTTGAATCACATTAAATTGCTGATCTTTTACCTACAAAATAGCAATATCATGTGATTTAAAGTCAGACTTGATCCTAACAATATCTTTACAAAGCAACTATTGTTAACGTTATTTTGCAAAAGAGGAAATTGAAGCTTAGCTAGGTTATATAATATGCACAGGGTTAAACAGTCAATAACTGGTGTGCCTTTTCCTTTCTCACCTAGGCATTTCTTCTCTGTGAACTGGTGACTATGACGAAGTAACGTGACACTTTTATTGTCCCCAGTGGTGGCAATTCTGAGTTTGTTACTTCACTGACTTCATTCAATATATTGAGCACATGCTGTTTATGTGAATCACATATATTCAACTTTTGAAGAAACAGTGAAGTGGGAAATTAAGCTAGGCAGTCCAGATTTGGGTTTAAAAAAAAAAACAAAACCAAAGCAATCTGAATTAGATTTAGTTCAGTGCCTATTAGGTGGACCTGGAAGACCATTCCAAAAAAATTCAGATATGGGTTATTATTGGAAGGGTGTGTAGCCTTTCAGAGTTTTTACTTTGGAAGTAACTACACCATTTGGGTATTGTAACTACACCCTGTGGATACTGTAGGTTTGTTAAATAGTCACTTTTATTGTTCTTTATTCATGGAATGCCCTGTCCTTTATCACAAGATTTTTGAAGTCTTAGCTCAATAGCCCCATTCTCCATAAGAGTCTTCCAATTTTCCCAGCTGCAAATGATCTGTGCCTAATTTTGCTTCTCATTGCATTTTGTCCTCACTTTTCATGTTACCAGTCAGCGGTTCCCAACCTTTTTGGTACCAGGGGACGGATTACATGAAAGATTATTTTTCTACAGACCAGGGAGTTGGAGGGGATGGTTTCAGGATGATTCATACGAATTACATTTTTTGTGCACTTTAATTCTAATCTAATGCAGCCAGTGATCTGATAGGAGGTACCAGTCCGCAGCCTGGAGGTTGTGGCCCCTGTTACCAGTCACCTTTTCCTCCGATGTTTATTTGATTATCTATCTATTCACTCTTCCATCTATCATTTACTATATGTCTATAAAGCTTTAGTCACTGTAATGCCTTAGGATACAGGGACAAAAAGATCCTCCTCAAAGACCTGGAAAAGAGGCAGATAAGTGAACAGAATATTTCAATACAAATATAGTTCTCTTATTTTTATTCCAGCTCAACACATGTGAAAAATGCATTCCTATCGGTTAAGAGTTACTCATGATGGCTATGGTTCTGGTGGATGGTGTGGAGTGGTGGGAAGGAGAAGGAACAAAAAAGAGAAGAGCTATCCTCTCTTCCCCCCCCTCCCCTTCCCCCCTCCGCCCAGGATGGAGATAGGGAACACATGATATATGTCTCCCTAGCTCAATCTCCTCAGCTGGGCACCAGTGTGTGAGGTTAGCACAGGTGTTCCTGCTACAGAGAGGAGGTATGTTTATCCTGCATTTGGAGCATCCTCATGGAGGGTGAGTTTTTTGAAGGGAAAACTTCTGGGAGCTGAAGTTTGGACCAAATTATGAAGATGAGTTAACTACATGACTAAAGGAGGAGAGTCAAGTCAGATAGAAGGGATAGTTAATGCCTGAAAAAGCCTGAAGATAAAATACAGAATGCTGTGTGTGTGTGTTTGAGGAGGTGGGAGGGGAGATCTGATATAGCTATATGAGAGGGAATGGTGGGCAAGAATTGAGTGGTCAAGAGCAAGTAGTATTCAGATAACAGGGTTTTGAAAAGGTCACACTTCATGGCTTGGAGAATGAGGAATGTGTATATATTTTACATGCATCGTTAGACTGTGATCTACCTGATAGCAGACCTTTATGTTGTCCATATCCTGGTATGCCGGACCTCTAGAACATCATTCCAGATATTTTAAAATTAACTTTAACTACATTGTAGCTCCATCTTCGATCTCACCTCTGGTCTTTCATTCTGGGTTGGCCAACTTGCAAGACAGTGAATTTCAGGAGAATATTGTTAGTTTTGGGTGGACACTGGGAGACAGAGGCACTGAGGTGTAAGTGAGAGAGTCTGCCTGGAAGAAATAAAGAAGGCATAAATCCATTATCACAATGACTCCAATACAGCATTCCTTCTCTGAATGGTATTTGTTCCTGTTTACTTTCTTCCTTGTGGCATCGAGCTGGGCTGCATTTGCCATTGAGGCATAATTACTATTTTATTATTATTTTTTCACAGATAAGTGGAGCATTTGAGCACAGCTGAATTGCTGGGAGCCTCAGTGGAAGAAATCTATTAGTGGTATGGCTTGAAACAATACACAAAAGGCCCCTGCGTGTGGTCTGCCCTCCACGCTTTCAACTTCCTTGTGTAGAACAATAAATCTCCAAGTCAGCTAGAATGCAGAGACTCCCATCCAACCAGAGGGGAGCCACATTTTATCTTTTATTCATTGGCAGGAACATTAGCTGTAGGAGGTATTCAAATCACACTTTTATTTAAACAAACACAGCTGGATCGCAGCCTCTTAATATAGCAATTCTCTAATGAAAAATAACAACATAGTATTTATCTCTTTTCTTTTGTGTGACTCTCAATTTGCTAAAATTAGGCAGACTTCAATCCCATACAAAATTGGCATGTTTTCATGACCAGAGCTCATCGCAACTAACTGCAAAATTATAATGGGGATGTAATTATAGGAGGGCATGTGAAATACACATCCTTTTGCTGCTGTAAGCTATATGGGGTTATACAATTATGTTGTAATAACATCATTTATCTTAAAGGAGTCAGACAGCTGACTTCATTTATTTAACTTGAGCACTCCAATTATGTGCTGTGTCAGTTTAACATAAATGTCTTGCCTAAAGAACATGGTGTAATAATAATCATAATAGCAATAATAATAATAATAATAGCACACGTTTGTATAGGGCTCTATGGAACACAAAGCATATTTTATCACTGTGATCTTGCTGAGGCCTCATCACTGCTCCATAAGGCAGGAATCTAGGACTGTGATTCATTTGCCCCATTTTTCTGGTGAGAAAACTGAGGCTTGGAGACATGAAGTGAGGTTGTCACAATTGAATGTAAGTGGTGAAATAAGAGTAAATTTCCTGATTTGACATTCAGGGATGGTTCTGCTGATGTACCCAAAGGTACCAGATTTTGGACAGTGTAACACATTTATTCTCATCTCTTAGGCTATTTTATCTCACAACCTTCATTTAAGGCCTATAGACCAGTGGTGGTGGGGATCACAGGTGTTAATTCTGTGATGATGGGAAAATTTAATTTTGCAAATCTAAATTCTTTGTTAGGAAAAAAAATGCATTATAATGCCTACTAAGCAGATAAGTAGAAGTTGTTGTAAAAATTAAGTATGATAATGCTTGTCAAGACTATGGGTAGGCTCAGAAAATGAGTTTGTTCTCTTTCTCTGTAAGATAAGATATTTTTTTTCATTTTATACATGATAAAATTGTCTGTTTTGCTTAATCTGCTCAAGTCACCAAGCTAGTGTTAGGGCAGTGACAGAAATCCACACCCTTCTCTTTCCTATCTCCTTGCCATTAGCTTCAGTCAAATTGTAATATCTTTAAATGCTCACCATTGTTTTTCAGCTCATTTTCAGTTCTTTACAAAATTCATTTCCTTAAATACCCACAGATGGAATAAAATCCTTGTCTTTTATTTGAACTAAAAGCTTTGGGCTCTTTGTCTGAGTGGAATTGACCACAGGTGGGGAGAGAGCAGGGTTTAGAGTCAGGAAGTTCCATTGAGCTTTTAGGCAGTGGTTGCCGCTGCTGCTAAGTTGCTTCAGTCATGTCTGACTCTGTGCGACCCCATAGACGGCAGCCCACCGGCTCCCCTGTCCCTGGGATTCTCCAGGCAAGAACACTGGAGTGGGTTGCCATTTCCTTCTCCAATGCATGAAAGTGAAAAGTGAAAGTGAAGTCACTCAGTCGTACCAGACTCTTAGTGACCCCATGGACTGCAGCCCACCAGGCTCCTCCATCCATGGGATTTTCCAGGCAAGAGTACTGGAGTGCGGTGCCATCGCCTTCTCCAGGCAGTGGTTACTAGCTGTGTGAATTTAGGCCAGTCTTGTGACTTCTCTCAGTTCAGGTCAAAGATAAATGCTATTTCAATTTGAACTTCCTGAGAATAAACCGAAGTACATGGTATTTCTAGGAGAGAAACACCTAGAAAGAAGAGCTTAAAATAAAAGACTTAGCTTACCTCATGGTGTGTGTGTTAGTCCCTCAGTCGTGTCCAGCTTTTTGCAACCCCATGGACTGCAGCACACCAGGCTTCTCTGTCATTCACCATCTCCCACAGCTTGCTCAAACTCATGTCCATTGAGTCGGTGATGCTATCCAACCATCTCATTCTCTGTTATTCTCTTCTCCTCCTGCCTTCTATATTTCCCAGCATCCGGGTCCTTGTCAATGAGTTGGCTCTTTGCATCAGGTGGCCAAAATATTGGAGCTTCAGCTTCACCATCAGTCCTTCCAATGAATATTCAGGGTTGATTTCCTTTAGGATGGACTAGATGGATATCCTTGCAGTCCAAGGGACTCTCAAGAGTCTTCTCCAACACCACAGTTCAAAAGCACCAATTCTTTGGCACTCAGCTTTCTTTATGGTCTAGTCCAACTCTCACTTCTGTGCATGACCACTGGGAAAACCACAGCTTTGACTATATGGACCTTTGTCAGCAAAGTAGTCTCTGCCTTTTAATATGCTGTCTAGGTTTGTCATAGCTTTTCTTCCAAGGAGCAAGCGTCTTTTAATTTCATGACTGCAGTCACCATCTGCAGTGATTGCTCTGAGAAAACCATTCCAGGTAGGCAGGAGGGGAAGTCAGGCTATATACAAGTTTGCAACACATGGAGCAGGCAGTCTGAATATTAAAGATCATGTAGCAAGTTAAGGAATTTGCCATTCTATTTATGGGAAAATACAAGCCTCTGGACTCACTGAATTCATTCCTTTTATACGCACTTCAGCTCTGGGGCCAATCCTCTTTCCTTGTCCACCTTGCTTCTCAGTTCCCCAGAGCTCCTCAGCAATCTCCTTGGGGAGTGGCAGCATCACTGTTTTGCAGTTTATGGAGCCCTCATTCACGGCCAGAAATCACCAAAGGCTGTGACATTTCTTGTTTATTAATATGGCAGGAGATATTTTCATTTCACATAGGCAATGTGAACACATTGGTCAAACAGTTGTCTCAGAGAACTCATAAGATGGTAAGTTACAGATCAGGAACAGATGACAAAATAGAAATTAAAAGATTTGTTGAAGAGTTATAAAATTTATACTTGATAGTGTGGGGGACTTAATTTTCAAGTTTCTTAAAATTGAATGAAGGTGGGAGAAGGTAGGTGGTTCTCTTTGGAGGCCTCAAATCTACAAAATGGAAAGTTTAATAAACTTCATCTTGATTCCTAGAGAAATGCTATAGATATGGTTTCTGTTTCTAAGTGAACTGGCAAGGATGGAGTTTCTTAGGAAAATTTTACCTACTAAAGGCATTTTAAGAGTCACACCTAGGATGAACCTAGAGTCTATTGTATGGAGTGAATAAAGTCAGAAAAAGGAGAACAAATATTATATATTAATGCATATATATATACATATATATATATATATGAAATGTAGAAAGATGGTATTGATGAACCTATTTGCAGGGCAGCAAGGCTTCCCTGGTAGCTTAGCTAGTAAAGAATCTGCCTGCAATGCAGGAGACCCTGGTTCTATTCTTGGGTCAGGAAGATCCGTTGGAGAAGGGATAGGCTATGCACTCCAGTATTCTTGGGCTTTCCTGGTGGCTCAGCTGGTAAAGAATCTGCCTGCAATGTGGGAGACCTGGGTTCGGTCCCTGGGTTGGGAAGATCCCCTGGAGAAGGGAACGGCTACCTACTCCAGTATTCTGGCCTGAAGAATTCCATGGACTGTATATACCATGGGGTTGCAAAGAGTTGGACATGACTGAGCAACTTTCACAATGGAGACCCAGACTTAGAGAACCCACTTGTGAATAAGTCTGGAAAAGAGAGAGTGGGATGAATTGAGAGAGTATCACAAAAACACATTCCGTACCATACATACAATAGCCAGTGGGAATGTGCTGTATGATTCAGGGAGCTCAATTCCAGTGCTCTGTGACAACCTGAAGCTGGGGGTGGGGTGGGGGTTGTGGGGGGGGGGGTTGGGATTAGAGGTGAGAGGGCGGTTCAAGAGGGAGGAGACATATGTACACCTATGGCTGATTCATGTTGATATATGGGAGAAACCAACACAAAATACAACACAATATTGTAAAGCAATTATTCTCCAATTAAAAGTAAATTTTAAAAACGATTCTCACCTAATTTAGACTCAGTCTAGCATGAGTGGATGAAGGCACAGAAACATTAAATGACTTACCCAGAAAGGAATAGAGCAAGATTTTATGTCTATGTCAATGGCTCTTTTTCTTCTTCATTCCTTCTTCTTCCCCTACCTATATCCATTCATACATTTAATTTGATAAAGGTTAAAAAAATGGTTCTATTCTTTCACTGCTTTCCAAGAGCTTGTGATATATTGGGGAGACTTCCAGGTGAGAAAGCCTTAGAGTGTGTGTGATTGCAGTAAGGCAGAGGCTGTGCCAGAGGTGAGTGGTAGGCCTAATGTTGTCTCAAAGGTGGGCTATCAATTCTGATTAAAGAATGGAGCTAGGGGTCTTCACAGATGAGGAGTCCCTTGAGGAGAATTTTATTTTCAGATGCTTTGAATTGCAAATGATAGAAAACCTATATAAATGATTTTATCTCAAAGGAGCTTTTAATAAAGATCTCATCACAATCAAGTATAGCAACATGATTATGTAAACTTTGATCCATTTATTTGAACATTAATAAGATGTCTCTGGAGAAGGCAATGGCACCCCACTCCAGTACTCTTGCCTGGAAAATCCCATGGACGGAGGAGTTTGGTGGGCTACAGTCCATGGGGTTGCTGGGAGTTGGACACGACCGAGCAACTTCACTTTCACTTTTCACTTTCATGCATTGGAGAAGGAAATGGCAACCTACTCCAGTGTTCTTTCCTGGAGAATCCCAGGGACAGAGGAGCCTGTTGGATGCCGTCTATGGGGTCGCACAGAGTCGGACACGACTGAAGCGACTTAGCAGCAGCAGCAGCAAGATGTCTCTTCCTTCTAATTTCTGCTTTGCTCTTGCTTCAGACTGGCTGTCTCTGTTTCTTGGTGTCTTTGACGGGGAGTAGTATCACTGACACTTCAAAATTTTACATCTTACATCTTCAGACACTGGAAAGAAGCTGCTTTAATGAACTGTCCACATTCCAAAGTTCTCTGTCCAGAATTTTAGAGAGGAATTCATTGGTGTACTTCTCAGCCAATTAGATGTATCTCTAAGATAGTTACTTAGAAATAGGCAACATCCACAGAAACTATATCAGAGGACTTGCAAGAGTCAGTTTCCAAAATAGGGGAAGTAGGATCAGATTCTATAGATGAATGGTTCTCAAAGTGTGGTTTAGGGGACACTGGGGTTTTGAGGCCATTTTAGAAGATCCATGAGGTTAAAACTACTTTCTTTGTAATCCTAAAATGCTTTGTACCTTTTTCCAACTATCTTGACATTTGCACTGATATTAAAAAAGCAGTATAATGTTACAAAAGCAGCAAAACTGCAAGCACCTCAGTATGAATCAAAGCACCAAAACTTTAAGGTGGTCATTGTATTCTTTACATTGTACTCACAGCTACAGAGGCCAGTTTAATTTAGAATGCCCTTGAATAAACAGTAAAACTATTGATTTCATTAAATATTAATCCTGTTTACATGCTTTTTAATATCGATGTACCAAATTAGTTCTGCCATAAAGTTATTTCCCTGCATACTGTGGTAAAACGTCTGCCTTGAGGAAAAGTAGTTGCACAGTTGTTTGAGTTGCAAGCTGAACTAGCTGCCTTTTTTCATGGAATGCACTTTTTACTCTGAAGAGTAACTTAGAGAAAAGTTATGACTGTTCAAACTGGTGCTTTTGGAAGACATATTCATGAACAAAGTAAGGCTGCTATTTCAAGGGAAACAACTACAGTACTTGTTACCAATGATGAAATTAGAGCTTTCAAATAAAAATCAGAATTTTAGAAAGCTTGTATCTACTATTGTGAACTTGATGGTTTATAATACTTAACTGTTTCTCTGATGGAATATGAGGGGAGAGTAACAAATATGACTTATTGATATTATAGAGTCAACATATCAACATTTGGAGGATCTACATGACTAAACTAATATTTTTAAAATGACTCATGCACTGATGCTACAAAAGTGAAGTTGCTCAGTCGTGTCTGACTCTTTGAGATCCCGTGGATTGTAGCCTACCAGGCTCCTCCATCCATGGGACTGTCCAGGCAAGACTACTGGAGTGGGTTGCCATTTCCTTCTCCAGGGGATCTTCCTGACCCAGTGGAATTGAACTCCAGTCTCCCGCACTGCAGGCAGATGCTTTACCCTCTGAGCCATCAAGGAAGCCCAATGCTACAAAGATGATTGATAAAAATCCATACAGGGTTGACCAATAGATTTCAGTGTAACAGAGTATAGAAAATTTATTTGTATGTTTTCAGATTCTACATTGCAGCTTAACTTTAAGATATCACTAATTAACTGTTCGCTTAGATTCGAAGAATAAAATCCATAAAATTATCCAAATTTTTACATACTTCAGTCAAAATAGTATATCAAAATAGATTGACTATAGATGTGAAAAATGTGAAAAAAAAAAGATGTGAAAAATCGTTTAAGCCAGAAAAGTCTTCTATTAAGCTAGACATTAGAGAAATTTTCAGAAATGTAAAATAATGCCACTCATCTTATTAATTTTTTGAAAATGTAGTTTTTTTTTCACAAACTATTTTATATATTGCTGCTGCTGCTGCTGCTAAGTTGTTTCAGTCATGTCCGACTCTGTGCAACCCCATAGACAGAAGCTCACAAGGCTCCCCTGTCCCTGGGATTCTCCAGGCAAGAACACTGGAGTGGGTTGCCATTTCCTTCTCCAATGCGTGAAAGTGAAAAGTGAAAGGGAAGTCACTCAGTCGTACCAGACTCTTAGTGACCCCATGGACTGCAGCCCACCAGGCTCCTCCATCCATGGGATTTTCCAGGCAAGAGTACTGGAGTGGGGTGCCATTGCCTTCTCCGATTTTATATATTAGCATATATTATTTGTAAATATGTTAATACATAGATATTTGAAATTGTTCTCATTTGAAATTTCTAAATGGTAAATGTTAATGTATACAACTGACACAAGCAAATGACTTTGTGGTCCTCAATAACATTTGATTAGACTGATTCTGAGATCAAAAGGTTTGATCATTACTGCCATATATATTCACTATAGTCTTTAAATATGGATCAGAGCAAGTAAGGTGGATGAGAGATGATAGCACATTCCAGTGGGATGACAAGAAGACATGAAGCATTGTGTGGCCTATTCAGGACCTTAAGAAGACATGCAGATGGAAATGGAGTATGTGGAACAGATTATGGAGAGAAAGTTTGAAGAAGGAAAGGACTCTGCCAGTCAGTCAGAAGACTCTAAACTTTTAAAGTAAGAGAATAATGTGATTTTATTTGGATTTAGACATGGCACTTTGTTGGCAGCATGGAAAGTGGGTGTGTGTTGTAATGTCTGCATTCCCCCCAAATCTATATGATATTATGGTAATGATATTAGAGGGTGGGGTCTTTGGGAGGTGGCTAGGTCATAAGGGTGGAACCCTCATGAATGAGATTATTGCCTGATCAAAGAGGGTCCAGAGAGATACTTTGTCTCCTCTACCATACAGAGACATAGTGAAAAGTTGCCATCTATGATCCAGGAAGTGGCCTTTATCAGACACTCGATCTGCTGGTAGCTTTTGGACTAACTCTTGCTTGGAAAATCCCGTGGACGGAGGAGCCTGGTAGGCTGCAGTCCATGGGGTTGAAAAGAGTCGTACACGACTGCGCGACTTCACTTCCACTTTTCACTTTCATGCATTGGAGAAGGAAATGGCAACCCACTCCAGTGTTCTTGCCTGGAGAATCCCAGGGACGGGGGAACCTTGTGGGCTGCCATCTATGGGGTCGTACAGAGTCGGACACGACTGAAGCGACTTAGCAGCAGCAGCAGCTTCTAGGACTGTGAAAAATAAATGTTTGCTGTTTATAAGTACCCAGTCTATGGGACTTTGTTACAGCAGCTGGAGTTAAGAGAGTAGGCAATGGTATAGGATATGGGGTTGGCAAATTAAGATAGGAAACAAATTAGAAAGTTGTGGTGATATTTCACTATATACAAGATGAGAAACTGAATTAAAGCAATGGTTCAGTTCAGTTCAGTTCAGTCACTCAGTCGTGTCCGACTCTTTGTGACCCCATGAATTGCAGCACTCCAGGCCTCCCTGTCCATCACCAACTCCCAGAGATCACTCAGATTCACGTCCATCGAGTCAGTGATGCCATCCAGCCATCTCATCCTCTGTCGTCCCCTTCTCCTCCTGCCCCCAATCCCTCCCAGCATCAGAGTCTTTTCCAATGAGTCAACTCTTCGCATGAGGTGGCCAAAGTACTGGAGTTTCAGCTTTAGCATCATTCCTTCCAAAGAAATCCCAGGGCTGATCTCCTTCAGAATGGACTTGTTGGATCTCCTTGCAGTCCAAGGGACTCTCAAGAGTCTTCTCCAACACCATAGGTCAAAAGCATCAATTCTTCGGCGCTCAGCCTTCTTCACAGTCCAACTCTCACATGCATTCATGACCACAGGAAAGACCATAGCCTTGACTAGACAGTCCTTTGTTGGCAAAGTAATGTCTCTGCTTTTGAATATGGTATCTAGGTTGGTCATAACTTTCCTTCCAAGGAGTAAGCGTCTTTTAATTTCATGGCTGCAGTCACCATCTGCAGTGATTTTGGAGCCCCAAAAAATAAAGTCTGACACTGTTTCCACTGTTTCCCCATCTATTTCCCATGAAGTGATGGGACCGGATGCCATGATCTTCGTTTTCTGAAGGTTGAGCTTCAAGCCAACATTTTCACTCTCCACTTTCACTTTCATCAAGAGGCTTTTGAGTTCCTCTTCACTTTCTGCCATAAGGGTGGTGTCATCTGCATATCTGAGGTTATTGTTATTTTCCCCGGCAATCTTGATTCCAGCTTGTGCTTCTTCCAGTCCAGCGTTTCTCATGATGTACTCTGCATATAAGTTAAATAAGCAGAGTGACAATATACAGCCTTGACTTACTCCTTTTCCTATTTGGAATCAGTCTGTTGTTACATGTCCAGTTCTAACTGTTGCTTCCTGACCTGCAACGGTAGTGGGAAGCAAAGGGTATGTTTTTAAGATTTTTAGAAAACAGTATTGAAAACAATGTCATCTTGAGGGAGGCTATTTGGAGTAGATTTCATAGCTGGGGCCCTGTAAGAGGTGGGAGTTAGGCTAGATAATATCCCTGGAATTCTTTAACATGATGGTTCCCTAGTCATTGCTTTTAAAGGACTTGTGTCCAAATCCAAGGTTCCCAAGGTTTATTTTTGCAAATTTGCATTATCAGTTAAGATTGGGTTCAGCTGTACATAATAGGAAATACCAAACAATAATGACTTAAGAGTGGAGTTTATCTCTCATGCAAAAGATATTCAGGGCCAGGTATTTTCTACATCATATGGCTTTCATTCTCAAGGTCACCTGATTGTCCAAAATAGCTGCTGGAGTAATAATCATATCTGCATTCCAGGCTGGCAGCAGGAGAAAGTAGTACAGGTAAAATGGACTCAGTTTCAGCTGAGTCAGCTTCCTTAAGCAACTTTCCTGCTTTCTACTCACTTTTCATTATCTAGATCTTTTCAACTTTACCGCACTCTGCTGCAAGAAGGCAATCTTATAGCTTGGTTCATTGCCATCTCAAATAATAAGATTATTTTACAGTGAAAAAAGGTAGAAATGTTTATCAGCTGACATCCAACAATCTCTGTCACAAAGGTTTGTGTTCCCACCTTCTTTTCCCAGAGATGCTGTTATCTAGAATTCTATATCTTTTCCTGTTACTATGAGATCTTCAGTGGAAGTGAAGGAAATCTACTTTTTATTTAGAGGTCTCTTATCTGGCTACCCCAGGTTTCCATAACACAATCTGAGAACTAAGAGTAGAATAATTCTACTGAGTCTATACTATACAGTAGACTGGACTGTAATATAGTTTGCACTATATTATCATCTTTTAACTGCTTGTCCTGTTTATTTGCATCTTTCAGTCCAATTCCTTCTACACACAGGCAAGATTAATTTTTTCTAAAGGATATTTCACATCATGCTATTTAATTTGTCAAGAATATTAATTTCTTGTAGCCTCCTGAAGATTTACAAATGCCTTCAAAGCCTTCAAAGCCCTCTTGTAGTTTTACCAAAAGCAACACTTCCAGGCATTCTTCCCATATATAAGCTTGAGCCTAATGGGATCTAACCTGCTTTAGGAAATCTAACTTGTGTGGTTTTGTTCAAGTTGCTTTACTTTTTAGAATTCTAGCTGTGTACCTATGTGGGCCAGTGAAATCTACAGAGGATACATAGTATTTCTTGAACTCCAGTCCCCTCTCAACAGCTTCTTTGATGAAACGTTATAAGACCTAACTCTGCTGCTAAGTCGCTTCAGTCGTGTCTGATTCTGTGCAACCCCACAGACGGCAGCCCACCAGGTTCCCCCATCCCTTGGATTCTCCAGGCAAGAACACTGGAGTGGGTTGCCATTTCCTTCTCCAATGCATGAAAATGAAAAGTGAAAGTGAAGTCGCTCAGTCGTGTCCGACTCTTAGCGACCCCATGGACTGCAGCCCACCAGGCTCCTCCGTCCATGGGATTCTCCAGGCAAGAGTACTGGAGCAGGGTGCCATTGCCTTCTCTGAACTCTGTAAATATTATATTCCACATTTTATGCTTTAAGAGCATGTTCCTTCAGTCCATGCCCAACCATCTGTAATAGTCTTAAGGAAGGAAAGGTTCTTAGAAGTGCAAGAGTCTGGGCATGTGCGTAAGAGTTACCTCTATGTCTCTTACACAGAATTCTATTGTATGTTACTAACCTGAGTCCTTTACTTAGTAAATGGACAGTTTCTGTTGTTGTTAATGTTAATTGTGTTGTTTTTCACTATTATTATTATTTTTCCTTTGACCTTATTCTTAACCACCCAAATGCTTTTCTAGCTTTGAAAGAAGTATTGTCTGCACACACCTTTCTCTTTTATTTGGCATATAGAATTAACCTTACAAACTAACCACCAAAATAAATAAAAGACCTTGGAGGAGTACCAAGTACCTCCTTAGTATCAATACAGACAACTTTGTGTTCACATTGGTAAACTGTTTCTCTCCTTTACTCTGTGGGCTTTTTTGAAAGATGTCAGGATACACAAGTCCTTTAAAACATGCCTTTCACAATTTCTTCCTATCTGCTGCCACTGGACTTGTTCTGTGAGAACACAGTGGACTAGAATGAGAATACCTGAGATCTCTTCTCCACTTTTACCCAAGTGTAGCATAAATTGTGCAGGTGGTTGATTAAGAGTCTTATTCAACTGTGTGTTATTCAATTTGTAGGACATTTACCCAGTGGTACATGGTCCCATTAAATGGTATATTTTGAATCTGAATTTCCTCATCAATATATGGAAAATGGCACTTCTAGAATAGTTTATTTTTTACCCTCGCATCAAGAAAGTTAGGACATTGACCATTAATTAGCACCATTTAAAAGATTCAGATGTATTAAATAATTTGCTTAATATTGTTTTCCAGTTGAAGGTAAATCAATATCCATTCTCAGATTCCATTCTGTCTCTCTTGGTTTCAGTTTAGTTCTCTGTGGAATAGATGTGTAGTAATTTTCCTGTATCACTAGTCAATTTGCAGCACTGAATGAAATGAAAGATGTGAAAAATTCTGGCATGTGGTAGGTTCTTACTAGGGATTGGTCTTGAGAAATGTAGCTCCATCCTTTATCATCCTAGACTTTCCAATCACTGTTGGCCAGTATTTAGTCAGTCTGGTTAGTTTCCTGGTGGAGAAACACAGACCTTCATCCCTGATGGGAAGGAGCCCTTAATTGCCTAACTCTTATTGGGTTGGGGTTGCTGCCATTGCCCATCAGCAATTATTACTTGCTGTAATATAAACTTACAGCAATTATTAAACGTATCTTTAGTGGATTTCTTCAGTTACACATACTGTTTTCCCTGCTGACCTTACCTTGTTGTAACATTATTTTTTCTTTCGCCTGTTAGTCCACTGGAAGGAAGTGCCTAAAGTAGCCAAGTTGCAGTCACAGGTTTTTCTGTTCAGTGGAATCCTCATTGACTTCCTTGGTGGATATGTTCCCTATTTCTAGGAACAAAGTTGTGAGGGCAAGAAGCACAATTCTGTTAGTGAACCACTGGAGTTAAGAGAGGCCACATCTACATCCAGTTCTTGATAGCTGACTCTTGAACTCTAACAGTTATAGACACAGTACGATAAACTGTGTTTTGATTCAGTGCATATTCCATATTCTGGAAGTTGGAAAACAAGACAAAGTGCTATATTACTCATTATCCATTACAAATGCCACAAATATGAACTTCAACTATCAGCACTTGGCTTTACTTGGTCTCATGAAACATTTCCCATCAGGCTATACAACGATCTGAGGCCTCAGAGCATTTCAGAAGAAATGAGAAGGAGTGAGACTATTTTCTTGGCTCATTCCAATTTCCTTTATCTCACTGGTTAAAGATAACCTTACTGGGAATTAACACATGCACACTTCTAGGCTGTATCAACCATTCACTTAATACACATTATTACTAGCAGAATAGTCTTATTAGTATTATTATATAATCATTATCATTAATCTATGTTGGGAGAGAGAGGGGTACATAAATGTACATATATGTCTATGTATCTATTATCGATCATCTATATATCATAGCAAATACAATGACAAATGTATTTAATGGGGATATTAGAACACTAAGCAGGAAGAATTAATCCTCTTGTGGGATTAGAGGAGTTAACTAGGAAAAGGAAGATGACTTGCCTGGAAAGTGAATTTCAGTCACAGAAATAGCATGAACAAAGACTGAGTCAAGATAGAGCATTAAATGTTCAGGAAAGCAGTTTAGCACTATTGAGACCTAAGTTTTATTGAAATTTAAATCAAGGTGGTCAAGTAGGGAAAACATTGTATACAGGGATGTATAATTCTCTTGAGAAAGACAAAATCATTTCAAATATTGGTAACTTGCTAAGTTGTTACCCTTTCTGTGCTTCAACTTTCTCATTTGCATAATAGGAATAATAACAGTACCTACCTAACAGATTTGTTGTTAGGCAGGTAGCAAGCATTCAGCAGGTGGCCTGCTGAATGTTAGTAGGTGGCCGTGAAACATTTTCAGGGACAGAATGACATGGGCAGATTTATGACATTAGTATAGAAAATAGATTGGAGGGACTTAGGGCCAAAAGCAGAGATATGAGTTATTTGCTGATAAGATATTATAATAATCTAAGGGGTAATGGTGGCCTAAACTAGGCTAGAGTTAGTGGAAATATAAAATATTTTAAAAGTATATGGTCAGGCTCTTCAAGATGGCTATTTTCTGTCTCTCTCTCTCTCTGTACTTTGGTTGCTTGATCAGGCCCTGCTTCACTCACATGACTATCCAATCCTCTTAATTACAGGACTTAATTAGTCTCTGGCAACTGGGAAGCCCACCTGATGTCAAATCCTCCTATAAATTGTAGGCTTAGTCTCCCCCAAGGAGCAAAGACTGCTGGCACGTCCTTCATGCTGTCTGCTGCACACAGTGGGGTGTTGCTCCAGGACTTTTATTCAAGTATGTAAGATCCCCCTGTCCCATAAACCACTGATGTCACTGCTGCTGTCTCCAGGCTCTTCAGTCTCAAGGCCAGGCAAACACAAGGCATTCAAGCCTGTGGGTTGCAGCCCAATAGAAGGCTAAGTGTACAGACGACTTAGTAGTAATTGGAAATGGTGGATAAATGGGAAGGCTGACTCAAAGGTCACATCCAAGATTTTGGTGTGGGTGACTCAGTAACTGTGATGAAAGCAAGTAAGATAGGAAATACAAAAGGAAAGAAGAGAGCTGAGAGTTTTACTGAGGATATTATCAATAGTGCTGAACTGGAAAGGGCAAAGAAAGAAGAGGACAGAATGCACTCATTGTATTGGTATTGTGATCCTAATGATAATACTTTTGGGGAAGTATTCATTATTATCTCTTTACAGAAATGAAAACTGAGGCTCAGATGTTGTGAGAATGTATCTCTTAAGGTCACACAGCTGTGTAGGTCCAGCATCCAATGTGGGGTATTCATTCTCTAAACACAACAACAGCTCTAAATCCTTAGTAGGTGGGACTGTGGGTAGTTTTCTTAATCTCATCATCACAGATTTAATGCCAGTAAAATAGAATGATAATAATCGTAGCTAATTTCACAGTATTATTGTATCAGATGAATTAAGACAAGTGCTTAGAACTGTCTTGTACATTCTGTATTTCATCAAGTATCAGAGATCAGCAATTGATAGACTCATCATTCCTTTATGTACCACAAAGAAAGAATTCTGACAATTAAACTATGATGCATCATCAATTGTAAATTACATTGCTATTTCAGAAATTTTGGAATATGAAAGAATGTGTTTTAGAATTTATGTAGTATGGTAATGAATACTCAAGAAGCATTATGTAGTACATCATTATAATTACAGTTATTATTTGTTATAGTTGTTATTTGTGAAAATCACCAGGAGATGATGAACCGAACAAAATCAGGGCAAGGTCAAAGATGACTTCCTTTTACTGATAATATGACATGGTTTATAAGATGACCCCTGATTCTCCTATTCTTCTTTCAGTCCTTATCAAATTCTGGGATAACTGGACCTAGACAAGGGGGTAGAAGACTGTGTATTCAGGGCTTCTTCTATGGTTGTGCAGATTGTGTACTGGACAACACAAGGAGAAGGTCATATGGTATATTGTATGAATCCAGCTCTCCAGAGTTGAGCATTCTATGTCCTGCTTGGATCTATGTTGTTGCCTGCATGAATCTTATAACCCAGCCTATCTCTGACTCTAACACTGCTGAGCAAGGGTCAGAGCCCAAAGCTTAGTTGGAGAAAAGGAAAGAGATGGGTTTCCAATCAGTCTTGAGATTAAAATTTTAAACTGTGCTCTCAGTTATGAAAAATAACTAGAAATAAATCTGCCCAAGGTATCTGTAAGGAAATCAGAAAGGGTGATCTGTCAAAATTGGGTTGAAAGTATTAATGACAAAAAAGCTAAAACATATTCATGTTTTTACCACACCATATTGAGAATCCTCAATAGTCTGGTTATGTAAAATTGAAAAGAAGTGGTGTTTTGACCCAGAGAAACATCTACTTTTCCTAAGGGAAACAGATAAGTGATAATGAGCTAAGTGCTATTGGAGAAGAAAGTTCTAGCAGATGCAAAGAGAAGGCAGGCGTTAGTCCTGCAGGAGCAGTAGAGAAAACTTCTTTCAAAAGTTTTAAACCAGCCTAAAATATATTAAGTGGACTCTAAAGCCATGTCTGATTTCCATGAACAGTAAAAGAATACACCTGTGGAAGAAAAGTCCTTAGGTAAAACCTGTGTGCTATGGACTGAATGCTTGTGTCTACTCCTCACCACCAAAGTCATACCTTGAAGCTCTATCCCTCAATGTGACTGAATTTGGAGATAGTGCCTGTGAGGTGATGATGAGCATTAAATGAGGTCATATGGGAGGGACCCACATTTGATAGGACCGGTGTCCTTATAATGGAGAAGGCAATGGCACCCCACTCCAGTACTCTTGCCTGGAAAATCCCATGGACGGAGGAGCCTGGTGGGCTGCAGTCCATGGGGTCACTAAGAGTCAGAAACGACTGAACGACTTCACTCTCACTTTTCACTTTCATGCATTGGAGAAGGAAATGGCAACCCACTCCAGTGTTCTTGCCTGGAGAATCCCAGGGACAAGGGAGCCTCATGGGCTGCCATCTAATGGGGTTGCACAGGGTTGGACATGACTGAAGCGACTTAGCGGCAGCAGCAGCATCCTTATAAGAAAGGGAAGAGACACTCCAGAGCTTTCTCTTTATCCGGCCTGTCCATGCTCAGAGAAAAGACCACGTGAGACCAAAGAGGTGATCTAAAAACCAGAAAGAGAATGTCCATCTGAAAGAAGCCCAGCAAGGAATTAATCTTGGACTTTCAGTCTCCTGAACTGTGAGAAAATACATTTTTGTTATTTAAGCCACCAATCTTTGGTATTTTTTTATGGAAACCAGAACAGAATAATACACCTTGCCTACTCTAATTCAACTAATTCTAGCTCTCAATTATAATTTTAATCCATAATTCTCCAATCACACAGACTAGTTTAGCTTTAGCTTTGTTTTTTTATCCATCAGATTTCATTAGATTCTTACCGCAGTCCAGTGAAAATAAGCTATTTCCCCTCTTTTACAATGTAAAGAGAATGTGGCACAAAGAGTTTCAGCTCATATAAGTTGCTCTAAGTGAGTTGCTATTGCTACTCAAATCCAAACACCATTTTAATGTCAGGGAAAGGGTCAGGAGCTTGGTAACCCTAGATCATGACAGCCACACCTCCTCTCTTTGGCTGTATGCTGTGGCAATTTACAGAAGAAAGACATAAGGATCTTTTATTAGAAGAGCAAAGCTTCTAGAGGTTTTGAAAAATTTTCAAGCCTTAATACTGTTAGATTGATTTTAGGAGGAGGACAGGTCATAGGGAGAAGCAGTTATCCCATGATTGCAAAGAATTAGCCTAGAACATATTTGATTTATCTTCTAACTAATCTTTCCAGGGATGTGTTTTCCAAGACATTATACTAAAACATCAATTAAGAGCCTTATCAGGCATGGTAATACCTCAGGTGCAGTTCACAAAGTGCGATTCTTAGAGTATGAAGGCAGCTTCAAAACCATCAAGCAATCACGCTCAGCCAGTGGTGGTACAGAAGCAAAAATAGCGCAATTGGCATTTGGAACTATTACCTGGAAACTCTTGTTTGGGTTGATTCAAGAGTCCAATTTCTACAGCAGAATTGAGAACTCCATTTGCAGAGTGCCCTCCCACCTGCCAGATTACTCATCATCTCCAATCTAACCCACAGTCCATCTTCCCAGCACTCCTGCGGAATCTCAGCAGGGTCCTTAAACATCCTATGAGGCCACAATTCTGGGGGAAAACTCTCCACTAATCCTCTCCTACTACATTTTTTTCTTGCCATTCTTCAAACTGTATTTAACATTAATTTGTCATCTGGATTGGTTATTGATCGCGCTAGAGCAGTTTGAGGAACTGGCTAAAAGACTTCACTCTTTAAAAAGTTTCCTTGCTTGAGTTTACAAAGAATGTTAGTGGGTTGGAACTGCCAGAGTGGAAGAATTTAAGGAAACAGTCTTGCCCAGGAATAGCCAGCCAAGCACTTCAGCATTTTCCTATTGAAAATGAACAGAGCTCCTTACAGTCACACAACTATATGCTATTACAAAATACCTTCTCATATAGGATCGTAGTTTTTCTCTTGTGTCTTTTTTCCTTCCCTTTTCAATTGCCTCCTCTTCTCTTCCTTCTCCCTCTTCCTCCCTGCTTTCTTTCTACCTTCCCTCTCTTCCTCTCCCCTATCTTCCCTTCTTCCTTTCTTTCCCTTCTCTTCCCAATCTTTTCTTCTGCAAATATTTAATGATTGCTGGACACTGTACATAAAATAATGTGAATTTAGAATCAAGTCTTAAAAAGCTAAATGTTTGTGGAACTGACAAGTAAAGAGGTGATTCTAATCTAAATTGATAAGGGCTATAGTTGGAAGTATGAAATGTTTCTTAGTCAAGAAGCCCCAAGTAAGCTGGGTGCCAGGGTGAGGGCAAAGTCAGGAAAGATTTTCTGCAAAAGGTGACCCCTGAACTACTTCTGAAAGAACAAATTCAATTTAGGTCAGTGACAAAGGGAAGGAATAATTTTCTAGGAAAAGGGACCAACAGTGCAAAGGACAACAGATTATGTTTGCTTTCGGCAAAATCCGAATAGGTATATCTGACATTTTTGAAGGTGAGAGAAGTGGCCAAGGCAGTCAAGTTGAAAGTCAGAGAATGAGAGGATGAGAATCTCTTCAGATAGGCAATGGTGAAATCATGAAAGCTTCTGTATGTGTGACATAAAGGAGCCTAGATTTAATCTTGAAGGGAATGGAGTATTCTAAGAAGGGAAGCGTGGCAGTCTGCTTAAATCCTAATCAGATTTTTAAGTCCCTTGTCTGCCTTCAAGGTTCAACCAATATGTTCACAGTGTTGTTGCATTCTTACACTTCACCTGACCTCTACGTTGCTGTTGCTCCACAGAAGTAGGAGAGGAGTTGCTGAGTCAGCGCTGCAGGGAGGTGTGTGGGAGGAACATGGATTATTCATGGCGGCCTGTGCAGTGTTCCAGGTGCAGCCACGATTACTGTGGACTGGGACCATTTGTAATGCAAAAGCATGGCAAGAAAATCCATTTTCTCATTTTCAGAGCTGATTTTATCTCCATGCTTCTGCCCATGTTACAAATTTAGGCTGATAAAGTGGAACAGGAGACAGAAGAACAAAATAGAATTTCTAACTACCGTTTGCCAAAGGATTTCTTAAATGTCAATTTATAAACTCATTTATTTGGGGGAAAAAAAAAACTGATTCAGGGAATATATCTTGAGGCCTTGTGGTACAAAGCAGGGTAGAATGAGTTTTGAAGTCAGACAAATCTGAATTTGAGTTATGTAAACTTGAGCAAGTCAGCTAGCTTCTCTGCACCACAATTTCCTTATCTGTGAAATGTGAGTAATGATGCAATGGAGGGTGGAATTATTGGTGGAATTATTGGCCTTAATTCTTCACTCCTTCCTGGATCCTTGACTTTTTTTACCTTGTGACTGCAGTCGCTCCTACTAGAGGAAAATCTAGTGGGATACATATTTTCTTGTCCTTTTATTTTCAGCTTATTTATATGACTTGCTTTGGGCAATGGGATATGGAGGAGGAACAGATACAGTATGATGAACTTAAAAGTAGCCCCATTGTTCTTTTACCTTCTTGCTTTTATGTTATTGCCAAAAAAAGAAATTTCCCTGGGATTTTGCAGCCTCCTCCGTCTGGGCTCCAATGAAGCATACTTACACTGAATCTGCAGCAAGGATTCAAGGTCAGCAGAACCTGTAGCTTGAATCGGATGTGCCCCATTAACTCATAGGCAGGTAACCAAGAGTGAATAATTTTCACTTCAAGTCATTGAGCTTTGTGGTGACTTGCTAGGTGGTAATAGCTAACTGATACAAACACTGTGGTAGGCTGCTTCTGAAATGGCTCCCATGATCCCTTCCTCATGTAGTCATTCTTTGTGGTCCTCTCTTTGTGTGTGGGCTGGATATATTGATCTAGTCACTTGCTTTAAGCTAGTAGAATATAGCAAAAGTTCTGGCGTGCCATCACTTCTGAAGTTATGTTGTACAAGATTATGACTTCTATTTTGCTGACACTTTCACTCTCTCTGCTTGCTCACTTTGAAAAAGAAAGTTGTCATATGGAAAAACCCACATAGACAGGAACTGAGACAGCCTCTGGCTAACAGCTGAGTGGAACTGGGGCTCCTAGTCAACAGCCTATGAGGATGTGAATCCTGCCAGTAAACATGTCATAAATTTGAAAGCAAATCTAATCCCAGTTGACCCTTCAGATGAGACTGAAGCCTAAATGGATACCTTGATTACAGTTTTGTGAGAGACCCTGAAAGAGAAGTTATAGCTGAGCTTCAGCCGTATTCATGATTCTGTGAGAAACTGTGAAGTCATAAATATCATTTTATGTCACTTACTTCTGGGGTAATTTGTTATACAATTGTTGGTAATGAATACACTTGCCTTGGGGTTTCCCAGGAAGAATAAATGAAATCACATATTTAGGCTGTCCTATGGACAGTGATGGGGCTTCCCTTGTGGCTCAGCTGGTAAAGAATCGGTCTGCAATGCAGGAGACCTGGGTTCGATCCCTGGGTTGGGAAGATCCCCTGGAGAAGGGAAAGGCTACCCACCCAGTATTCTGGCCTGAAGAATTCCACAGACTGTATATCCGTAGAGTTGCAAAGAGCTGGACACGATTGAGCGACTTTCACTTTCACTTCCATGCAGAGCAATGGCACCTAAAGATGTTCATGCTCTAATGATGGGAAACTTACATGGCAAAAGGGACTTTGCAGGTGTGATTAGTTTTACAGACCTTAAGATGAGAAGATTTTCCTGGGTTAGCCAGTTGTCCTGATCTAATCTCATGAGTCCTTAAAAGTAGAGAATATTTTCTAGCTGTGGTCAGAGAGAAACAGAGAGATGTAATAATGGAAAGAATGTCAGAGAGATGCAAAGTTAGAAGTATGAAACCCACTTTTGCTTATTTTGAAGACAGAGAAAGGCGGGGGGTTGGGGGGCATGAGCTAAGGAATACAGGTGGCCTCCAGAAGCTGAAAAATGCAAGGAAACGGTCTTCCCTAGAGTCTCCAGAACGAAATATAGTCATGTTGATATCTTGATTTTTTACCCCACTGAGGCCAGTGCTGGAGTCTGACCTATAGAACTGTAAGATAATGAATTTACACTACTTTCCGTACTAAGTTAGAATTCATAACAGCAGCAATAGCAAATGAATACATAGGATAACCTATTTGGGCTTAATGAATGAATTTTCTTCTCCATTTTGCTCTCTTTATTCACATTTAAAACAAGTGGATTCAGCTCTGTGTAAGAGAGCTCTGTATGTAAACGTCATAGCATTATTTAAGGATTGCTGGGAGATTATCTGTAAGCCCTTAGAACAATGCACATAGGAAGCAGTGAAATGTTAGCTATTATCATCATTATGATTGTTATGGTTGGTGTTATTGTTCAGTCTCTGGATTCAGTTCTCTGCCTCAGGAGGAAACACAGTGATCTCCATTCCATTGAGGAACTAGGATATAGGCAATGGTATTGGACATTAAAACTATTTTTTCTGGGAATCTCAATGCTTAAACTTAAAACTTTGCTGCAAAAAATTTAGAATCACTTGTTATAAACTTGTATTTTCCTGAAAAATAGTCACAGTGTAAACATTTCTTTTGTTGCTAAAAAGAAGTCTCAGGATGTGAGAACTGTCCTCAGTTATCTCACGGGCTGTCATAAGGAGGTAGAAGCAGATATTTTTTTTCTTTCTGTGTGATCTCATTTGGTGGAAAGGGCAATGGGTAGAAGGTTCAGGAAAGCAGAAGTACTGGTACTGCCTAGAACCCCAGACCCCCTAAAAAGAGGCTTATGAACTAGGAAATGAGCAAAAATTAGAATATGAAATGTTATCATAGATATGATGAAATGCATACTTTTAGTCCCCAGAAGACATTTATTCTACAATCTCTTTTCCTGAAATAAAGGTACAGACATAGTTTACACAAATCATTTTTACTGTAGCATTAGTTAAAGCAGCCAAAACAAAATAAAACAACAAAAAAGAAAAACCATTGCCCTTTGGCTATGAAGAAAGGTTGAGTCAATCAACACACATCCACTTACTGATTTACTCATTGCTGCTGTTCAGTCGCTAAGTCGGGTCTGCCTCTTTGTGACCCTGTGGACTGTAGCACATCAGACTCCTCGTCCATGGCTGTCTCCAGGCAAGAATGCTGGAGTGGTTGCCATTTCCTTCTTCAGGGGATCTTCCTAGACCAGGGATGGAACCCACATCTCCTGCATTGGTAGGTGGATACTTTACAATCGAGCCATTAGGGAAGCCCATTACACAGACATGATTCAATGTGAAGAGCTTAAATGACATGGAAAATGTGGTATAATTTTAAGGCAAATAATCAGCAGAAGGAACTGTATATTCAATTAGATAACTACCAAGTAAAACAAACCAAAGTATGCTCAAAGAGTAGAAAACTATAATGGAATATATATATCATTGATAACAGATGTTTCCCTTGAGGAGTGAAACTCTGATTAGTTCTCTTCTTTCACTTTTCAATTCCATTTTTTCAATATATTTTCATAATGTGCAAATAATATTTTTGGATTGAGAATATAATATACTTCATTTTAAAAATTAGATTAAAGGTGATTTCAGAAATTGTTTTTCCCTATACATTTTTATTGTCCCCAAGGGGCTCTGGAGACTCCTCTGTGTTCACATATATGCCCACTTGAAAAACTCTCTGTATAAATTATTCAAAATAATAAATGTATACATAAACCAATAAATAGAAATACCAAAAAGTTTCCATCTTTATCAAGTACTTACCAAGTATGAGTGATGAGAGTGTTAGTAATGAGATTTTCCTTCATTATTGAGCAGGAGAGATAGATGATCTATCATTTCCTGAATGTTTACTATATGCTGAACAATTTACATATGTTCTATTTATCCTCGAAATTGACATGCAGATTAAGTATTATATTCTCAATGCTAAGGTATATAAGTTAAAGTTTACCCAAGGTTGCCTAAATAGCCTACCCAGACAGGTATAAACCATGTCTATCTGTTTCCAATGCCTTTGTTCTTCTCACTATCCCA
The DNA here is from genome assembly GCF_029407905.1 of Bubalus kerabau. Lineage (NCBI taxonomy): Eukaryota > Metazoa > Chordata > Mammalia > Artiodactyla > Bovidae > Bubalus > Bubalus kerabau. Next base: position 85,479,038 of record NC_073629.1, read on the forward strand.
GACTATATAAAGACTGCATACTTAATGCATCATTTTCTCTACTCTGACCAAACCACTGCCTTTGTCTTGTTATGAAAGTGATTGAGCCTTCTCATTTCTCAGTTACGTTATATTCTTTTATGATTCCTTTGGCAGTTCTATGGTGGATTAGGCCCAAACTGAAGTTGAATACTCTATTCTTCAAGGTGTTGGGATTTCCATACTATTTTACTCTCCTGGCTGATTTTCTTCTAGACTCCATGTAAATATATGATTCATAAGTCAGATATTCTCTACCTTATTTTTAATTTTATTGCAGAAGAGTTTATGAAGCACTGCTTCCTCATAGTATAGTTTGCTAAGTGATCTTAGTAGATTGGTGCAGCTGACACAGCTGATCTTCTAGGTAACTGGCTCAAGGGCAGTCAAGGGCCTGGCATTATAAATCCATCCAATAGGTATTTTAATCACCAAATGAACCACTTGGAGCTAACTTCAGTGAACTTGAATATAGTACATAGAGAGAAATAGCAGTTAGTTATGAGGGGAGAAGCCATAATGCAGATAGGAGCTACTAGAAGTTTGAGGTGACAGAGACATGAATATGAAAGTGTGAGTAAACAAAAAGACTAGCCAGGAATGTGTCGGTAGCAGCAAGAGAAGAATGGGTGATTCACAGTAATGGCAGACATCAAAGAGGGACACTGGGCATTTACTTCCAGTGTCGCAGAGGCTGGTCACTGGAATGGCCTCCCAGTTCTCGAGCAATATTCTATCCACCTGGAGGATGGGATCTGCAGCAACTGAAAATTTTTCTCTGCATCTTCTTAAATAAATAAAAACTCGAAGCAAACCAAACTTATTAATGTGCATATATGTTTATTCCTAGTTATTTGAAGAAAACTAGCCATCAAGTTGCATCTGGCTGAAGGGTATAAGGTCTTTTACCCAGAGCCCATAAGACTGACCATTAAGGAATGGGTAAATGATAATGCATAGCCAGGAGAAGTCCCTTCAAAACCCCCAATCCTGGAATCCATCTTGCTCAGGGAAGAGAGGAAAGAAGAAGAAACACTAAGATTATTTCCTATTCTCAATTTTTTTCTAAACCTTGGACTTTCTTATTTTTTTTTCTTTTAACTAATACAGTGAACAGTTGATGTAGGTAATAGTGCAATACCTCAGATTATGGTCCTATCTATATTCCACACAGGCTTGGTGATATGGGATTCAAAAATTGAAAGCCATGCCCTATTTGTGTCCATATTCACTGTGTGATTTCTGGAAAATCACTAAACTCTCTGGACTTCAATTTCTTCATCCATTAAAATAAGAATAATAACAGTCTTTGCCTTCCTAATCTTAAGGACTGCTCTGCAAGTTAAAAAAAAAACACAATGAAATTGACAACTATAAAATAATTGAAAGAGCTAGTATTTTTGTCAATTCCATCAAAATGCTAATAAGTCATTTTCTGAATTTTAAGAGTTTTAGTAAAAATTACTTAAATATATAAACTTCACTGTTTAGCCGTGTGGATCATTTGCTAGCAGAGCTATGTCAATCTCCTTAATGTACTATTCACGAGCTAGAAGTAGTATCTTGAATAGGTTAGAAACTTCTGAAAACAGCTGTTGATGGTGTGCGGTTTGCTAATGATATAATCTGTCTTCCATCTCTCTTTAAGGGTTTAACAGAGAGAAAAGGGGCTCCAAGCCATTGCTGACAAATGTGCTTGTAACATCTCGACAGCCAACCCAAAGTAAAGGTCAGGAAAGGTGGTTGCCTCTTTTATTTTGATTATAAAAAGTCAAAGGCCTTTTTTTGAACAGACATCTAAGAACAAGAGTGATACACATATGCTCCTTACTTCTTCTCAAAGTCTTTGGTCACAGTGTTGGTTCATTTTAACCATCTACCCACCTCAAAGACCAGTGCTGCCATAAAGTTTTTCATGATTCCCCTTAAGTCTCTTTTACTTTTTAAATTTTTTAATGCTTTACCTGGTCTTCCTTTATGGCATTTAGCTCCTTTTGCATTGAATTTAGCATACTCTAAGCAATGGCACCCCACTCCAGTACTCTTGCCTGGAAAATCCCATGGATGGAGGAGCCTGGTAGGCTGTAGTCCATGGGGTCGCTAGGAGTCGGACACGACTGAGCGACTTCCCCTAAGCACATTTAATTTCTATCACTAGAATGGTATGTTACATGAGTGTAAGCCCTATTTCTGATTCATCTTTTTGTGCTCCAGAATGCAAAACTTCTACCTGACACATAAGTTTCTCATAAAATGATCAATGAATGGGTATAGACCCACAACAAGTAAGAAAATAGAACAAGCAGAATCTAACTTAATAGTCTGTTTTGAAAGTACTCTACAAGTCAGCTTCCTATAAACAATAAGTGGAAAGTAGATTTTTATATTGGTACTTTCTCTCTTGGGCTAAAAGAATTTCAACTTTTGCATCCATTTCTCTCATCCTTTTATTGTAATACCTCTTTATTCTTTTTGAATTCAATTTTCAACTTTCTTTGAAAGCCCTGGAAATGAGCTTAACTCTTTAGACATGATCTATTGGCCAAGTTATATGCAGAGTACATCATGAGACACGCTGGGCTGGAAGAAGCACAAGCTGGAATCAAGATTGCCAGGAGAAATATCAATAACTTCAGATATGCAGATGACACCACTCTTATGGCAGAAAGTGAAGAGGAACTCAAAAGCCTCTTGATGAAAGTGAAAGAGGAGGGTGAAAAAGTTGGCTTAAAGCTCAACATTCAGAAAACGAAGATCATGGCATCCAGTCCCATCACTTCATGGGAAATAGATGGGTAAACAGTGGAAACAGTGTCAGACTTTATTTTTTTGGGCTCTAAAATCACTGCAGATGGTGACTGCAGCCATGAAGTTAAAAGACGCTTACTCCTTGGAAGGAAAGTTATGACCAAACTAGATCGCATATTCAAAAGCAGAGACATTACTTTGCCAACAAAGGTCCGTCTAGTCAAGGCTATGGTTTTTCCTGTGGTCATGTATGGATGTGAGAGTTGGACTGTGAAGAAAGCTGAGTGCTGAAGAATTGATGCTTTTGACCTGTGGTGTTGGAGAAGACTCTTGAGAGTCCCTTGGACTGCAAGGAGATCCAACCAGTCCATTCTAAAGGAGATCAGTCCTGGGTGTTCTTTGGAAGAACTGATGTTGAAGCTGAAACGCCAATACTTTGGCCACCTCATGTGAAGAGTTAACTCATTGGAAAAGATTCTGACGCTGGGAGGAATTGGGGGCAGGAGAAGAAGGGGATGACAGAGGATGAGATGGCTGGATGGCATCACCGACTCAATGCAGATGAGTCTGAGTGAACTCTGGGAGTTGGTGATGGACAGGCAGGCCTGGCGTGCTGCATGGGGTCTCAAAGAGTCGGACACGACTGAGTGACTGAACTGAACTGATTGGCCAAGCGTTCTGTGGATAAAGCAGTGTGTATGAGCCTCCACATCATTTCCCCTTGCTTCTCCTCAGGTTGACCCTCTCATAACTTCAGTTCAGTTCAGTTGTCCATTCATGTCTGACTCTTTGTGACCGCTTGGGCTCCAGCACACCAGGATTCCCTGTCCATCACTGACTCCTAGAGCTTGCTCAAACTCATGTCCATCGAGTTGGTAATGCCATCCAACCACCTCATCCTCTGTTGTCCCCTTCTCCTCCTGCCCTCAATCTTTCCCAGCATCTGGATCTTTTCCAATGGGTCAATTCACATCAGGTGGCCAAAGTATCAGAGTTTCAGCTTCAGCATCAGGCCTTCCAATGAATATTCAGGACTGATTTCCTTTAGGATATACTGGTTGGATCTCCTTGCAGTCCAAAAGACTCAAGACTCTTCTCCAACACCACAGTTCAAAAGCATCAATTCTTCAGTACTCAGCTTTCTTTATGGTGCAACTCTCACATCCATACATGACTACTGGAAAAACCATACCTTTGACAAGATGGACCTTTGTTGGCAAAGTAATGTCTCTGCTTTTTAATATGCTGTCTAGGTTGGTCATAGTTTTTCTTCCAAGGAGCAAACATCTTTTAATTTCATGGCTGCAGTCAACATCTGCAGTGATTTTGGAGTCCCCCAAAATAAAGTCTCTCACTGTTTCCATTGTTTCCCCATCTGTTTGGCATGAAGTGATGGGACCAGATGCCATGATCTTAGTTTTTTGAATGTTGAGTTTTAAGCCAACTCTTTTACTTTCCTTAAGAGACACTCTAATTCTTCTTCACTTTCTGCCATAAAGATGGTGTCATCTGTGTATCTGAGGTTATTGATATTTCTCCTGGCATTCTTGATTCCAGTTTGTGCTTCATCCAGCATGGCATTTTGCATAATGTACTCTGCATATAAGTTAAATGAGCAGGGTGACAATATATAGCCTTGACATCTTTCCCAATTTGGAACCAGTCTGTTGTTCCATGTCTGTTTCTAACTGTTGCTTCTCTACCTGCATATAGATTTCTCACAAGGCAGATAAGGTGGTCTGGTATTCCTATCTCATTAAGAATTTTCCATAATTTGTTGTGATCCACACAGTCGAAGGCTTTGGTGTAGTCAATAAAGCAGAAGTAGATGTTTTCCTGGAACACTCTTGCTTTTTCAATGATCCAATAGATGTTGGATCCCATACCTTACTGGGCCCAAAGATCCTTCTACCAGTTGACTTGGTCTTGCTCTAATTCTCAATAATAAGCCAAACTAAAATAGTCTCAGCTTCGGTTAAAGAAACAGCCTCTTGTTTTATAGTCACTGATCCTTTATTTTGTTCCAGCTAATATATCAGTACTGGATATTCATTGGAAGGACTGATGCTGAAGCTGAGACTCCAATATTTTGGCCACCTGATGTGAAGAACTGACTCATTGGAAAAGACCCTGATGCTAGGAAAGATTGACGGCAGGAGAAGGGTACGATCGAGAATGAGATGGTTGCATGGCATCACCAACACAATGGACGTGAGTTTGAGTAAACTCTGGGAGTTGGCATTGGACAGGGAGGCCTGGCGTGCTGCAGTCCATGGGGTTGCAAAGAGTAGGAGATGACTGAGCAACTGAACTGAATATATCAAGTATTAGTAATATGAAAGCTGTCGTATATTGAATACTTTGTGTACTCAAGCACTTTGTATACTCTGTTTAATTCTAACCACAAACCTTGAAGTACATAATATTAGTGTTCCTATTTTGTAGAAGAAGGAACAGACTTAGATTAAAAGACTTTTTTGGCTTCTTGGTATAGTCCATGTGTATGTGGTGGCATAACCAGTCTTCAAATCTAGGCTTGTCTGTCTCCAAAAGACATGTTTTTAATCATCATTCTAGTTTATAGCAGATGGACAGTAGTCTTTGTATGTGGGGTAAGAAAATTGGATAGAGGTCATGCTTTCATGTCTGGCAGAACTGGATTGGGGTTTGAGTTTTTGGTTTCCTACCACTGCGATCCTGGACAACTAATTTAATCTCAAGGAATTGGTTTCCGTTCAAATGGGATAACTTAAAACCATTCCATTATGAGTAGGAAATGAGATGTTTTTAAAACTCTAGGTCTTTGCTTGGTGAAACTATTCTGCAAATAATTTATTTCTCTTCTTTCAATCTTTCCCTCTTACCCCTCTGTTTACTTGAAATGTGGTAACAGTAAATGCCTGTTTTTTAGTACACATAGGTGCACTCCCCTTCACACTTTAATTGATCCCCCTTCAGACGTAACAAATTACATGGTCATGCTCTGGATATTGGTAGCTTTCTCCTTACCTTCATTCTCTGCATCCAGTGAAATCTTTCCAGTTGCAAATGTGATTGCATCATTCCTTTGCTTAAAACTCCTTACTTCATTGCCCTAGAGATAAAATGCAGCACCTTCACCGTGGAGTATGAGGCCTTTGATGATCTGAGGCTGCTGCATCTGTATCCCCTTCTCATACTCACCCCAGACTTTCATTCTAAGTGCTGTTCATAGCAACTAACTGCAGTTTGTTGAAATATCTTTGCTCTTTATTGCTTCTATGTCTTTGCAAATGTCTTCCTGTGCCTGGAAAATTTTTCATCCCTGTCATTGTTTATCTATCGATAGGACCCTTTTCTAAGTATAGAGAAACTTCCACTTTGAGATCATTGTGGGACAGATAGTTTTACTGCATAGGGGATGAGATGTCATTGGTTCATTACAACCCCCTCTGTAGCTAAGACATATGCATATGATTTAGGCTCTGTCAAACATAATTTGGCTCAGGGACTTGTGACACAAGTAGGAAGGAACAGGCCTTGTCTCTAATTTTCTGACAGAGACAGCAACAGTAGAAGCTTCAAGGTGAGAGAGACTGAGTCCAAATACTCTCTACCTTAGTTATTAGTTATGTAGCCTTACTCTAGCAAAATAACTTCTTTACATCAGTTTCTTCATCTCTAAAATTGGCTAACAATAGTGCCTATTTCAAATAGTGCTTGCAAAGATTAAACATAACATTCAGTATGATCGAAACAATGCCCGGCTCATGGTACCTGCTCAAAATGTTACGTCTTATTACTATTGTTGTTGATAATAGTAATAATCATAGCAAGGAGATCAAACCAGTCAATCCTAAAGGTAATCAACCCTGACTATTCACTGGAAGGACTGATGCTGAAGGTCCAATATTCTGGCCACCTGATGTGAAGAGCTGATTCATTGGAAAAGACCCTGATGCTGGGAAAGATTAAAGGCATGAAGAAAAGAGGGAGACAGAGGATGAGATGGTTGTATGGCATTATCGACTCAATGGACATGAGTTTGAGCAAACTCCGGGAGACATTGAAGGACAGGGAAGCCTGGCGTGCTGCAGTCCATGGGATTTCAAAGAGTTGGACATGACTTAGCAACTGAACAACAACAACAAAACTGAAAGAAGAAGAGTAGAAGGAGCACGGGGAAGTGGCGGGGGAAGAAGAAGAGAAGCAATAATGGTAAACTACTTTCTGTAACATTAATTTTTATTTTTCATGCATCTAAAAATTGTGACCAATAACATTTCCCTCCAACTAGATTAACCTGGGCTTAGGGTTAACATCTAACTTAAGACTTTTTTTCCTCCCAGAAACTTTTCCTGAATCTACTGCTGCATTAGAGACTACTGCTCTGGACTCACATTTTGTTCTTATTAGGAGCAGAACACTTACCATACTTTATCTAAATGCCTGATCCTCGCCATTCTTCCCAACTAGACCTTGAACTTCTAGGCAGCCCTGGCCACTCCCTCAACCTTGTATCTCTAGGGTCTAGTGTAGGCAGTACCTTGACACCTTGTAGGTGTTCAGTAAACATTTGCTGGATGAATGAGAAAATCTCCTGCCACCCTCTGAGATCCTGCCATGGGAGAGTCAGCCAAGCAAGGGAATCACTGATTTCTATTCACATGCTCCAGCTCTTCCTCTGGGTTCTCTCCCTGTAACCCCATTTAAGATCATGCCAATCAACATTCATATCTATTCTGATGATCCTGAAATGTCCTTGACAATCAGTATATTTCATTGCTGAAGTGCTCCTGCCTCCCAGGTTTGGTTTAGGAGATGGAACTCTGCCCAGAGATTTGATCCCAATCAGTGCTATTGTGCTTCCCTTGAAGAGCTTCTTATTAAAGTCAGGAAGATGCAAAACAGTTCTCCAAATCTGGGAGCTGAATGTGTCATAAGAAGAAACTGGGTGATCCCCTTTGTTCATTTTGAGTCAGTGACCTGAGGTAGCACCATGCTATCTTCTTTTAACCAAATAGGATTATTTGGTTAATAGGATTTCTACTCAGATCTGGGCTGAACATCTTCTTGCCTTTGTGTATGCTGTTATCTCAGTTTTCTGAGCTTCCTCACTATTTAAGGTTTAAAGCCATTATGACCTAGCAGGTCATTCAAGGCTCCTCACAAACAGCCCCATCTACCTTTCCAATATTATTCCTACCACATCCTATTAGATCTGCTAGCCTCCAGTGATTAATCATTCATTCATTCCTTTTTATATCTTTAGCAATAACTTATAGATTATACAGCGGGCACAGTAATGACCATCATGGCATTGTAGTCTAATGGTAGAAATAGATATTTAACAAATAGTAATATATATACACATATATGTAAAATTATAATCAATCCCCTGAAGGCAAATTATAGTGGGGGCTAAGGATGGCAGGAGACTGTACAACAGGAGACTGTACCCCGGATCATGAGGGGTTCTTTGAAATTAAAATACCTTCAGAAAGCCCTTTAGCAGTTTATTGAATCCAGACATTGTTCTGTGTCATTTCTGTATCCTCAGGACTTAGCACCAGATCCAGGGTAGAGCATGCATGCAATAATCAAATATATGTGTGAATGAAAACATTGATATTGATAAAGGAAAAGTTAATCTGTAGACTGTCTCATAACTCAGAGGGGTCAATCTGGCAGGTGGAACCCCTGGTCATCCAGGAACATTGGCCGATTCAGGCAGAAGCAGCCAAGAGGTTGGCATGTGAGGTCCAAGGCCCACTGTGGATGGGGAGTCACAGTAAATCAGTTATTAAATTGGGAACTCAAAGGCCTCTACTCTCTGGGACAGAGAGCCAGAAATAGTCAGGCTCTCTAGAGACTCAATCACTATAAATGACCTGAAGTGAAGTTGTCACTGAGAGTGCCCCTAGCCACTGCCAGAGGCAGAACTAAATGCTCCTTGGAGCAGGAAACATCACCTAGATGCTGATTATTCCTATAATTAATTATTTTAACATAAACTATTCAGAACTCAGTAAAAGATAACCTGAGAGAATCTTTCTTGGATAAACTAAATTTTATCTCTCACTGTTTTGTCCATGGAGTTTCACTTTACATGAGGACTGTTAAAGGAATTTAAGGAGGAGACTGAAATTTTGGGTGCATTTTCTAGAGAGAAAACTCTGAAAGTGGGTTTATGAAACCCACTATATGAAAGCTATATGAAAGTGGGTTTAGTGTTCAGTTATTATTTATCTTAGCCCGCTTCCACTCAAACATTTGGCTAGATTAATCAACTTGCACAATTAAATGCTGTTCTTCCTCTTCCTGACTTAACAATATGTACATCCTGAAAGTTGAGAGTGAAGTTTTATTCAGTGGGAAATTTTAGGACTTCAAGCTTGGTAAGAAGCATATCAAGTAACCCTGCGAGAAATGCTGTGAAGAGATGAGGGTGGTAGGGGGGAGTCAGGTGATACAGAAGTTTTGCAACAAAGAGCAGGTAGTCTGAATGTCAAAAGATTATTGTTAATTAGAGGAAAACCAGATATCTCAAGTTACAAAATTTAGTGCTTTTCTATGTATCAGAAGATGTGAGAGTCTTGGCTCCCTGAAATCTTTCCTTCCATAGGCACCTCACCTATCTGGGGCCAGTATCCTGTGTCTTCATATCCTGAGTTTCCTCAGGGTTCACCATGGGGAGTGGCTGCAGTCTGACTGCTGCAAGTATTCTTTCTTGGCAAGTATTCTTTCCTGAGTTTCCTCATGGCTTACCACCTCGCCATTAGCAGTGGTTGCAATCACTGATGACTTGTGACATCCTTTGTTTACTGATGTGGCAGGAAATCTTCCATTTCTCACTGTCCATAGTAAAGAATTGTAATGGATTCTACAGCATACCTGTGGCTAGTAGGCAGTACTCTGATGCTCAATTGTACTTCTGCTCCAATCACTGACATATGCTTTTGCAGAGTCACTTGCGTTAGTTACCAAATTCCTTATACCATTGGAATTCTCACTGTGTGTGTGTGCTAAGTTGCTTCAGTCATGTTTGACTCTTTGTGATGCTATGGACTGTAGCCCACCAGGCTCCTTGTCCATGGGATTTTCCAGTCCATGGGATTTTCCAGGCAAGAATACTGTAATGGGTTGCCATGCTCTCCTCCGGGGGATCTTCCCAACCCAGGGATGGAACCCACATCTCTAAATGTCACCTGCATTGGCAGTGGGTTTTTACCACTAGGACCACCTGGGAAGCTCAGAGTTTTCACTATAGATATATAATTTGAGTAAATATTACTCAAGCTAACAAAATATTAGGGGCTTCCCTGTTGGATCAGTGGTAAAGAATCCACCTGTAATGCAGGAGACCCAGGTTTGATCCCTGGTCCATGAAGATCCCCTGGAGAAGGAAATGGTAACCTGCTCTAGTATTATTGCCTAGGAAATTCCTTGGACAGAGGAGTCTGTCAGGGTATAATCCTTGGGGTCACAAAAGAGTCAGACATGACTCAGCAACTAAGCAACAACAGCAATAAAATAATACTTAAAAAGAAGGATAGCTTTTGTTTCAATGAAAGTATGTTGAACGCTTTAGAAAAACTCAGTAAAGGCACATACTAAAGAATTAGCATCAAATAAGGTGTGAACAAGAAAAGTATAATGATTGTGGAAAAGTGCAACCTTTCAGAAGGATTCCATATTTAGAGTATTTTTTCTTATTTTAAAGACTTTAATAGAAGGCTGTCATAGAAATTGTGTCCTAGCTTCCATTGGAATTGTGATAAGGGAAAGATTGGCATGCCAAAAAGTATTTATTAAGTATGTGCATGCTAAGTTTCTTAGTTGTGTCCAGCTCTTTGCCATCCTATGGACTGTAGCCCACCAGGCTTCTCTGTCCATGGGATTCTCAGGCAAGAATACTGGAGTGAGTTGCCATGCCCTCCTCCAGGGGATCTTCCTGACCCAGCAATCAAACCCTTGTCTCCAGCATCTCCTGTTACTATTATTAATCAATAACATGGGGTCAAATAAAGTTATTTCCATATTATTAGTATGACATGTAAGATTACATCATAATATATTATTGTATTTATTACAGTAGCAATATGATATGATTTTTGTTGTTGTTCAGTTGTGATCAACTCTGCAACCCCATGAATGGCAGCATACCAGGCTTTCCTGTCATTCACTATCTCCCAGAGTTTGCTCAAAATCATGTCAATTTATGCTTAATATTATGTTACTATTTATATGTATTATTAAAGGATGCCATAACATTTTATTTTAATATTAATAACAATGGCAAAATAATGAGTTATATATTCAGTTTTTTTAGCTATTACATATAGCTAAGGAAACAGTCTGTATCCTTAATGACTAGCCCAAGGCTTTTAAAGAATAGGCACTCCAGACTACATAATGAATGAATAAATCAGTGTATAATCTTTCAGTTTCGTAATCATTTTTCTCAGGTATCACTCAAATTTGTCAACATTAGTTGAAAAATGTGAATCCCACAAATCAACACAATAATTGTTGGTGTGCTCTCACTAGCAATAGCCCCATTTTGTCACAGAACTGACTCTTATGGCATTTATCATCCAATAAACCTATGCATCTATTATTGGTTTTTATAACCTCTGTATACAACCACAAGCATTTATAGAATGCCTACTGTGTGTCAGGTGTTGGCCTAGTCACCTCTATGAATTATCACTTTATTATCATCTTTTCTTAAATTGCTTGAGTTATTCTGGATTCTTGAGTGTATCATTTAAAATAAGAGCTATTTATACTTGCTGTTTGTCACCTGCAAATTTGACAAGCATGTTGTCATGTAATTATTCAAGCCATTGAGGGAATATATTGAATAAATTTGAACCAAATAAAGAAGATAGTAAAAACCATTGAAATATTTCTTCTAGGTTGTCATTCCTAGGAAAATTCTCATTCTCATTCAGCAGGAGCTGAATATGGAACAAATCTGACAAGGTAGAATTTCAGATAACTGGTATGATTTAGGGATGATTTGGGTGACTTTTGTAATGTTTGAGGCTATACAATAAAATAAGCATGAAGTTTCTGTCCCAAAGGAGAAAAGGTCAATGCCTAAGGGACATCCAAAAGAAAAGTTCAGTTCAGTTCAGTTCAGTCGCTCAGTTGTGTCTGACTCTTTGTGACCCCATGAATCACAGCACGCCAGGCCTCCCTGTCCATCACCAACTCCCAGAGTTCACCCAGACTCACGTCCATCGAGTCAGTGATGCCATCCAGCCATCTCATCCTCTGTCATCCCCTTCTCCTCCTGCCCCCAAACCCTCCCAGCATCAGAGTCTTTTCCAATGAGTCAACTCTTCGCATGAGGTGGCCAGAGTACTGGAGTTTCAGCTTTAGCATCATTCCTTCCAAAGAAATCCCATGGGGAGAAGAAACCTAACTATGACTTCATAGTTAGGTTCATAGAGATAGAAGGTAAACTTTTAGGAGTTCCCGAGGGAATCATGTGACCTTGACAGATTTTTTAGATCATCCTGTACCATTGTGCCAACTACCCTTGCTGCTGCTGCTGCTGCTGCTAAGTTGCTTCAGTCGTGTCCGACTCTGTGTGACCCCAGAGATGGCAACCCATCAGGCTCCCCTGTCCCTGGGATTCTCCAGGCAAGAACACTGGAGTGGGTTGCCATTTCCTTCTCCAATGCATGAAAGTGAAAAATGAAAGTGAAGTCGCTCAGTCGTGTCTAACTCCTAGTGACCCCATGGACTGCAGCCTACCAGGCTCCTCTGTCCATGGGATTTTCCAGGCAAGAGTACTGGAGTGGGGTGCCATTGCCAACTACCCTTAATGGGAGTAAAACTGAATGGTGATGGGTTGACATCAATCTATCATCCCTCCTTTATTCTGGCAAAACTGGTTGGGTCCTTACTTTATCCCAGTTAGTGGAAAAGAGTGTGAATCACTTACAAGAGTAGGGTTCCTTGACCTCCAAACCAAGGAAGAGACAACCAGCCATTATATCAATACCTTTCTAGAACTGAAGATGAAGAAAGAGAATTGGCAATTCCTGGTCAAATGGTTAAAGGGCTTTTCTGATCCTCTCATCTGGCACCTGGTCCAGATTTCCCCTGTTCTCAGATTTTGATCCTTTTGCTTGTATTTCTTCAGTAGCAGAAGCTTCTCTGTCTTCGTAGGAGAATGCAGAGCTCTCATCGTCTTAAATCTAGGATATGGGGAAAAGATGAATGTGAGGAAGGTTCTAAACTGCATTAGTTCAACAAATATTTATTGATTGCTATGTTCCAAGTACACTTTTACATGTTTGAAGTATATCAATGAGAAAATGGATAAAGGACTTTGTCTTCATGGAGTTACTGTTCTAGCAGAGAGAAATAGGTAATAAACATTAAAACCAACCAACAAGTAAATTAGGTAAATTATGAGATCATAATTACAATGAAAAAAGGAAAATAGAAGTGTAAGAGATGAGAGTTTCATGGAGTGGGTAGACAGATTGTTGTATTAAGCAAACTGTTCAAGGCGAACCTCCAGAAGAAGGTGAAATTTGAGTAACTTTTTGACAGAAGTGAGGAATTGAATCACCTGGTTATTGGAGGTAAGAGAATTCCAGGCAGAAGGAATAGAATTCCAGGTAGGCTCTGAGCTGGGAGTGAGTCCAGCATCTTTGAGAAACAGCAAGGAGCAGGGTCACAAATGGGGGAGTAGTAAAGGACAGAGAATTAATGGAAAGCTAGGTAATAGTGGGTTTGGTAAGCATTGAGTGACTTTGGCTTTTACTCTGAGTGAAATTGAGAGCTATTGGCAGGTTTTGAATAATGTAATGAAATGATCTTTAAATTTTAAATGAATCACTGTGGCACTTTTCCTGAGAACATATTGTAGGGAAACAAGGTTAGATGTAGGAAGACCTATTAGGAAGTTGTTGCAAGAGTTCAGGGGAAAGTTTCAGTACTTTGGCCTGAAATAGTAGCAGCAACAAGAACCAATCAGATTCTAGATGTATTCTGAAAATAGATCCAATAGAATTTCCTGGCAGACAGTATGCAAGGAATAAAGAGAGGAGTCAAGAATGATTCCAAGATTTTTAGCCTCAGCAACTGGAAGGAGCAAGTTGCTAGAAATTGAGATGGAAAAGACTGTGGATGGAGAGAGTTTCAGAGGGAAAACAGAGTTTAATTTTGGATTTAATCTCTACTAGACATGAAAATGGAGATGTCGAGTAAGAAGTTGGATATATGAATCTGGACTTCAGGAGAGAGGTTTGGGCTAGAGATAATAATTTGAGACGTCAAAATATAGATGGAATTTCAAACCAGGAAATTGGATGAGTTCTCTAGGGTAGTGAGTGTACATAAAGAAGAGAAGACAATGAAGGAGTTGCTTCTGGGATACCTCAATATTAAGACAAGGGGAAATGAGTGAAGGAGAGTGACAAAGAGTGGCCGGGGAGGTTGCTGTCCTGAAAACCAACAGGAGCTTGTAGTGCATAGGGAGTGTTGCTGAAACACCAATAAAGATGAAGATGGAGAATGGAAACTTTAATAATGTGGAGGTGATTGGTGATCTTGTTGAGCACATTGTCTATTACGCAGAGTTAGCTTTTCTGTTAAATCCTGCAGCAGTTTTCCCCTGGTAAGAGGGGCGACAGTGTAACCTGCTTTTGTCTCTTGTACTTTATTTCTGAGTGGGATTCCTGGAAGGACTTATAATTGGAGTGGAATCATTTGCCTTCTCCATTCTATGCTTCTGAAGCTACAGAACTGCCCAGTCCTCAAAGATATTATTTCTCTGATTCTTGACACTGGACTGCACTGAATGGACATACCACTCTTTGCATGTAGCCCTGATGCTGCTAGTTTCATTCTACGTTTTTCTATTTTCAAAGACTCTCCCCCCTCGTTGCTGTCTCTCTTCATTCCCAGGAAAACAAGGTCCACTGACCTAGTGGTTACGATAGCAAAGAGTTAACATCAATAATTATAATTGTTCTACCAACTATTATTCAGTATTACAGCTAATGCTAATGACCTCATCTTGTCCATAAGGATATCATGAGAGATTTTGTTATGTGCTACTAGACTTTGCTGCATTACAGATTTTTGTGACATTCTGTTACTTGTCAAAGATAATGTCGTATTAACTTTAAATGTCATATTAACTTTACGAGGTTTGTTTGGTAGACTCTTTCCCAAGTGAATCCATGATGACTCCATGTGATCACTTTGCTTTTCTCACATGCTAACAAGAAATCTGTTTATGACCAGTTATCTTGCCAGGGATAAAGTCATACATAAACATCTTAATTTCCTGGGATGCGCTTATTTATCATCTTTGGAAATGATACCAGGTTTGCCCTATCTTTGAGGTTCTGGCATATATCCAGATATCTGTAATTTTCTCATGCAAGTATGAATTTGAAAACACTTTCTCCACAGCTTTTCATTAACACTTTATGGAATTCAGAGTTGGCACTGATGACATTTTGAGAAAAAAAAAAGAACTTTTCTATTAAGAAAGAAGGTTACATTTACCAATTAATTTATAAAATAGAGATCAGTTTATAAATTTGGTTTAGTATTTCCATTCTACCCCATTAAAGTTTTAATTTTCTTATGCAAATCACATAGGAAGCCACATGATTTCTAGTTGTGGTCTAGCTATAAAAAGACACAGCAATGTCTTTTCTATTGGTTGTGTGATTTAGTGGAGAGATGGTAGCTTTGGATCAAAAATCTGAAGTTTAATCTTGGTTACTACAAATTTAATTCTGCTACTACAAATTTTGTAACTTTGAAGGTCATAATGATGCTTTCTTGTAAATTTCTTTTTATCGTCTGCTACATAGAGTAGTTTATATATCCTTTATAGTGTCTGATAACACTAAAGATAATTCAGGATTTATATTTAGTATTTTTTCCCAGCCAATCAAAGAGTTTTACCTAAGCCTCCAGAAAGGAAGGTAAAGTAGACTCTTAATGCCCCTTTTTAAATGCACACAAGGCATTTGTTGGCTGCTGCACACAGCACAGAAAAGCTCAACACTGTAGAGTCTAAAATCTGTGTGGACCTGGCCAAATCCAGAGAAAATGTCCTTGGAAATAGGTGCATTTAGTTAAGTGAATTATTTCCTGCTAACCAGATCCCATTTACTTAAACTGCTTTCTAGTCATTGTTGACTTAATTCTAGTAAGAAGAAATAAACACAAACCAATGAGAAACACTGGTCAATCCACTGTAATATTCTAAAAGGTTTGAGTGATATAGGTGAGCCATTGATGATGTAGACCAATGATTTTCATACTTTTCTCCATAAACTATTAGAGTTTCTTAAAAATGCCTTACAGACTATGTAAACAGTATGGAAGATGAACTGAATGGCATCTCTCCAAAATCTGTATGTTAAAGCTCTAACCTCCAGCGTGACTGTATTTGAGGATAGGGCCTTTGAGGAGGTTATTAAGGTTAAATATGGTCATATGGATGGGGTCCTAATTCACTAAGTGAGTGAAGTCGCTCAGTTGTGCCCGACTCTTTGCGACCCCGTGGATAGTAGCCTGCACCAAGCTCCTCCATTCATAGGATTTTCAAGGCAAGGGTACTGGAGTGGGTTGCCATTTCCTTCTCCAGGGAATCTTCCCAACCCAGGGATCGAACCCAGGTCTCTCACATTGTAGACAGACGTTTTACCATCTGAACCACCAGGGAAGTCCTAAGACTGGTGTCCTTATATGAAGAAGAGACATCAGGAAGGTATGTGCACAGAGGAAAGGTCATGAGAGGACACATTCAGAAAGTAACCACTGTCAAGGGAAGAAGAGAACTCTCGCCAGAAACCAACACTGTTGATGACTTGATCTTGGTTGTCCAGGCTCCAGAATTATCAGAAAATAAATGTCTGTTGTTTAACCCACCCAGTCTATGGTATTCTGTTATGGCAGCCCTAGTAGACTACTACAGAGGCCAAGAAAAAAGTCTGGTCCCTGCATCTTCATTTAAACTGGATATACTCTACTTCTGCTATTCATATATTAGAGTTTTATGTAAGATTTTTTCCTTTCTTTTGTTTTATAACACTACATGATTCTATTTTAATACACAACCAAAAAACAAAATACCATAGCAAATTGATGGCAATAAAATATATTTCATTTGTACTACATAACAATTGGTTAACATCCTTAGTTATAAATGAATTCTTAGAAATTAGTAAAAAGACATTGATATTCCACAGGAAATGCAAAACAGAAGAAAATGAAATAACACAAGTGACTAGTAAAGAGTAAGCATATATGAGGATGACTGAACTGAATAGTAACAGGAGAAAAGCAATTTCTTTGTGACATTACATTACCAAAGATTACAAATCTAAGATTTGTGTGATTTTAGGAAATAGAGCCACATAGACACTGGGGGATAAGATTGATGAGGTCCTGTCCATATAGTAGAGGGAAATCTAGTTTGGAAATCCTAGCAGCTCCAATTCAATGGAATTATTTAAATTATATATTAATTCATTCATGTATTGCAACAGATACATATCTTCTAGTCCCATATTGTGTCTAATTAGAAAGCTTCTCCCCTACTAATTCCATTAGTCTCCATCCTTTGCCTTCCAGACACACAACTGACCACGCATTGGAAGAGAAGTTATTTTGATGGCAGAGCGAATGTATCACTTGTCTGTGACTTCACCTCACACAGTGCTATGGACTGAATGTGTGTCTTACACCTCACCCAAATTCATCTGTTGAAATCCTGACACCCAATGTGATAGAGATGGGGTCTTTGGGAATTTGTTAGATTTAGATTAGGTCTTGAAGATGAAGTCCTCAGAATGAGGTTAGTGTCCTTAGAAGTAAAGATCAGGGAGCCAGTGCTGAAACACAGCAAGAAGACTAAAATTCAGGAACCAGATGACCTGACACATTGATCTTGGACTTCCACCTTCCAGAATGCTGAGACATAAATTTCTGTTGTTTAAGCCACAAAGTTTGTGGTATTTTATTATAGCAGCCAGAGCTAGCTGATGAAAGCTGTCTCTCTTGCCCCATTCTGTCAATAGCACACATATGGGCGTGTACTTAGTAGCATTAAATATGTAAGTATATTTGACACAAACCCACTCAGAAATGGTCCCCTTATCCTCCTAGACAATATATAACCCTATGGTAGAAATTCTCTAGTAACAGAAAGCACATTAGAGTGCAGGTTTTAAAAATACTTAAAGATTTCTATGAAGACTTTGCTTTTTATAACTATTCTGAATCATTTTTATCTCCATACAAATTTCTGTGAACTCTTAATTGCCTAGATTATTCTCTATTCAGAGATTTTACAAAGAGAATATTTACTTGATGTTGGCACACACAATAAATTAGAATTAACTAGCTGTTACTGGATATCATTCCTGCTCATTTCCCACTATTATTATAACAACTACTAATGCAGATTTCTGTTTATACATCTCAACTGATCTTTGCACAATCCTGTGGGACTGGTAATTCTGTTCTCACATTTCATATGAGGAAACTGGAGCATGAGGAGTTAAAAATAACTAAAATTGTAATGATAAGGGCATTTAAGTTTTGAATTACAGATTTTATTCCATATCATTTCCTGTACTTTTATATGCTTAACCTATATAAAAAATAAAAGCCAGAGAAATATATATTTGTAGGATGAATAGTCAGATATGAATCCGTATGGTCAGTTATAATCAGGTCCAGATGGTTAGTGCTCTGAGCTACTAGAGACCCCATTTGATGCCCCAGTTACCTACCATCATCACGATTAGCATGGGCATCAGCCGACACTTCATAAAGGAGACGGCATATTTTGGTGAAAAGAACATGGGCTTTGAAATCTGCCCTGGAATCAGGTTTCAGCTCTGCCATGTACTAGCTATGAGATGTGGAACAATGAAGAGTTAGCTCCTCTGAATCTTCGTCTGTGTGTGTGTAAATTGTGAATAAGAGTAATATCTGTCTTAGGAGTAAAGGAGATGGTGAGGAAGCAAACCATTGTCCTTGATGCAGTGCAGGCATGTTGTAGGCATGCAATAAGTATTAGCTGAATCTAATTCATATTTTATGCAATAACACAGATTACTGCAAAATTCAATCTCTCCTGTGGGATTTACAAGCTAATTGGTGAGACGCTGAAGAATGACAGCAAAAAGGTAGCAAAGATCGAGTCCTACGTGCATGAAACCATGGCAGATCAATAGAGGAGGAGATTCTCTTGAGGGCTAGGATAGTTAAACAACTAATTTCTTTTAGGATCAAGCTTCTGAAGAAAGACAAGCTCTTATTTAGACAGCCAGGGAGGAGGGGGCATGCATGTGGCATAAAGGGAGAAAGGACACGTAACAGACATGTGTATGGTTATATATGGGAAGAAGAGTTGATCATTGTGGGTGAGGCAAAGATATTGCAAGGTGGTTTGCACATTGTACTTTACTGTTTATAAAATTTTTTGCCTTACTTGAGCTCCTCCTCAGATCTAAGGGAGGAGAGAACAAATTCCATTATCTCCTTTTAAAGAATAGATCAAGATAAAGCAAACTCTGAGGGGCAAAGTGACTTGGTTAAGGTAACACCTCTACTCTATAACAGTGGGGACCTCAAATTCCAATCTTCACCTCCCAAAATTTGGGAAAGTGTCAGGGTGAGGGATAAGACTAAAGAAGTTTGAGAAAAATTTGTGACTTTGAATGACAACTTTAGGGATTTGGAATTTTTATTCTGCAAGCATAGAAAAACCACAAAAGCTTTTGACCAAAGTGCATGTACAAAGTAATATTTTTGAAAATCAGTCTGGCAACAGGACTTGGGATAGGTTTCTATTCTTCAGACAAGACAGTGTTCTTCTAGAATCTCTCTTCTAGGACCATCATCCAAATGAATTTTAGGCCAGTGAGGGCTTTATTCTTTATGTCATCTTGGACAGAGCCCTCTTAATCAGGGAAATGGAGCTGTTAGCACACTGGCAGTCTTTTCTATTCTGCATTTTAAATTAATTCAATTTATTTCTGGATAAAATATCTGTATAAATCAAGCTAGTTTGAAAAACTGACAGCCCCATGAAAAAAATGTTTGGGGAAAAAAGATCATATGCATGACTAAGCTATATATTAATTTAACCAAGTGTTCTGATTAAATCAGAAAGAGAATAAAAATGGCATAATGGGACCATCGTCACTCACCGAATTGGGGTCAGGATCCTCTCCCCACACAGCACTGTTGCAATGAAGCACTGGGTCTGGATGAAAGATGGAAGTTTCAGAGCAGGTCAGATCTGAGTTCAAATCTTGAATGTAAACTCCAAGCGGTCAGGCATGTTTTGCCCACCCTTATAGCCCTGGTACCTATGACAGTATCTGATTCAAAGTAGGTATCTTATAAATCTTTGCCAAAATCAAAATCAAAAGAATTCAGACCTACCACTTAGCCAACTGGAAAACACTAGATGAGTGCTTTCCACTTACTGCATCTCCATTTCTCATCTGTAAAAGAGAGATAAAAATATTTACTTTATAGATGTAGTATAAGGGTTAGTGGGAGAAGGCAATGGCACCCCACTCCAGTACTCTTGCCTGGAGAATCCCATGGATGGAGGAGCCTGGTAGGCTACAGTCCATGGGGTCGCTAAGAGTTGGACATGACTGAGTGACTTCACTTTCACTTTTCACTTTCATGCATTGGAGAAGGAAATGGTAACCCACTCCAGTATTCTTGCCTGGAGAATCCCAGGGACAGAGGAGTCTGTTGGGTGCCGTCTATGGGGTCACACAGAGTCAGACACGACTGACTCAACTTAGCAGCAGCATAAGGGTTAGTGATAAAGAAAGTAAGAAAGATATGGACATGTGAAATGGGATAGTGTAGATACCCATTCCTGAACCCAGATGGAAAGCTGGATTTCCCTTTCAGGTGCTTCCCAGCATGCTTTGCTAGGATGGAGCTTTGTCCTAAAGGGTCCTAACTGAGCCAGATGTTATTCAGGGTTACATCTTTCAGAGGGATTATCAGAGTAATTTTACTAGTGGATGCTCAATTGTTGAAATTAAATTTTCCAAGGTAGTAGAACTTTGAACTAAATTATTCCTACTTCGCAATTAGTTCATCTAGGAAGATGATGCTTGCCCACATAATGGGCATTTAAAAAATTTAAAGATGATGGATGCCCACATTTAAAAATTATTTGTGTTATTCTATGACTTCTCACACCAAGTGATGCTGGGTTTTTCTTCCTTGTCGTTTTAGCCCCTACAACAAAGTCTCTTCTAAAGTATTCCCATTTTGAATATGAGGAAATAGACTTGGGAGAAATTAAGTGATTAACTCACAGTCACACATTAAGTAAAGAGCAGAGCTGACATTTGATCCAGGACTTTTGGGTTAAAAGCCATTGAACTTTATGGAGGTCTTCCATATGTATTTGGTGATTGAATTAGTGGGCAAAGGCCAGTCACACTCAACTTTAACTTTCCTTCAGTCACAAAATGTTCTTAGCTCCCGCCACGAAGATATTAAAAACAAGAAGTCTGGCTTTGGTTCAGTTGCTAAAAGCATGTGTAGTCTGGAACTGTTAGGTTTTTGTTAGACTATTCATAAGTATATATCAGGCTTTCAAGAGCAAGGGCATCCTTTTGATTTATTATGTACTCTCCCTTCCACCAAAAGAAAGAGAAATGAAATAAAATATAGGAAAGGCCAAGGTAAAGAGGCTATGAATTTAATGGACATCAATGTGGTAGCAAACATTTATTGTGTACCAATTATGTAAGAGGCCTTCTGCTATGTGCTTTACATACATTATTTCACAATGGCCCTCTGAGAGCATATCGTTGTCCACATGTTGTAAAAGAAGACACTGCTCAAAACTCTCCACTGGCTTCCTATTTCACTAGGATAGTACCTAATGTTTGCACCATGGCTCACAGAGCCCTTCAGGACCAATCTGATTATCATAAATTGAGTGTAAGGAACAGTATCATGAAGGAGGTGAACACCTGGGATGTCTGCTCTACTGCAGATACAGGGATGCACTGAATTGCACAGGAATATTATGGTCTCTGTTCTTCTGTTCCAGGTGAGGAGACCTGCTTCAGTTCAAGCACCAGCCAGGAGACAGAGTGGGCCAGGTCAAACCTTCCCAGCTCCATGGTGACATCACACTCACAGAGAAAGTGGGATTGCGGAGCCACCAAAAGATGAAGGCCCTCCCCATGGAACAAATGCTAAGATACAATTACTGTTTGTGGCATACATGAAGACACAGACTTCCTTAAGGAGATTTTGATTAAAAACTAAAATAAATTATTTAGTTAAAATGGAGAGTGAACAGTTAAAGAGATAAAGGCTTGCCTATGGGACAAGAGACAGAGGTACGCCCTGGACTGTGACATGTTCACTTCCCTCTAGATGTCAGTTTCACCCTCCAGAGGATCCATCAATCTCTTTGAGAGATGATTCACTAATTCAGGAGTTGGTATTCCATGGGATGCTTGCTTTGAACTCAGTTTACTCTTACTTGCTTTGATGACCATGGAAAATGGATATGGAAAATGGAAGAGAATTGTCTCATACTGTTGGTGGAAGTTGTGCTTATCTAAGCCTCCTGGGTAATGAAGGTGGCAGGTCTTTGACCTGGGCTCTGCAAGACTATCTCTGCGACAACTAAGAACTGTGCCAGACAGTCATCAATTCTGGACATGGCCTTCCCACCAGCCCTCTATCACTATGCTTTACCCACCCCTGACAGGTAGAAAGCAAATTTGCATAACAAACTGTTTAAACATTCCATTGTGATCCACCTTCAAGGCACTCTTTGTCCTCGACAGCTCTAATGGTTAGTGACCCCTTTAAATTCAACATCGTTTGTCAAATCAAATTAGGCTTGTTACTAATTGTAAGGCAGTGACATTCATCTTTTTGATGCTTTCAAACCAGTCTGAGGTAAAGTTCTTGTATGGAATCAGGCTTGGTATGCTGAATGAGTCACTTCCTCAATGAGGCAATTGTCAGAAAAATAGGAGACTTAGCTTGAAGGTAAATATTGTTGGGTCACTTGAAATGTATGCAGATTTGACATTTCCCTTCTGATTAGCATGTCTACACATTAAAGTTTTTTGTATGTCACATCGGATAGTTCAGATGCCAGAGTAATGTCAGTGAGCACTTGATAGAAACTTAATTTTGTTCTTGATAATGAAAATGGGAGGATTAAGGAGGAAACGTAAGGTAGGAACCTCGTTAGGTGACACATGAAATGTATAGAAGGGTATTCAGAATAAAAAGAAAATGCTGGAGAGGAAAGTAATATTATCCACTGTGTGCCAGTAGATCTTTCTCTCTCTCTCTCTGTATATATATGGATGTATATGTGTGTGTGGCATATATATACACTAATATAGGGCTTCCCTGGTGGCTCAGGTGGTAAAGAATCTGCCTCCAATGCAGGAGACCCAGGTTCAATCCCTGGGTTGGGAAGATCCCTTGGAGGAGGGCATGGCAACTCACTCCAGAATTCTTGCCTGGAAAGTCCAATGGACAGAGGAGCCTGGCAGACTACAGTCCCTAGTGTTCTTGCCTGGAAAATTCCATGGGCAGAGGAGCCTGGCAGGCTACAGTCCATAGGGTCACAAAGAGTCAGACATGACTGAGCATATGAACATGCCCGTGTGTGTGTGTGTGTAAATATATATGTGCACTAATATATTTATACACACACACACACACACACACACACACACAATGAAGGCAAAAGTCGCTCAGCCGTGTCAAACTCTTTGCAGCCCCACAGACTATATAGTCCATGGAATTCTCCAGGCCAGAATACTGGAGTGGGTAGTCATTCCCTTTTCCAGAAAATCTTCCCAACCCAGGGATTGAACCCAGGTCTCCCGCATTGCAGGCAGATTCTTTACTAGCTGAGTCACAAAGGAAGCCCAAGAATACTGGAGTGGGTAGCTTATCCCTTCTCCAGAGGATTTTCCCAACCCAGGAATCGAACCAGGGTCTCCTGCATTGCAGGCGGATTCTTTACCAACTGAGCTATCAGGGACTTATTTATTTAAAGAGGATCATAATATTTAAAAGGATTAAATTAATTATACACACAATAATTTAATCCTTTTAAAGATTATGATCCCCTTTGAATAGATAAGAGACATGAAACACTTAGCCTAATGTCAAACAGTAAAATAGCAGAACTGGAATTTCAAACTTAAGCCTGTGTGATGCCAAAGTCCAAGATTCTCCTAACATAGCATTCTGTCTCCTTAAGATACAAAATGTTCAACCTTGCCCTGACAGGAAACCTTAATTGAAAGTGGTAAGCATACAGGGTTGTTGTTACTGTCTTTCTATATTCCATATATATGCATTAGTATACTGTATTGGTGTTTTTCTTTCTGGCTTACTTCACTCTGTATAATAGGCTCCAGTTTCGGGAGAATGATTTGGGAGAATGGCATTAAAACATGTATAATATCATATAAGAAACGAATCGCCCATCCAGGTTTGATGCAGGATACAGGAAGCTTGGGGCTTGTGCACTGGGATGGCCCAGAGGGATGCTATGCGGAGGGAGGTTGGAGGAGGGTTCAGGATGGGGAATACATGTACACCCGTGGCGGATGCATGTTGATGTATGGCAAAACCAATACAATATTGTAAAGTTAAAAAAAAAAAAAAAGAAAGTGGTAAGCAGCATCTAGGTATCCTGATTCTATCCTCAGTTTGCAAATATAAAATCAGAAGTTCAGAGGATTTCCTGGTTTAATTTTTACAGATAATGAATATACAGTCTCCACTTGAACACTTCCAGTGGCCAGGAGATTTTTCTTTCCCTATTCATCCATCCATGTCTATCTTGGTTCCCATACTGCTATGTTTATTCATAAACCAATATCTCTACCTATGACCTTATATGTATAAATGTACAATTGTATTCCACATCTAATTATGACTTGAGAATATTTGCTCTGCTAGAGACTGTAGTGCCTATCATTTATTTTATAATTTATTCATCACAATAAGCCAATAATTTATGCCCTATTTTTACCCCTAATTTACTGAAGAAGAATGTGAACTTATGAAACTAAATAACTTGTCCAAGTCACATAACTAAGAGTAATACATCAAAGTAGTGCAACAGCTCCCAGTTTCAACCTTTTCCTAACATGACAGCAATCCATAGCATGCAATATGCAAGGACAGCATGACCAGGAGAAGAAATGCAGCCATAATCTTCAATTTGAAGTTGGCTATGTAATCCTACTCTCTTATTTCCTGCTGCCAAAATTTTATAGAATATAGCACTGAAGAGCAATGCAAAGGTGGTTCAGATAAATCCCAGCTTTCACCGTCATCTGTGTACACACTGTACCACTGGAGACCTCTTTCATATCTCACACCATACATTAGATCAGCGGTTGTCAAACTATGGCCCACAGCCAAAACTTGTTCACTTTCTGATTTTTAAAGAAAGTTTTATTGGAACACATCTACAACCTTTAATTTACATATTGTGATGGCTGTTTCCTCACTACGAGGGCAGAGTTATAGTGTCTCCAGAGACTGTACAGTTCACAAAGCCTAAAATATTACTCTCTGACCCTTTTAAAGAAAGTCTGTCAGCTCCAACATTAGAACTTTTGCATAATTCCTTCATTTTACCTATATAGAATGTATACAGAGGGCATGATAGGCTATCATAGGGTGGCCACATGCACTACATGAGATATTGCAAAGTAACAGCCAAAATAATTTGGCAATTTTGAGTTGGAGAACTGAGACAAAGAAATGTTATCCAAACTGTATTTTAGTTCAAGCCATTCTACTGTTAACACAGCAATTCTGAAATGGCTTCTGTAATCCTCAGTGAAGCACCAGAGGATGTTAACTGTATTCATGTATCGTGATGCTGCCCTTAAAGCAGTAATTCTCAATCTTAGATTCACCTGAGGGGATTAACAAAAGACATACGCATAGTTGGTTGCACCACGGATAGAAATCCCAGACCTACCAAGTCAAAAATGCGTGGAACAGAAACAAGACATTTGTATTTTCAAAATGTTTTATCAAACAACTAGTATCTGATATCATTGCTGGGCAACAACTGCAAATAAATCTACTTCATCTTTCTGTGGGGCTTCCCAGGTGACTTAGTGGTAAAGCATCCTCCTGCCAATGCAGGAGCTGCCAGAGATGCCCGTTCAATCCCTGGGTAGGGAAGATCTCCTGGAGGAGGAAGTAGCAACCCATTCCAGTATTCTTGCCTGGGAAATCCCATCTACAAGGAGCGTGGTGAGCTACAGTCCATGGGGTCACAAAAAGTCAGACATGACTGAGAGACTGAGCATGCACACATCTTTCTGTAAGCACTTGAAGATAATTATAATTCCATGGCTTTGCATATCATCTATGTGTCAAATATTCTACCTTAACCTTTCTCTGAACTATAGTCACTTTTTTTTATCACTCTCTATTTGATATTTCTAGGTGATATCTCAAACTTCATCTGCCCCAATATGAAATGTTGATTTTTCCACTAAAGTCCTCTTCATCACAGTTAATGGCACCACCTATTCATTTGTTTAAGCCTAAATTCTGAAGGAGATCAGCCCTGGGATTTCTCTGGAAGGCATGATGCTAAAGCTGAAACTCCAGTACTTTGGCCACCTCATGCGAAGAGTTGACTCATTGGAAAAGACTCTGATGCTGGGAGGGATTGGGGGCAAGAGGAGAAGGGGACGACAGAGGATGAGATGGCTGGATGGCATCACTGACTCATTGGATGTGAGTCTGAGTGAACTCTGGGAGTTGGTGATGGATAGGGAGGCCTGGCGTGCTGCGATTCATGGGGTCACAAAGAGTCAGACACGACTGAGCTACTGAATTGAAAAGAACTGAAATTCTAAAATAGTTCCATGATTTTTTTCACCAATCTCTCATTGGTAAGTCCAAAATAAATCATTTTTCTTTTCAATTGGAATTTTTAACTCCTCTCGTTCATAATTTTTTTCTCTCCATGGCAATTATAGTGATATTTCTAAAATTATGTCAAGTTGCTTCCCTGCCTAACGCCCTCCAATGATGTTCTGCTACATCAAAAAAAAAAAAAAAAAAAGAAAAAACAATGCAAACTTCTTCCTGTGTCCTAAAAATTGTACATGTTCTGACTGTTGCCAGAATCCATCTTTATCACTTTTCTTCTCTGTTCTCATGAGTCTTCTTTCTTTTCCTTGAACACTAACCTCATTCATTTCTCAGTACTTTGTATTTGCTGTTTCTTGAGCTTCAACACTTTTTCATGTCTAGCTCCTTCTTATCATGTAAGATACAGCTCAGAGAAGCCATTCCTGACTACCTTATCTAAAGAAACCAAGTTAAAGCACAGGATCACTTTTATTGAATCATCTTATTCTATTTTTCACATAACTCATCTATGTGAAATTATCATATTTGCTGATTATCCATAATCCTGCCAAAGAATACAAAATCCTCAGGAATAAACCAAATGCCTAGAATGATGTGTAATACACAGTGGTTGTGTACTTATTAAAGTACTGTTTTTCTATTTAATTTTTTTTTCAAGCTAACTCCTCCTATTCTTTCAAATACTTAGTATACGATGGCAGCAGTGTGAGTCATTAACTATAATCTATTCCATGTTTACAAACAATCTCTTCTAGTTACCTTGCCCTATATTCGCTCTGAGCAGAAGCTGGTCTTCACCTTTCTTTGAAAGCGTCCTATGCATTTTTACAATATTTGTGTACATAGCAAGTATTGAATAAATGTTGATGAATGGACTATATAATGGGCTTTTGGCTCCATACATCAAGACTTTCTTGAAGGACAGATAATTACTTCTACTTTATATCTGACATTTTAATATAACTGGTTGTGGTCATTATCCTTTGGAATTGCATACTAGTCAATTCTTACAAAAAAAGAGGAAAATAAGGCACAATTACCTTGTGAGCAATCCACAATTGGATTTGCATTTAAAAATTGCTGAGTGAGCACTCCTGCCTGATGGCCAAATGAAATTAATCTTTTGTAACTCAAGGTCTTATCTATTTGGAGATGCAGGGGTAGGAGGGTTAAGGAAGACTGAAGGATTCCTGAATGGTAAAAGTCATCTCTCTCATTATTTATGTTTATGGGGTGCTTGCATTGATCTCCCACTGAACTACCCAAGGGGAATATAAAGGTGGTTAAGATACTGTCCCTATTCCTGAGAAGCTCTCCATCTCTAGGTTACATGGTCACATCCCTGTCCAGCCTGCACATGACTTCTTGGAAACATCCCACATCCCTGGTGATGGAAAGGGTCAGGTGTTCACATTGATAATAGCTTATTCCCTCTTCTGGGCACTGCTGTTGCTCTATGGGTAGATACTGTGAGTCAGTTTCATAAAAATTTGAATCAAAGGAACAAACTCTAAGGGAGTTGGCCTTTGAATTGTGTAAATGGTAGAATACAGATGTCCATGAATTCCTTTTGCTTTGGTCCTTGGGAGGGTCTCAATCCTGACCTGAGCCCTATTTATTCTTTTTTCTTTTTTATTTCAACGTGGCCTTAAGAGAATTTGAATAGGCTTCTGTTTCTTGCAGCGAAATTTCCATTAAAAAGTTATGTAGATAAGAACTATAAACCAAAATCTATACTTTAGCATGACTGGTGCAATAATAAAGTTTGGTCAGGTTACTATGTACAAAGAGGGGATGCCTTCAATTTGGCCTAAGAAGGTCAGAGAAATCTTACAGGAGATAACACCTAAACTGAATTATGCTGCTGCTGCTAAGTCGCTTCAGTCGTATCTGACTCTGTGCAACCCCATAGACGGCAGCCCACCAGGCTCCCCATCCCTGGGATTCTCCAGGCAAGAACACTGGAGTGGGTTGCCATTTCCTTCTCCAATGCACGAAAGTGAAAAGTGAAAGTGAAGTCACTCAGTCATGTCCGACTCCTAGCCACCCCATGGACTGCAGCCTACCAGGCCCCTCCATCCATGGGATTTTCCAGGCAAGAGTACTGGAGTGGGTTGCCATTGCCTTATGGAGAGTAATAATTAACTTGGAGAAAAACAGTAGAGGGAAAAAAGGGAGGTTTTTGTAGCGTGAAAAAATTCAGGGGTGTAAAACAGTAGGTATATTTTGGGAAATGCAAGTTTAATGTAATGAGCTCAAAATACAAGCTGATGAAGCATCAAGGAAGGTATCTGGAAAAGTAGGTAGGAGCAAGACCATGGAATGTCTTTGATAAGATTTGTTAGCTGAAAAATGGACAATGTGAAGAATTTTTATTTAAGTCTTACTCAGGGCAAAAGGAGGACTATGGCCTTGGAGACAGCATTTTAGATAGCTCTGGGAAATTCCTCCAAAGAGGTAGAAAGTGAAAGCATTAGTCCTCAATTGTGTCTGACTCTTTTGAGACCCCATTGATTGTAGCCTACCAGGCTTCTCTGCCCAGGGAATTCTCCAGGCAAGAATACGGGTGTGGGTAGCCATTCCCTTCTCCAGGGGATCTTCCTGATTCAGGGATTGAACCCAGGTCTCCTGTATTGCAAGTGGATTCTTTACTGTCTGAGCCACCAGGGAAACCCCCAAAGAGGTAGAGGGAAAGGTCAATACATATGATTATAGTGAAGGGGGATAGATACAGCCAAGCACACATTTTTGCAGAAAGTTACTGCTAGTCATGAGGAGCAGGAATCTTCATTAATGTTTTCAGTGATTTCCTAGATATGAGGAGATACAGGAATTTGGGCTCATAAAATCATCTTCTGAAAATATCTGACTGTCTGAAGGGCCTGTTCTGCCACTTTCCCCCAAAACAGAGTGCCTCATTCCTGATCTCCACCTTGAACTCCTTTCCAGGTATGTTGAAGGTCAGCAACTAGGATGGCTAATGACCTAATCCTTCTAATGGCAGGTGACATTTTTTAGTTAGCAGATGCTAAGTAGTTTAAGTTTTGCCTTGTAGGTTCATAATCTGCTGAATGACCAGGTTTGATCCTTTCTCTGGGGACATCATGAATAAATCCTCAGGGACCCTCTAATTATTCTACAGCTCCTTTTGCAGGGGCAGCCCCAGGAAAGCTTTTGAAAAGAAACACAGAGCATGTGGAAAGGAGCCAAGATTCAAAATCAGTAGTCCAGAGTTTGAGCCTCTGCTCAACTGTTTCCTATCTGAGCAATATGGAAAAAGGAATTTAATTCAATTGAAACTGTTTCCTTATCTAGATATAAAATGGAAGTTACAAAATATCTACCTCCCAGAGTTGTAGTTTAGATCCAATACATGTGTTCTTGAAGGTAAAATGTGTTAGTCCATCCGTTGTGTCTGACTCTTTGTGACCCCATACACTGTAGCTTGCCAGGCTCTTCTGTTCATGAAATTCTCCAGGCAAGAATACTGGAGTGGGTAGCCATTCCCTTCTCTGGGGGATTTTCCTAGCCCAGGGATCGAACCTGGGTCTCCTGCTTTTCAGGCAGATTTATTATGGTCTGAGCCACCCGGGAAGCCCACATGTGTTCTTGTTGTTGTTCAGTTGCTCAGCTGTGTCTGACTCATTGTAACCCCATGGACTGCAGCACACCACACTTCCCTGTCTTTCACCATCTCCCAGAAATTGCTCAGACTCATGTCCATTGAGTTGGTGATGTCATCCCACCATCTCATCCTTTGTCATCCCCTTCCCCCTCTGCCTTCAATCTTTCCCAGCCTCAGGGTCTTTTCTAATGAGTTGGCTCTTTGCATCAGGTGGCCAAAGAATGAGTTTCAGCTTCAGCATCAGTCCTTCCAGTGAACACCCAAGACTGATCTCCTTTAGGATTGATCGGTTGGATCTCCTTGGAGTCCAAGGGACTCTCAAGAGTCTTCTCCAACACCACAGTTCAAAAGCATCTTCTTTGGTGCTCAGCTTTCTTTATGGTCCAACTATCACATCCATGCGTGACTGCTTTAAAAACCATAGCTTTGACTAGATGGACTTTTGTTGGCAAAATAATGTCTCTACTTTTTAATATGCTTTCTAGGTTTATCATATCTTTTCTTCCAAGGAGCAAGTGTCTTTTAATTTCATGGCTGCAGTTACCATCTACAGTGATTTTGGAGCCCAAGAAAATAAAGTCTGTCACTGTTTCCATTGTTTTCCCATCTATTTGCCATGAAGTGATGGGACCAGATGCCATGATCTTAGTGTTTTGAATGTTGTGTTTTAAGCAAGCTTTTTCACTCTTCTCTTTCACTTTCATCAAGAGGCTCTTTAGTTCTTCTTTGCTTTCTGCCATAAGGGTGGTGTCATCTGCATATCTGAGGTTATTGTTATTTCTCCCTGCAATCTTGATTCCAGCTTGTGCTTCATCCTACCCAGCATTTCGCATGATGTACTCTGGATATAAGTTAAATAAGCAGGGTGACAATATACAGCCTTGATGTACTTCTTTACCAATCTGGAACCAGTCTGTTGTTTCATATCTGGTTCTAACTTTTGCTTCTTGATATACATACAAGTTTTATAGGAGGCAGTCAAGGTGATCTGGTATTCCCATCTCTTGAAGAATTTTCCACAGTTTTTTGTGGAAAAAAAAACCAAAAACTGCCTCACAGTCAAAGGCTTCAGCATAGTCAATGAAACAGAAGTACATGTATTTCTGAAATTCTGTTGCTTTTTCAATGATCCAATGGATGTTGGGAATTTGATCTCTGGTTCCTCTGCATTTTCTAAATCGAGCTTGTACATCTGGAAGCTTGTACATCACATGTTCTTAATGCCCTGCTATAAGGTCATTTCTGACCTTACTCTTTCACAGGCAGCATCTCAATAAATTACAACCATATATTTAAGTAAATATTATTGTCTCATTTGAAATGGGGGCACTGAGGCTCAGGGAGGTAAAGGGTCGATTTAGTTTCACACAACCAGTCATAGAGGTGTTGATATCCAAAATCACATTTTAAGAGTGGAAACCTATGGGACCTTCTCAAGACAGACCCCTCCCCCATATCCTCTGCTTTAGCTTCTCTTCTAAGTACTTAGATAATAGCATCTGATGCACATTTCCTGAATTGTTTTACAGATGATAAACCCCCCTCAAATGGAAGAAATTAAGTACTTTTTAAAATTTAACTTTTATTTTATATTGGAGTGTAGCTGATTTACAATACTGTGTTAGTTTCAGGTATATAGCAAAATGATTCAGTTTTATATATGTATATCCATTTCTTTCAGATTCTTTCCCCATATAGGTTATATATTATGATTGCTGAATTTCATGGTGATTCTACTTTTATTTATTTATTCTTTTAACTTTCTATCTTGTATTGGGGTGCCTGGGGTTCCCAAGTGGCTCAGTCATAAAGAATCTGCCTGCCTATGCAGGATATGTCCTGAGATGCAGGTTCAATACCTGGGTCAGAAAGATCCCCTGGAGGAAATGGCAACCCACTCCACTCTTCTTGCCTGGATAATCCTATGGACAGAGCAACCTGACAGGGTACAATCTATGAGGCTGTAAAGTCAGACGCAACTAAGCAGCCGAGCATGCAAGGATATCTGATTAACAATGTTGTGATAATTTCAGGTGCACAGCAAAGTGATTCAGCCATATATAGACATGTATCAGTTCCCGCCCCCTACCCCCACCCCCGCCAAACTTCCCTCCCGTCCAGGCTGCCAGCCAACCTTGAGCAGAATTCCCTGTGCTCTACAGCAGGTCCTTGTTGGTTATCCATTTTAAATATAGCAGTGGGTGCATGTCAATCTCAAACTCGCTAACTATCTCCTCCTCCTCTTTCCCTACCCTGGCCTCATAACCATAAGTTCTCTGTCTGTGAGTCTGTTTCTGTTTTGTAAGCAAATTCATTTGTATCATGTCTTTTAAAATTCTGCATATAAGGGATATTATTAACATACGAATTTCTATTTCTCTGTCTGACTTACTATGCTAATCTCTAGGTCCATCCATGTTGCTGCAAATGGCATTATTCCATTCTTTTAAATGGCTGAGAAATATTCCATTGTATGTATATATTACATCTTCCTTCTCCATCTCCTTGTTGATTGACATTTAGGTTGCTTCCATGTCTTGGCTGTTGTAAATAGTGCTTCAATGAACATTGGGGGGCAAGTATCATTTCAGACCATGTTCTTCTTTGGATATATGCCCAGGAGTGGGATTCAGAACTTTCATTCATGTGGGAGAACCTCTGTGATGTCATCATTTTCCAGTTTGTGGGTCACCCACCTGGCAGGTATGGGGTTTGATTATATCATAAAAACACTCCTCCCAGCATCTCGTTGTGGTTTCTTTGTCTTTGAATGTAGAATATCTTTCTGGTAGGTTTCAATCTCTTTTGTCAATGGTTATTCAGCAGTTAGTTGTGATTTTGATGTCTTTGTGAAAGGAGGTGATCTCAAGTCCTACCCTATCATCTTGTCTCCTCACCTAACCCAGAAATTAATGATTTGATGACCATGAACATGTTGCCTACAGATCTCTGGTGCCCAAGGATTGATAATGTCAGCCCCTGTGACACCACTCTGTTACCTCACCATCAACCAACCAGAGAATTGTGCATTAATTGATTACATACTCTTGGATGCCACTCACTTACCTGACCTTTAAAAATGTTTTGCTGAAACCCATTGAGTAGCTCAGGCTTTTGAGTATTAGCTGTCATGGACTCCTTGTATGAGACCCCACAACAACTGCCACACTTTCCTTTACCACAACCTAGTGTTAGTAGATTGACTTCACTGTGAGCAGGTGAGGGGACCCAAACTTACTTTAGGAACAGTACATGTTGGACTTTAAATCCAGTCCTTTCCCTCCAAAACACTGAATCATAAAAATAACAATGTTTTAACAAAAAAATGTTTTGCACATAATAATCGTCACCACTTTCAGTGGGTAAAGTCAGTATTTGCTGAGCTCCCATCTCGTTTTTTGGGATAGATTCTGTCACTCAAGTGCTCTGAATCTCCTTGGGCTTTCTTCTCATTATATGCAAAATGGGCTTCCCATTTGCATGGCTTGCTGGTAAAGAATCCATCTGAAATACAGGAGACCAACTGCCATGCTGGAGACCCAAGTTCAATTCCTGGGTTGAGAAGATCCCCTGGAGAAGGAAATGGCAACCCACTCCAATATTCTTGCCTGGAAAATCTCATGCACAGAGGAGCCTGGTGGGCTACAGTGCATGGGGTCACAAGAGTTGTACATGACTTAGCAACTAAACCACCGACCACCATAGGCAAAATGCCTCCACATAATTTGGCCTTTCACCTAGGCTGCCCCCTAAGGCATCACCTGATTGCAAGGTCATCACTGACTGCCTGTCCAAATTGATTTTTTTTTTCTGATATTCTATTCCATTACAGTCTGGCTAGGAACCTAAAAATTCTTGTGATTCATTGATTTATTCCAAAGCATAGAAAACTTTTTTTTATTGTTCCTCCATTTCAACAGAGGTTCCTTGAAGACTTAGTTCCTTAATCCATTATGTTTTAAAACTGTTTTCAGGAACATTGATGCGAAGAGATGGTCCATTAAAAAAGAATTCATGAGAATCACTATATTGATTAACATCTTAGATGTCACCATATTTCTCATGCTCATGAGCTTTATTTTTTTAATGAGGAAATAATTGTCTTATTGATGTTAATGATATAATTAATGAGAAAGTAAATATTTTTTAAAAACTATCATAGCCGTGTAGCTCTATACAAATAGAAGTTATGATTCCGATGCAAATTAATTAATGTTAGGTACTATACAATGTTCTTGCCTGGAGAATCCCAGGGACGGGGGAGCCTGGTGGGCTGCCGTTTCTGGGGTCGCACAGAGTCAGACACGACTGAAGCGACTTGGCAGCAGCAGCACTATACAATGTTAGCAATCATTAATATTATTGCTATTAATAATATATCAAATAAAAAGCAAATATGAACTAAAGTAAGGAGAGACTTTATTCAAAAACAATATTTTAGTAAGGAAAGTGAGACTATTGCAATAGAGAGAATTCTTTGACTATAAGATCTGAAAGCATCTTAATCTGAAAAGGGATTTTCTTTTAGAGGGAGAGGTAAAAACCATTAAAATCAGCTGATTCTCAGAAAATTTTCAAGAAGAATTATTTCAAGTTCCATGCTCAGTAGTGGGGCAAAGTTTGGAGATCTGGGAGAAGTAGAAAACCCTGAGCAAAACTTGGTCAAGTCAAGTTTTGGGCTGTTGGCCAAACTGGTCAGCAGAAAAAGACAGTTCACAAATGAGACAAAGATGGGAATTTGGAAGTCTGGGTCTGGCCTTGTCATAGGCAAACAAGGTGTCGTACATGAGTCATATATAAGTCACATAGAGGATGGTGGTTCTTTGCAGAAAGCCATTTAGGGTGAAGAGAATTTCTTAATTATTGCTGTTTTCCAGGAGCACAAGGCTTAAATAAATTTCAACACTGCCAGACATCACCTTTATCATTGCTTTTCTTGCGTATAGTTAGTCATTTGAAATATATTATCTTTAGGCAAGTTGCCTAGTCTTTCAGACCTTCAGTTTTCTTATCAGTAAAATGGGAATAATTATAGTAACAACTAATTTGCTAGATTTCTATGAAGTTTACTGACAAGTGCCTAACACCTATAAATATTGTATAAATGTTGGTTTTGTTTGTTTGTTTCATTTTTGTTACTAGTGGTTCCATGGACTCTGCTTCCTTCTCTTTTTCTTTTCCTTTTCCCCCTCTGCCCCCTCCTCCTCTTCTCTTTTTCTTCTTCTGCTTTAATAAGGATAAATCTCACCTCATGCAGCAAAGAAGGGGAAGGGAGCAGGCATTTCTAGAATGAATTTTAGGTGCCTGATACAGGGCAAGTCGTTACTCACAATAAAATCCAAAGCTATCTCTTTAGTGTGTGTTCTCATATAAAGATCGAGGAAACTGAGGCTCAGTAAAGTTTGCCTAAGTTCATACAATTCACAGGTGATGGAAAGAGATAATACAGGTGTGAGGTATCTGACTTGACTCTTTCTCATCAGGTCTCATGGAACATGAAATGCTCATGCACGTGAAACAGCCCAATTTTAACCCAGGGATATGGAAAAGAGATGGAGAAAAAGACACCTCAGCTGTACGAAAATGAAAAGTGAAAATGAAGTTGCTCAGTTGTGTCCAACTCTTTGTGACCCTGTGGACTGCGTTCATGAGATTTTCCAGGCAAGAGTACTGGAATGGGTTGCCATTTCCTTCTCCAGGGGATCTTCCCTACCCAGGGATTGAACCTGGGTATCCCGCATTTTAGGCAGACGCTTTACCGTCTGAGCTACCAGGGAAGTCTCAGCTGCATAGGCATGTGAATAATTGCTTTTCTTTTGTGATGGAATCAATGATCTTTTTCTTCTGTATAATTGTCTTTGAAAAAGGCAGAGAAAAAGTTAAAGGGGGAGAGAGAGAGCTAGAGAGAAAAAGAGAGAGACAGAGAACCCCAACCCAACAAGCCCATATTGCACATTGGCTGCCAGCAATGTTTCTTTAAAAAATAAAATAAAAATGTTCAGTTGTAGATTTTTTCCCTTTTGGAGAGATGCAGGAATTGCAAAGAGAGTGCCAGACAGCACTAGCATATGCTTATTTTTCTAGCTCAATGTGGGCAGCCTTTCTTAAACATTTTGTATAAATATATTTATTCTCCCACTGAGACCTTGCCTGCCAGGTTCAGGAACAACTGAGTAAGCAGATGCGTTATAAATCGAGGAAAGAAAAGAAAGGATTGCCATGGAAATGCTGATGGCCCCTTTATTCTAGCTGAGTACATTGCCCTGGTATAATAAATTACCGGTTGATGCACTGATGATAAATCTATAGTGGTTTTCATATTCAAAGTAAAAGATATTTCACTCTGTCTTTGCTGGAGATGTAGTCAGAAGGCAAGGAAATGTTGACATCCGGTGGGCAGGATTGAAAAAAAACACACACACAGACCCTTTGGTGTACAACCCACATTTGCAAGCTGTCTGCGTTTCTTGTATTGGCCTCAGCTTTGACAAATGTAAAAAAGTCACTAATATTTTGACACTCTGCCTGCCCAAGTCTGATACCAGCTGGCTGTGAAGCCACATACTCATTGTTCTGCTGGATTTTAAAGACTGGGTCCCAGCCAAAGGACTGGACTGGATCCATTCATTCATTTTCAAGATTAAAGTTGCAGCTTAACTGTAATGACCATTTCTCAACTCAATCTGGAAACCTCTTCCAAACCCAACAGATGCCTGAGAGGCAAATGTGCATTTGGATTAGAAACGATTCTCTCAGATAAAGAAACAAACGGTGATCTTTGATTCTGGAAAGAATTCTTTGCTTTGAGAGCAATTAATACTCTGTCTATTGATTATGTCTTATTTTATAAAATGCTCATGCTTTTGGAACCTTAGTAAAAATCCTTATCTTACCATTTTAAATTAAATGAATATTGAAATTGCAGAGAAATTATGACCCCAATTATGAAAAAAATATGCCCAGAGAAACACTGGAAGAAAACACCCAAAATGTCAAAAACATTAACAGTGGCAAGGGGGGCATGTTTAAGGTTATGGTGAGTTTTTCCTTTTTCCTTTTATATGGTTTTCTTCTATAATAAGTTTTAAGTTTATAATTGGAGAAATAAACTATTCATTCTTTTGAAAACATACTGTTTCTTTTACTGTATTTTCAGCTCCAGTGACCATATTGTTCTAGAAATCATAAGCAACTATTGCTAAAGTGTGCTACAGCCATGGAAAATAAAACCACTCTATAATCTACAATAAAATATCTTTGCTTTCTACTTCTAAAAAAATGCTCCCCTGCTGTGAGTTCCTGCTGTCCCATTTTTCCAGTCACTTAATAATTGGAGACATTAACCCTGATCACTTGCAAATTTTCCATTTAAATTTATTTTCAGGTAAGCAGATGCTTGGGAAAACTGCCATCATAGGGCTGTAGGAGAAAGGGAGTTGTAACTTGATCCTGAAATCATTTGAGGGAATTATTTTCAGGCCACGA
Source organism: Bubalus kerabau (assembly GCF_029407905.1). NCBI lineage: Eukaryota > Metazoa > Chordata > Mammalia > Artiodactyla > Bovidae > Bubalus > Bubalus kerabau. Next base: position 85,516,851 of record NC_073629.1, read on the forward strand.
TGAGACACCTATATACTTTAGTGTCAGAGTAATCTTTGAGAAATAATTTGTATTAACACTTTTTATATAAATCAATTTCTTGTGTCCTTCTATGGGCCAGATTCTGTATGAAGGACTTGTATGTGCTATTTCATGTCACCCTCAGACAACTTTATGAACTATATACCTTCATCATATACACTTCAGTTGAGGAAACTGATCTTATAAAGTTGAAAATTTTGAATCTATTGATATATCAGTTTGATATCAGGTCATCCATAGGGTTGCAAAGAGTCAGACACAACTGAGCGACTGAGCACCCAAGCATTGTTTACCCTTAAGTTATGGAATTTTATATCAGAAAGACTTTGCTTTTGGTCTCAGTGCCTTGACTTAGAAGCTGGGGACTCTAGTCAATCACTGTGCCTCTTTAAGGCCCAGTTTCTCTGTCAGTAAAATGGGGATAATAAAAAATTCGAAGACACAGGGCAACTGCAAAGATTAAAGCAATGTCATCAGCATCTATTGGAGAAAAGTGCTCTCATTCCAGCGCATCCCTTCCAAATAAAATCTGCTGAAAATGAACATAGAGATAGGCTTCTTTGGAAACGTTTCTTTATCCTGCCTGTTAAAATTTGACAGTATTTCTCCACAGCCTGTAGCCACATTCATCTCTTTGGCTCGTGCTGCACTGATTAAAAAGTGGATTGCCAGCAGTCATCTGTGATCGTGTACCATGGAAGGGCTGCTCTTCTCTTCCTCCACCCAATTGTCCCATGCACTATTCATGAGTTCTACAATATTCCAAACTTTAATTTCCACAGATTAATTCTCACTAATTATTCACCATATGAACCTTTGCAGGAGAATTCCAGTGAATGCTCTTCCATCCTGAGGCAGGGAAGGCAATGTCGAATCGTTTTCTGATTTCAAGTGGAAAACAAACTAATTATGTGGAAATATGATAATAGATTGCGCTGCGGGGACCAGTCCTCTGCAGGCTTCAAAATGTTTGCTTATGATCGGCCCTTCGTGTTATTTCTTCCAGGAGGATCTGCCCTTTCATAATGCATCAACATTATTGACTGGCCTGTGATTCCTTACTTGGAGTTAAGATAATTTGCATAATTGTATATTACTTACGTCTGGTGGAAACAAACAAGATGTTCGGGTGCTAATGATCAAGCAGGCAGCAGTGACTGCTGGGAAAAATAGCATGAGTCAAGCCCAAAAAACAACGAAGAGCAGCTTCTTTCTTTGGCATCTTTCACCAGCTTTTCTAGACCCAGCTTTCTATGCCACTTGGCCACAGGCATTGTTCTTTTCTGGCAGTCCAAACTTAGGAGGTTGCTGGGGTTAGTCATATGTACTCCAAATCCGTAAAATTATAAAACATCCTTAGGTTGTGAATTTTCATATGCATTTGTGTTTGTTCAGGTCATTTCTTCTACTTGAAATGTCTTCCTTTTTCTGTCTGGCAGCAAGTTTCTTGTCCTTCAAAATCCAGCTCAAACGCCTTTTCTACTCAGTGTGCATTGTTCTCTAAGCGAATAAATATCAGATGAACACAATAGGTATTACACAAATTAATTCTCATTTCTTTGCTTAACAGTTTTTGACTTTCTGGTTTTCTAGTTCTACTTTAGGCATTCAGGATAGAGTAACCAAATAAGAAAACAAATCATGCTCCTTTTCTTCAATTATTTAATGTTCTTCTTCTCTGTAGTAATTCATATTCCTATTTAGCAGTTATTTATTCTGCCTTGTCATGCACCTGATGAACACCATCATAGCTTACTTATATCTATAAACCCTTGACCAAGTACGTAGTAAGTGCTAAATAAATGTCCATTATACTTGAAGTTTCAGGAAAGTGGATCATGCAAACTGATGAATTACATCATAGATGCAAATGCTTGCCAGCTCCAGGTGATTTGTAGTGGCTGCATGAAGTGCTGAGAAAAGAATTTTGAGTCTGCTTATGCTTAGTGGAAAAGTTTTCTGTGATTGATTAGTCATGTCTGCAACAGGAGACCAGCAAACCATATATCATGTATTTGCATTCTCATAGTAGAGGTTTAACCTTGGGCATCTTCAAGACGATCAATGTAAGTATATACGTTTAGTGAGTGAAATTGATGAATATCAGGGTTAAATTGGTTATGATCCACCAAGGGGATTTCAGCATTGTGATTTTGAACATTAAACCCTTGAAACAAAACATTTTGATTTACTTTTTATGGAAATCAAGTGTGTGTGCTAAAGTTGCTTCAGTCATGTCTTACTCTGTGCAACCCTATGGACTATAGCCTGCCAGGCTCCTCTGTCCGTGGGATTCTCCAGGCAAGGATACTGGAGTGGGAGAAAAAAAAAAAGAATACTGGAGTTTGTTGTTATGCCCTCCTTCAGGGAATTTTCCTGACCTAGAGATCATACCCGTGTCTCTTAAGTCTCTGCATTGATAGGTGGGTTCTTTGCCACTAGCACCACCTGGGAAGCCCATAAAATCTGCCATTATTGGGCTAGGCACTTTCCATATACTATGTCATCTAATTTGTCACAGCAGCACTGTTTATTAGGTTATTAAAAAATATTTATTTATTTGGCTCCATCAGGTTTTAGTTGTGGTGTGTGGGCTCCAGAGTACACAGGTTCAGTAGTTACGGCATGTGGTCTCAGTTGCTCCATGGGATGTGGGATCTTAGTTCTCTGACCAGGGATCGAACTTGCATCCCCTGGATTGGAAAGTGGATTCCTAACCACTGGACCACCAGGGAAGTCCCTTATTAAGTCATTTAAATCCCAGATGGTGCAGTGATAAAGAATTCACCTGCCAATGCAGGAGATACAGGTTTGATCCCTGGGCTGGGAAGATCCCCTGGAAGGAGAAATGGCTACCTACTCCAGTATTATTGCCTGGAAAATTTTATGGACAGAGGAGCATGGTGGGCTATATAGTCCATGTTGGAAATAGTTGGACATAACTGAGTGACTAAGCAGCTTTATACAGTAATCCCATTTTATAGATTTAGAAACTGAAGCTCAGAAACTCAACCTGGATGAAAAGATTATGAATAGAAAATCTAAAATTCAAGTTCAGTTTGTTCTTATTCAAAAGTTCATGGTTTTTTTCATCATCCTCAATACAAATTGCCATTTAGTTCTAGTCTAAAGCATTTTGTTTTACTCTCCTGAGAAAGGAGCCACATTTACCTAGTGGGTAATGAGCCAACTATATATGAAGTGAAAGTCGCTCAGTTGTGTCCAACTCTTGGCAGCCCCATGGACTAATCTGCTAGGCTCCTCTGTCCATGTAATTCTCCAGGCCAGAATGCTGGAGTAGTTAGTTGTTCCCTTCTCCAGGGGATCTTCCCAATCCAGGGATCGAACCCAGGTCTCCTGCACTGCAGGTGGATTCTTTACCATCTGGGCCACTATATGTGAGAAATTCCAATGATTGTGATCTTTGTGGGTATTAGAGGAGCAGGGACCTCATGTAAGAGTGTGAGTGCAGACAGACTGAAGAATAGAAGTGGCTTAAATGGTTAAGAGGTTGAAAATGCTGAAAATGAAAGACAACTCCTTTTCTTGAGTGTCTTGCTTGCCAGGCATTGTGTTTCATGCTGAATGATTTTCTTGAACACTTTATGGTGAGCATTACTAGTGCCATTTCTAAAAATAAGGGAAAATAGGCTCAGAAAAATTGATTAACTATATTAATGACCAGAGAGATATTATTTATTTTACTCATCAAGTACTGTATCCGTAATTCAATATTGAGTTTTCTGTCTAGCACAAATCAGACTCTAAAGAAACAAATAAATACATAGAAATATATTTTTGTAATGATTAGTAAAAAAGTAAACCGGATTTTAAGTCTGAATCTGTTCACATCTAAAGCCTACACTATTTCTATTATGTCAAGCTGTCCTTGAGAAGTTTGAAATGTGCTTGTGACTTTGAAGCCAGTTCCATTTTTCAAGGATAACTTCTTACACAGTTGCCTCAGTGCAGCTGGTCCTTCGGAAAAAATGTTTATAAGAAGGCTTGGCAGGTTTCTTGGACATTAAATATCTCTTACAAAATAATATTTTGATGGATTACATGTAAATGAATCAGAAACATATGGCTTCCATTCCCTTTAGAGTGCACACACAGAATGATTTTATGTGTTTGGCAAAATGGATTTTCCTGAATGCCACCTTTATGTACCCCTTCTTTTCCATTCCCCAGTGCATTATGTACAAGAAGACTGAGAGATCTTCTATGAATCCCACAGAAACCTGGATCCTTCCATCTCTGCTTCTGACTCCACACTCATATGCAGGTCATTTTACCCTTATATTTCCTAGAGCAGTCATGGTGGTGGTGGGTTAGTTGATAAGTCATATCCAACTGTTGCTACTGTAAGGACTATAGCCCACCAGGCTCCTCTGTGAATGGAATTTCCCAGGCCAGAATACTGGAGAGGGTTACCATTTCCTTTTCCAGGGGATCTTCCTGACTCAGGGATCAAACCCACATCTCCTGCATTGCAGGTGGATTTTTTACTGACTGAGCCACAAAGGAAGTGGTAGCTGCTACTCAGTGAGACAAGCTAGTAGCTTGCTTAGGCCTTCCCTAGAAGATGAGACTACCATCACAATAGATACCTGTTTAGCTTCTTTGGAATGCTGAACACTCCACTCAGTCATTGCAAATAAAGAGACTTCCTCCTCATGTACAGTATTAAGTCATGTGAACTTTATATTATTAATGTGTACATATTTTGAGCTTTTGTGCCATGGGGCATTTCATCTGAAAATCTGGACTGTGCAGCATCAGATATTTATTTTGAATAGATTGAGGCTATTACATTGTCTATGGAGTATAAAATGCACCCATCATGACCTCATATCAAAGGTTGTAACCACAACATACACACTAGTGAAGCTGCAGACAGACTGATGACCAGCTGGACCACAAAGAAAGTGAGGAGGGCCCATTAGGCTTAGGAAGATGTTTTTATATCCATTCTCAAAAGCCAGTAAGTAAACTATAATGGTTGATATTAATATTTGCCTTCAGTTCAGTTCAGTTTAGTCACTCAGTCGTGTCCGACTCTTCTCGACCCCATGAATCGCAGCACACCAGGCATCCCTGTCCATCACCAACTCCCGGAGTTCACTCAGACTCACATCCATCGAGTTAGTGATGCCATCCAGCCATCTCATCCTCTGTTGTCCCCTTCTCCTCCTGCCCCCAATCCCTCCCAGCATCAGAGTCTTTTCCAATGAATCAACTCTTTGCATGAGGTGGCCAAAGTACTGGAGTTTCAGCTTTAGCATCATTCTCTCCAAAGAAATCCCAGGCCTGATCTTCAGAATGGACTGGTTGCCTCTCCTTGCAGTCCAAGGGACTCTCAAGAGTCTTCTCCAACACCACAGTTCAAAAGCATCAATTCTTCGGTGCTCAGCCTTCTTCACAGTCCAGCTCTCACATCCATACATGACCACAGGAAAAACCATAGCCTCCACTAAAAGGACCTTTGTTGACAAAGTAATGTCTCTGCTTTTGAATGAGCTATCTAGGTTGGTCATAACTTTCCTTCCAAGGAGTAAGTGTCTTTTAATTTCATGGCTGCAGTCACCATCTGCAATGATTTTGGAGCCCCAGAAAATAAAGTCTGACACTGTTTCCACTGTTTCCCCATCTATTTCCCATGAAGTGATGGGACCGGATGCCATGATCTTCATTTTCTGAATGTTGAGCTCTAAGCCAACTTTTTCACTCTCCACTTTCACTTTCATCAAGAGGCTTTTGAGTTCCTCTTCACTTTCTGCCATAAGGGTGGTGTCATCTGCATATCTGAGGTTATTGATATTTCTCCCAGCAATCTTGATTCCAGCTTGTGTTTCTTCCAGTCCAGTGTTTCTCATGCTGTACTCTGCATATAAGTTAAATAAGCAGGGTGATAATATACAGCCTTGACGTACTCCTTTTCCTATTTGGAACCAGTCTGTTGTTCCATGTCCAGTTCTAACTACTGCTTCCTGATTTGCATATAGGTTTCTCAAGAGGCAGGTCAGGTGGTCTGGTATTCCCATCTCTTTCAGAATTTTTCACATTCTATTGTGATCCACACAGTCAAAGGCTTTGGCATAGTCAATAAAGAAGAAATAGATGTTTTTTTCTGAAACTCTCTTGCTTTTTCCATGATCCAGTGGATGTTGGCAATTTGATCTCTGGTTCCTCTGTCTTTTCTAAAACCAGCTTGAACATCAGGAAGTTCACGGTTCACGTATTGCTGAAGCCTGGCTTGGAGAATTTTGAGCATTACTTTACTAGCATGTGAGATGAGTGCAATTGTGCGATAGTTTGAGCATTCTTTGGCATTGCCTTTCTTTGGGATTGGAATGAAAACTGACATTTTCCAGTCCTGTGGCCACTGCTGAGTTTTCCAAATGTGCTGGCATATTGAGTGCAGCACTTTCACAGCATCATCTTTCAGGATTTGGAACAGCTCAACTGGAATTCCATCACCTCCACTAGCTTTGTTCATAGTGATGCTGGTGATACTAGTAGTGATTCTAGTGATGCTCATAGTGATGCTAGTCAAGTGATGCTACCCACTTGCCTTCACATTCCAGGATGTCTGGCTCTAGATGAGTGATCACACCACCGTGATTATCTGGGTCGTGAAGATCTTTTTTGTACAGTTCTTCTGTGTATTCTTGCCACCTCTTCTTAATATCTTCTGCTTCTGTTAGGTCCAGACCATTTCTGTCCTTTATCGAGCCCATCTTTGCATGAAATGTCCCCTTGTTATCTCTAATTTTCTTGAAGAGATCTCTAGTCTTTCCCATTCTGTTGTTTTCCTCTATTTCTTTGCATTGATCGCTGAGGAAGGCTTTCTTATCTCTTCTTGCTATTCTTTGGAACTCTGCATTCAGATGCTTATATTTTTCCTTTTCTCCTTTGCTTTTCACTTCTCTTCTTTTCACAGCTATTTGTAAGGCCTCCCCAGACAGCCATTTTGCTTTTTTGCATTTCTTTTCTGTAGGGATGATCTTGATCCCTGTCTCCTGTACAATGTCATGGACCTCATTCCATAGCTCATCAGGCACTCTTATCTATCAGATCTAGGCCTTTAAATCTATTTCTCACTTCCACTGTATAATCATAAGGGATTTGATTTAGGTCATACCTGAATGGTCTAGTGGTTTTCCCTACTTTCTTCAATTTCAGTCTGAATTTGGCAATAAGGAGTTCATGATCTGAGCCACAGTCAGCTCCCAGTCTTGTTTTTGCTGACTTTATAGAGCTTCTTCATCTTTGGCTGCAAAGAATATAATCAATCTGATTTTGGTGTTGACCATCTGGTGATGTCCATGTGTAGAGTCTTATCTTGTGTTGTTGGAAGAGGGTGTTTGCTATGACCAGTGCATTTTCTTGGCAAAACTCTATTAGTCTTTGCCCTGCTTCATTCTGTATTCCAAGGCCAAATTTGCCTGTTACTCCAGGTGTTTCTTGACTTCCTACTTTTGCATTCCAGTCCCCTATAATGAAAAGGACATCTTTTTTGGGTGTTAGTTCTGAAAGGTCTTGTAGGTCTTCATAGAACCATTCAGCTTCTTCAGCGTTACTGGTTGGGCATAGACTTGGATTACTGTGATATTGAATGGTTTGCCTTGGAAACAAACAGAACATTCTGTCATTTTTGAGATTGCATCCAAGTACTGCATTTCGGGCTCTTTTGTTGACCATGATGGCTACTCCATTTCTTCTGAGGGATTCCTGCCCGCAGTAGTAGATATAATGGTCATCTGAGTTAAATTCACACATTCCAGTCCATTTCAGGTCGCTGATTCCTAGAATCTCAACATTCACTCTTGCCATCTCTTGTTTGACCACTTCCAATTTGCCTTGATTCATGGACCTGACATCCCAGGTTCCTATGCAATATTGCTCTTTACAGCATCGGACCTTGCTTCTATCACCAGTCACATCCACAGCTGGGTATTTTTTTTGCCTTGGCTCCATCCCTTCATTCTTTCTAGAGTTATTTCTCCACTGATCTCTAGTAGCATATCGGGCCCCTACTGACCTGGGGAGTTCCTCTTTCAGTATCCTATCATTTTGCCTTTTCATACTGTCCATGGGGTTCTCAAGGCAAGAATACTGAAGTGGTTTGCCATTCCCTTCTCCAGTGGACCACAGTCTGTCAGATTTCTCCACCATGACTCGCCCATCTTGGGTTGCCCCACGGGCATGGCTTAGTTTCACTGAGTTAGACAAGGCTGTGGTCCTAGTGTGATTCGATTGACTAGTTTTCTGTGAGTATGGTTTCAGTGTGTCTGCCCTCTGATGCCCTCTTGCAACACCTACCATCTTACTTGGGTTTCTCTTACCTTGGGTGTGGGGTATCTCTTCACGGCTGCTCCAGCAAAGCGCAGCCGCGGCTCCTTACCCTGGACGAGGGGTATCTCCTCACCACCGCCCTTCCTGACCTTCAACATGGGATACCTCCTCTAGGCCCTCCTGCGCCCACGCATCCACTGCTCCTTGGTCTTCTCGGCCACTGCTCCTGGCCTTGGGTGTTGTGTTGGTCTTCCTGGCCGCAGCTCTTGGCCTCGGGCATAGGGTAGCTCCTCCAGGCCTCCACCCCTGACCTCGTTCGCGGGGTATCTCCTCTCGGCCGCCACCCCTGACCTTGGACTTGGGTAGCTCTTCTCAGCCGTTCCTGGGCCATCAGAGCCTGGCACTCTCGGCTGCTGCCCCTGACCTTGGACGTGGGGTAACTGATTAGTTGAAAAAGTGAGATATCTACAGTAGGTGATGTATTATAAAAGGGTTATTGTAACATTCTAAAGCTTATGAGTTGGGAAAAACAGGCCAGTGTAGAAAATACGATCCTAATAAATTGCAAAAGTGGTAACTTCAAAAGAAATTAAGGTGTACAGGTTTCACCAAAGTGTATAGATGTCACTAACTCACATGCCTCGGGGACAAAGGTCATTGAGTGAACACAGGAAGGAGTCAGTCAGCTTTGTTGGAGGCTGTGAGAAGCAGGATTGAGCACAATCCCCCCCTGTAGAATATTCAGATGCATAATTTTTAAAGCCCTACTTGCAGTAGCTATATCTTTGAATCATAGAAATAGATATATCCCTACCTGATTTTTAACCTCTCTGACCAGTCACTTCTGGGAAAATCTATTTCTCTTACATGTGCAAGCGCTCCTTCTCCTTATCACTCTCATTTACTTCCTCCTACCTATCTTGATCTACAAATAGGATGACTGGATCAGCAGGCCAGAGTTTGCTTGCAGAAACTTTTACTCTTGAGAAAATTTGCCAATAGTGAATTTCTGCCAGATTCACTTTCTACCCCTTCCCTTATCCTTATCTTTCTCTTCTCTCATGCAATTTCTGTACTCAGGAAAGGAATCTGATTCTATTTAAAGTGAAAAAGGGAGTTTAGGTTGAAAGCAAGATAGTACCAGAGTTGTTTTCAGATTGCATGGACAAGGTTAGATTATCACAGAGAGCAAGATGAAAGGTCAATAATAACAGGTGGAGAAAAGAGGAGGATAACATTGAATGAAGTAAATTTAATATAAAGGATGTAATTTTAACAGTTTGTTTAGGTAGTTTTCAATTTACTATAGCCCCGCATCAGGTCAATTGGCCCATATTCTCTGTAGCATTCATCTGGAAAAGTGCCACATCCTCTCTCATAGATTGTCTCAATAAGAAGTATTAATAGTATGTTGTAATGGCTGGGATCATTGGCTTTAGAGTCAGACATATGTGTTTGAATCCTGGATCCTCAAATTTTCCTAAGATCACATAGCTTGTTACATCAGAATGTGTTCAGTTCAGTTCAGGTTTGTTCAGTCACTCAGTCGTGTCCGACTCTTTGCGACCCCATGAAATGCAGCACGCTAGACCTCCCTGTCCATCATGGAGAAGGCAATGGCAACCTACTCCAGTACTCTTGCCTGGAAAATCCCATGGACGGAGGAGCCTGGTAGCCTGCAGTCCATGTAGTTGCGAAGAGTCGGACACAACTGAGCGACTTCACTTTCACATTTCAGTTTCATGCATTGAAGAAGGAAACGGGAACCCACTCCAGTGTTCTTGCCTGGAGAATCCCAAGGACAGGGGAGCCTGGTGGGCTGCCGTCTATGGGGTCATGCAGAGTCAGACACGACTGAAGTGACAGCAGCAGCAGCAGGCCTCCCTGTCCATCACGAACTCCCAGAGTTCACTCAAACTCACGTCCATCGAATCAGTGATGCCATCAAGCTATCTCATCCTCTGTCTTCTCCTCCTGCCCCCAATCCCTCCCAGCATCAAAGTCTTTTCCAATGAGTCAACTCTTCACATGAGGTGGCCAAAGTACTGGAGTTTCAGCTTTAGCATCATTCCTTCCAAAGAACACCCAGGACTGATGTTCTTTAGAATGGACTGGTTGGATCTTCTTGCAGTCTAAGGGACTCTCAAGAGTCTTCTCCAACACCAAGTTCAAAAGCATCAATTCTTCGGCACTCAGCTTTCTTCACAGTCCAACTCTCACATCCATACATGACCACTGGAAAAACCATAGCCTTGACTAGACGGACCTTTGTTGGCAAAGTTATGTCTCTGCTTTTGACTATGCTATCTAGGTTGGTCATAACTTTCCTTCCAAGGAGTAAGTGTCTTTTAATTTCATGGCTGCAGTCACCATCTGCAGTGATTTTGGAGCCCCCCAAAATGAAGTCTGACACTGTTTCCACTGTTTCCCCATCTATTTCCCATGAAATGATGGGACCAGATGCCATGATCTTAGTTTTCTGAATGTTGAGCTTCAAGTCAACTTTTTCACTCTCCTCTTTCACTTTCATCAAGAGGCTTTTTAGTTCCTCTTCACTTTCTGCCATAAGGGTGGTGTCATCTGCATATCTGAGGTTATTGATATTTCTCCCAAATGTTCCTTTGGTATCTCTTATTTTCTTGAAGAGATCCCTAGTCTTTCCCATTCCGTTGTTTTCCTCTATTTCTTTGCATTGATTGCTGAAGAAGGCTTTCTTATCTCTTCTTGCTATTCTTTGGAACTCTGCATTCAGATGCTTATATAGTTCCTTTTCTCCTTTGCTTTTCACTTCTCTTCTTTTCACAGCTATTTGTAAGGCCTCCCCAGACAGCCATTTTGCTTTTTTGCATTTCTTTTCCATGGGGATGGTCTTGATCCCTGTCTCCTGTACAATGTCACAAACCTCAGTCCCTAGTTCATCAGGCACTCTATCTATCAGATCTAGGCCCTTAAATCTATTTCTCACTTCCACTGTATAATCATAAGGGATTTGATTTAGGTCATACCTGAATGGTCTAGTGGTTTTCCCTACTTTCTTCAATTTCAGTCTGAATTTGGTAATAAGGAGTTCATGATCTGAGCCACAGTCAGCTCCTGGTCTTGTTTTGGTTGACTGTATAGAGCTTCTCCATCTTTGGCTGCAAAGAATATAATCAATCTGATTTTGGTGTTGACCATCTGGTGATGTCCATGTGTAGAGTCTTATCTTGTGCTGTTGGAAGAAGGTGTTTGCTATGACGAGTGCCATTTTCTTGGCAAAACTCTATTAGTCTTTGCCGTGCTTCATTCCGTATTCCAAGGCCAAATTTGCCTGTTACTCCAGGTGTTTCTTGACTTCCTACTTTTGCATTCCAGTCCCCTATAATGAAAAGGACATCTTTTTTGGGTGTTAGTTCTAAAAGGTCTTGTAGGTCTTCATAGAACCGTTCAACTTCAGCTTCTTCAGCGTTACTGGTTGGGGCATAGACTTGGATTACTGTGATATTGAATGGTTTGCCTTGGAAACAAACAGAACATTCTGTCATTTTTGAGATTGCATCCAAGTACTGCATTTCGGGCTCTTTTGTTGACCATGATGGCTACTCCATTTCTTCTTAGGGATTCCTGCCCACAGTAGTAGATATAATGGTCATCTGAGTTAAATTCACACATTCCAGTCCATTTCAGGTCGCTGATTCCTAGAATCTCAACATTCACTCTTGCCATCTCTTGTTTGACCACTTCCAATTTGCCTTGATTCATGGACCTGACATCCCAGGTTCCTATGCAATATTGCTCTTTACAGCATCGGACCTTGCTTCTATCACCAGTCACATCCACAGCTGGGTATTCTTTTTGCCTTGGCTCCATCCCTTCTTTCTTTCTAGAGTTATTTCTCCACTGATCTCTAGTAGCATATTGGGCCCCTACTGACCTGGGGAGTTCCTCTTTCAGTATCCTATCATTTTGCTTTTTCATATTATTCATGGGGTTTTCAAGACAAGAATACTGAAGTGGTTTTCCATTCCCTTCTCCAGTGGACCACATTCTGTCAGACCTCTCCACCACGACCTGCCCGTCTTGGGTTGCCCCACGGGCATGGCTTTGTTTCATTATTAGTCTTTTATAATTTTCTGTGTATAGTTCTTTTGTCTCCTTAGGTAACTTTATTCCTAGATATGTAATTCTTTTTGTTGCAATGGTGAATGGGATTGATTCCTTAATTGCTCTTTCTGATTTTTCATGGTTAGTATATAGACATGCAAGTGATTTCTGTGTATTGATTTTGCATCATGCAACTTTGCTAAATTTACTGATTAGCTTTAGTAATTTTCTGATTCTATGTTTAGGATTTTCTATGTACAGTATCATGTCATCTGCAAACAGTGAGAGCTTCACTTCTTTTCTGATCTGGATTCATTTTATTTCTTTTTCTTCTCTGATTGCTGTAGCTAGGACTTCCAAAGCTGTGCTGAATAATAGTGGTAAAAGTGGACAACATTGTCTCATTCCTGATCTTAGGGGAAATGCTTTCAGAAATTCACTGTTGAGAATAATGTTTGCTGTAGGCTTATCATATATGGCCTTTACTATGTTGAGGTAGTTTCCTTCTATGCCCATTTTTTGAAGAGTTTTAATCATAAATGGGTGCTGAATTTTGTCAAAGGCTTTTACTGCATCTATTGAGATGATCATATGATTTTTAACTTTCAATTTGTTAATATGGTGTATTATGTGATTGATTTGCATATATTGAAGAATCCTTGCATTCCAGGAATAAATCCAACATGATCATGGTGTATGAGCTTTTTGATGTGTTGCTGAATTCTTTTTGCTAAAATTTTATTGAGGATTTTTGCATCTATGTTTATCAGTGTTATTGGCCTGTAGTTTTCTTTATTTGTGTTGTCTTTGTCTGGTTTTGATATCAGGGTGATGGTGGCCTCGTGGAATGTGTTTGGAAGTGTTTCTTACCCTGCAATTTTTTTGAAAGAGTTTTAGGATAGGCATTAACTCTTCTTTACATGTTTGATAGAATTCTCCTGTGAAGCTATCTGGTCCTGGGTTTTTGTTTTTTGGGAGAATTTTGATCACAGCTTCAATTTCAGTGCTTGTAATTGGGTTGTTCATAATTTCTGTTTCTTCTTGTTTCAGTCTTGGAAGATGGAACTTTTCTAAGAATCTGTCCATTTCTTCCAGATTATTTATTTTATTGCCATATAGTTGTTCATAATAGTCTCCTATAATCCTTTGTATTTCTGCATTGTCTGTTGTAACCTCTCCTTTTTCATCTCTAATTTTGTTGATTTGATTCTTCTCTCTATTTTCTTGATGAGTCTGGCTAAGTGTCAATTTTGCTTATCTTCCCAAAGAACCAGCTTTTAGTTTTATTAATCTTTACTATTATTTCTTTCATTTCTTTTTCATTTATTTCTGCTCAGATCTTTATGATTTCTTTCCTTCTACTAATCTTGGGGTTTTTTTCTTCTTCTTTTTCCAGATGCTTTAGGTGTAAAGTTAGGTTGTCTATTCAATGTTTTTCTTGTTTCTTGAGGTAGGGTTGTGTTGCTATAAACTTCCCTCTTAGAGCTGCTTTTGGTGCCTCCCATAGGTTTTGATTTGTTGTGTTTTCATTGTCATTTATTTCTAGAAATTTTTTGATTTCCCTTTAGATTTCTTCAGTAACCTGTTGTTTATTTAGAATCGTGTTGTTTAACCTCCATGTGTTTGTGTTTCTTACATTTTTTTCTCGTAATTGATATCTAGTCTCATAGCGTTGTGGTTGGAGAAGATGCTTGATACAATTTCAGTTTTCTTAAATTTGCTGAGGTTTGATTTGTGACCCAAGATGTGGTCTATCCTGGAGAATGTTCCATGTGCACTTGAGAAGAAGGTATATTCTTCTGCATTTGGATGGAATGTCTTGAAGATATTAATGAGATCCATCTCATCTAATATATCATTTAATACTTGTGTTTCCTTATTAATTTTCTGTTTTGTTGATCTGTCCATTGGTGTGAGTTAGGTGTTAAATTCTCCTATTATTATTGTGTTACTGTCAATTTCTCTTTTTATGTCTGTTAGTGTTTGTCTTATGTATTGAGGTGCTCTTATGTTGGGTGCATAGATATTTATAATTGTTATGTCTTCCTCTTGGATTGATCCCTTGATCATTATGTAGTGTTCTTCCTTATCTCTTGTAATCTTCTTTATTTTAAGGTCTATTTCATCTGATATGAGGATTGCTACTCCAGCTTTCTTTTGCTTCCCATTTGCATGGAATATATCTTTCCATCCTCTCACTTTCAGCCTACATGTGCCTTTAGGTATGAAGTGGGTTTCTTGTGATAGCATATATATGGTATATGTTATTGTATCCATTCAGCCAGTCTGTGTCTTTTGGTTGGAGCATTTAATCCATGTACATTTAAAATAATTATTGATATATATGTTCCTATTGCCATTTTCTTAATTGTTTGGGATTGATTTTGTATATCTTTTTTCTTCTCTTGTATTTCTTGACTATGTAAGTCCCTTTAACATTTGTTGTAAAGCTGGTTTGGTGATACTGAATTCTCTTAACTTTTGCTTGTCTGAAAAGCTTTTTATTTCTCCATCATTTTTGAATGAGACCCTTGCCAGGTACAATAATCTTGGTTGTAGATTTTTCCCTTTCAGTACTTTAAATATATCCTGCCATTCCCTTCTGGCCTGCGGAGTTTCTGCTGAAAGATCAGCTGTTAAGTGTATGGGGTTTTCCTTGTATGTTACTTGTTGCTTCTTCCTTGCTGCTTTTCATACTCTTTCTTTGTGTTTAATCATTCTTAGTTTGTTTAATATGTGTCTTGGTGTGTTTCTCCTTGGGTTTATCCTATCTGGGACTCTTTGTGCCTCTTGGATTTGATTGACTATTTCCTCTTTCTTTTTGTGGAAATTTTTAACTATAATCGCTTCAAAAATTTTCTCATACCCTTATTTTCTCTTCTTCTTCTGGGACCCCTATAATTCAAATGTTGCTGTGTTTATTATTGTCCCAGAGGCCTCTGAAACCATCCTCCATTCTTTTCATTCTTTTGACTTTATTCTGCTCTTCAGAAGTTATTTCCACCATTTTATCTTCCAGCTCACTGGTTCATTCTTCTGCTTCAGATATTCTGCTATTGATTCCTTCTAGAGTATTTTTAATTTCAGTAATTGTGTTGTTTATCTCTGTATGTTTATTCTTTAATTCTTCTAGATCTTTGTTAATTGATTCTTGCATTTTCTCCATTTTGTTATCAAGGTTTTTGATCATCTTTACTGTCATCATTCTGAATTCTTTTTCAGGTAGTTTGCCATTTCCTTCTTTATTTGGACTTCTGTGTTTCTAGTTTGTTCCTTTATTTGAGTAGTATTTCTCTGCCTTTTCATTATTATTTTTTTTAACTTATTGTGTTTGACATCTCCTTTTTCCAGATTTCAAGGTTGAATTCTTTCTTCCTTTTGGTTTCTGCCCTCCTAAGGTTGGCCCAGTGGTTCTTGTAAGCTTCATATAGGGTGAGATTTGTGCTGAGTTTTTGTTTGTTTGTTTGTTATTCCTCTGATAGGCAAGGCTGAGTGAGGTGGTAATCCTCTATGCTGATGATTTGGCTTGTAGTTTTATTTGTTGTTTACATGAGGCATCCTGCACAGGGTGCTACTGGTGATTGGGTGATGCTGGGTCTTGTATTCAAGTGGTGTCCTTTTTGTGAGTTCTCACTTTATTTGATACTCCTTAGGGTTAGTTATCTGGTAGTCTAGGGTCTTGGAGTCAGTGCTCCCACTCCAAAGGCTCAAGGCTTGATCCCTGGTCAGGAACGAGGATTCCACAAGTAGTTTGTTATGGCATTAAGTGAGAGTAAAAAAAATATCCAAAAATGATAAACCAAAGTTGAACCCCAGACAAATCACAGTTACAAAATCAGGCAAATAATAATTAAAATAATGGAACATACACACCCGTGAGCAAAGTCAACACAGTCCAACAAAAATAAAGTACAGTAGATTGACCTGGTGAGCAAAGGAATTCAAAAATTGTATTTACCAGTTAAGAACAAAACTAAGTAAAGCACATCTTGAAAACTAAAACAAGGTGCCAAGTGGGGAATAAAGCAATGAAAACAAAACTAACAAATATGTTGAGAGGAAAGGAAAGAAAGAAAAAAAATAGGTATGCAAAGTTAAATAGAGGTAGATAAAGAAGATTTATATACATTAAAGATTAACTACAAGGGGATAAGAACAGTAGGAAAAACAAACAAAGGAATAAATGTAGAAAAAAAAATAATAGGTTTAAAAATTTTTAAAAAAGAGAGAGAGAAAAAGGAAAACTCCACAGAACTACAAAAGCTCAATGTAGAGGCAGAGGTTTATAATACAATAAAAAAAGTGACTGAGAAAAAAAAAAAAAGCTCAAAAGCTTAATTAGATTTCATAATGCCATAAAATCGACAACTACAACAGAACAGGGAAAAAAGGAAAAAGAAAAAAAATCCAAGAGAGTGATGTAAGCCAGAAAGAAAAACACCAATACAGTATACTAACGCATATATATGGAATTTAGAAAGATGGTAACAATAACCTTGTATACGAGACAGCAAAAGAGACACTGATGTATAGAACAGTCTTTTGGACTCTGTGGGAGAGGGAGAGGGTGGGATGATTTGGGAGAATGGCATTGAAATATGTATAATATCATATATGAAATGAGTCACCAGTCCAGGTTTGATGCAGGATAATGGATGCTTGGGGCTGGTGCACTGGGACGACCCAGAGGGATGGTATGGGGATGGAGGAGGGAGGAGGGTTCAGGATGGGGAACACATGTATACCTGTGGCAGATTCATTTCGATATATGGCAAAAGCAATACAATATTGTAAAGTTAAAAAATAAAATAAAATTAAAAAAAAAAGAATCTACAGAACAAGTTAAAACATAAAAATAATAAATGTTTTTCTTGAGTCACTGCTGTCAGAGTCCTTTCCCTTGCTGGGAGTCACAGTCCACCTCACCTCCCTAGGATGCCCTCCAATACTGTGCTGATTTCTGGACCTGCTGTGGGGGCAGCTCAGATTTGAATCTGGTCCTACTCCTGTGTGTTCTTGCCTCCAATATCCATAGCTATCAGAACTAGTGAGTTTTCTTTTGTGGGAGCTCTCAATGATCTTTTATATATTCCATAGACAGAGTCTGCCTAGTTGATTGTGTGGATTTAATCTGCAGCTGGTGGGTAGGTTTTGGGTCTTCTTCCTTAGCCACACTGCACCTGGGTTTCTTTTTTATTTTTTTGCACCTGGGTTTCAATTGTGGTTTTATTTCCACCTCTGCATGTGGGTCGTCCACTGGGGTTTGCTCCTGAGGCCACCCTGGAGGGCTTGGGTTTGCCCCTGTGAGCCGCCAGGTGTGGAGGTGGTGTAGCTGCTTGGGTTGCAGGGGTTCTGGCAGCACCAGGTACTCAGGGGAGTCCTAGGGCAGCAGGAAATACAGTGCTCTAGAAGGGTATGGCAACCAGTATTGGCCAATATGCCCCAGTATTCTTACCTGGAGAACCCCCCTCCCTGACAGAGAAGCTTGGCAGGCTTCTGTCTACAGGGTTTCAAAGAGTCAGACACTACCAAAGTGACCCTGTGTGCGTAGATGCAAGACTTTTTTTGCCTGTGGTAGTTCTGCCCCAGTGAGAGTTGAGCGTGAAGGTGGCACAGCTGCTTGGCTTGCAGAGACTCTGATGGCACCAAGTGTGCAGGGACATGGACTGTCTCTGCTGCAGGAGTTATAGCCCTATCAGAGACTTTTTTCAAGCCTCTTGTAGCTGGTGATTAGAAAGCCTCTTTGGCCAGTCATTCTCTGTAGCTCCGCCCGTTCAGGCACTTAGAGGGCTCCCTTCCCAGGGGTCCTTCTCTGTTGTTCGGAAAGTCAGGCACATAGAGGGGTCCCCCTGGCTGGGATCCTACTCTGTAGACTGGCACATCAAGCACTTAAAGGGGCACCCTGGGCAGGGGTTCCTACTCTGTAGTTCAGTGTGTCAGGCAGGCGTTTGATGGGCCAGCCTCTCTATTGTTCAGCTGCTGATGCTGGCATGTGGGGAGAGTGAGGCTATGGCGATGGCTCCACCCACTAGACATGACTCAGCAGTATCGCCTTGCTTCCGTGGCTGCCAGGCTTCCCCCACAGGCATTTCCCACCACAATATCCTCCTTCACATCCCCTCGATCTGTCTCTCCGCAGTCAACAGCAGCCCTCGGCCTGGGATTACTCCACAATCCCTCAACTCCAGCTCCCAGTCACTGCACCTTCCAGGGGACCTGTGTTACTGTCTAGGGCATGTATGGCTGTGGCAAGGACTTTCTGATTCTCATTCCATTTAGGCAGCCACAGATCAGCTGTTTTACTCTCAGCCTTAAATGTTTCTCCTCTGACTTAGATAATTTCCCCGATGTGGGGATTGGACCCCTGCTTCAGTTCCCCCACCTGAGGAGGCAGGTCCAGTCCTACTAACACTCCCATTTTCCCCTCTATTTCCTTCATCCTACCGAGGTTTGCGTGCTTCTATATATTCTTTTCCACTGGTCAGGTACCCCTGTCCACTCTCAGCTGATGTTCTGCATGCACTTCTGTGTCTGAAGGTGTATTCCTGATGTATCCGTGGAGAGAGATGTACTCCATGTCCATCTACTCCTCCACCATCTTGTTCTCCTAAAACAGTTTCAACTACTTATTATGTTTAACATGTATGTAGAATTAGGGTGTATAACAATGGTAACACAAAATAGTGCACCATCATGGTTTACTCATATTATTTACTATCTCCGAAACTTGATTTAAAAACTGCTAGTGTCATGGGGGTTTTATGAAGGTTATATGTGACAAATGTGTATGAAAGAGCTTAGCAAAGCACTTCACAGGTAACTGGGACTCAATATGTGTAAGTTCATTCATTATACTATAGGTCTAGTTTTATATTTACCAATTGTTAGATGATTTTTACAAGTAATTTCATTTTTAAACAAGTGAATATTTAGTGTATATTAGTTATACACTGGATATTTTATTAAATGTTTCACTGTTCACAAACACTTTGTTAAATAAACAATATTATCATAAAAAAAAACAAGCAAAAAAAAGGAAAATAAAAGCAAATTGAATTTAAGGCAGGAGGTATGCCCCACTCCCAGGGTAAAATTGACATTCATCCCCTGTGTACTGATACTCCAAGGCTAGAATAGCAGGACAATAGAGAGAAAAGTAGGACTCTCCCTGGTGGCTCAGACAGTAACGAATCTGTCTACAATACAGGAGGCCCAGGTTGGATCCCTGGGTTGGGAAGATCATCTGGAGAAGGGAATGGCAATCTACTCCAATATTCTTGCCTGGAAAATTCCATGGACAGAGGAATCTGATGGGTTGTAGTCCATGGACTCTCAAAGAGTTGGACGTGACTGAGCAACTAACACATACAAACAGAGAAGGTAGGGCTCTGCTCAGATAGAATATAAGAGACCACATATTTCTCATGCTCTAGATCAGGAGACCTCCTTGCCAACATGCAGAAGGTTCCTTGAAGGTCAAAGGGGAGTGATGTCAACTGATGCTCATTACCTGTAGGTCCCTCCAGTGGAATCCATCTTGGCTAAGTGTTGGATGTGCACACATGGGAGGATTCTGAGATATACCAAAAAATGTCTCTGAACCAGGCAAACCAAATGATTGGCTAAAGGAAACCCAGAAGAAATTCCCCATATAAGTAATAAACTGCTATGAGGGTATGAGTCAATGACTCACTCTGTGTCCGCCTGTCTTTCTATACACATGTATTGTACTTTTTTCTTCCTAAGAAATACTTGTTTACTACTTTCCTTCTTTGTGAGAATTCTTTTTATGAAAAGCCAAAGGGCAAGGGTCTTGTCACTGGCCACTGGTCTAGTGGCTAGGATTTGATGCTCTCACTATTTCTACCTTACTCAGTCTCTGGCCAGGAACTGAAGACCTGCTTCAAGTCACTGCAGGCCAAGGCCACCCAAGATCAAGTTCAAGTGCTCTAAATTTCTTGAATTGCCTAAGTGGTGAAGGTACTAATTTATAAAAGAATTATAACTGAGGATATATGTTGTGATCTGTAAAATAACTATAAAGAAAAAAAAGTTTAAATGCATGCTTAACACACTGATAGAAGGAAAATGATATAATAAAAGGGTACATCATAAATCCTAAGAAGACAGTATAAAGAGAAAAAGACAAAAAACACAAAGGATAAAGAGAAAGCAAGTTGGAGGATAGTAGATTTTAATCCAGATATATCAGTAAGCACATTATCACATTAAATGTAATCAACATAAATAATCCAATAAAAAGTGAAAATATATCAAGCTGGGTATTCAACTACAGGCTATTTATAAAAGATACATCTTAAATATAAGAACTTGGAAAATCTTGAGTAAAAAGTATGGAAGACAATGTACCAAGTAAATATTTATCATAAGAATGCTAGTATAGCTGTACATATCAGGCAAAGTAGGTTGCCAGATAATGAGTATTGATAAACAGTTTTTTTTGTAACTATGCAGCCATGAAATTAAAAGCTGCTTGCTCCTTGGAAGAAAAGCTGTGACAAACCTAAGCAGCATATTAAAAAGCAAAGACATCACTTTGGTTACAAAGGTCCATCTAGTCAAAGCTATGGTTTTTGTTTTACTAGTAGTCATGTATGGATGTGAGAGTTGGACCATAAAGAAAGCTGAGCACTGAACAATTGATGCTTTTGAACTGTGGTGTTGGAGAAGACTCTTGAGAGTCCCTTGGACTGCAAGGAGATCAAATCAGATAATCCTAAAGGAAATCAGTCCTGAATATTCATTGGAAAGACTGATGCTGAAGCTGAAACTCCAATACTTTGGCCACCTGATGGGAAGAACTGATTCACTGGAAAAGAGCCTGATGCTGGGAAAGATAGAAGGCAGGACAACAGAGGACGAGATGATTGGATGCCATCACCGACTTGATGGACATGAGTTTGAGCAAGCTCCAGGAGTTGGTAATGGACAGAGAAGCCTGGTGTGCTGCAGTCCATGGGGTCACAAAGAATCAGGACATAACTGAGCCACTGAATTGAACCGATGCTAAAAATATTGTAATACATCAATAGTGTATTGGTTGGTAAAATCACCAATAAGATGTCACAGTTCTAATTTTGTGTATATCTAATAACATAACTTAAAAAGCATGCAACAGAAACTAACAGAAATAAAAGGAGAAACAGTCTGATCCATAATTATGTTATGGATAACATATGAGTCCATGCTCATACTGCTTATCACGTGACAGAAGAACAAATCAAGAGATATGTTGTTGAGGCAAGGAATAGCGACTTTATTCAGAAAGCAGTGAATCGAGGTAGTCTGCTGCTGCTGCTAAGTCGCTTCAGTCATGTCCGACTCTGTGCAACCCCATGGACTGCAGCCCACTAGGCTTCTCCGTCCATGGGATTCTCCAGGCAAGAACACTGGAGTGGGCTGCCACTTCCTTCTCCAATGCATGAAAGTGGAAAGTGAAAGTGAAGTCACTCAGTTGTGTCCGACTCTTAACGACCCCATGGACTGCAGCCCACCAGGCTTCTCCGTCCATGGGATTCTCCAGGCAAGAACACTGGAGTGGGCTGCCACTTCCTTCTCCAATGCATGAAATTGGAAAGTGAAAGTGAAGTCACTCAGTTGTGTCCGACTCTTAGCGACCCCGTGGACTGCAGCCCACAAGGCTCCTCCATCCATGGGATTCTCCAAGCAACAGTACTGGAGTTGGGTGCCATTGCCTTCTCCAAAGGTAGTCTACTAGTGTCTCAAAGTATCATCTTGCCTGGTTTGGATGCTGGTTTTTTTTTTGTTTGTTTTTTTTTTTGTTTTTTTTTTTGTTTTTTTTTAACACAAAGGGGAGATAAGGAGGAAAAGTAGTGAAAAGGCAACAAGATTTTACGAGTATTTTCTCCTTCTGGCCAGACTCCAGAGAGAATGTATTAATTTTTCCTGTCCTGCAGCCATTCACATGTGGGTCTGGTCAGGATATTTTCTGTGAGTTAATGAAAGGTATTTTAGCTTATCAGGGTTCCCAAGATAGGCCATTATGTAGAGTTTAAGCTATAGGCAACATTACTTTAGTGATTAACTTGTAGCAAAAGCAGTAGATTACAAAGGTTAAAGTACAAGAAACAGATGAAATATGGAGTCAGATTTGTTTTTACCATTATAAATACAGTGGAATATTTTAAAATAAACACTTCTTATAAATAGAAATCTTCCCTTATAGCTCATTCAATAAAGAATGTGCCTGCAATGCAGGAGACCCAGGTTCGATCCCTGGGTTGGAAAGATCCCCTTGGGGAGGTCATGGCAATCCACTCCAGTATTTTTGCCTGGAGAATCCCATGGACAGAGGAGCCTGGAAGGCTACAGTCCATGGGGTTGCAAGAGTCAGACACGACTGAGCAACTAAACCACCACCACCATAAATAATAGAAGAAGCAAATAAAAATCAGCAGGTGTATATGGTAAATAAACAATACAGTAATGAATATTACCTAAATGACTTGAACAATACATTGGGTGGAGTCCATGCCTTCAGCAAGAAACATTCCCAGTGGTTGCAGCCCAGAAGCCCTTCCCAGTTGATCAGCCAATGTTGGCAAGAGAAGTTTACTTGGTAGTTGTATGTTTTCTCCCTTGTGGGAGGCTGATGGTAACACTGCTATACCTGTGTGAGGAATGAAGGAACATTCCCTTAAGCCTTTATGGCAGTTTGGAGATGAATACAAACAATCTCTGTGAAATCACATAATGGTAACAACTAATAGAAAATATTAATGGTAAGCTTCATGTTTCAGTTGAAACGACAGTGTTAACTAAAGGGTGTATGATGTCAAGAGCATGGACTTGGTGCCCAGACACACTTGGTTCAAGTTCCAAAACTATCACAGACCAACTGGTATACAAAATCAACTATTTAACCTTTCTGAGACTTTGTTTCTTCATCATGAAACAGAGACAATAATAGCTATACTGATTACCTGTAGATGGACAGGCTGATCAGAAAAGACTGAGCTCTAGAATGTGCTAGACCAGACTAATAAAGATACTTGATGAGAGCAAAGACAAACCTGGTACTTTTGCAGATTTTAAAGATCTGATGCCCTGAGATCAGCAATCTGATAGATTCAGTCAGTGCATTGCAGATGTGGCAAAAGCAGAAGACTTGAATATATTTGCATAGTTATTGTCAACTAAAAAAAGATGCACAAGGTGAGCGTTGTGAGTTAAGTATTATTGAGGGCCAAATGAAGACTGTAGCATGGGAGGTAGCATCTCAGCTCTGAGAAACTGTTCAAAAGTGGTCACAGGGGAAGGTCAATATACATGATTTTGGTGAAGGAGAAGTTCAATGCAATCAAGCAATCAAGCCCTTATTTTACAAAAGGTTTTCTGCTGGCCTTGAGTTGATGTCATCATGAAGGGATTTAGTGTTTTCCTAGATATGAAGAGTTGCAAGGACTGGGATCATGAAATTAATTTCTGAAAGTATCTAACTATATAAAGACCTGTTCCACCAGTTTCCCTGGAGTATACCCTGAACTCCCTTCAGGGCATGTTGAAGGTCAACAGCTGCAGTAACAGAGGGTTCAGTCTTAGTAGAAAGTGAAGTCGCTCAGTCGTGTCCGATGTGTCTGACTCTTTGCAACCCTGTGGACTGTAGCCTACCACACATCTCCGTCCATGGGATTCTCCAGGCAAGAATACTGGAGTGGGTTACCATTTCCTTCTCCAGGGGATCTTCCCTACCCAGGGATCGAACCCAGGTCTCCCACATTGGAGGCAGACACTTTAACCTCTGAGCCACCAGGGAAGACTTTGTAGAGGCAGATGGCAAATGCCTTTGGCAAACACCAGTTTGTAGTGAAGGACTGGGAAGCCTGGCATGCTGCAACCTTTGGGGTCACAAAGAGTCAGACACGACTTAGCAACTGAACAGCAACAACAATTGTAGTTGACATTACTTAATATTTTCCACAACATGAAAAGAAATGAAGAGAAAAATTCTGGACCAGATTCTAAAATCCTTATCAAAGATGAGTTCTCTGTAAGTCAGCAGATGATGATAAGGTGAGGTTTGAATGTTATGAAAGTGTTAATCACTTAGTTGTGTCTTACTCTGTGAAACCCTATAGACTGAAGCCTGCCAGGTTCCTCTGTCCATAGGAGTCTCCAGGCAAGAATAGTGGAGTGAGTTGCTATGCTTTTCTCAGGCATCTTCCAACCCAGGAATCGAACCCAGGTCTCCTAAATTCCAGGAAAATTCTTTACCATTTGAGCCACGGGATTAATATGGATGTTGAAATTTGAAAAATGTACAATGTGAAAGTTGCGAGTTAAGTTTTATTTGGGCCAAAACGAGATCTGCAGCCCAGGAGACAGCATTTCAGATAGTTCTGAGAAACTGCTCTGAGTATTTGAGGGGGATTTATGATATACAGGAGTTTTGCAACAAAGGACAGGTAGTTGGAATATCAAGTTAAGCCTCTGCCTTGCAATGCAGGGGATGCAGTTTCAATCCCTGGTAAGGGAGCTAGATCCCACACGCTGGGCAGCAAAAAACAAAAAACAAAAAAAAAACTATTAATTAAAGAAAACCATATATCCCTATAATGGAATTTAGTACTTTTCTATGTATGGCATGACAGTTGTCAGGGCTCACTGAAATCATTCCTTTGGAATGCATCTCACCTATCTGGAGCCAGTATCCTATGTTTCCTCAGGGCTTACCACAGGGACTGGCCCCAGGGAGTGGCTGCAGTCTGATGGTGACTTGATGGCAGGCATTCTTTTTCTTCCTGAGTTATCTCAGGGCTCATGTTGGAAGGCTGAAATTGCTGTAATCACTGCAGATGGTGACTGCAGCCATGAAATTAAAAGATGCTTACTCCTTGGAAGGAAAGTTATGACCAACCTAGATAGCATATTCAAAAGCAGAGACATCACTTTGCCAACAAAGGTCTGTCTAGTCAAGGCTATGGTTTTCCCAGTGGTCATGTATGGATGTGAGAATTGGACTGTGAAGAAGGCTGAGTGCCAAAGAATTGATGCTTTTGAACTGTGGTGTTGGAGAAGACTCTTGAGAGTCCCTTGGACTGTAAGGAGATCCAACCAGTCCATTCTGAAGGAGATCAGCCCTGGGATTTCTTTGGAAGGAATGATGCTAAAGCTGAAACTCCAGTACTTTGGCCACCTCATGCGAAGAGTTGACTCATTGGAAAAGACTCTGATGTTGGGAGGGATTGGGGGCAGGAGGAGAAGGGGACGACAGAGGATGAGATGGCTGGATGGCATCACTGACTTGATGGACGTGAGTCTGAGTGAACTCCGGGAGTTGGTGATGAACAGGGAGGCCTGGCGTGATGAGATTCATGGGGTCTCAAAGAGTCAGACATGACTGAGCGACTGATCTGAACTAAACGGGTGACATCCTTGTTTACTGGTATGTCAGGAAATATTCCATTTCTCATGGACATTAAGTTTTCTTTATAGGCAGAGATCTCTCATAGCTTTCTGCATTTACACATACTAGTCACTCTGTTGAGAATTCTTTATCCTTCTCTAGTTGATTAACTCCTACTGTTCTTCAAACATATCTAGACCCATTGCTACCAGGTGAGTAGTGGTGCTGTTGCCAGGAAAAGCCAATTCTGATTCCACTTTGGAACTATTTCTTTGACTTGCTTTTTGCTGCTTTTGTTATTATAATCATACATAATTTCCTGCCTCAGAGAATCCTGCCCCTCTGCTTGACTATTAAACCAAAATGCCTTTGTTCAGAACCCTGTCTGCCTACAGATGACAGGAAGGAAGAAATTAACACATCCCTTATCTGAGGTTTGCCATTCTAGGAGATATTTGCAAGATTAATGGCCTTTTTATTTTGTTTTATCACTTCCCCTCATCTCTGATCTTTAAAAGAACCTGGCATCAGGACCCCAGTAAGATGGTTATTTTGAGACTTCAGTCTGCCATCTCCTAGGTCAGCTGGCTCTCCAAAGAAAATCATATTATTTGATCTGGGCAAGGCAGCACTGAGCAGTGGTGTGAAGTGAAATCTTAATTCCCTTCTCAGGAATTGAACCTGGATAACCTGGATGAGAACCAGGAATCCTAGCCACCAGACTAATAAGGCCTAGAGGCTAGAAGCTATTTTTTCCCTGGATATTTGCCCCTAGTGAAAAATGTATTTATCATAGGGGAAGAAACTGTAAATGTAGGTACAAAGTTTATTATTAGAGATTTATCACAACAAATGGGAAAGCATACAGAGAAATCATTTGTTTAGTTAAGATAGAAGCAAGGCAGAGATGCGCACCCAGAGAGAAAGGGTATGGGTATCTCCCTAGTGAGGAGGAGGAGCTCACTAAAGAGACAGTTAAATCATTTACATAGGTCAGTTCTTCTGGGTCTTTGTCTTCCTTCAGGTCAATTATCTGGTTCCTTTTTCCACACCTGACCTACCCTGGGATCCCTGGGTGTGCAAACATCCCTCAGCCAAAATGGACCTTCAAGTGAAGGCTTCTGGGAAGAGCAAGACTCATTATGGCCTGGCATTATCCCCTGATTTTGACGCACAAGGAACCTTTTTGCACATCTGTAGTGTCTTCCTTGTCTCAAAAAGGGGGGGAGCAGAGATCCCCAAAATACTCAGAGAGGATTTTGCCCCACTTTGTCCTTGCTGTGATTATTACTTGACTATGGTAGCACTAGTGGTAAAAGATCTGCTGGCCAGTGCAGGAGATGTAAGAGACACGGGTTCAATCCCTGGGTCAGGAAGATCCCCTGGAGGCGGAAATGGCCTCCCACTCCAGTATTCTCGCCTGGAAAATCCCATGGCCAGAGGAGCCTAGCGGCCTTCAGTCCATGGAGTTACAGAGTCAGACATGACTGAAGCGACTTAGCAGCATACACGCACATTGCCATAACCCTTACCTTGTGTTTACAAGAAACATAGACTGGTAATTTACCCTGTTTTGATTACTTCCATTTTGGAGGGCAAACAGGAGGCTCACTGTAAATTATTCCACTGAAGCCCACCTATCTCTTGTCTCAGGAAATGCTAACAGCTTTAAGTATCCAACCTGAAACCCACTTCTTCATGTCCCATGAAATGTAAACAGGAGGTCAGCTGTAAATGTCTTCCTGGAGCCCATCTATCTTCTACATCAGCCTCAAAACCTTGGCTCTGTTTCATTGGCTTGTCCAGTAGCGTGAGCTTGAACTTGGTAGCTGTACTATATGTACTAAAGCATATTACATATGGTTTCCTGGGTGTGCTAGCTAGGACTCTTGGTTGCAAGTAATAGAAATCCAAGCCAAACTTTCTTAAACAAAACAGCTTCTAATGGCTTGTGATACAAAGATGTTTGTTGTCATGGACCTGACTCTCAGGGTCTCTGCCTTTCGTCTCATGCTGCTGCTGCTGCTGCTGCTAAGTCGTTTCCGTCGTGTCCGACTCTGTGCGACCCCATAGACGGCAGCCCACCAGGCTCCCCCGTCCGTGGGATTCTCCAGGCAAGAACACTGGAGTGGGTTGCCATTTCCTTCTCCAGTGCATGAAAGTGAAAAGTGAAAGGGAAGTTGCTCAGTCGTGTCTGACTCCTACGAGGCTCCTCCGTCCATGGGATTTTCCAGGCAAGAGTACTGGAGTGGGTGCCATTGCCAGCCCTGCCAAAAAGCTCCAGGTTGTAAAGCACTGCCACAACAACAACCCTGGAGAAAGGGCTCTCCCCCTCACCCATTCTAGCAGAAGTTCTAGGGCCAGTGTGGGCCATGTGTACATCACTCACTCAATCTTTATGGGATAGGGAAAGATAGGTAGTACTCTATGTGGGCAGACCTGGGTCCTGGATTAGCCCTGGATACCAGGGGTAACGTTATACTTCATGGTTATTTTGGGGCTATGTTTCCCCACTGTACTGACAGCTTCAAAAGGGTTCACTGCATCTAGAGAACTCACAGAACTGTGCAGAAGCAGCAGAAAGCCTTAGATTGGAGTTAGGCTGCCTTCCTTAGTCAGGAATCAGAATCTGTCAGTTACCAGCTCTGTCAACCTCAGCTAACCACTTATTCTGGGCCTGGTTCCTCATCTCTAAAAGAGGAATAATAATAGATAATAATAGTGCCTACCTCATAGGTGGTAGTGAGTACTAAATGGAATAATATATGCATAGTACTTGGGATAGTGCCTGGGACTTTTTTATTTCAAATATAGTCCATCAGGCTCCTTTTCCATGTCCATGGAATTCTCCAAGAATTCTCACAAGAATACTGGAGTGGGTAGCCATTCCCTTCTCCAGGGATCTTCTTGACCCAGGGAATGAACCCACGACTCCTACATCTCCTGCACTGGCAGTCAGGTTCTTTATCACTAGTGCCACCAGGGAAGCACCAATATATATATACTAATATACTATATAGCGTATACACACACACACACACACACACACACACACGATTGGCCAAAAAGTTCGTTCGGCTCATATGAATGAACTTTTTGGCCAACATGTACGTATGTATACATTTAATATTGTTAGCACACTATTCTTGGAATTTAGCTTAATTCCTGGCACATGGTACATGCTTTAATGCGTGGGTGCTAAGTTGCTTCAGTCATGGCCGATTCTTTGTGATCCTGTGGACCGTAGCCTGTCAGGCTCCTCTGTCCATGGGATTTTCCAGTCAAGAATATTAGAATGGGTTTCCATGTACTCCTCCAAGGGATCTTCCCAACCTGGGAATTGACCTGTGTCTCTTATGTCTCCTGCATTGGCAGGCAGATTCTTTACCACTAGGGCCACCTAGGAAGCCCAGTATATGTTTATATCCTTTTAATAAACATATACCATTTGCTCTTCCTAATAAGCCTATGAATTTAACATTGTGATCCCCATTTTATAGATGAATATAAGAGAGGCATAAAAAAGTTAAGTGACTTGTTCAAGATTATATGGCTACTCATTTAAACCAGGATTGATCGTAGGACTGTCAGACTATAGAATCTGGGCTCATAAACACCTTATTAATCAGCTTTAAGGAGTGAGCTTCACTGATCTCTTCTGGAAGAATTTCCTTCATGTCGGCATCTGCCACAGAGAGAGAGATTCCCTCCTCTGAGTTTCCTCTCTTTGCCTGTCTGTGTACATAAGGGCAGGGTCTGTCTGTGTACCTAAAGGCAGGGTCTGTGTCTTGTTCATCTGAATCTTTAGTTTCTACCACATTGTTAATTAATTAAGTGTTACTTAAATGAATGTTGAACGCTGATATGGAAGAATTCTGGGAGTTTGAAAAAGTATCTAAACTCTCCTCTTTTCTAAGGAAGAGAATGTGTGGGAGATGTTTGCTTTTGGGAGAACAGTGAAGGAGGTAGCATCTCACACACATTTGCTCACAGCAGAGGTGGTGCATGCTGTGCATTTGGCAAAGGGATCAGTTGATCTTAGACCTTAGAGATTCCAATACCACATTCTTCACTTTATAAAAAAGGATGCTGAAGCTCAGAGGATGGAAAGGACTTGGCTCCAGTCACACGGGTCTAGGGAAAGCCAAAGAGAGAACCCAATCTTCTGAGCCCCCATTACAGATTCTTTCTATTATCTCATGTGATAAACAGTTTGGGGAACTAGAACAGCCCAGGGGAAATAAGAAAAGAGCCACTAGCTACTAGCCATATGGAAAGGGTTCAAAAATGAAAATACAATAAACGTTTAGCAAATTAAGAAAAATGCATTAACTACAGTAGGAAAAGAGACAGGGAAAATTTTATTAACTTAATATATTATGAGGCTGAGGCCAACCTGGTGCTGGGTCTGGCTTTGGAGTAGGAAAGAAATTCTCAGTTGCTTTTGAGTAGAATAGATTACTTTGCTATTCTGAAATGAGTACAGGCAGATAACAAATCATTGTGAACTGCCCCAAAATACCATAGATCCCAAGACTCCCTTTACACTTTCCCTTGGAGAAGAGGCTAGACGCTCTCTAAGTGCAGACCCACACTGGCCCTGCCTGGTGCCATGAAAAGAACACAGGTGCTGGGTCTCGCTTGACTTTCCCATTCTTTAGGCCCATGGCACTGGGCAACCTACTTACTTATTCTCTCTAAGCCTGAGTTTCCTCACTTATAAATAGCAACTGTTAATTTTTAAGTAAGAGGCTGATAAGGCTTAAAAGAGATAGACTATGTAAAATTCCTGGGACAGAGTAGTCATTCAGCAAATGGCAATTATGGTTATTACTTCAAAGACGATGGTGCCCATACACAGATGGTGAACCCATTTAGTATAGAAGTAAACCAGCAAATGAGACAAAGTAAAATTGGCATCATTCAAAATTTTCTATAGTTCCTTTTCTTTTTCTACTTTAGGTTCTATTTTGTAGGAGGAGGAGGAAGCAGAATCGTGTTATGGTGATCCTATTTAGGAAAATTATTTTCTGTGTCTGATACATGGAGGGGTCTCTGGAGGTTGGAGTGAGATTAAGAGTTTGCCGAGGAAATTGATATCTTTTTTGATAAGCTAAAAAATGAAGTGTTAATTAGTCTATGCGAATTTATTTCCCATTTGATTTTTTAAAAAGATGAACGTGGCATGTTAGAAGCAGTGAGTACACTTAAAGTTAAAAATGAGGAGTAAAGAAAGAACATGAATAGCAGAAGCAGAATAAAAAAAGTACAGAATTCCAGGCCACTTTGTTCATGGCGAAATAATCAAATATATTTCATTAGCCTCTGAAGGTACACTAGAATAGTTGATATTCATACAGCTTTTCTTAAATCATCAATGAAAACATCTACCTGGCTACATACTGAAAGGACAAGAGATACACATTTCATGAAAAAGTGATGCAAGAGAGAACGAGTTCCACATCTGTGAGAGGTAACCTGGTCCACTCCTAGGTGTTGGGACACGGAGACCTGAGCTTCCACTTTCATAGGTGCTGTAACTTCTTAGAAATCACAATCTTCTCCTACTACTCACTGAATTTTGTTACTCCCAGATTCATGTGTTGAAGCCCTAACCCCTAAATGTGACTGCATTTGGAGACAGGCCTTTAAGGAAGGTGATGAAGGTTAATGAGATTATAAGTGTGGACCCCTAATTGGATAGGATTGGTGTCTATAAAAACGGAGGAGATTCCAGAGACCCCTCTCTTTCTCTCTATAATGCACAGAGGAAAGGCCACCGCAGGGCATAGTGAGAGGCAGTCTGCAATCCAAGAAGACTTCTCCCCAGAAACCAACACTGCTGGCACCTTGATCTTGGACTTCCAGTATCCAGATCTGTGGGAAATGCATTTCTGTTGTCTACGCCACCCAGTCTGTGGTATTTTGTTATGACAGACCAAGCAGATTAATACAAGTCCGTTAGTGAATATTAGCAAACAATACACGTTATAATTATTGTATTTTATTACTATTAATACTAACAGCCAATTCTTCCCACCAGTGTGCTGTCTGTGGATTGAAAAAGAATGCCTCTAAGGTACAAAACTTTCTTTGCTTTACATTCTGACTCAAGAGGAAGTTTGTGCAAACACACAGTGGGATTCGGAGAATTCAACAGCTCTAAATGAAGTGCTCCCTTGAGGGATGGAAGCAGCAAAGAGATTAGAATAAAACGAAATGCCTTCCACCCAGGGAGGGTTTTTTGCCTTTGTTAAATGTGTTTACTCCAGCTGCCCTCTTCTGTATATTTTTACCTTCACTTTGGAAGTCTTTTAAAATGAAACAACAATTTTCCTCCAACATGGATAAAAATGAGTCTAGGGTAGAATATTATTCCCTCACTGGAAGAGTAAATTATTTTTCCTTCCACATATTATTAGATTAAGTCTAATATGTCCCTGCCAGTAAGATGCCCCTGCTCATCTTTTGGGTGCACTTAAATGTCACCTCTTCCATGAAGTCTCCTCTGACCCCATTTCTCTCAAATTAGAACTAATGATCCTTCCTCCCTCTATGTCTGCCACATGTCACAGTCTGACCTGGGACAGCCACTTCTTGCTAGATTATGCGATCTTCAAAGTCAAGGGCAGATCTTCAAAGCCAAGGGTAGTTATCTTTAATTCTGAACTCCTCCCTCCTCCCACAGCAAATGGAGAGGGGCCATGGTCCATACTTAGAAGAACTTCAATATTTAAGTTTAAAGAAGTCACACCTAATCCTATCAAAATACACAAAAACTCACAAAGAGACTGAATATTTCCATTTGAAATTCTTATCTTTGGACCTAATCAGAGTTTACCATATGACTAAGGAACAGTCAGGGGGTTCCCTGGTGGCTCAGTCATAAGGAATCCACCTGCCAATGCAGGAGACGTATGTTTGATCCCTGAATTGGGAAGATCCCCTGGAGAAAGAAATCCCAGGGACAGAGGGGCCTGGCAGGTTGCAGTCCATGGGATCACAAAAGAGTTGGACATGACTGAGTGACTAAACAACAAGGAACATTAAGAATGAAGTATTTAAAAATCAGAAGCTGGCACCTTATTCTGGTCACTCTCATCATGAACATTTAAACCCTGATGGACAACCCCCACCCCAAACCCATCTCTAGCAGCCATTTAAACCAGGTGATGGGGAGTCGATGTGCCCGTGACAATCACTTCCAGTTCTTTGACTTGGCCCCTCCCTCCTAGCACCACGCAGATTACACTGGCATAGGATCCACCTTTCCTCCCTATCCCTGCCTCTTGAGCACAATGACTGACTTGGCTTTCCCTGGTTTTGATTAATAGCACTAATGTTTCCTGGGCTTCCCACGTAGCTCAGTGGTAATTTATCTGCTTGCCGACACAGGAGACCTGCGTTCAATCCTTGGGTTGGGAAGATCCCCTGGAGGAGGAAATGGCAACCCATTCTAGTACTCTTGCCTGAAAAATTCCATGGACAGAGGAGCCTGGTGGGCGAGCTTCAATCCATGGGGTCGCAAACAGTCGGGCAGGACTGAGCATGCACACACATTACTTCAGCCTTTCAGGGATTTAGACCTCAGCACTGTGCCTTGCATGCCAGAAAAGTGGTTTCAAAGTATCATTCCTGGGCCAGCAGCAACAGCATCACCTTGGTCATATGTTAGAAATACAAATTTTACAGCCCTACCCTAGAAATGCTGATTCAGAAACTCTGGGGATGGGGAGGTCATGTCCAGCAATCTGAGTTTCAACAACCTTCCAGGTGATTTTTACAATGCTGATATTTGAAAAGACCCACTAGAGAAAGTTCATCTAATTTCTTTAAGTCCTCATCTCTTAAATCTTGAGGTATGAATTTCGTTCTGCAAGGTGATCTTTGTGACTTATTAAGCCCTGAAGTCCACTAAGTGCACATGGACGGTTCTGAATAAACAGTGGCAGCTGAACCTAGTAGTCCCGTGTTAGAGCCTAGACTCCAAGTAACCGCAGCTTTACTTCACAGGGCCTTCTATCCACATGGGCTTTCCTGCACCTGTTTCACAAGATAGCGACACTCCTCCCCGTACAGCAGCAAACTCTCCATCACCTGGCGCATATGCTGCTCCGAGTCTCATCACACCTTGGTGAAGAAACACACGAGCCCATATGTCAACCGAGGTGTTTATATTCTTATACACAGAAAGGGGAAATATGTTTCACAATGCGTGTTTGCATACTTTGGAGCAGATTTTTTAAGAAAGAAAGAAAGGCAGGGAGAAATAGAAACTTTGGCTGAAGCTAGTTGAAGATTTGTTCCTTTGTTTTTACCACCCAGCCTTTAAAAGAGTCTCCGTGCTTGCTGGGAAGAGTCTGTGCTGAGGTGTGGGTCCCTGGATGACCCAACAAGGGTGGAGTGTGCTGGTTGAGACAATCAGGGGAAGAGTCAATGGGTTAGAGGTTAAGAACTCTCAGAATCCAGGCAGGGAAAGCAAAACTAAGAGATACAAACCCCACAAGCTAAAGGTCAGGAGATGGGAGCTGGAAGGATATAGGAGATATGTCATCAAGAATTTTGGAATTTGCTGGAGCATGCTTTACTTGATTTTTATGTAGACAATGGAGATGGATTGGTGTCAGGAACAATGAAGAAATGTTCATTTAGTGAACTAATTGTGATGCAATAATGTAATCAAAACAGTGATAGTAGTGATATTATGTGATATAATAAACTGATGTGATTTTTATTTCTTTTTTATTTTTAATTGAAGCACAATTGCTTTACATGTTGTGTTGGTTTCTGCTGTATAATAACTTGAATCGGCTGTAAATATACATATATCCCCTCCCTCTTGAGCCTCTCTCCTACCCCTCCCCCTTCCTTTTCTTGTGTGCATATATTTAATCTTGTGACATTTTCCCATCCATGCTCAGAAAATAAGAAGTAAATATTGCTGCATAAGTGGGCTGTGACTGGAAAAAAACAATAATGATAATAATAAAATTATTATTTTTATTTAAAAAAAACCAGCTTAGGTGTAACAGACAGAAGTTTGAGAGAAGATGAGGCCAGGAAGAATTCACCCCAACCCCCCTCCCATAAGAGACTTCCCTGGTGGCTCAGGTGGTAAAGCGTCTGCCTATAATGCAGGAGACCCGGGTTCGATCCCTGGGTCAGGAAGATCCCCTGGAGAAGGAAATGACAACCCACTCCAGTATTCTTGCCTGGAAAATCCCATGGACATAGTCCACAGGGTCTCAAAGAGTTGGACATGACTGAGAGACTTCACTTTGCTTTGCTTTTTCTCCTACCATATCCTCTGCATCTTAAGTTGCTTCAGTCATATCTGATGCTTTGTGACTTTATGGACTGTAGCTAACCAGCCTCCATGGTCTGTCCAGACTTCCCTGATGGCTTAGATGGTAAAGAATCTGCCTGCAATGTGGGAGACCAAGGTTCAATCCCTGGGTCAGGAAGATCCCCTGGAGAAGGGAATGGCAACCCACTCCAGTATTCTTGCCTGGGAAACCTCATGAACACAGGAACCTGGTGGGCTGCAGTCCATGGGGCCGCAAAGAGTCAGACACCACTGATCGAGTAACACTTACTTACTTACTTACTCCTCTGTCCAAGGGATTCTCCAGGCAAGGATACTGGAGTGGGTTGCCCTGTCCTCCTCCAAGGGATATTCCTGACCCAGGGATTCAACCAGAATCTCTTACATCTCCTGCATTGGCAGGCATGTTCTTTACCTTTAGTGCACCTGGGAAGCATCATATCCTAGACCCCAGGAAACAAATTCCCTAGACACATACAATTCTCCAACTATGGAAGAGAAAGCAGTTGAAGGGTGTAGAATACAAAAGTTAGTCACCATAGAAGGCTCCCTGCTCTCCTCAAGCTATGATTAGGAACAGAAACCCTAGAATTCTCAGGCAAACATAGATAGCTAAAAGTGGAAGATGCGCATGCTCATCTCCTGCCCGTAATTCTGAGAGGAGATTCACAAATGGCCCCCTCAGATCTAAATCATAGGAACCCTATGGTATAGAATTATGCCAAGTTTGGTGCTAGATTATCTAAATAATTTTTAGAAAATAAAATATTTTTAGAAAATAAATGTATTTTCTAAAAACAATGTTGTATTAGAATTTATTAAAGAGAAAAAAATGACATTTAAATAGTACCTTCAAGATGGAACAGCAAGTACTTGTGTGAAGTGGCAAACAAATTCAGCCAAGTAGCAGACAGAGAAAATGGTGTTTGGCAAACGCCTTATATGAATGTGGATAAAATATTCAATCTTTCTTCATCGAGAGAAGTATGGACATTTACTTCTGCTATCTGATAGGGTCCTGGAGAGGACTAGCAAAATAGGGTATTTAGGTTTCATGTTGCATGGGTGCTCCGAGATTCTTGGATCTGTGGTTTGATGTAATTTTTTTTCTGTGAAATTTTTGGCCTTTATTTTTTCAAATATTCTTTCTGCATCATTATCTCTTTCTTTTCATTCTGAGACTCCAATTACACATATGCTGGACTGTTTGATATTGTCACAGTTTTTGAATGCTCTGTTCTGTTTTTCTGCTTGTTTGTGTGCATTTTATTTGCTGGGTTTTCACTTTTTTCTCTTTGTGTCTTAATTTGAGTAATTTCTAATTCAAATTCATGGATTCTTTCCTTGGCTGTGTCAAATTTGGTGATGAGTCTGACAAGGGAACTCTTCATCTCCAGTGCAATCCTTGTTATTTCTTCTATTGCCATTTGACTCAGGATTTCCATCTGTTTGCTGAAATTTCCTGCTAATGTTCATATTTTTCACTGAATTCTTTATGTATTACCATAGTTAAAATCCAACACTTCAGTCCTTTCTGATTTTGATACTGTGAAATGTTTCTTTTTCTCTTGACAACGTGTTGTTTTCTCTGTGTGTTTATAATTTTTTATTGAATACCAGTCATCTCATGCAGAGTAAGAGAAACTTGAGTAAATGTTTACTTACTCAAAAAAATGGGCACACATCTTGTTAGGACAATAATTTTGGGGTTGAAAAAATCCAGTTTGTTGTTAAGTGGGGCTTGGGTTTTGTTGTTGCTATCATTGCCCTTAAGCTATCATTGGAGAAGGCAATGGCACCCCACTCCAGTACTTTTGCCTAGAAAATCCCACGGATGGAGGAGTCTGGTAGGCTGCAGTCCCTGGGGTCGCTAGAGTTGGACACGACTGAGCGACTTCACTTCCACTTTTCACTTTCATGCCTTGGAGAAGGAAATGGCAACCCACTCCAGTGTTCTTGCCTGGAGAA
This sequence comes from Bubalus kerabau, assembly GCF_029407905.1. Classification (NCBI taxonomy): domain Eukaryota; kingdom Metazoa; phylum Chordata; class Mammalia; order Artiodactyla; family Bovidae; genus Bubalus; species Bubalus kerabau. The sequence goes on from NC_073629.1 coordinate 85,553,933, forward strand.
TCCCAGGGACGGGGAAGCCTGGTGGGCTGCCGTCTGTGGGGTCACACAGAGTCGGACATGACTGAAGCAACTTGGCGGCAGCAGCAGCAGCAAGCTATCATAAGCTTTCCTTTAAAAATGCCTCATGCTTAGGGTGGGAATTGTGGTGCTGGAGGGTTTTTCTCAATGTACATACTTGATCCTTATTGCTCATTTTCCTTGTGACACATGCTACATAGTGGGGATCTTTATTCATGCCCTTTCACCTTCCCCAGTGGTATACATTCGTTGCTTGCTATTTGGTGTGTATAAAACTGGTGGAGAAAGGGCAAAGGGGTTTCTGGTCTAGCCCGTAGATGCTTTGTGCCTGGGCCTCCCTTTCCTTTCTGCATGTGCCAGAAAGGGACTGCTCCTCAGTCTAGGTAATAGCATAAACCACATAAAGTGGATCAGAGCCAGGGTTGACCCATGATGAACAGGTAATGTGAGTGAGGAATACAGCTTTGTCACTGCAAGCCAATAAGACTTCAGGGCATTCTATTACTAAGTAATAATTTAGACTGAGATGACTAATGTAACTCTAGAACACTATATTTTTCCATTTAGATGATTATAAATATTTGTAGCTAATCACAGACTTTAAAAAAATGTTTGTTTATTTTTGGCTGTGCTGGGTCTTCATTGCTGTATTGGGCTTTCTCTAGTTGCTGTGAGTAGGGTCTACTCCCTAGTTGTGGTGCCCTGGCTTGTCACCGTGGTGGCTTCTCTTGTTGTGGAGCACAGGCTCTAGATGCCTGGGCTTCAGGAGTTACAGCATGTGGTCTCAGTAGTTGTGACTCATGGGCTTAGTTGCTTCTTGGCACATGAAATCTTCCCAGACCAGGGGTCAAACCCGTGTCCCCTGCATTGGCAGACAGCTTCTCATCCATTGTACCACCAGGGAAGTCCCAATCAAAGACTTATAAAGTTCATGGACATAGTATATTTGGTTACCCAAATATTCTGATTACTAGAAAAACTGACCTCTTTAGAGTCTCTGTTTAAATAGTATATAGACAGAAAGTGGAGTAGGAGCATTGAAGTGGGACTAAATTTTAAGTTAAAATATTTGTTTGATTTTTTAACTTCATTTCTTCTGTTTATAAAACAAGGGAGTTGAGCTAAAATCTGCTTCAAAGTTTGCAAACTTTGGACTAAATTTAGTAATTTAAACCTGTGGGACGTGGAATACTGAATGGATTTGTAAGTGTTTTTCATGTGCAAATAATCCTTGACCTTATTTGTAAATGACAAACTAATGTCTTTTCTATAATGTTATGATTTGAATTGCTTTCCCCCTCAAGAGGCCTGTTGAAGTTTTAAGCCCTAGTACCTCAGAATGTGGTCTTGGTTGGAAATAGGGCCTTTACAGAAAGAATCTAGTTAAAATGAGACTGGGCTCTAATCCGCTATGACTGCCGTCCTTACAAAAAGGGAATATTTGGACACAGATACAATCACAGAGGGAAGATGATCTAAAGACACACAGGGAGAAGAGAGACATGTGACTGGAGTGATGCATCTTCAAGCCAGGTTACTGCCAAGAATCCCAGATTCTGCTTGGTTTCTCCTTCTTGCATTTATAGTAAAATGCAAGGGGAGAGAGAAAAATTGAAGAAGGAATTCTGTTTTAAGACTGCAGCATAGAAGTTCCAACAGAATTCCTAGCTGGTTGTTCCACTCTCTGGATTTCAAACTCATGGCATCAACTCTTAGCTGAATTCCCAGCCTGCTGATACACATAAGTGTGTGACTCCTATCGCTTCTCGATCTTTTGGCTAAGATCAAGTGTCCTATGTGACTCCTTTCAGATCTATGTAAATGATATAGTAATTAATATAAACAAATTCATGTTAGAATGTTATAGTTGCTTTTTGTCCCAATGCAAGCACTGAACTCCATGGTCATGGGCTCTCTCCTGTATTCCTTTCATTGTGAAGTGGGTCTGTGCTCAGATGATATGTGGTCCCCACACTTGAAATGGTATTCCATGCTTGAGAATCAGACTTTCCATAAGTCCCTGAATCGCAGTGCTGGTTAGTAAAGAAAGTCAATCCATAGAATTGACGTCTATCTCTGTGAGGATAGGTGCTGGTTCATCTAGGATGCAAGAAGCCTAATTCAGTCAGTTTGCTATGACGTGGTTGCTTGGGTGTGACATTCAGAGCCAACAGAATCTAGATCAGCGTTGGTAAAGGGGCTTCATGCTGTTTGGCTTACACGGGGCCTCTATTTCTGCCTCTGCGGCTACTCCATTCGTGCGTCCATCATGCCAGTTCTTGGATGGCTGATTAAAAAGACTGGATTATGTCAACTCACTGCCTGTCTACTTTGTTTTCAATGCCTCTTCCATGGTGGTTGTTTCTGGTTTGCATCACTAGATGATACAAAACTTTTTATACCATGTGTGGTCTTTCATGTATGTCCATTCACATGCCTCTATCCCAGACCTCCCTAACTCTAATTTTTGAGGCCTTTCCATTAAGGTTCCTATAATCTGGTCAGGTGGTTAATCATTGCCCAGAGAGCTGTATATAATCTCACTTAGGACCACCTTTTTTCCCCACAAAGTATCCATGAATAGGTTTACTATTTATAGCTCAGAGTGAAGATTTTCCCTTTCTGCTATCTTTCAAGTTCATCCCTGAATTTGGCTGAAATGCAACTGCACATTTCCCCCAGCAGACCCCTTGTTCATCAAGTTCCATTTTGGCGTCTGATTCTCAGTGAACCTAAACTGAAACAATATGGTACCAAGAGTGGCTTGAGAAGATAGAGGTTTGGGGATTGGCTCACTTGGTGACGAGCTGGCAAGGAGGAAGAATTCTTGACTGGAATGTGGAGGACAGATAGTTCTGGTTACACAGTTGTGCCATGATTTCACTAGTGTGGACCTGGAAAGACACCCTAGTGGAAAAGAACACCTGGGTCACAGTGGGTCTGGCATCTGGTGTTTAAATACTGTCACCTAGAGTGATAGGGAGTCCATCATGCCCATGGTTATGAAGGAGCCCAGTTCTGAGACCACTCTCCTAGTGTCAGCGCTGGCCTGCAGAGGGCGCCACCACTGCACTTCTTACTGATGCTTATGCCCCTCGTGCTAGCGCCTTCTTTATGCCTTGAAGAATGGCAACAGGTCCAAGCTGTAATGCAAGAGATCCTGCAGCTTGAGCAGATTCAATGAAGTTGTAATTGTCAGTGGTAGGAAAGAATGTAGTATAGAGTTTATGGTAAACCCTGTTGGAAAATTCACAGCACAGCCCCCAGATTTTGGAGCAAGGCCATGCCATCTGCAATAGAAAATTATATGCCTTTTGAGAAAGTCCCTTGTGTCTAACTGGGTTCTAGTAGAAACAGAAGTCTTGCTCACGGGGGAGCAAAAGAACATACACCTGGCACTACCCATTATGGACTGAATTATGTAAGAACCATCAATTTTAAGTCAGGTGGTGTCAGGGATAATCCACTGTAAGGTGAAAATGGTACATTCAGGATTGATCTTAATTGTGCAAATGATAAAGGGAAGGGAATAAAAGTAGATAGAACGAGCCTTTGGACCACTATGCAAATAGATATCTGAAAGCTACGAGATGAGAAGGGGAAGGAAGGAGGATAAATAGGAAGAGCCTCAAACTATAGAGCAATTCTGAGAAAATGTTGCCCAGGCTGATGGGAACTCTAAGCAATGCTTGCTAGAGGCGTCTCATGTCAAGTGAGAATGACCAGGCTCTAGTATCCCCACTGTGCTTGGTCTTTGGTTGGGATAAGCCCAGCAAAAGTCTTCCCTCAGTGTGAACACTGTGCTGGATCTAAGGGGGGTTGGCTGCAGGCTGCAGTTAATCATGTTTCTTGCTGCTGCTACTGCTGCTAAGTCGCTTCAGTCATGTCCGACTCTGTGCGACCCCATAGACGGCAGCCCACCAGGCTCCGCCGTCCCCGGGATTCTCCAGGCAAGAACACTGGAGTGGGTTGCCATTTCCTTCTCCAATGCATGAAAGTGAAGTCGCTCAGTCGTGTCCGACTCCTAGCGACCCCATGGACTGCAGCCTACCAGGCTCCTCCGTCCATGGGATTTTCCAGGCAAGAGTACTGGAGTGGGGTGCCATTGCCTTCTCCAATCATGTTTCTTAGAGAAAGTTATTTTGAATGGAGATTTAAGTGGTGTTCCTCTATTGCTATCATATCTACTAAACTGTAGAACTTGATTTCCTCTTTCTCTAAGTTTTAGTGCTCCCTCCTTCTGCAGAGTCTGAACATATGCTATTCCCTTTGCTTGGGAAACTCTTCACCTCCCCATCACTCAAATGACTTCAGAATAGAGGTCAAATATCACTTCTCCATGGAGGCTTTCTTTGTACCTTCAGATAAATTGGATTCCTTATGACATAATTTCATACCTTGCTTTACATTTTATCCATGGTATTTATCAACATTTGTAATTACATTCACAAAATGATTTTTTAAATGTCCTTACTAGGCTGTAAGCTCTGTAAAGGCATAGACTTTTCTATTCTGTATCCCTAATGCCTATCATGGGGCCTGACATATAGAATGCTTTCAAGATGTGTTGAATGAGTAAATTAATGACTCAGTTGTCATCATTAATTTCAACCAATCTTTTTTTTAATAACAAATTCTGAGAGCCTTAGGTTCATAAATCTGGATATAAATTACCATCTTTCTATGTATAGATGGAAGTACAGAACATTTCAATAAATTGCTGCCAGGAAGTTATAATTTGTGAAATATAAAAAAAAAATGGCTCTTTTTCTTGAACATGAAGTTTAACAATGAGAAATATATTTATTTTCAGAAAATTTTGCATATTTGGCTTCCTAGTTTTCAAGACTTTATAAATGCATATTTAATTTAAAAATTCTAATAGTAAAAACAATGTGATCCATTATAATTTAGTCACTCCTTATTATGTGTCATATACTATTCTGTTTCCTGTATATATTGTTTCACTAAATATTCTCAACATTATATATTAAGTATTATTATAAGTATCCTCATTTTGCAGGTGAAGAAATTAGCATTTAGTGAAGTCACATATTTGCTTAAGATGTCAGCCATGGCATGTTGTGGATCAAGGTTTAGATATATCACAGCAGTCTGACTCCAATGACTATGACTTTATTCACAATCCTATAACTGCTGAAAATTTTAATTTCTTAATCAAAAATTGAATTTTTCACTTTTATCTGGGGGGGGGATATTATCTAAAGAATAGGAACATTTAACTCTAACCTAATTTGATCCTTCATTCTAATCATGTTTGAGTCTCAGATTCTCCTGAGCAGGTCAAAATCTCCCTTATCAGTACTAGACAGTCCCTCCTCCAGCCTCTTACCCATTTCTCCACCTGGATATCTTTCTTATTTACTCCTCAATCATAGTATGTCCAAGGCCAGACAGTGTTTGAATTCCATATCACTCTATTTCCTTGGTTCTCTTTTTCAGTGATGTTGGTTCTATAGTGGTGAACATAGATGCCTTTATTGATTCACCTTTTTGATGAATGCTATTACCATATTCCCAGGCATCCAGGTTTGAAATCTCAAAAAACTACTCATTCCTTTCCCAAACAGTTCTTAATATGAGCTTCTAGAGGGTGGAAATATTGTTCAATGATCTCTCTCAGTGTATCCTATAAAGCATCTTGCATGGAATAAGTGCTGAAGAAGTAAAGGTAGAATATCTTCTTCCTGGCCCCAGGCATCCACTGGAGATAAAACAGGGTTAAATGCAACATAGTTCTCCAGTGAGGATTGTTAACTGCAGAGCATTTTACTTGGGTCAATGGATGTGTCAGTCAATTATTTGAAAAAAAAATGTTATTAAAAAATGTTTGTATCTGGATATATATTGCCATGTTTTTAGGAAAGGGCACATGCTTCGAGTTAAAGAATCACTCCTCCTTGGAATTTTGCAATGTGGAGACTGTTATCTTTGAGAGCAATTTCAGTGAATAATAGAAGAAAAATAAGATTTCAGACTGTTAAATGAGTGGGAACTGAGAAAATGGGAACAGAGAGAAGTAGCCTCAAAAGATAAGGAAAAAATTAAGGTGGATATAAATCAAATGAATGTTATGTTTCAGGAAGAGAGAGAATGGAATTGGAGGGGGACTATACGAGCTATATTCATTGGACATTTACTATATTCTGATCACTGAATCATGTACCTTACATAAATCAGGTATTAGATTTTGATCAACTCAGATCTTGAAAATGATGAAATTGGGTGAGAGGACTAAGGAAACAAATGGAACAGAGGAATTGGCCTTGTGTAGCATGAGGGATTCCTCATTCTCTGAGATTTGAAAGAGAGAAGAAAATAGAGGTTATGAATGAAGATGAGGGGAAACAGAGGCTAAGTTGAATCATATGCATAATCTCAATTTTCATTATGAAATATCAGACCTTGAACATTAGTGAATGATAAATTTGAATGTCAAAAATTATCAATAACCTCAGATAGGCAGATGACACCACGATTATGGCAGAAAGTGAAGAAGAACTAAAGAGCCTCTTGATGAAAGTGAAAGAGGAGAGTGAAAAAGTTGGCTTAAAGCTCAACATTCAAAAAATGAGGATCATAGCATCTGATCCCATCACTTCATGGCAAATAGATAGGGAAACAATGGAAACAGTGAGAGACTATTTTCTTGGGCTCCAAAATCACTGCAGATGGTGACTGCAGCCATGAAATTAAAAGACACTTGCTCCTTGGAAGAAAAGCTCTGACCAACCTAGACAGCATATTAAGAAGCAGAGACATTCCTTTGCTGACAAAGGTCCATCTAGTCAAAGCTATGGTCTTTCCAGTAGTCATGTATGGATGTGAGAGTTGAACTATAAAGAAAGTTGAGTGCTGAAGAATTGATGCTTTTGAACTGTGGTGTTGGAGAAGACTCTTGAGAGTCCCTAGGACTGCAAGGAGATCAAATCAGTCAATCCTAAAGGAAATAAGTCTTGAATATTCATTGGAAGAACTGATGCTGAAGTTGAAACTCCAATCATTTGGCCACCTGATACGAAGAACTGACTCATTGGAAAAGGTCCTGATGCTGGGAAAGATTGAAGGCAGGAGGAGAAGGGGCAAACAGAGGATGAAATGGTTGGATGGCATTACCGACTTGATGGACATGAGTTTGAGTAAGCTCTGGGAGTTGTTGATGGACAGGGAAGCCTGGCGTGCTGCAGTCAGTCCATGGGGTTGCAAAGAGTCAGACATGACTGAGCAACTGAACTGAACTGAAATTTGAATGTGGGACTTGAGGAAATTGGGAAGATTTTGAGAACTACTGAGGCGCTTTTGTTCTTTAATTAGTAAGTAAGTAAGTGTTAGTGGCTCAGTCATGTCTGATTCTTTGCGACCCCATGGACTGTAGCCCACCAGGCTCCTCTGTCCATGAGATTTTCCAGACAAGGATACTGGAGTGGGCTGCCATTTTCTTCTCCAGGGGATCTTCCAAACCCAGGGATAGAACCCAGGTCTCCTGCACTGCAGGCAGATTCTTTACTGACTGATCTACAAGGGAAGCCCATTCTTTAATTAATAAATAACTGTTAAACACTGATCATGTAGGTACTGAGATTACATGGTCCTTGTTTTCTAGGAAGTTGTCACATTTAATACTTATAAATTTCTGGAGGATATGCAGCATGTTATACTCATTTACATATTTCCCCAAAATGCATATCTTAATACTTTGAGCACAGTAAGTAAACATTAAGGTTTTAGGTCAACTGAATTAAAACAAACAAACAAACAAAAGTTTATTTTAAACAAAGCCCGAGGCTCTTGGGCCATGGATTGACTTGGTTGGAGTTCTTTACAACCAAACAATAGAGATCTGCCAGTTGAGAATATAGCTTGCAATGTTTAGTAACTGAGAATACATTTGGAATGGATTTTCTCAACCTCAGCACTATTCACATTTGGATAACTCTTTGGGGAGCTGCATTGTACACTGTGGGAAGTTTAATGGTATTTCTAAATTCTCCTGTCTTCTGGTAGCATCCCCCAAATCCCACCTAGTCCTGATAAAAATATCTCCAGACATTGTCAATGTCTTTTAGGAGGCACAATAACTCCAGATTGAGAACCCCTGATTTAGAGTTTCAATGACTAATTTATATAAAAATAATTCTATATTCAGTTCAGTTCAGTCGCTCAGTTGTGTCCAACACTTTGCAACCCCATGGACTACAGCATGCATCAATTCTTCAGTGCTCAGCTTTCTTTATTGTCCAACTCTCACATCCATACATGACTACTGGAAAAATCATAGCCTTGACTAGACTGACCTTTGTTGGCAAATAATGTCTCTTCTTTTTAATATGCTGTCTAGGTTGGTCATAACTTTCCTTCCAAGGAGTAAGCGTGTTTTAATTTCATGGTTGCAGTTACCATCTGCAGTGATTTTGGAGCTCCGCAAAATAAAGTCAGCCACTGTTTCCACTGTTTCCCCATCTATTTGCCATGAAGTGATGGGACTGGATGCCATGATCTTAGTTTTCTGAATGTTGAGTTTTAAACCAACTTTTTCACTCTCCTCTTTCACTTTCATTAAGAGGCTCTTTAGTTTTTCTTCACTTTCTGCCATAAGATGATGCTTGTTCTCTCCAATTAGCAGCTCTAAATGGGAGGTTGCCCATGTTTCTTTGATCTTTCCCTTCCTTTGTTTAGCATTAGAGAGAGTGGGTTGTCCTTACCACTGGTACTTTCTAGTGATTGGACCTATGTTCATAGCATACACAGTGAATTGGGTCAAATAATGTTGGATTTGGAACCAAAGGTCTAAGGTTTAAAACCAAATTAATTATATAACTTTGGTATCACTTATTTTGTTCTTCCATTGTTATAGAGTTATTCTGATGATGATATATGAAGGATAGAACTTTGTAAACTATGACACGCTGCGAAAAGGTGGGAATTAAAACTTCTCCCCCTGGTGCTTATATTAAAGATGATGGATCAGGGACACTATTTAAAAAGAAGATTAAAATATTTGACATTTTTTAATGTGTTGGGGATTACAGAAAGTGAGAAATGTTGCTGAATTTTCTAGGGTTAATGAATGTGATAGTGAGGGAGTGATGGTGTGATATACTGAAGTAAGGATCATTGAAAAGGAGATTAAAAAAAATTGAGATGTAATTCATATAACATAAAATTCACCCTCTTAAACTGTACAAATCCGTGGTTTTTACTATATTCACAGTTGTGCAACTATCATTTTAAAACATTTCCATCACCCCAAGGATGCCTCATACCCCATTAGAAACCATTTCCCATCCCCTTCAACCCTACTCCCTGGCAAAATATTTCTGCCTTTATGGATTTGAATATTTTGCAAATTTCATATAAATTATATCATGCAAACTGTGTCTGGCTTCTTTTGCTTATTATAATGTTTTAAAAGTTCCTCTGTTTTGTACCATGTATCAGAACTTCATTCATTTTTAAGCTTAATAATATTCTATTGTACAGATAAACCACATTTTGTTTACCATCAGTTGGTGGTTACTAAGATTGTTTCTGCTTTTTGGCTATCCTGAATAATCCTCCTATGAACGTTTGTGTACAAATTTTTGTGCACACAGTTGTTTTCATTGTTTCACGTTACTACCTAGGAGTTTAACTGCAAGATCATATGGCATCTCTATTTTCAAAATTTTAGGAACAAACTATTTTCCATGGTGGCATGAAAGAGATAATTGAAGAAAAAATTTGAGAGTTAACTTGGTTTTGTGCATGTTGAATTTGAAGTGTTTGCAAGACCTACAGAAGGCTATTTTGGGGAGACTGACAATTATATGTGTCTTAGACTTAGTAGAAAAGTATGAATTAGAGATGCAGATTTTGTAGAACTAAGATAGGAGAAAGCAAGAGCTCATCCAGGGAAAGTATTTTGAGAGAAAATAGCAGGGAAATAAAGACATGGGCATAAGGAAGAACTACATCTCTAAGGCCAATTTAGGTAAGTATGAGCAGATTGTATGAGGGATGACAGGAAAAGGGGAGATGAATTAGGACTTGTCAGGTAATTGCTCAGGATTTTCTTTGGGTAGTGAGAAGATCTGCACATGGGGAACAATTTCACTGGCAGAGATGGGTATACAGAAAGCAGAGAATGGCATCCTGATATAAGATCTTAAATATTGAGGGATAAGGAGGAGTCTACTAAGCAGAGGAGTGTGGGAAAGACTTTCCAAGCATAAGAAACAGTGTGTGTACAGGCACAATAGTTCAAAGTATCTGATGAGTTCAAGATAATTAAACAACATTCATTTGGTGGTTATTTTATGTGGGCACTGTACTAAGTGCTTAAGTGCTTCATCAGATGAACACATTTACACCTTTTGACAGCTTTCAATCTAGAGATGAGGAAGTAGACTCAGTGGTATTATATAATGAGCCAGGGCTACATAGCTGTAAAATGGTAGGGCCCCGCTATGAACTGGTAATTTGATTCCAGAGCTATACTCTTACATGGTACAGTAACTCATCTACCTTCTTTTAGGTACCAGGTATTAAGCTACCAGTATTCCTCATCAATGTTTCACTCCTGGTAGCTGATTGTCTTCACATGGTGCTGTGACGGTTCTTTGGTATGCTCTTCATCCTTCTTCATTCTAGAACAGGGATCCTGAAATGTCAGATTCATTTGGGAAGTACCCCTTAAGTGATTGTGCTCCACTCAGTCTGGTTGGATAGTATCACCAACTCAAAGGACAAAGGACTTGAGTTTGAGCAAACTCCAGGAGATAGTGAAGGACAGGGAAGCTTGGCGTGCTGCAGTCCATGGGGTTGCAAATAGTCAGACATGACCTAAGGACTGAGCAACAACAACAGTCTGGCTACTATAATAGATCTGTCATAAGTTAATCATTACTGACAATTCTCAGATACTCAAATTGAAAGATAGTCCTTCCTAACTTTCCAAGTTTAGTTGCTGAAATAGTAGAAAATATTAAAGATTGGTTATTCTGGCTATACTGGACCTTATACTGGACCTAAAGTATGTGTGTGTGTTTCTTTCATGCTTATTGAGCATCATTCATATACTAGGTGCTTTCACTGAAATTACTTATTTTCTTTTCAAAATATCTTTATGATATGTGACAGGCTATTCCATTTTGACATAAGAAAAAATTTAAAATCAGAAAACTTAAATAACTTGATCCAGTTCATGGGACTGGTAAAGACAAAAAATTAAGCCCATAGATTCAAAATTCAAGTCCAGAGCCCTTTCCAGTATCCCAGACAATCTATCCTAGGGAAATGTTTGATAAAAAGATTAATCCATTACTAGCTTTCCATTAGTATATTCTTCATTTTCACGATGTGCAAAGACTTGTCTAAGGCTACCTATGAGAAAGTTTCAAGCTACTCACTGGTTACACTTCATACTGGGACTTATGTGTTTGGGAAGAAATTTTAAGTTTGAATTCTTCCTTCTCTAATATGCAAATGTGCCATCATGTGGTCTGAGACTACATCTGTTGAAGGATCATGGACCTTCCTGGCAGAGGAAAATAAACCCCAACAGTTGGAGTTGCAAGCCATCTGTCTTTAGCTATTTCACATTTTATCAAAAATCATCAGCATACTTAGAAAACAGCAGTGACCAACTGATATTACTAAAATTTAAAGTATGATTAGATGGAATCCCCAAACTGTTTATTCAGAGAGAAGATATGTATCTTTTGATATTTTGGAAGAACACGAAGAATTATGGAAGATAATCATATTGCAAAGCTATTACAGAATATTTGACAGTTTGCTGGAAGAAAATAGGTTTATATACAAATATTTTATAGGTACAGAGTCTTAATTTCTTACACTAGAAATGTAATTTAATTAAAGACCATTTCTCTGAATTCCTTTGTCTTATAGGCGAGAAAAATGTAACCAAGAGAGTCTAAATTGCTTGTCTGAGATAATAAAGCATTGAAAGAAAGAAAAGTGAAAATGAAATGGCTCAGTCGTGTCTGACTCTTTGCGACCCCGTGGACTGTAGCCCACCAGGCTCCTCCGTCCATTGGATTCTCCAGGCAAGAATATTGGAGTGGGTTGCCATTTCTTTATCTTATGATGTGAAAAGAGAGAGTCATATAATTATTATTATTATTACTAATACAAATAGCTCCAATTTATTTCATATGATTTTAAGGACTTTACATATATTAACTTAGCACACCAAATCAAGGTGGTAAATATTATCATTGCCATTTTACAGAGGAAGACTAAGGGCTATGATAATTAAGCAATTTGCAACATGGACTGTATACAGATGTGTAGAATGCTATAAATAAATAAGCAAATAAATAAATGATGAAGAAGTAAAAGCTCTTCCTTGGATTAGAGGGCCATCTCATAAATGCGGAAGGAACAATGAAATCAGAAAAATCATCATTTAGCAAGCATATTATTCATTGATGAAGGTACATGATAGTGCAAGTGGGTGAAACAGTAGAGATTAAGATATTTACCTAGACCACAAAGTTTTGTTTAGTAAGATACTTATGATTACAGATGACAAAATAACAATATTTTTACAGTGAAGAAACCTAGCGCATACCAACTAAGCCAGTGATCGAGGTTAATATGTATATGAATAGGATGAAAAATATCCTGTTCCTCCTGACCTTATGCACTGAGAATGACACAGCATCATGTCTGGGGTATTCCTGTCAAAAATGCATAACTGGAAACATGTATCATCATGTGAAAACTCAAAAATGAGGGGCATTCTAAATTATATCTAACTTGTTTTTTTCAAAAATGTCAGTGTTGTGAAAGACAAAAACAGAACAAAGTATGTGGCCCAGGATTTTCTTTTGATAGAAAGAACAATTTAGGAATAAGTGGAAAAATGCGAATGCCATCTGAAAGTTAGATAATAGATTTAGATCAGTGTTGATTTCCTGATTTTTTATTTATACTATGGTTATGTAACAGAATGTCTTTGTAGAAAATACACACTGAATTATGAATGGTCATTATGTTTGTAACTTACTTTCAAATTGTTCAGAAAAAGTGTGTGAATGCGTGTGTATGAGTGATAAAACAAGTGTGAAACATGTTAACGTCCAAAGACTCTGGGAGAAGGCCCTAGGGAATTCTTTGTCCTCTTCCTTGTACCATTTGTGTTATGTATTATTGGCACTATTTAAGGAAACTTAATATATTTTCCTAAAATCTAAAATCACATCCATACCAGTGATGATAACAGTTTACATTCCCACCAACAGTGTAGAAGGGCTCCATATTCTCCATACCCTCTCCAGCATTAATTGCTTGTAGATTGTTTTTTTGTAGATTTTTTTTATGATGGCCATTCTGACCATTGTGAGATGATACTACATTGTAGTTTTAATTTTTTTATTGTTCAGTTTCTCAGTCATGTATGACTCTTTGCAACCGCATGGACTGCAGCATTCCAGGCTTCCCTGTTCTTCACCATCTCCCAGAGTTTGCTCAGTCTCATGTCCATTGAGTCAATGATGCCATACAATCACCTCATCCTCTGTGGCCCCCTTCTCCTCCTGCCCTCAATTTTTTCCCAGCATCAGGGTCTTTTCCAAGGAGTCAGCTCTTCACATCAGGTGGCATTTCTCTAATAATTAGTGATAGCATCTTTCATGGTTAAACATCTGTATGTCTTCTTTGGAGAAATGTGTATTTAGATTGTAAAAAAATAAAATCATGTCAGAAAGAAGTTAGGAGAAAAAGAAATTTGCAACACATCACGGCCTTAGGTCTGGGACATTAAGCCCTACCTGCCAGAGTTCAAAGTCTCTCCCGCCTCAAGCATCAGAGGGTGTGTTAAGCACTTATGGATGCTGTGTATTGTCTCATCTTGACAGAGGGGCTCTTACCTCACCCATGAATCCTCTAAATTTTACTGTGAGGCAAAGAGTTCTACTTACCTAGATTTATCTCTCTCCTATAATTTCACTAACAATGACCCTTTATCAGACAGTGCATTTCAGATGTGAAATCGGAACCTATTAATTGCCCCGTGTCAATCTCACTTTCCTCACCTGAAAGAAGGTATGATAACATCTATATCAAGAACTGTTGTGAGGGTTAAATGTAATCATGATAATATACTTATGTTTTGAAAACACATGATAGTCTTTTATAACTATTTTAGTTGTGCTTTCATTTTACCTTGGGTGTCTACCATGATAAGTAGAAGATCTAGGGAATAGATTGGGTGATGACCAAACTTTTCCAAAGGTTAAATTATACCAAACTGTCTTCTCTAGTTTCCTGGTTCTGCAAGGAGAGTGTTATGTACTCTGTGGCAAACGTTGCAGGAGAGATATGAGATTGTGGAGAAGGTGATGGCACCCCACTCCACTGGAAAATCCCATGGACAGAGGAGCCTGGTGGGCTGCAGTCCATGGGGTCGCTAAGAGTCAGACACGACTGAGCGACTTCACTTTCACTCTTCACTTTCATGCATTGGAGAAGGAAATGGCAAGCCACTCCAGTGTCCTTGCCTGGAGAATCCCAGGGACGGGGGAACCTGGTGGGCTGCCGTCTATGGGGTCGCACAGAGTCAGACATGACTGAAGCAACTTAGCAGCAGCAGCAGCATGAGATTGAGTTCACTTAGAGCAAAGGAACTACATGGAATCAGAGGGTGCGTCTTTTCTAAAAGCTCTTTATGCTTATATTGCATGTTTACAGGATGTAAGAAGAGATCAAGAATCTGTTCTCCGATAGTATTTTTGAGTCAAGAGATGTCAAGTATAACTTAAATGGCAACAGGCTTATCATTGAAAAAGGAACATTGTGTTTGGAATTTGAGACTGTCAAAAACAATTATAAAATACATGTTCCACAGTGAAATAAAATGAAAAATGAAGAGTATATCGGGGAACATCCTTAAAGGTCATGTATACCAGCCTCCTGGAGAAGGAAATGGCAACCCACTCCAGTATTTCTGCTTGGAAAATCCCAAGGGGAGAGGAGCCTGTGGGCTATAGTCCTTGGGGTCACAAAGAACTGGACACAGCTAAGCACATGGCTCACACAAACAAACTTACATGCTTTACACTTGAGAAAGGCAGATGCAGAGAGGGGAAATAACATGCTATGGCTGCAGAGTTATTTAGTGAATAATAGGATGAGATTTGTTCTCTTGACATTTAGACATATTAAAAAGGAGAGACATTACTTTACCAACAAAGGTCCGTCTAGTCAAAGCTATGGTTTTTCCAGTAGTCATTTACAGATGTGAGAGTTGGACTATAAAGAAAGCTGAACACTGAAGAATTGATGCTTTTGAACTGTGGTGTTGGAGAAGACTCTTGAGAATCCCTTGGACTGCAAGGAGATCCAACCAGTCCATCCTGAAAGAAATCAGTCCTGAATATTCATTGGAAGGACTGATGCTGAAGCTGAAACTCTAATACTTTGACCACCTGATGTGAAGAACTTACTCATTTGTAAAGACCCTGATGCTGGGAAAGATTGAAGGCGGGAGGAGAAGGGGACGACAGAGGATGAGAAGGTTGGATAGCATCACCGACTCAATGGACATGAGTTTGAGAAAACTCCAGGAGCTGGTGATGGACATGGAGGGCTGGTGTGCTGCAGTCCTTGGGGTCACAAAGAGTCGGACAGGACTGAGTGACTGAACTGACTGAACTAATTGATTGACTGACATTTAAACAATGGAATCACAGAAAGGTGGTTTTGTGTTCCTTTATGTCTTGGTGAGTTTTTCTAAACTGCTGAAAGTGACTGGAGGAATTTCTATTTTTTGTATCTCTAGTATGGTGGACTAGACATACAGAGTAAACCCCCACTTAAAAATTTAAAAAACCTAGTAAATAAAATGTAAAAGAAAACTTGAATGCACCATTGAAGTAGCAAGAAAATAAGAATTCCTCAGGGGTAAAAAGAAGTTAGAGCTGGAATCCAGGATATTAAGCTAGTAAGGTTTTAAGACAAAAATACAAGGAAATTACACAAGATGCTGTGTTATTCATTAATGCTGATCTTTGAATTTTTCTAAGTCTCTGACTTCTTGGTACATTGTAAGATCATACTTTCTGGACCGCCATGTAAACAATTCTGCAGAGTGACTTGTGAGGAGAAATGACATGTGTCTCTTCCGGGCTGAGCATTTAATTCTCAATGAGACCCTCCAACCCCTCTTTCTTTTTTTCCAGGATGATTGGCAATATTCTAAATACTGTCTTTTTTGTCTATCTAGGTTTTGGAGTAAAACTGATGAGTAACAGATGGAGTCAACTCTTATAGAACATATGGTGGAAGTGAAAAAAAACACAAATCAAAACCATAAAGCCTTGTTTCGAAAGCATGAGGATTTCACTTTGTTTCTGCAGCATATTCTAGCCTATCCTAATACAGAGATAATAGAGTTAATAATATCAGTGGCAATAAAAATAATACTAGCAAACATTAAGGCGGCTGTTAACACGTGCCAGGCACTTTCTAGGTGCTTTGTGCTGTGCTGTGCTCAGGTGCTCCATCATGTCCGACTCTTTGCGACCCCGTGGACTGTAGCCCACCAGTGCTTTACCTCTGCCAGTTAATCTTCTCAATAACTATATGAAGTAGATATTATTATTATTCTCACTTTATTTATAAGGAAAGTGAGACCATAAAGTTTAAATAATTTGCGCGAAGTCACAAAGTAAATGATGAAATTGATACTTCTTACAGTAAAAAGGAAAATTATCCCTATTAAGAAAGTCTAGTGCGCAATGGCACATACAGATACTGATACATATGTTGTTGTTCAGCCACTAAGTCGTGTCTGACTCTTTGTGACCCCATGGACTGTAGCATGCCAGGCTCCTCTGTCCTCCACTATCTCCCAGAGTTTGCTCAGATTCATGTCTACTGAGTCAGTGATGCCATTCAACTATCTCATTCTCTGCATCCCCCTTCCCTTTTTTCTGTCAATCTTTCCCAGCATCAGGGTCTTTTCCAATGAATTGGCTCTTCGCATCAGGTGGCCAAAGTACTGGAGCTTCAGCTTCAGCATCAGTTCTCTCAAGGAACATTAAGGGTTGATTACCTTTAGGGTTGACTGGTTAGATCTCCTTGCTGTCCAAGTGACTCTCAAGGGTCTTCAGCACTACAGTTCAAAAGCATCAATTCTTCAGTAATCAAACTTCTTTATGGTCACATTCTCACATCTGTACATGACTACTGGAAAAACCATAGTTTTGACTATATGGACCTTTGTTGGCAAAGTGATGTCTCTGCTTTTTAATATGATGTTTAGGTTTGTCGTAGCTTTCCTTCTGAGGAATAAGCCTCCATATGAGGATATATCTAAATAAAGAATGATTAAATAAAGGTACAAAATAAATATTGGGAGGTTATAAAAAACAAAATGGAACTAAAATATCAGACAAAGAATAGAAAACTGGATGTTTGCCAATGTTTAAAAATAGGACAAATATATAAATATTTTTAAACTTTGTAATATATCCAGTAAAACATTTCTAGAGTAACCACTATGAAGTTAGCTACAAAGTATATACTTTCCAAATTTGAGAATGTTAAAAAATAAGAATAAAGTCTCAATGTAAAGCGAGACAAAAATGGGGAAAAATGGAAAAAAGTAGAAAAATAAATAAAAATTAGGTGGTAGAAATCAGAATCTTATTAGTGATTGTGGTTTTATTTAAGGGGACTTAGCACACCATTTAAAATACAAAAATTTTAATGTCTACTATTCTTGATATCAAAATTAAAGGTAGTAGAAGAAAAAAGAATTACATATTATTTCTACTTATATGTTAAAGCCCTAACAAATTATCAGCAAAAATAAATCAGCAATCTGAAAATACATAACACATCATGGACAGTTAAATTTTTTCAGACTGTTAGGTTTAATATAAAACAAATTTTTTTGTTTTATATTAAAGTTATTATATTTATATAGTTAAATATAGATAAATTTATATAGATAAAGTTATTATGTTAGCATATGATTCAAAGGGAAACATGGATGTTCTTTTCAATGGATATCAAAGAAGCATTCACTAAATTTCAGTATTCACGAGTGACAAAAACTAGGATCAAAAAGAACATTTAATAGAGAAATATTGAAATATATATAAAACAAAAATGCTTATCATAACTACTTCCTCTTCATGATTTCCTGAAAGTCCAGGACAAGAGAAAGACATAAATGCATAAACACAGAAAAGGAAAACACCATTTTGCCATCATTATTCATACATCCACTCCTGCACTTCAACAGGGAATATTGCAATGGGAATTTCTCCAAACAAGAACACTGGAGTGGGTAGCCATTCTCTTCTCCAGGGAATTTCTGTGACCCAGGGATTGAACCTGGGTCTCCTGCATTTCAGGCATATTCTTTACCATCTAAGCCACCAGGGAAGCCCCAGTCAGAAATAATATAATCTTAGAGAATTCCATTACATTTCTGTGCATTACCAATAAGAGTCATAAAATTTAATATTAAGATGATATCATTAAAAATCATTTATTTATTTATGACTGTTTAGTTCTGTGTACAGGCCTTCTCCAGTTGCTGCGAGTAGGGGTTACTCTCTAGTTACAACATGCAGGCTTCTCATTGTGGTGGTTTCTCTTTGCAGAGCATGGGCTCTAGGCAAGTGGGCTCTAGGCACATGGGCTTCGTTGTTCTGCAGCATGTGGGATCTTCCTCAAGCAGGGATGGAACCTGTGTCCTCTGCATTGCAGGCAGATTCTTTACCACTGAGCTACCAGGGAAGCCCTAAAATGATATTGTTTATAATAACAAAAAAATATTTACTTTCTATACACACACCCATATATATAGATAGATAAGATGAAATCTAAGATTTTCAAGATTTAGAGAAAAAATTATAAAACAATTTAAAAGCATTCAAGAAGATCTAAACTAAAGGGAAGATATACCATGTTTATGTATTTTAAAATCTCAAAAGTTTAAAACTGTCAAGTTTACTCAAATTTATCTACTCCTGTGAAACTTTTACCAAGGCTTTTGCACAACTTGAAAAATTGATTCTAAAATTCTAAATTGATTATAAGTTTTTATAAAGGAGGAAAAGCTAAGAAAAGCCTATCCATACCTGAGGAGGGAGAAAAACAGAAAGTAAGAGACCTATTAGGTATCAAAATTCTTACATCAAGTGCTAATAATTAAAAGTGTAGTTTTCATCTTTTTGTTGTTCAGTTGCTAAGTGGTGTCTGATTCTGTGACCCCATGGATGGCAGCATGCCAGGATCCTCTGTCCTCCACTATCTCCTGGAGTTTCCTCAAACTCATGTCCACTGAGTCGGTGATGCTATCTAACCATCTCATCTGCTGATGCCCCCTTCTCCTCCAGCCCTCAATATTTCCCAGCATCAGGGTCTTTGCTGATGAGTTGGCACTTCATATCAGGTGGCCCAAGTATTGGAGCTTCAGCATCAGTCCTTTCAATGAATATTCGGGGTTGATAACCTCTAAGATTGACTGGTTTAATCTCCCTGCAGTCCAGGGGACTCTCAAGTCTTCTCCAATACCATAGTTTGAAAATTTTTGTTTGAAAACAGGCAAATAAATAATGAAATTTGAAAATAAATTACATAACTTAACTCACAAACATAAAAACTTGATATATAACAAAATGTGCAGTGCAAATCATTGTGTAAAGAAGAGATTACTTAAGTAGTGATACTGTATGAAACAGCATCTATATTAGAAAAAATTAAATTGGATTTGTATCTTTCTATATGCAAAAATCAATCCCAGTTAGATTAAATACTTAAACTTGAAGAAGTACTATCAAATTTTAGAAGGTAATATAAAAGAATATCTATGTGACCTTGGGGCAACGGATGCTTTTAAAAACAAGATGCAAAAACACTGTCATAAAAACAAAATTATATAAAATTTATAAAACCATTTAACCATTTTGTAAATATACTATTTATATTTGCTAAAAAAGGAATATTTTCATCTGCTGCTGCTGCTAAGTCGCTTCAGTCATGTCTGACTCTGTGCAACCCCAGAGATGGCAGCCCACCAGGCTCCCCCGTCCCTGGGATTCTCCAGGCAAGAACATTGGAGTGGGTTGCCATTTCCTTCTCCAATGCATGAAAGTGAAAAGCGAAAGTGAAGTCGCTCAGTCGTGTCCGACTCCTAGTGACCCCATGGACTGCAGCCTACCAGGCTCCTCCGTCCATGGGATTTTCCAGCAACAGTACTGGAGTGGGTTGCCATTGCCTTCTCCAAAAATTTTAATCAGTTAATGTCAAATTTTGATAAATAAAATGTCTCATACCATAGGTATTTACACTATATAAACTATTTGGAAATCAATTTAGAATTTAGAATCCTCTCCTAAAATCAGACTTTACAAAGAAGCAATTCATCTCCTTTACAGAAATTCTTACACATGTGCATGAAGAGTCAAGTCCAAACACATTCATTAGTACGTAATGGCCAAGAGAGGAAAAAACAAAATAAATAAAACAAAGCAACCACAACAAAAACCACCAAAGGAGAAACAGCTCCATTGACAGGAGGTGGATAAATAAATTATAGTTTACCAGTGCAATGAGTTAATACACAGCAGTAAAAAATTGAATCAACAAGAGGTACGTACATATTGAATGGCAAAACTCACATAATATGATTTAATTTACACAAAATACTAACAACACACTGTTTAAGAGTATATAAATAATTTGTAAAAACTATCAAGGAAGGAACAGGGATATCATACAATTCAGGATAATGATCTTCATTAGGGAATAGTGTAGAGAATGAGATCAGAGAGAAGTATAGGAATTATCAAGTCATTGTGTAATTGTGTACCACATTGTGGTAATGTGTGTGTGTTTTAAGTTAGATGATGGTTATGTGAATGTTTATTTTTTAACTTATACTTTTGTTATAAATATTCAAATTGGAGCAGTTGTGTTGAAATTTACCTGAATCTTCTGTTTGTGTTTCTTTTTACCAAAAACCTGAGCAAGGTTTTGCCATGTTAAAAAGTCATGCTAATAAGTATTTCTCATTTAGTATTTATTCAGGATATCAGATGAATGATGATCTGCTTTAGATTCAGCAAATTTATCTTTTAGTCAAAGTTATCCATCTTTGGTATCTTAAAAAGAATAAATTTCCTTTCCCAGAGAATTGAAAGTGATTTGCTATAACCACATTGGAAATGGCATCTGAAATTGTTGGGGCCTCCAGCATGGCCTATTTGGTGGAATTTCTCCTCATTCTCATTGGCTCATCCTCACTCAACTCTGAATCACATCAGCTCTTATGCTAGCAGCACCATCACCAACCCTGTCCTTTACCATAGTCAACGGTGAGTCATTGATTGCAAGACCCCCAGATGAATAGATTTGCAACCAGATGATATGAGTTTGTGGCTTTGCCTTTCCATTTACTACCTAGTGACTTGATCAAAATTTACACAAGGTGGAGTGGAATAGTGACAAGATGTAAAGTCAGAGATCAACAAGAGAAGAGAACCTAATACACATTTATTAGACTCTTATACTGGGCACTGTGGTAGACAGAATAATGACTCCCCAGAGAGGTCCATGTGTTGATCCATGAAGCCTGGGAAGAGTTATCTTACATAGCAAAGGGACTTTGCAAATGTGACTAATGATCTTGAGATGGGAAGAGTATCATGTATTATCAGGTGGGTCTATTGTAATCACAAGCGTCCTTATAAGAGGGAGGTAGGTGTTAGTGTTAGGGGGGAAAGTGTGATGGTGGAGGGAGAAGTCAGAGTGAGGCCATTGTTGAAAGGTCTCCTTGAGCCAAGAAATGAACAGCCTTTAGAAGATGGTGAAAGTAAGAGGTGGAGTTCCTCCTAGAGCCACCAGAAGGAATGCCGCCCTCTCGACTCCTTCGTTTTAGCCAAATTAGAGTTATTATTGAACTTCTAATCTCCAGCTCAGTAAGGTAACAAATTAGTGTTGTTTTGACTTGATGGACATGAGTCTGAGTGAATTCCGGGAGTTGGTGAGGGACAGGGAGGCCTGGCATGATGCGATTCACGGGGTCGCAAAGAGTCAGACACGACTGAGAGACTGAACTGAACTGAACTGAAGCCACTGTTTGTGATAATGTGTTGTAATAAATAGGAAACACCACCTCTAATGGTCTCTGAAAAACCCTGTAGTCTTCATCATTTGCCCAACTATTGCTGCTCAGTTCAGTTCAGTCGCTCAGTCGTGTCCAACTCTTTGCGACCCCATGAATCACAGCACGCCAGGCCACCCTGTCCATCACCAACTTCCAGAGTTCACTCAAACTCATGTCCATTGAGTTGGTGATGCCATCCAGCCATCTCATCCTCTGTTGTCCCCTTCTCCTCCTGCCCCCAATCCTTCCCATCATGAGAGTCCTTTCCAATGAGTCAACCCTTTGCATCAGGTAGCCAAAGTATTGGAGTTTCAGCTTCAGCATCAGTCCTTCCAGTAAACACTCAGGACTGAACTCCTGTACTATGGACTGGTTGGATCTCCTTGCAGTCCAAGGGACTCTCAAGAGTCTTCTCCAATACCACAGTTCAAAAGCATCAATTCTTCGATGCTCAGCTTTCTTCACAGTCCAACTCTCACATCCATACATGACCAGAGGAAAAACCATAGCCTTGACTAGATGGACCTTTGTTGGCAAAGTAATATCTCTGCTTTTGAATATGCTATCTAGGTTGGTCATAACTTCCCTTCCAAGGAGTAAGCATCTTTTAATTTCATGGCTGCAGTCATCATCTGCAGTGATTTTGGAGCCAGAAAAATAAAGTCTGACACTGTTTCCACTGTTTCCCCATCTATTTCCCATGAAGTGATGGGACCAGATACCATGATCTTCGTTTTCTGAATGTTGAGCTTTAAGCCAACTTTTTCACTCTCCTCTTTCACTTGCATCAAGAGGCTTTTTAGTTCCTCTTCACTTTCTGCCATAAGGGTGGTGTCATCTGCATATCTGAGGTTATTGATATTTCTCCCAGCAATCTTGATCCCAGCTTGTGCTTCCTCCAGCCCAGCGTTTCTTATGATGTACTCTGTATAGAAGTTAAATAAGCAGGGTGACAGTATACAGCCTTGACGTACTCCTTTTCCTATTTGGAACCAGTCTGTTGTTCCATGTTCAGTTCTAACGCTTGCTTCCTGACCTGCATACAGATTTCTCAAGAGGCAGGTCAGGTGGTCTGGTATTCCCATTTCTTTCAGAATTTTCCACAGTTTATTGTGATCCACACAGTCAAAGGCTTTGGCATAGTCAATAAAGCAGAAATAGATGCTTTTCTGGAACTCTCTTGCTTTTTCCATGATCCAGCAGATGTTGTCAATTTGATCTCTGGTTCCTCTGCCTTTTCTAAAACCAGCTTGAACATCAGGAAGTTCACTGTTCACATATTGCTGAAGCCTGGCTTGGAGAATTTTGAGCATTACTTTACTAGCATGTGAGATGAGTGCAATTGTGCGGTAGTTTGAGCATTCTTTGGCATTGCCTTTCTTTGGGATTGGAATGAAAACTGACATTTTCCAGTCCTGTGGCCACTGCTGAGTTTTCCAAATTTGCTGGCATATTGAGTGCAGCACTTTCACAGCATCGTCTTTCAGGATTTCAAATAGCTCAACTGGAATTCCATCACCTCCACTAGCTTTGTTTGTAGTGCTGCTTTCTAAGGCCCACTTGACTTCACATTCCAGGATGTCTGGCTCTAGGTGAGTGATCACACCATCGTGATTATCTTGGTCATGAAGCTCTTTTTTGAACAGTTCCTTTGTGTATTCTTGCCACCTCTTCTTAATATCTTCTGCTTCTGTTACATCCATACCATTTCTGTCCTTAATCGAGCCCATCTTTGCATGAAATGTTCCCTTGGTATCACTAATTTTCCTGAAGAGATCTCTAGTTTTTCCCGTTCTATTGTTTTCCTCTATTTCTTTGCATTGATGGCTGAGGAAGGCTTTCTTATCTCTCCTTGCTATTCTTTGGAACTCTGCATTCAGATGCTTATATCCTTCCTTTTCTCCTTTACTTTTCGCTTCTCTTCTTTTCACAGCTATTTGTAAGGCCTCCTCAGACAGCCATTTTGCTTTTTTGCATTTCTTTTCCATGGGGATGGTCTTGATCCCTGTCTCCTGTACAATGTCATGAACCTCCATCCATAGTTCATCAGGCACTCTGTCTATCAGATCTAGTCCCTTAAATCTATTTCTCACTTCCACTGTATAATCATAAGGGATTTGATTTAAGTCATACCTGAATGGTCTAGTGGTTTTCCCCATTTTATTTAATTTAACTATTGCTGTAGTGACCAGTAATGACTAGTTTTGAGGAGCTGTAACCAGATAGGCTTCACCCCTCATATATCTTACTGAAGGTGTCTCTGATGCCTCTGGGAACTCCCTGAGAAACATATACAACCTGGAAATGAGTGAGCTAGAGTTGCTCTCGCCTGTGGTGGAAGAGGAAGGTTGCTGATGAGTAAACACTTTCCTCTTTTTCCTTTTGGTAGTAAGTGATATTAAAGAAAATAACAAAAGGTAACCTCTTAAAAAATGGGAGTAATATGTAAAATATTTGTAAAAAAATAAGATGGAGTCTCATATAAAGCATAGTAACTTAAACCATACAAAAATGAGAAGAGAGAGAGTGTCTCTGCATTTAATTTTTGATACTGTAATTGGACACATTATTTTTTTCAAACGGAGAAACGCATTTTACTCAAATGTTAAGAAATATCCAGTGTTGTTAGTTGCTAAGTAGTGTATGACTCTTTGCCACCTCACAGTTTGCAGTGCACCAAGCTTCCTTCCCTGTCCTTCACTAGCTTGTGGAGTTTGTGCAAACTCATGTCCATTGAGTCGGTGATGCCATCTAACCATTAAGCATAATAGTTTCAATAAATGTGTTTAGATTAAAAAAAAAGTTCTAAGATTCATTTCATAAGACTCCAGGGAAAGAAGGTTAGGCACCAGTCATCTGCACTAGTGACCAACTCGATGATATTCTTGTACTGGTTTTCCCTTCTTCCCTGTACTCCTCCCTGAACACTTACCCATGCTCTAGTAGATCAATTCCAGAATAAACCATATGCATGCCTCAGATTTTGGTCCCAGGGGTCCCAGATGAAGACAGAGCTATACACTATGTGGATTGCTCTGCCTGCATTTTCTCATTTAATTAAAATTATCCATCCAGTACAATATATACTCCTATCCCCATGGTTTTATTAATTCAGATTAATAATTCACAGAAGGCCATTCAATTAAAATAACAATGGATAGAACTTGGATTCATCTGATAGCAAAACCTGCAAGTTTTCTGATCTATTACTCAACTCCTCAAATGCTATTGGGAGAGATTAAATGAGATCATAAGCACAAGAATCTTGATGTAGTTAGTTCTCAAAAAAGGGCTTCAATCTGCAGAATTCATTTCCTGTCTTCAGGAAAGAAAAATATTCCACACCCCGTTTCACCCTCAAAGAAACATGGAAAAATTCAGCTGACACTCCAAATGTTAAGTTTTACGCTGCTTAGACTATTTAGTTCCTACAAAAAAGAAACTTTGAAGAATTTATATCAGTCAAAAATACTGTAGGGGGAGAATAGAAATCAGTCCATCACATTATGCCCCAAACGCAGAAGAGCAGCCAAATCTGATTGCCCTACACATTTAAGTGCAGTGAAATTCTGGGAATTGGGATCATCTGTCACTTCAGACTTGTCATATTCTGCTGAAATAAAACATATAGTCTAATTTGCAAAGTTCTTTTGTGGAAAGAGTCTTAAAAATGTATGTAACCTCTGTCCCAGTAATTCCATTAGGAATTTATCCAATCTGAAATCTAAAATGTGGAAAAAGATCTACATGTTGGATACTTATGGCTGCATTCTTTAAAACTATGAAAATTGGAAGCAACCAAAGTCTGCAAAACAGACTGATGGTTAAGCAGTATACTACATCCATGCTATGAGATGTAGTAATTCAATATTCAAAGTATATTTACATGGGAAATTATTCATGGTATAGTATTTGGATAAACAGGGAATGAATTATATTGTGTTTTTAAAATGACTATCTGCATATTTTTATAAGCCTGAAGGATAAGACAGTAAAAATTTAATCATTTTTCTTGAATTGTTGGGGCTATGGGTAATCTTAATTTTCTTAAAACTTTTTGGTCTTCTCTCTTTTTATAAAGACCTCTAATTTGTAACAACAAAACCCCCAAGTTGTTAAAAGTATTGTTCTCTTTTATGAAGAACAAAATTATAATTCAGCAACATTTCTTCAAGAACCCTAAAAAAAATGTTATTAAACTGTTTGATACAGATAGTCTACTTATTTTAAAGAGAATGGAAGGGAAGAGAGGTAATATAATCAGATCTTTGTTGTTTAGTTACTAAGTTGTGCTGACTCTTTTGCAAGCCAATGAACCATAGCCTGTCAATCTCCTCTGTCCATGGGATTTCCTAGGCAAGAATATCAGAGTGGGTTGCCATTTCCTTCTCCAGTGGATTTTCCCCAACCAGGAACTGAACCCACATCTCCCACATTGGTAGGCAGATTCTTTACCACTTAGCCACCAGGGAAGCCCCATAAATCATGTCTAGTGCTGGGCATAATCAAGAAGATATAGGGCATGTCCTTCATCAGTTTTTTTTTTCCTTTTATTTTTTGTTCTTGAATTCCTTGAACCCCCTCCACCTTGTGGCCACAGGAAAATTTCCATTAGGCAAGTCTAACCATTATATTTTCCTGAAAAAACTATTTGATGGCTATTGTCACCAGGATAAAGTCATTGCTTGTTTTAGTTAATTTTTTCTCAGTTGAAAATATCAGACAATTTCAGTAAGTGTAATAAAAAAAAGAATAATGGACTGCCTTATATTCCTAAGAATAAAACTGGAAAGCTAATAGAACTGAAGAAAAATCTGTAAGAGATAAGTTGTCAGGCAATGGAGTTGGGACTTCAATGCAACGTTAAGTTTATGTGAGTTCTGTATTCCTACTGTCTCATCTTTGTGTGTGTGTGTGTGTAGGCTTTATTTTCTTACTCAGGTATTCTCTATGTGGTAAGGAACATGATTGGTCTAGCCCCAGTTTAGCAACTTGAACAGAAATGGCTTCTTTATATTAACATCTATACCTTGTAGGAGGATTTCATTGTACCTATTGACATTGGATGCCCACACTTAGGACAATCCCTGTGTGTAAAGGACTAGAGTATTGTGGCCAAACTTGGGTCACATAGTTTCTTTCAACCAGTGGCAAGAGTGGAAGCCACATGCAAAGAGAAGGGAAAGTGCTGGGAGATACAGGTAGAAATTAAGGTATACTATAAAAAAAATCCTTTATGAATAAATCCTTTGTCTACTTTTCAGTTCTTATTTGCTGTCATACTTTTTGTGCCGTATAAAACTGCAGGCATTCTAAAATATTTCATGCTAGTTTACAATCTGTGCTTTTGTAAAAGATTTCTTCAACCTGGAAATGCCATGAATTATCCATGTTTCTCAACTATAAAATATTTGTTCTTTTAGTTTCACTTTCTCTAAGAAAATTTTCTTGACTCCTAGTAGATATTAATTTATTTTGAATATACTTCAACTGTAGCTGCATTCTGCTTTCCTACTTACACTGGAAGCCCCTTGATAGTGTGGGGAGAGGAGGTTTGTAATAACATTTTATGTTTATAGCCCCAACACCAAGCAAGGCTCTCAATATATTGATATAAAGAGCATTTAAAAATGTGTTGAGAAATCACTAGTTTTCTAAAAGGATCCATGATAGGAAAATGAATGAATTTAATAAACTAAATGTATTCATATATACAATAAATTATTGGATCACATTACATATAAAAATCAACTTCAGGATGATTGAAAACTTAAATTTTAAAAGCAAAGTTAAAATTTACTGGAAATACAGACCATGATACCTTTCTGACCATGGGGAAAAAAAGATTGAGATTTTTAAAAAGAAAATCCATAAAAGACTGATAAATTTGACTAAGAGATTTAAGAAGTGTTCATCCGAAGATATCTCATAGTATTTAATATCCTAAAAGGAGGACCTAAGATTGAGACTTTTGTTTGAATAGTGTATTGAGGGCACGCTGTCAGGAGTCACCTTTATGGAAATGAGAAAAATATAGGGAGAAGAAGGGGCTGAGACGATGTGATTTCAGTTGGAGTTTAGCTTCAGTCTAATTTCATAGGAAGCTCTGGAACATGAATTGTTCCACAGAATATGTCTTGTCTCAAGGTAAGGGGACTAGCCTCTTATATCTGTATATTAGTCAGTTATTGGCTATAAGCTGACTTCGAGGATTTGTGTAAGGAAGACCCATTGGCCACATATAATTCCTTTGAGAAAGATGCAGTTGTAAATTACAAGCAGTTAACATTCATTCATGAGCAGCAAATACTAGGAAAGTCAAAAGGCAACATACAAACTAGGTGAAGATTCTTAACTTAGACCTGACATAGGATTTGGATGCACAGACCCGACAGGATTTTTATTGCAAATAAAGAAGTTCTACCAAAAAAACTTCTTTGTGATACAAATTCTATGGACAGAATTCCATGGACAAAGGAGTCTGGCAGGCTCCATAGGGTCACAGAGAGTTGGACACAACTGAAGCGACTTAGCATGCATACATGCACCAAAAAAATACATATGGTCAATGTATAAAGACAGTCTCAGCCTCATTAGCAAGTGAGGAAATGCAAATTGATACCATGAGATATCATTTTACGGTTACCTGATAATTACAGCAGAAAAGGTAGATCATCAGGATTTCATACCTTGTTAGTGGGTTTGTAAATTTTTATTATTTTATAAAAGCAACTTGGCATTTTCCTGTAAAATTAAATATTTACATAACTTACAACCCAGGAATTCTCTCAGGTATATACTTGAAAGAATGTTGAAAATTTCATGACAGCATTATTCATAGTAGCAAAAACAAAAAACTGAACATGACCCAAATTTCTGTGACTAGAATGATAGTTTAATTACAGTATATTCATAAAATGAAATATTATTCAATACTCAAAATAAGGAATTGCAACTATGCAAAACAGTGGACGAATATAGTAATGTTAAATAAAGAAAATAAAATTTCAAAAACTACATAAATGAGATAATTTTAATATAAAGTTCAAAAATAAAAAGTGAAAAAAACTATAGAGAAAGAAAATATTCGAATTAAAAATGCTTTAGGGTTGGACAGCAAATCAAGAGTTGGTGAGGTAGGGAAGGAAAAGTCTATAGATGTAGATAGTTAATGAGAATGTTTTAGTTGTAGGAATGAGTGGTGAATTTATAAGTATTAGTCATATTAAAAAATGAACATGCAAAAAAATACATGCAAAAAAATCAGGGACATGCATGAACTAGTGATGACTGAGATAAACCTAGGGATATGATTAATCCAATTTTGTATATCTTCAGTTCAGTTCAGTCGCTCAGTCGTGTCCGGCTCTTTGCGACCCCATGAATTGCAGCACGTCAGGCCTCCCTGTCCATCATCATTTCCTGGAGTTCACTCAAACTCATGTCCATCGAGTTGGTGATGCCATCCAGCCATCTCATTCTCTGTCATCCCCTTCTCCTCCTGCCCCCAATCCCTCCCAGCATCAGAGTCTTTTCCAATGAGCCAACTCTTCACATGAAGGGGCCAAAGTACTGGAATTTCAGCTTTAGCATCATTCCTTCCAAAGAACACCCAGGGCGATATCTTAGGTATACTTAAATAAAAGGAAAACTCCAAGGAATACATTATAAGCATGTGGCTCTAAAACAGGTCTTCTTAGGTTGTGCTTGTGGTAAAGAAATCGCTGCCAATGCAGGAGATGCAAGAGATGTGGGTTTGATCCTTGGGTCCAGAAGATCCCCTGGAGTATGAAATGGTGACCCACTCCAGTATTCCTGCCTGGAAAAATTCCATAGACAGAGGAGCCTGGCAGGCTACAGTCCATCAGGTTGCAAAGATTCAGACATGACTGAGAGAATGAGCAAGCACGCAGGACCCTAAAAATTCTGCTTAATTGAAGACAGCATATTAGAATTGAAATCACAAAAAGGGAGTTGATTTTTTTTTGTTTCTTGTTTATTTCACATGCTGTACTGGATAAGACTTCCCTTGAGTCTGTCTTCTCCCCTTCCTTATCTGAAAAATGGGATTAAAGATAGCTGTCCTTACAGTCTTGTGTGATTATCTTGAGATTCAGGAGAGACCTTTTATGTATCTGTGTAAGTTATAGACAGACACAGACATATATAGATGTGTATATATATGTATGATTGAAATGTATGATTGAAAAAGCAATTGTTACATAACAAAAAGTATTTACTGAAAGGGTGCTAGGCATGGAGCTAGGCACAGTCCAGCTATAGAGATGCACATGTAGCTGGTAACTATAGTGAAAATTAATACATGTTTAAACAGGGATATGATCAAGGTGTTGTTGAGTCATAGAAGTAGGAACAAGAGAGTAAATGAGAGATGACTTCACAGAAGATAAAATTGTGTTGCATCTTGAAGGATGAATAATTGATCAAAAAAGAAGATATTCCAGGTAACTTGAGTAGTACATGACTTTGATGAGTTTAGAATATGTAGGGTTTTTAAAGTTACAGGAGCAGAAGAAGGCTGTAATCAAAGTGAAATTCAGCTATTGAAAAAGTAGGGACTCAAGCTTAAATGAGAGTAAAGAAATTTATTATATATCTCATGACTTTTTTTAAAAAAGAACTCATTGCATCTAATTTATCCTAAACCAAATCTTTCCCCAAATATTCATGAAGTCCTGTCTTAGAGAATAAGTGAAGTACTGAAATATTTTGGCCACTTGATGCAAAGAGCTGACTCATTTGAAAAGACCCTGATGCTGGGAAAGATTGAGGGCAGGCAGAGAAGGGGACCACAGGGGATGAGATGATTGGATGGCATCACCGACTCAATGGACATGGGTTTGGGTGGACTGCGGGAGTTGGTGATGGACAGGAAGGCCTGGTTTGCTGCAGTTCATGGGGTCGCAATGAGTCAGACACAACTGAGTGACTGAACTGAACTGAATGTGCTTTATGACTCTAAGGAGTTATGAAATCCATTCATAATTAACTTTTTTAAAGACAAAAATATTTCATGAATCATGTTTACCATTTGCCTTCTCACTGTGGGATCATTTCCTTAATATAGAGGGGATTAAACTTTAGAGCTCTATCAGTTCAGTTCAGTCGCTCAGTCGTGTCCGACTCTTTGCAACCCCATGAATTGCAGCATGCCAGGCCTCCCTGTCCATCACCAACTCCCGGAGTTCACTCAAACTCATGTCCATCGAGTCAGTGATGCCATCCAGCCATCTCATCCTCTGTTGTCCCCTTCTCCTCCTGTCCCCAATCCTTCCCAGCATCAGACTCTTTTCCAATGAGTCATCTCTTCGCATAAGGTGGCCAAAGTACTGGAGTTTCAGCTTTAGCATCATTCCTTCCAAAGAATATCCGGGACTGATCTCCTTTAGAATGGACTGGTTGGATCTCCTTGCAGTCCAAGGGACTCTCAAGAGTCTTCTCCAACACCACAATTCAAAAGCATCAATTCTTCGGTGCTCAGCTTTCTTCACAGCCCAACTCTCACATCCATACATGACTACTGGAAAAACCATAGCCTTGACTAGACGGATCTTTGTCGGCAAAGTAATGTCTCTGCTTTTGACTATGCTATCTAGGTTGGTCATAACTTTCCTTCCAAGGAGTAAGCGTCTTTTAATTTCATGGCTGCAATCACCATCTGCAGTGATTTTGGAGTCCAAAAAAATAAAGTCAGCCACTGTTTCCACTGTTTCCCCATCTACTTCCCATGAAGTGATGGGACCAGATGCCATGGTTTTAGTTTTCTGAATGTTGAGCTTTAAGCCAACATTTTCACTCTCCTCTTTCACTTTCATCAAGAGGCTTTTGAGTTCCTCTTCACTTTCTGCCATAAGGGTGGTGTCATCTGCATATCTGAGGTTATTGATATTTCTTCCAGCAATCTTGATTCCAGCTTGTGCTTCTTTCAGCCCAGCGTTTCTCATGATGTACTCTGCATATAAGTTAAACAAGCAGGGTTATTATCAACTCCACCTAATTCATTAAAACTTACCTTCAATTTTTAAGAAATATCCTAAGGTTTTTTTCTCACTCCAAATTCCTGATCAAACTTAATCTTTAAGCTAGCCCTAGGTCTCATATTTATTAAATTATTTGAGGAAAACCACAGAGGCCACATCATTTGGAGACCTTTCACTCATGAGCTTCAAATTTCCCTAAACCAACAGCAACCAAAAGGTTATCTTGCTTCTTACTATTGTATAAATAGAGCCTTTCAATGTCTCATTTCATTGTAATAGTGTTGCAATGGAGGACTATTTTCTTGTATAATAGAATCCTACATTTTGGATGCTTAATTACTTTAAAAGATGAAGTGTCTGTCCATTGTGTTAAAGAAAAGGTGAGCAATAGCATTCAAAGTGGTAGTCATTGACTTTTTAATTTTCTATTTTTCTCTAGTTGCTAGAGATTGCTATTTCTTCTAGATTCAGATGGCTTCACCTTGGCAGAGAAAGTAAAAACTTCTGGAAAAGTACAATACATCCTAAGACTATCAGGGTCTTTTTAGCAAATCTAGGGCTTCATTTGGTATACTGAAAGACCAATGAGACTTAGATGATAGATTGATAAATAGATTGAAATTTTTCCTCCTAAATTTTGCCATTATGTGTGATTTCTTTCTTGTTCATACTTATCTTACTTTGAATGCATTTTGTGGGTTATATCATCTATTCTCATAATTACCCACTGTAAGCTAATTATTTTCAAA
Source organism: Bubalus kerabau (assembly GCF_029407905.1). Classification (NCBI taxonomy): domain Eukaryota; kingdom Metazoa; phylum Chordata; class Mammalia; order Artiodactyla; family Bovidae; genus Bubalus; species Bubalus kerabau. The sequence goes on from NC_073629.1 coordinate 85,586,851, forward strand.
TTTTTACCTTGCCCCAATCTTTCCTCTTAGCTCCAAATCCACATATCCAAATTTTTGTATCAATTTGAAAGTCCCCAAACCTTACCACTTTCAGAATAAAATTCATCTTTCCTGTCCTTCTTCTCCCAACTTGCTATTAAACCTGTATTTTAATGTTTACTTAACCACCTCCAAACAAGGAAGCTGGTCCTTCTTGACCCTCTCCTGCCATGGACCAGTTTCCAAGTCTTAGAGATGGGTGGCCATGAAGATTTAAAAATTACATTCTTTTGTATTTACTCCCCACTATGACTTCCTTAGTTCTAACCTTTATAATTCCATGTCCCCATTACTGCTGTGCCATCTCAAATAATTTCCTGCTTCTATTCTTCCCCTCTTCACGTTTCTGTTTCACAGACCTGCAGGAATGTACTATCTAAAGGGAAAGCATAAATATGTCTCTCAGCTATTTAAAACTTTTCAGTAGTTCCGTATTGCTTTTGGGAAAAATAAACCATGCAGTTTAGGATAGCATTCATAGGGTATCGGAGAAGGTGATGGCACCCCACTCCAGTACTCTTGCTTGGAAAATCCCATGGATGGAGGAGCTTGGTAGGCTGCAGCCCATGGGGTCGCGAAGAGTCGGACACGACTGAGCGACTTCACTTTCACTTTTCACTTCATGCATTGGAGAAGGAAATGGCAAGCCACTCCAGTGTTATTGCCTGGAGAATCCCAGGGATGGTGGAGCCTGATGGGCTGCCGTCTCTGGGGTCGCACAGAGTCAGACACGACTGAAGCGACTTAGCAGCAGCAGCAGCACATAGGGTATCAATTTCTAGCTGATTATCTCTTCAGGCCTACATCTTGTTACATCTTCATTTTCTGAGATCTAGGCACACTAGATTACTAGCAATTCTCTGAACCTGCTAGACTCTATTGCCTCAGTCACTGTGAGTATTCCTTTTGCCTGAAATATCTTTCCTCCTTGATCCATTCATGATATCCCACCCCTTTCTTTAAGAGGTAGCTCAAGCTTTATCTCAGGCTTCCCTGGTGGCTCAGATGATAAAGAATCTGCCTGCAATGCAGGAGACGCAGATATGATTCCTGAGTTGGGAAGATCCCCTGGGGAAGGGAATGGCTACCCACTCCAGTATTCTTGCCTGGAGAATTCCATGGAGAGAGGAGCCTGGTGAGCCACAGTCCATGGGGTCACACAAAGTCAGACATGACTGAGCAACAAACAAGCTTCATCTCATTTGAAATGCTTTCACTTACTCCTGGAATTAACCATCTCCTCCTTGTCTGTATCCAGTGTTTTTATACTCTACTATAGATAGCATTCATCATATGAATGACTGGTCACTTATTTATGTGCCTCATTTAACTATGGGCATTGTAAGAACCTGTATAAGAAACCTTGTCTTCTTATATCTCCTGTTCTTAACACCCCCATTGGTACCTGACCCAGAATAGGAGTCTAGTGAATATCAGTTCCATAGTTATAAGAATTTCTTGAAGAAACAAAGAGATAGCCATAAAAACTGTAATTTTCTCTCTTTCTGTCCTCATTTCAGTTCAAAGGTTGAATTCTTCCAGGGATAATTGTGAAAATGCCCACATTCTTTATGAAAAACTCTACTTTTCACTGACAGAGGTACTGTCTGGCTCTATGACCACAAGACATTGATACAAGAGGGCAATAGTCCAACATCAATATTGGTTGAAAGGCTCAGCTATTTACCTCTGAATTCACCACTGGCCTAAGGTCACAACACTAGGAATAGATGGAGCTGAGATTCAAATCCAGTCCAGCCTGAGGTGGCCCGAGCACACACAGCTCTTTCATCCAATTTCTATTCCATCTTGACTTAAATGCTGGGCCTGCACTTTCCCCCCCCTCTACAATCATTGCATCTCTATTACTAATCTCTTTTGATCAAACACAAGCATATGCATCTTGGTCAAAACAAGTAATAATTTACAGCCTAAACTACTTAATAAAGAAATATTTCAAAGAAGCAACAAAGTATGCAAAAAAAAATAGCTTTGCTAAAACATACATTAAATTTGCATTGCCAAATAGCACATTTATCCATTTAGTCTAAAACATATGCATTCAGGTTATTTCACTATTTTTTCTAAGAAAGGGGATGGTGGTGGGGTGTGGCAGAGAGTACTTATGTTACATTTGCATAACTAAGTACAAATATCCAGATGATTCTTTCCACAACAAAAGAGTGATATATTTCAAATTTAAAAATACCTACCACTTGTAAAATAGAAAAGCTCTATTACTTTTTAAAAACATCCATTTGTTGAGGGTTATTTTAAAAAATTGGAGTGTATGTGTTTAGTCGTTGAATCATGTCTGGCCCCTTGGACTGTAGCCCACCAAGGTCCTCTGTGCTTGGGATTTCCCAGGCAAGAATACTGGAGTGGGTTGTCACTTCCTTCCCCAGGGGATCTTTGCAACCCAGAAATAGAACTTGCATCTACTGTGTCTCCTGCATTGCAGACAGATCATTTGCCTACTGAACCATCAGGGAATAATTGCTTTAAACCACTATGTCAGTTTCTGCTGTTCAGCAAAGTGAATCAGCCATATCTATACATATCAGTTCAGCCAGTTCAGTTGCTCAGTCATGTCCAAGTCTTTGTGACCCCATGAACGGCACGCCAAGCTTCCCTCTCCATCACCATCTCCCAGAGCTTTCTCAAACTCATGTCCATCGAGTCGGTGGTGCCATCCAACCATCTTACCCTTTGTCATCCCCTTCTCCTCCTGCCTTCAATCTTTCCCAGCATCAGGGTCTTTTCCAATGAGTCAGTTCTCCCCATCAGGTGGCCAAAGTACTGGAGCTTCAGCTTTATCCGCAGTCCTTCCAATGAATATTCAGGACTGATTTCCTTTAGGATTGACTGTTTTGATCTCCTTGAAGTCCAAGGGACTTAAAAGGGTTTTCTCCAACACCACAGTTCAAGAGCATCAATTCTTCGGCATGAATTTATAGTATGGATGTGAGAGCTGGACCATAAAGATAGCTGAGCACCAAAGTATTTGTCTCCACATGTAGTCCCTCTCTTTTGAATCTCTTTTCCATTTAGGTCACCACAGAGCACCAAGTAGAGTCCCCTGTGCTATACAGTAGGTTCTCATTAGTTACCTATTTTATGCATTAAGTGAAAGTCGCTCAGTCGCGTCTAACTTTTTTGACCCCATTGACTATATAGTCCGTGGAATTCTCCAGGCCAGAATACTGGAGTGGGTAGCCTTTCCTTTCTCCAGGGGATCTTCCCAATCCAGAAATCAAACTGGGGTCTTCTGCATTGCAGTGGATTCTTTACCAGGTGAATTACCAGGGAAACCCATTTTACACATAGTAGTGTGCAAATGTTAATCTCAATTTATCAATTCATCCCACTTTCCCTTTCTCTCTTGGTACCCATATATTTGATCTCTATGTCTGTGTCTCTATTTCTGCTTTATAAATAAGTTCATCTTTACTATTTTTCTAGATTCCACGTATTTATATAAACAGATGATATCTTTCTCTTTCTGACTTATTTCATTCTGTTTGACAATCTCTGAGTTCAGTTCAGTCAGTCATGTCTGACTCTTTGTGACCCCATGGACTGCAGCATGCCAGGCCTCCCTGTCTATCACCAACTCCCAGAGTTTACTCATATTCATATTCATTGAGTCATTGATGCCATCCAACCGTCTCATCCTCTGTTGTCCCCTTTTCCTCCTGCCTTCAATCTTTCCCAACATCAGGGTCTTTTCAAGTGAGTCAGTTCTTTGCATCAGGTGGAAGTCTCTAGGTACATCCATGTCTCTGCAAATGACACTATTTTGTTCCTTTTTATGGCTGAATAATATTCCATGGTCTGTGTGTGTGTGTGTGGTTTTTATGATGGCCATTCTGACTGAAGTAGGGTGATAATCTCCTTGTAGTTTTGATTTCCTTTTCTCTAATAATTAGCAATGTTGAGCACCTCTTCATGTGCTTTTTGAACACCTGTATGTCTTTGGAGAAATGTCTTTTTAGATCTTCTGCTCATGTTTTGATTGGGTTTGTTTATTTCTTTGATATTGAGTTGCATAAGTTGTTTGTATATTTTGGAGATTAATCCTTTGTCAGTCACTTTGGAAATATTTTCTCCCATTCTGAGGATGATTTTTTTCATCTTGTTTATGGTTTCCTTTGCTGTGCAAAAGCTTTTAATTTTAATTAGGTACAATTTGTTTATTTTTGTTTTTATTTTCATTACTCTAGGAAGTCCCTGGAGAAGGAAATGGCAACCCACTCCAGTATCCTTGCCTGGAAAATCCCATGGGCAGAGGAGCCTAGTAGGCTGCAATCCATGGGGTCACAAAGAGTCAGCCACGACTTAGTGGCTGAACAATAATTTTAGAAGTAGATCAAAAAAGATCTTGTTGCAATTTATGTCAAAGAGTATTCTGTTTGTGTTTTCTTCTAAGAGTTTTATAGTGTCTGGCCTTATAATTAAGTCCTTGATCCATTTTGAGCTTATTCTTGTGTATGGTGTTAGGGAGTGTTCCAATTTCATTCTTTTACATGCAGCTGTTCAGTTTTCCCAGCACCACTTATTGAAGATACTGTCTTTTCTCTATTGTTTATTGTTTCCTCCTTTGTCATAGATTAGGTGACCATGGGTACATGTCCTCTGGGCTCTCTACCCTGTTCCATTGATCTATGTTCTATTTTTGTGCCTGTTCTATACCGTCTTGATTACTATAGCTTTGTAGTATAGTCTGAAGTCAGGGAGCCTAATTCCTCCAGCTGCATTTTTCTTTCTCAGTGTTGAAGTTTTAAACAACAACAAATAAAACTCAATCAAAGTAATTTAGAACAAATGAATTTATGAAAGATAACAATAATAGTCATAATAACAATAAAGTCTTAATAGCAATAGTAACAGTATCAGTAGAACTATTTGCCAAGTTTATTTTTAAGTACATTCATATATGTTAATTTATTTACTCCTTACAATTATTCCTTATGGTAGATACAATTATCTCCATCTTACAGATAATGTTTTAAATAAGACATTATTTAAGGTAATCCCTGAGATGCAGAGATTGTTACTTGGTTATAGTCACATAGTATTAAGTGATGGAACTAGAATTCAGTTTCTGGAGATCTGGTTTCATAATTTATGCTTTTAACCACTACAATATAATGCCTAAATGAATGATAAATACAGATGCCACATTATAAAACACATGTATATGTGTATGCATGTACTCAATTCTCAGATCATAATTAACATAAATGTATATATTACAGAGATGATGTATGCATCTATGTATATACATATATTTATATACATACACCATATATATGGACACACTCTCACATGTGTTATACAGATATACATAAAGAAATGGAGACATACATATTTATGTATACACACAAACATGAAAATATGTATTATGTGATAAATATAAAATATAACTTCAGCAATGGTTTTTGTAACTTTTCCTACAAAAATATGATCGGACCTCCTAAATCTAACAATATGAAAAGGAGAAAAAATTTTCCCTTGCAATTATATTTAGCAAATGTTTTCCAAGAAATATTGTTTAATCACTTCAGGGAAGCAGAACTTTCTAAGGCTGCAGCCAAGTTAAACTTTTGAAAATTGTTTTTGTAATGTTTACTCAGTGAGATCATATTTTCATTGCCCTGATGAAATACAGGTGCAAAATCTAAATACACCAGCCCCCATAGTGCAGTTTCCTGCTGAGTTCCTTTCTTATGTGGCTGAAATCCTTCCACCACTTTTTCTTCTACCTCTGTCCTTCATCCCAAAATTTATTGTACTCAAGTGATTCTAATAATATCCTCTGAAAGGAAAAACAGAAAGAAATACTAGTTACTGAATGCCTGATATGTGTCAGTAACTTTAACAAACATTATTTTATTTCACAGACTCAGTGACCTTATGTGGTGTGCATGACTTTTACAGAAGAAGAAACAAGGGTCCAGAGAAGTTAAGCACCATACACAAGAAAACAAGGCTACTAATTGGTAGAGCCAGAAACTTGTGGTGTTCCTTCGAAGTCATAGCAAAAAGAAAGAATTATAGAATACCATAGTTAGGAGGTACTTTATTCCATTGTAATTGTCTGTTTACAATATACTCCTGGAGGAAGAGGAATAATCTTTTCATATTTGAATCTCCAGCCATGTGCACTGTGCTATCACGGATGTTATCATGTGTGCTTAGTATGTACTGGATGCCTGCATGTGTGCTTAGTCGCTTAGCCGTGTCCAACTTTTTTCGACCTTTTTGCGAGCCTCATGCTAGGCTCCTCTGTCCATGGGATTCTTCAGGCAAGAATACTGGAGTGGGTTGCTATATACTCCTCCAGGGGCTCTTCCAAACCCAGGGATTGAACCAGCATCTCCTGCATTAGCAGGCAGATTCTTTACCACTGCATCACCTGGGAAGCCCATGTACTGTATAGCTGTTTATATTTTAAAACTGATTTAAAATATCAGTTTTTTTGTAATTGTTCAGTTGCTCAGTCGTGTCTGACTCTTGGTGACCCCATGGATATATATATATATATCTCCAGGGGCTAACGTGTTAAACATTTTGCTATCTCGGTCATGCATTTTCTCTCCTTTAATGGGCTGTAGCACAGCTTTATAACACTGCATTTGAGGAAACTGAGTACAGAAGGTAAAGTAGTTTATCCAATCATTTGGGATTAGTTCTCTTTGCATGCCACAGGAAGCAATTCTTAATGAATAATTGGTCAGATTGGTTTAGATGATTTGAACTTAGATTTGAACCAAGCAGAAGAAAAAGCTATTGATTCTTTTCCCATCTAAATTGCCAGTGCCATTTCACAGACCAGATGGAAAGAATGTTTACTCCTAATAGCTTTAGGAGGTTAAGGCATCATTTTTGTTTCTATAAGCAGGGCAGCAGCAGCCTCAGCCTGGAACCCATGCCTCTATGCTAAGGGCCAGAGCAGCCAACTGTGAACCAAAAGGGTAACGGCCTCTGCTGGGGATTCAGAGCCACATATCCCTCCGTGAAGAAAATCTTTTTTGCTCCTTAATTCAATCACATACCCAACTGGCAATCTTGCATATCAAAATGGGAATCCTGGGAGGCTGTTGGAATATGCAGATCAACAGAAGCTAATTAGCATTAACTTGCAGCCATCCTGAACTGATTGGCAGCACAGCTGTACGGACCCAACAAAACATGCTGAGTGCATGTTTGTCAGGCCACCTGCCACTTGGTGGAATCCAAAGTAGTGCAAACCAGCGTGCCATAATAACTCGGTGACCTTAGTCTGGGAGAAGTAGGAAATGGACACATTTGGATCATGCGGTGATTACTACTGCCTTCACCTGACACGCATTCAACAATAGGCTTCATGGTGGCACCTTCCTCCTTTGACATGTTGATGTCTTAATTGAGATTGACAGCTTCTTCCCGAGGCTACTAGTTCTCCATGAAGTTTGCATTCTTATTCAGGATCACTGAAGGCACTGAGACTAGTATGATTTCATTTCCAGCCCCCAGGAACCTCGCTCTTACTTCTTAAATCAAGGGTCCATTTTAGGAATAAACACAAAAAACATTAGGGCAGGTGCGGGGAGTGTGGGAGCCAGAGATATGGCTGGGTGACTTTATGCAGGTTACCTAACATCTTAAATCTCAGATTTCTCATCTGAGTTGGGGCACCTCGTGGAACTATTGTGAGTGTTGAATGAGGTAAAGTGTGAAAAGCTCTAACACAAAGTGGGGGCTCAATATGTGGCAGCCACTGTTCTTTTTATAATATAGTAATTCACACACACACACACACCAGAGAACAAAGGGCTGACCGGATTCAGTTTTTATGACATGCCAAAGGAAACCATAATAATATTTATGAATCAAAGCACTATCACTTCCATTTGAGAAATTTGCAAAGTATATAATAAAATTTAGTTTTATTTTTTCCAAGTCTCCACTTTAGATGTATAGGGAAAATGAACTTTAATAATGAGGACAATTGCTAACGTTTATTGAAAAATAACTGTATTATATGCATCTTCTCTAATCCCCATAAACCCAGGAGATGAGAACTACTAACAGCTCAAATTTAAGATGAAAATACTGAGGCCTGGGGACTTGCCCAAGGTCAACTTTGAATCTAGTACATTTTGTCTTTCTGCAGATTTTAGATGATCCAGATAATAGTTTTATTTTGCCCTTGGGTTGTGCTCAATCCTTATTAGGAAACTGAGCTCCCTATTCAGAATGTCTGCAAGGAGAAATTGAATACTCCCTTCGCTGTAGAGAAGACGTATGCAGCCAATGCAAGGTTAGGGGGATTGTTAGGTTTCAGCTTGGTGGTTTCTGAGTTCCATTCCAAATCTGAGAGACTCTAATCAGCATATTTATTTTTATTATAATTGAGTGAAAAGTTCTCTAAAATTTCTTTCAGTTCTAGTAGATAAGACAGGTGAAGTAATAACAGCTTCAGTTTTAACGCAATTTTAATAGTGGTGAACCTTGGAGATCAGGATTGAGGAGTCTGAACTCTGGAATAATTACTCTTTTGGAGGTCTGAGTTTCCATTGATCTATGTCACACAGATGTTCTGAGATATTGCAGGCTTTGCTTTTGTTGGATTTCAGTTGTTTTGAAAGTTCCATTGATTCCTACCAATGATCTATTAGCCTTTTGCAGTTGCCTGCTAGAGTAAGTTCACTGTGCCAGGAATCCCCTTAGTCACTTCCCCTGCATCCCTCACTACCACTGCTGGTAACCCCTGCTACCTTTACACACTGCTTGTGGAATATTTTAAAAGAATATTGCACTTGGCATGGATACAACACCAAGTCTGAGATGGCCAAATAAGTTTCAGATAGGATCTTGGCTCTGATCGATTAGTAATAGCAGTTAGAACTCTGGATGATGATGACTTTGAAGCCCCATTCTTGCTCACCAGGAAAGGATGATGTGATGAGTGAAAATGAGGTCAATGAGCAACGAACAAGTAAATGTCACTTCTCCTCTAAGTTCTTCTTAACTATTGACTGCTTTTTGTTTACAGTAGATTTATACTGGAGAGCAGCAGGCAGAGAGAACATGAGAACAATCTATATCAGGAAGGGAAAAAAGAGAGTCATGAAGATAAATGGAATAAATTGAGCTGGGGTGTCCCTTATTGGCATTAACAAAGAAGGAAGCAAAAAACAAGCAACTAACATTCAAAAGCATCTGAGAACAATACTGATGATCTGCCTTTACTGGAGGGTATACTGTAATCCTTGTCTGGGAGCTGAGGAAAAGGAGTTTCCATCACAGTAAGCATGTAGGGAAAAGGGGAGGGTTGTGGCTCAAATGCCACAGACTCTAGCTGATCTTACCAACATTTAGTAGATGTTCTCCTATGGACTTCAGCCCACCAGCCTCCTCTGTCCATTGGATTCTCTAGGCAAGAATACTGGAGTGGGTTGCCATTCCCTTTTCCAGACTACGTACTAGCTGATCTTACGAATATTTAGTAGATGTTCTAGAACATACTATCACAGTCAATCATTTGACCTAACAAAGAAACTACAGACTCAGAATTTAACCAAATAACAGAACTAGCACATGATGGTGACAAGTAGAGCCCGGTCCTCATATAGATGTTTATGTTTATGCTCTTTTTCCTACTCAATTCCATCTCTTAGCCTCGAATGCAAAGACGTTCAGTTAAAGAAGCATCATGGAAGACTTCAATGTGATACCGAGGGTTCTAATTCTCTCTGCTATCTGTGACACTGGACAAGTCACTTGTCCTAACAATATTAAAAGCTACATTTTGTTGAGTCAGGGCATGCAGTAAGCATGCAGCATAATTGCTTGTTTAATTCTTACACTGCTCTATGAGGAAGATGTGACTAACTATTTTTACAGGGGAGGTTAAATCATTTTTCCTGGTGAATAGCTGGGGTACAAATCCAGGTCTCCAGGCCCCAGCTCTTAACAAATCTATCATGGGAAGGTCAATTATAAAATTCTTGTTTCCAGAGTAAATGAATACTTTGGTGAAATTACTGCTATGAGAAGTGAATTGGAAAGGGGGAAGTAGGGATTTGAGACTCTGATGAGAGGGTATTATATTGGTAAGAGAATGGATAGTAGTTGGTAAACTGTGTAATGTATCTAAAGTGCCCATATATAGTATACAATCACCAGCTCTGGGTTCTATTTTCATCTTCCCCTCTACCCTATACCAACAGACTTTTTAAGTAAATATTTACATTTTTTAATTGTACAATTGCTTTATAATATTGCATTTATTTCTGCCACACAACACAAACACAAAAGTGTGTGTGTGTGTGTGTGTGTATATATATATACCTTCCTCCTCTATCCCCATCCCACCCCCTAGGTCCTCACAGAGGGCCAGGCTGGGCTCCTTGTGTTATATACCAATACTATGTATTTTTCACATGATAGTGTACATATGTCAAAGCTACTTTCTCAATTAGCCCTGCTCTCACCTCCCCCTGCTGTGGCCACAATTTCATTCTCTACTAGGTTCATCAGTATCATTTTCCTAGATTCCATATATATGTATTAATATATAATACTTGTTTTTTTTCTTTCTGACTTACTTCACTCTGTATAAGAGGCTCTAGGTTCATCTACCTTACTACAACTGACTCAAATTCATTTATTTTTTATGGCTGAATAATATTCCATTGCATATATGGACCACATCTTCTTTTTTCATTCATCTGTTGATCAGCATCTAGGTGGCTTCCAGGTCCTGACTATTGTAAATATTGCTACAATGAACACTGGGGTGCATGTGTCTTTTAAAATTGTGATTTTCTCAGTGTATACCCAGTGGTGGGATTCCTGGGTCATATGGTAGATTTATTTCTAGATTTTAAGAAATCTCCATACTGTTCTCCATGATGGCTATATCAGTTTATATTCCCACCAACAGTGCGTGAGGGTTCCCTTTTCTCCACATCCTCTTCATCATTTATTGTTTGTAGATTTTTTGATGATGGCTATTCTGACTGGTTTGAGGTGATATCTCTTTGTAGTCTTGACTTGCATTTCTCTAATAATGAGTGATGTACCCAAGGAATTTTGTTCAACACTGAAGGGAAATATCAACTTGTCTTACTTATTTTATGAAGCCTTCCTATCTTGTCAGCTAGGGCTGCTATAACAAACTACCAAACTAGGTAGTTTATCCACAGTTAGCTTTCTGACCTTATAAGGATACTAATCTTATTCATGTGGACTATACTCTCAGGATTTAATTTCATTCTGAAAGCCCCATTTCCAAATACTACCCCATTCAGTTTAGGGTTTTAGCGTATGAAACATTAGGTCCATAGTCTCTGTAGGGCCTCTGGGTCAACTAGATTCTGCCCATTGCCTAAGTGTGTGCATGGGGAGATACCAGTAGGAAGAATTTCAGATTAAAGTAATCAGGGTTACTGGTTTAACAGGAAGCCACCATGGGGTCCATTGAAAGGAGCCTGAGAAATATCTAAACATAAACTGAAAAAACAAGAAATCCTGAAACCTTGTTTTATACAGGAAATACAGCACTCAGGAGGGGCTTGGAGAATTCTCATGTCTCATTAGGTGTCAATATGATTTTTGTAGGCCAAATCTTAGGTTTTTGGAATGGTTAATCAGTGGAGAAAAAAAAGGAAAAAACAAAAAAGAAAAAAAAAAAAAAACCCACAAATCCAGCCTGGTAATGGAGAGGGGACGAATGAAAGACAGGAAGCTAACCAAGGGGCCTTCACTGTGACACGGGCCCTGCACCCATTCTCTCTGTGGCTAACCAGACCTTCTCTGGTGCTATGGACTGAATTGTGTCCTCCCAATATTCATGCGTGGAAGCTCTAACCCCCAGTGTGACGATTACTGAAGAAATGATCTTTAGGAAATAATTAAGATTAAATGCAGGTGGGATTCTTCTCTGATAGGACTGTGGCTTCATAAGAAGCAGAAGAGATCTCTCTCTCTCCACCATGTGAGGGTACAGAAGGAAGGCAGCCATTTGCAAGCCAAGAAGATAGGCTCCAACCATGGTGACACCCTGATCTCAATCTTTTAGCTTCCAGAATTGTGAGAAAAGTTTCTGTTCTTTAAGTCACATAGTCCAGGGAACTTTGTTATAACAACCTGAGGTAGAATACCTGGAATATTATGTAATCAGTTCAGTTCAGTTGCTCAGTCATGTCTGACTCTTTGCGACACCATGAATCGCAGCACACCAGGCCTCCCTGTCCATCACCAACTCCCGGAGTTCACTCAAACTTGTGTCCATCGAGTCAGTGATGCCATCCAGCCATCTCATCCTCTGTCATCCCCTTTTCCTCCTGCCCTCAATCCCTCCCAGCATCAGAGTCTTTTCCAATGAGTCAACTCTTCGCATGAGGTGGCCAAAGTATTGGAGTTTCAGCTTTAGCCTCAGTCCTTCCAATGAACACCCAGGACAGATGTCCTTTAGAATGGACTGGTTGGATCTCCTTACAGTCCAAGGGACTCTCAAGAGTCTTCTCCAACATCACAGTTCAAAAGCATCAATTCTTCGGCACTCAGCTTTCTTCACAGTCCAACTTTCACATCCATACATGACCACTGGAAAAACCATAGCCTTGACTAGACAGACCTTTGTTGGCAAAGTGATGTCTCTGCTTTCAAATATGGTATCTAGGTTGGTCATAACTTTCCTTCCAAGGAGTAAGCGTCTTTTAATTCCATGGCTGCAATCACCATCTGCAGTGATTTTGGAGCCCCAAAAAATAAAGTCAGCCACTGTTCCCCCATCTATTTGCCATGAGGTGATGGGACTGGATGCCATGATCTTTGTTTTCTGAATGTTGAGCTTTAAGCCAACTTTTTCACTCTCCTGTTTCACGTTCATCAAGAGGCTCTTTAGTTCTTCTTCACTTTCTGTCATCAGGGTGGTGTCATCTGCATATCTGAGGTTATAGATATTTCTCCTGGCAATCTTGATTCCACCTTGTGTTTCATCCAGCCCAGTGTTTCTCATGATGTACTATATATATAGTTAAATAAGCAGGGTGACAATATACAGCCTTGACGTACTCCTTTTCCTATTTGGAACCAGTCTGTTGTTCCATGTCCAGTTCTAATGGTTGCTTCCTGACCTGCATGCAGATTTCTCAAGAGGCAGGTCAGGTGGTCTGGTATTCCCATCTCTTTCAGAATTTTCCACAGTTTATAGTGATCCACACAGTCAAAGGTTTTGGCATAGTCAATAAAGCAGAAATAGATGTTTTTCTGGAACTCTCTTGCTTTTTTGATAATCCAACGGATGTTGGCAATTTGATCTCTGGTTCCTCTGCCTTTTCTAAAACTAGCCTGAACATCTGGCAGTTCACGGTTTACATATTGCTGAAGCCTGGCTTGGAGAATTTTGAGCATTACTTTACTAGCATGCGAGATGAGTGCAATTATGCAGTAGTTTGATCATTCTTTGGCATTGCCTTTCTTTGGGATTGGAATGAAAACTGACCTTTTCCAGTCCTGTGGCCACTTCTGAGTTTTCCAAATTTGCTGGCATATTGAGTGCAGCACTTTCACAGCATCATCTTTCAGGATTTGAAATAGCTCAACTGGAATTCCATCACCTCTGCTAGCTTTGTTCATAGCGATGCTTTCTAAGGTTCACTTGACTTCACATTCCAGGATGTCTGGGTCTAGGTGAGTGATCACACCATCGTGATTATCTTGGTCATGAAGCTCTTTTTTGTACAGTTCTTCTGTGTATTCTTGCCACCTCTTCTTAATATCTTCTGCTTCTGTTAGGTCCATACTATTTCTGTCCTTTATTGAGCCCATCTTTGCATGAAATGTTCCCTTGGTATCTCTAATTTTCTTGAAGAGATCTCTAGTCTTTCCCATTCTGTTGTTTTCCTCTATTTCTTTGCATTGATCGCTGAGGATGGCTTTCTTGAGTATTCTAAGGACCTGCTTATTAGGATGCAGGCCAGCCTACTAGGTCTGTGACAATATTATGTAGTACAGGGCATATGCTGGAAGAACAAAGATCCAGGGTGATGGACTCAGAGAAGCCATGGCTCAGTGCTAAATTTCAGAAAAAATAATAACCATCAGTTATTGAGCACCAACTTCCAAGTGACTGACCTATTTATATCTGCCATTTAGATCTCATCAGAACCCTGGGATATAATGTAATTACCTACATGGCAGGGAAGATGTAACCAAAGTTCCAAGGAGAGGCATAACCCATTGAGGTCATGTATTTAGAAACTAAGTTTCTGTCTGAAACATTGGACTCTATTACAAACAGTTCTCTTTGCTTACTGTCCTCAGGTTTAAGGGTAAAGACCATTGAGCCTGTGTCATAAACCAAAGTTAATAAGATGTGGTCCCTACTTTTGAGGAAATTTTAATCATGTGGTTGTATTTGGGGGCAGTCTTGAGTTGAAAGTGCTAAGGATGAGTGGTCAACCATGCAGAGGATAAGAAGTATCTTCTTGTCGTGATATCCATGACAGGATCCTGCACTTCCGCAGGTCACCTCACAGAGACTACCAGAGTCACAGCCAGGAAGACCTTCCCAGTTTGTCAGAAATTCTTCAAGACTCCAAGTCAGGTTTTGATTTTCTGAAGTTCTGATTTCCAGCTCTGATTTCTCCTAAAATATGCCTCATTTTGATCCCCATTATCAACGGCTTCCTAATACTTGCCTATCATGCTTTCTCCCAGCTTGTCTGTTATGAATAATTTTGCTACGAACTGCTCCTCATGTACGAGGTTGGGTGGACATATGTTTTCATTTCTCTCGCTGAGATGCCAAGCAATGGAATCACTGGGTCATATGTAAATCTATGTTTAACACTTAAAGAAACTGCCAAACCATTTTCTAAAGTGGCTGTATCTTTTAACATTCTAATTTCCAATTTTTCTGTTTCACATTAACATTTGCTTTTGCTTTCTGATTGTAGCCGTTCTAGTGAGCATGGAATGATATCTCATTATAGTTTTAATTTGTATCTTCCCAATGCCAAATTATATTAGGCATTTTTTTCATGATCTGG
Organism: Bubalus kerabau; assembly: GCF_029407905.1. NCBI lineage: Eukaryota > Metazoa > Chordata > Mammalia > Artiodactyla > Bovidae > Bubalus > Bubalus kerabau. Next base: position 85,601,937 of record NC_073629.1, read on the forward strand.
TTGCATATTCATATGTATTTTTAGTCAAAATGCCTGTTTAATTTTCCTTGTGCATTTTAAAACTGGCTTATTCATTGTCTTATTATTGAAGTATAAGAGCTCTTCTATTCTGGGTACCAGTCTCTCATTAGATATATGATTTACAAATATTTTCTCCTAATTTGTGACTTGTCTTTTACTTTCTTGATGTTTTCTGAAGTGAAAATGTTTTAAATTTTGATAAAGTCCAGTTTATTTTTTTTTACCTTGGATCCCTTGGTTTGTTTGTTGTTTTTTTTTTGTTGTTGTTGTTGTTCCTAAATAGGAAGGATTTGGGTCTTATATTTGTTTCCAATAAAATTTTTAGAAAATAAAGTAAAGCATTTTGGAGACCTTGGGCTACTGGATATTTTTCTTTAGTAGCCTTTAGTGAGCACATTCAAATAAGTTCTAATATACAGAACCTCAAGCTTCATCTGAAGATTGTAATTATGCTGCATCCATGTCCTTCTTTATTGGCATATTTAAAAAATCATTTTTTGAGGGGGATTATTTCAGAACTTCTAAACCATCACCCCACATGGTCCCTTCATTACCCTCTCTTCTTGGTATTCTTATGGGCTCATAAGAATATTTCATATATCTCCTTGTCAGTTGCCCTGCAATTGGACAGGTATAACTGCTTTGATTACAGTTTGATCCCATTGTCAAAACCCCAATGCAGGGCTTGTTTTGCTGATTGCCAAGGCTCTGTTTTGTGTTTTATGATTGAATGTAGAGGGTGGAACAGTTTTGTCTCTGATACTGCTGAGTTCTTATTTTTCTTATGAAGAAGAATTTAAGATTTTGGGAGTGAAACCATGATTATGACATTTTGTTTTATTGACTTGTTTAATCTATTGGTAAGTCAAGAGTATGTTTTATGGGATTTAAAAGCTAAACACAAACCAAAATTGAACATCAGGTTGCTGCAGTTGCAGTGATAAATTTTAAAGTTCTTTCCTCTGCTGAGAACATTCTGAGGTTGTCCCAGGAGATATTTTAGGATTCCACAGACCCAGATAGTATGTGAGCCAGGCCATGGGGCACATCTTATTTGAACATTAAATCCTGAGCACCTAGCCTAATACCAAGCATATGTTGGTGCTTAAATAGAAATGATTTTTTTTTCCATTTCTATCCTTTTGTTTTCCTTCTGTTTGCTTTTTTACTTCTCAGCTCAGAATTCTCTAAATATCTCTGAGCTTTTCAGGTTTACATGGGAAAATAACAACTATTGCTAGATTTTATTAATGATCAGATGGTCTCCTTCTCACAGGATGGTTTGAGAGTTCCTAGGATACTGAAAAGACTTAAGGTCCCTTTCTGGTTATGATACTGCAACCACATGGTCAGGAGCTAAATATTCTTTTGTTGACTCCTCATTTTAGAGGTGTCTCTAAGGTTGAATGCCTGAGAGCTAAGCTGACTGGACATTTAAAATGTACTCAAATATGAGTATTACAAGATGTCCTCTTGTTTAATCATTCAATAAATAAATAAGGAACAACTCTCACGTGCCACTCCCTGTGATGAGAAAACTGGAGATAAAAAGATGAAGATAGCCTCTGTCCTCAAGAAGCTTACAATGCAATTGGGCAGGGGAAACACAGCAGACTCTGACACATTGTGCTGAAGGCTATGTTACAGGAATAAATAATGTGCTCTGGGAAGTAGAGGAGGGAGTGAAAAATGTTGCCTGGGGGTTGGGGATGTGTGCTTGTTTTGTTGGTGTGCATACTCTTTCGTCACTGGAAGCCCTGAGGACAATTTTTACACATACCCATTTGGCAAGATAATATTTGTAAAATATTTTACTGTCCTCAGCCCACAAGTGAAATGATTCATATGGCATAGCAGGACATGAAGCATCGGTCTAACACTGGATTAATACTTCCAAAGTATTTCTAGGCATCTCTGTAAATAACCTAGATTCTAATTACTTTGTGACAATGGATGCAAAGTGAAACTTGCTGGACAAACAACTGTTTCATCTGACCAAGGATATCTTCTGCCTAATTTGCTAGTGTTAAGAAAAGCCTTTCTTTTCTTCCTTTCCTTATGTCTTCCCTCTCCCTCACTTCTAGTATTTATTTATTTATTTATTTTTTGAGCACTTGCCATGTGTTTCTGAGCACACAAAGATGGCTAAAACAGTCTAGCAGGGGAGACAAAGAAATAAACAAATCAACTTTATTCACTAGGACACATTCTGTAATAGACGAGTGTACAATATGCTGGGGATGCTTCAGGACACAGTAATTCTATCTGTCTCAGGGGAATCCAGCAAGACTTCCCAGAGGAAGTGATATTTGAACAGGATCATGACAACCACATTGTCTGTTTTGTATCTAAGGTCTCAACTTATGACCCAATTAGTGTCTGGACAACTGTAGTGACCTTTGCAATTATGAGCTGTGTCTTTGTAAAAATAATGCACAAATTATAAACTAAAATTTGATTCTGGAAACAATATATTTAAATATAAGAACTATTTCATTAATGTTCTTTTGAAGCATTTGTTTAATGAAAGCTGAATTGGCTGAACCTATTTGAAAATAAATTCGATGAAACAGGGATTAACATTCTTTGAGCTTGATGTTCTTTGAAGTATAGAGAGCACTAAATGTTTTTGAAATATAATTCTAATAGAAGGGTAGTTTCCACAGCAATAACATAAGGTCATGCAATCTGCTCAGGTCTGCCTCCAAGGGGTGCTGTTCCGAAAGAAAGGCTGTGATACAAATTTTCTCCTGTGAGTTGGGCAGTATGACAGTCTTGATAATTCCTAAGATGCTCTCATGTCTGTCTCTTGTATATGTGTGTATATACATATACACATGCACATCTGGATACATGCATATGTATATCTACATACACAAAGATATACATATATATATATTTTAAAAATGTTATAAATATTGTTGTTGTTAAGTTGTTAAGTCATGTCTGACTCTTTTTATGACCCCATGAACTATAGCCCTTGAGGCTTCCCTGTTCATGGGATTTCCAAGCCAAGAATACTGGAATGGGTTGCCACTTCCTTCTCCAGGGGATCTTTCTGATCCAGGGATCAAACCTGTGTGCCCTGCATTGGCAGGAGGATTTTTTTTTTTTTACCACTGAGTCACCAGGAAAGCCCTTTTATAAATATATTTAAATATGGAAAAGTATACATAAATTATGGAGAAGGAAATGGCAACCCACTCCAGTATTCTTGCCTGGAAAATCCCATGGACAGAGGAGTCTGGTAGGATGCAGTCCATGGGATTACAAAGAGTCGGATATGGTAGAGAGACTGAACAAATACAATAATATACATGTAGTAAGTGTATATAACTTATTCGGTTATCAAAACTGAATATACCTATGAAATAAACCTGTAGATGACAAATAGGATATCAAAACATTACCATAAAGTTCCTCTTATGCCATTTCTAATTTTTTCTCCCATGAAGTTAATAACTATCCTGATTTTGAATGGCATTAATTAGATTTGCATGTGAGTGTGTGTGTGTATATAAGCTTTAATTAGCTCAAGATCTTTGTTCTTTCAATGCTTTAAAGTTTGATATATGCATCTTTATTTTCCTTCAAACTATGTTTTAACATTATACCATTCCATTATAGTATCAAAACTATACAACAGTATACAATCATTTTTTCCTTCCATCTTTTATTCTGCTATGGTTAGAATTTTCATGTGCACATGTGTTTTAGATTTCCAAATACATGACTATTATTTTTCTTTCAACAATTATCTTTGATATTTATTCAATTGCTTTATTACTAATTAACAATTCTCTTTTGAAGAAAATTTAAAAATGAGAAAAATATCTTTGGGATTTATCTTCTATTTACCCTTTCTAGCTGTCTTTATTTCTTTGTACAGATTCAAATTTTCATCTTATATGAGTTTTCTTCAGCTTGAAGACTGTTTTAATATTTTTTGTTGTGTAGCTATGCTGGTGATGAATCCTTTCAGCTTCTGATTTTCTGAAATCATACAGGCCTACCTTGTTTTATTCCGCTTTGCTTTATTGTGCTTCCCAGATGTTGTTCTTTATTAATTGAAAGACTGTGACAACCCTGTGTTGAGTAAGTCTATCACTGTCTATTAGTTTTTCACAGCATATGCTTACGTTATGTCTCTGTGTTGCATTTTGTTAGTTCTCACAATATTTCAAACTTTTTCATTATTTGTTGTAGTGATCTATGATCACTGATCTTTGAGGTTACTATACAACTTGCTAAAGTCTAAGATGATGGTTAGAAATTTTTAGGAACAAAGTATTTTTAAATTACGATATGTACATTGTTTTTCTAACTTTTTAAAAATTTTATTGACATATAGTTGACTTACAATATTAATTCCAGATGTACAACATAATGATTAATATTTTTATAAGTTATACTCCATTTAAAGCTATAGTATATTCTTGTTGTATGTTTACTTTGTACCTAGTAGTTTGTGTCTCTCTTTTTTTCTTTATTTTTTGAAAAATTATTTATTTTTATTGAAGGATAATTGCTTTACATAATTTTGCTATTTTCTGTCAAACCTCAACATGAATTAGCCATAGGTATACATATATCCCCTTCCTTTTGAAATGCCCTCCCATCACCCTCCCCATCCACCCCTCTTGGTTGATACAGAGCCCCTGATTGAGTTTCCTGAGCCATACAGCAAATTTCCTTTGGCTATCTATTTTAAATATGGTATTATAAGTTTCCATGTTACTCTTTCCGTACATCTCACCCTCTCCTCCCCTCTCCCCATGTCTATAAGTCTGTTATCTATGTCTGTTTCTTCACTGTTGCCCTGTAAATAAATTCTTCAGTACCATTTTTCTAGATTCCATATATATGTGTTAGAATATGACATTTATCTTTCTCTTTCTGACTACTTCACACTGTATAATAGATTCTAGGTTCATCCACCTCATAGAACTGACTCAAATGCATTCCTTTTATGGCTGACTAATATTCCATTGTGTATATATACCACAACTTCTTTATCCATTCATCTGTCCATGGGCATCTAGGTTGCTTCCATGATCTAGCTATTGTAAATAGTGCTGCAATGAACAATGGAATACATTTATCTCTTTCAGTTTTGGTTTCCACAGGGTATATGCCTAGGAATGGGATTACTGGGTCATATGGTGGCTTTATTCCTAGTATTTTAAGGAATCTCCACAGCGTCTTCCATAGTGGCTATGTCAATTTACATTCCCACCAACAGTACAAGAGTGTTCCCTTTTCTCCACACCCTCTCCAGCATTTGTTGTCTGTAGACTTTTTGATGAGGGCCATTCTGACCAGTGTGACATGATATCTCATTGTAGTTTTGATTTGAATTTCTCTAATAATGAGAAATATTGAACACCTTTTCATGCGTTTGTTAGCCATCTGTATGTCTTCTTTAGAGAAATTTCTGTTTACATCTTTTTTCTGCTTTTGATTGGGTTGTTTGTTTTTCTGGTATTGAGCTGCTTGTATATTTTGGAAATTAATCCTTTGCTAGTTGTTTCTTCAGGTATGACCTAAATCAAATCCCTTATGATTATACAGTGAAAGTGAGAAATTTAAGGGACTAGATCTGATAGACAGAGCGCCTGATGAACTATGGATGGAGGTTCATGACATTGTACAGGACACAGGGATAAAGACCATCCCCAAGAAAAATAAATACAAAAAGACAAAATGGCTGTCTGAGGAGGCCTTACAAATAGCTGTGAAAAGAAGCCAAAAGCAAAGGAGAAAAGGAAAGACATACCATTTGAATGCAGAGTTCTAAAGAATAGCCAAGGGGAGGTAAGAAAGCGTTCCTCAGCAATCAATGCAAAGAAATAGAGGAAAACAACAGAATGCAAAAGACTAGAGATCTCTTCAAGAAAATTAGAGATACCAAGGGAACATTTCATGCAAAAATGGGCTCGATAAAGGTCAGAAATGGTAGAGACCTAACAGAAGCAGAAGAGATTAAGAAGAGGTGGCAAGAATACACAGAACTGTACAAAAATGATCTTCACAACCCAGATAATCACGATGGTATGATCACTCACCTAGACCCAGACATCCTGGAATGTGAAGTCAAGTGAACCTTAGAAAGCATCACTATGAACAAAGCTAGTGGAGGTGATGGAATTCCAGTTGAGCTATTTCAAATCCTGAAAGATGATGCTGTGAAAGTGCTACACTCAATATGCCAGCAAATTTGGAAAACTCAGCAGTGGCCACAGGACTGGAAAAGGTCAGTTTTCATTCCAATCCCAAAGAAAGGCAATGCCAAAGAATGATCAGACTACCATGCAATTGCACTCATCTCACGTGCTAGTAAAGTAATGCTCAAAATTCTCCAAGCCAGGCTTCAGCAATACGTGAACTATGAACTTCCAGATGTTCAAGCTGGTTTTAGAAAAAGCAGGGGAACCAGAGATCAAATTGCCAATATCCGCTGGATCATCAAAAAACCAAGAGAGTTCCAGAAAAACAGCTATTTCTGCTTTATTGACTATGCCAAAACCTTTGACTGTGTGGATCACAATAAACTGTGGACAATTCTGAAAGATCTGGGAATACCAGACCACCTGACCTGCCTCTTGAGAAATCTGCATGCAGGTCAGGAAGCAATAGTTAGAACTGGACATGGAACAACAGACTGTTTCCAAATAGGAAAAGGAGTTCGTCAAGGCTGTATATTATCACCCTGTGTATTTAAGTTATATGCAGAGTACATCATGAGAAATGCTGGACTGGGAGAAACACAAGCTGGAATCAAGATTGCCAGGAGAAATATCAATAACTTCAGATATGCAGATGACACCACCCTGATGACAGAAAGTGAAGAAGAACTAAAGAGCCTCTTGATGAACGTGAAACAGGAGAGTGAAAAAGTTGGCTTAAAGCTCAACATTCAGAAAATGAAGATCATGGCATCCGGTCCCATCACTTCATGGCAAATAGATGGGCAAAGAATGGCTGGCTTTATTTTTTGGGGCTCCAAAATCACTGCAGATGGTGATTGCAGCCATGAAATTAAAGATGCTTACTCCTTGGAAGGAAAGTTATGACCAACCTAGACAGAATATTAAAAAGAAGAGACATTATTTGCCAAAAAAGGTCCATTTTGTCAAGGCTATGGTTTTTCCAGTGGTCATGTATGGATGTGAGAGTTGGACTATAAAGAGAGTTGAGTGCAGAAGAATTGATGCTTTTGAAGTGTGGTGTTGGAGAAGACTCTTGAGAGTCCCTTGGACTGCAACGAGATCCAACCAGTTCATCCTAAGGGAGATCAATCCTGGGTGTTCACTGGGAGGACTGATGTTGAAGCTGAAACTCCAATACTTTGGCCACCTGATGCAAAGAGCTGACCCATTGGAAAAAACCCCAATGGTGGGAATGATTGAGGGGAGGAGGTGAAGGGGACGACAGAGAGTGAGACGGTTGGATGGCATCATTGGCTCAGTGGACATGAGTTTGGGTAAACTCCGGGAGTTGGTGAGGGACAGGAGTCTTGGCATCCTGTGGTTCATGGGGTCACAAAGTGTTGGTCATGACTGAGAAACTGAACTGAACTGAACTGAGTTGTTTCATTTGCTTTTATTTTCTCCCATTCTGAGGGTTGTCTTTTCACCTTGCTTATGGCTTCTTTTGCTCTCAAAAGCTTTTAAGTTTTATCAGGTCCCACTTATTTACTTTTGTTTTTATTTCCATTACTCTAGGAGGTGAGTCATAGGGGATCTTGCTTTGATTTATGTCATTGAGTCTTCTGCCCATGTATTCCTCTAGGAGTTTTATAGTTTCTCATCTTACATGTAGGTCTTTAATCCATTTTGAGTTTATCTTTGTGTATGGTGTTAGGAAGTGTTCTAATCTCATTCCTTCACATATAGCTGTCCAGTTTTCCCAGCACCATTTATTGAAGAGGCTTCTTTGCCCCATTGTATATTCTTGCCTCCTTTGTCAAAAATAAGCTCTTCATAGGTGCATGGATTTATTTCTGGGCTTTCTATCTTGTTCCATTGGTCTATATATCTGTTTTTGTGCCAGTACCATACTCTCTTGATGACTTTAGTTTGGTAGTATAACCTGAAGTCAGGAAGGTTGATTCCTCCAGCTCCATTCTTCTTTCTCAAGACTGCTTTGGCTATCTGGGTTCTTTTGTGTTTCCATATGAACTGTGAAATTTTTTGTTTTAGTTCTGTGAAAAATGTCACGGTAATTTGACAGGGATTACATTAAATCTGTAGATTGCATTTGGTGGTATAGTCATTTTCACAAAATTGATTCTTCCTACCCAGGAACATGGAATACCTCTCCATCTGTTTATGTCATCTTTGATTTCTTTCATTAATGTCTTATAATTTTCTGTGTACAGTTCTTTTGTCTCCTTAGGTAAGTTTATTCCTAGATATTTAATTCTTTTTGTTGCAGTGGTGAATGGAATTAATTTCTTAATTGCTCTGATTTTTCATTGGTAGTATATAGAAATGCAAGTGACTTCTGTGTAAAGATTTTGTGTCCTGCGACTTTGCTAAATTCACTGATTAGCTCTAGTAATTTTCTGATACTATGTTTAGGGTTTTCTATGTACAGTATCATGTCATTTGTAAACACTGAGAGCTTTACTTCTTTTTCGATATGGATTCCTTTTATTTCTTTTTCTTCTCTGATTGCTGTAGCTAGGACTTCCAGAACTATATTATGTTGAATAAAAGTGGTGAAAGCGAACACCCTTGTCTCATTCCTGATCTTAGGGGGGTATACTTTCCATTTTTCACCATTGGGGATAATGTTTGCTGTAGGCTTATCATATATGGCCTTTACTATGTTGAGGTAGGTTCCTTCTATGCCCATTTTTTGAAGAGTTTTAATCATAAATAGGTGCTGAATTTTGTCAAAGTCTTTTTCTGTATCTATTCAGATGATCATATGGTTTTTATCTTTCAACTTGTTAATATGGTGTACCATACTGATTGATTTGTGTATACTGAAGAATCCTTGCATCCCTGGAAAAAACCCAACTTGATCATGGTGTATAAGCTTTTTGGTGTGTTGCTGAATTCTGTTTACGAAAATTTTGTTGAGGATCCTTACATCTATGTTCATCAGTGATATTGGCCTGTGGTGTTCTTTTTTTGTGTTTTCTTTGTCTGGTTTTGGTATCAGGGTGATGGTGGCCTCATAGAATGTGTTTGGAAGTGTTCCTTCATCTGCAATTTTTTGAAAGAGTTTTAGAAGGATAGGCATTAGCTGTTCTCTAAATGTTTGATAGAATTCTCCTGTGAAGCTATCTGGTCCTGGGCTTTTGTTTATTGGGAGAATTTTGATCACAGCTTCAATTTCAGTGCTTGTAATTGTTGTTCATAATTTCTGTTTCTTCCTGGTTCAGTCTTGGAAGATAGAACTTTTCTAAGAATCTGTCCATTTCTTCCAGGTTATCTATTTTATTGCATATAGTTGTTCATAATAGTCTCCTATAATCCTTTGTGCTTCTGCATCATCTGTTGTAACCTCTCCTTTTTCATTTCTAATTTTGTTGATTTGATTCTTCTCTCCTTTTTCTTGATAAGTCTGGCTAAGTGTTTGTCAATTTTGTTTATCTTCTCAAAGAACCAGCTTTTAGTTTTATTAATCTTTACTATTATTTATTTCATTTCTTTTTCATTTCTTTTTGCTCAGATCTTTATGATTTCTTTCCTTCTACTAATCTTGGGGCTTTTTTCTTCTTCTTTTTCCAGTTGCTTTAGGTGTAAAGTTAGGTTGTCTATTCAATGTTTTTCTTGTTTCTTGAGGTAGGGTTGTATTGCTATAAACTTCCCTCTTAGAACTGCTTTTGGTGCATCCCATAGGTTTTGAGTTGTTGTGTTTTCATTGTCATTTGTTTCTAGAAATTTTCTGAGTTTTCTTATGATTTCTTCAGTAACCTGTTGGTTATTTAGAATCGTGTTGTTTAATCTCCATGTGTTTGTGTTTCTTACAGTTTTTTTCTCGTAATTGATATCTAGTCTCATAGCGTTGTGGTTTGAGAAGATGCTTGATACAATTTCAGTTTTCTTAAATTTGCTGAGGTTTTATTTGTGACCCAAGATGTGGTCTAGCCTGGAGAATGTTCCATGTGCACTTGAGAAGACGTATTCTTGTGCATTTGAGTGGAATGTCCTAAAGATATCAATGAGATCCATGTCATCTAATGTATCATTTAATACTTGTGTTTCCTTATTAATTTTCTGTTGTGATGATCTGTCCATTGGTGAGAGTGGGTTGCTAAAGTCTCCTACTATTATTGTGTTACTATCGATTTCTCCTTTTATATTTATTAGTGTTTGTCTTACGTATTGAGGTTCTCCTATGTCGGATGCATATATATATAATTGTTATGTCTTCCTCTTGGATTGATCCCTTGAACATTATGTAGTGTCCTGCCTTATCTATTGTAATCTTCTTTATTTTAAAGTCTGTTTTGTCTGATATGAGGATTGCTACTCCAGCTTTCTTTTGCCTCCCATTTGCATGGAATATATTTTTCCAACCTCTCACTTTCAATCTGTATGTGGTCTGAAGCGGGCTTTTTGTAGATAGCATATATATGGGTCTTGTTTCTGTATCCATTCAGCCAGTCTGTGTCTTTTTGTTGGGGCATTTAATCCATTTACATTTAAAGTAATTATTGATATATATGTTCCTATTGCCATTTTCTAATTGTTTGGAGTTGATTTTGTAGATTTTTTTTTTCCCTGTTGTACTTCTTGACTATTTAAGTCCATTTAACATTTGTTGTAATGCTGGTTTGGTGGTACTAAACTCTCTTAACTTTGCTTGTCTGAAAAGCTTTTTATTTCTCCATCAGTTTTGAATGTGATCCTTGCTGGGTACAGTAGTCTCAGCTGTAGATTTTTCCCTTTCAGTACTTTAAATATATCCTGCCATTCCCTTCTGGCCTGCAGAGTTTTTGCTGAAAAAACAGCTGTTAAGCGTATGGGGTTTCCCTTGTATGCTACTTGTTGCTTCTCCCTTGCTGCTTTTAATATTTTTCTTTGTGTTTAGTCTTTGTTAGTTTGGTTAGTATGTGTGTTGGCAATACCTAGTAGTTTATGTCTCTTAATCCCATACCTATATGTCTCTTAATCCCATACCTATATTTTTCACATTCCAACTTCACTCTTCTCACTTTTCCCTATGTGTATTTTTCTGTTATACATATTTGTTGCTTTTATTTTATAGATTCCATGTATAAGTGATAACATAATTGTTATTTTATGCCTGACATGTCACTGAACATAATACTTTCTAGGTCCAGAATTTCATTCATTTTCAGGGCTGAGTATTTTTCCTGTGTGTGTGTGTGTGTGAATGTGTGTGTATCATACCTTCTTTATCTATTCATCTGTGGATAGACATTTAGGTTGCTTCCAATGAAATTAGGGTGTATGTATCTTTTCAAATTAGTATTTTTAGTTTTGTTTGTTTGCTTATTTGTTTTTGGATATATACCTAGTAGTGGAATTTCTGGCTCATACAGTTCTAGGTTTGTTTGTTTTTTTTTTTCCTCTTTGAGGAAACTCTATACTGTTTTTCATAATGGCTGCACCAGTTTATGATTCCACAGTGCATAATGGTGCCCTTTTCTCCACATCATCACCAACATTTGTTATTTTTAGACTTTTGGATGACAGCCATTCTGTCATGTGTGAAGTGATAGCTCATGGTTTTGATTTGCGTTTCTGATTAGTAATTTTGAGCATTTTTTTAATTTGCTTGTTGGCCATCTGTATATCTCTGGAAAAATGCCCAAATCTTCTTCCCCCTATGTTTTAATTGTGTTGTTTGGTTTCTTGATATTGAGTTTTGTGAGGTATTTATATATTTTGGATATTAACCCGTTATTGGTCATATTATTGGTAACTATTTTCTCTCATTCTGTAGATTGTAATTTCATTTTTGTCAATGATTTCTGTTGCTGTGCAAAAGTTTTCAAGTTTAATTAGGACCTATTTGTTTATGTTTGTTTATATTTTCCTTGCCTGAAAAGACAGATAAAAAAGATTGCTACAATTTATGTCAAAGAGTGTTCTGCCTATGTTCTCTTCTAGGAACTTTGTGATTTCAGTTTACATTTAGGCCTTTAATACACTTTGAGTTTGTTTGTATATGATGGGAAGAAATGATGTGATCTCATTCACTTTCGTGTAGTTGTACAGTTTTCCAAGTCGGAATTATCGAAGAGACTGTTTTTTCTCCTTTACGTATTCTTGCCTCCTTTGTCATAGATAAATGGACTATAAGTGCCTGGGTTTATTTCTGGGCTCTCTGCTCTGCTCCATTGGTCAATATGTCTGTTTTTGTGTCAGTACTATAGCTTTGTAATATAGGCTGAGGCTGGGATTGTGATACCAACAGCTTTATTCTTTGTTTCTCAAGATTGTTGTGGCAATTCTGGGTCTTTTGTGGTTCCATATAAATTTTAAAATTATTTGTTCTTTGTCTTCTTTTTATAAAGTTTTAGATTTCCACCATTGAGTATGATGTTTGCTATGGGTTTGTCATAAATGACCTTCATTATGTTGAGATTTGTTCCCTCTCTACACAATTTGAGAGGTTTTAATTATGAACGGATGTTGAATTTTGTCAAATGTTTTTATGGTATCTATTCCAATGATCACGTGCTTTTATTCTTTCTTTTGTTAATATAGTGTATCATATCATTTTGTGAATACTGAACCACCTTTGCTCCCTGGTATAAAAGTTTAATAATCCCTGGAATAAATCCTACTTGTTCATGGTGTATCGTACCTTTTGGGTATATTGTTGGATTGGTTTGCTAATATTTTGGTAAGGATTTTTGCATCTATTTCCATCAGAAGTATTGGACTGAAAATTTCCATTTTTTGTAGTGTCTTTGTCTGGTATCAGGGTAATGGTTGCTTTGTAGATAACTTTGAGACTGTTCCCTACTCTTCAATTTTCTGCACTAGTTTAAGAAAGATAGATATTAGCTTTTCTGTATTGTTTGGAAGAATTCCCTTGTGAAGCCATCTGGGTCTGAAATTTTTTGCTGGAAGTTTTTATTTTTAATTGAAAATTCAATTTTACTAGTGATATATTTTGTTCAGATTGTCTATTTTTTTCCTGATTTTAGAAAGTTTTATGTTGCAAGAAATTTTTCCATTTCTTCTAGGTTGTCCAATTTGTTGACATACTACTTTTTGTAGTGTTTTCCTGATTTTTTGTATCTCTGTGATACTGATGGTTATTTCTCCTCTTTCATTTCTATTTGGGCTTTCAGGGCCACTCTTTTCTTATTGATGAGACTAGCTACAGATTTTAAATTTTGTTTATCATTTCAAAATCCAACTCTTTATTTCCTTGATCTTTTCTATTATTTTTCCTTGGTCTCTATTTTATTTCCTCTATTCTTTATTATTTCTTTCCTTAAGCTAACTTTGGACATTGTCTTTCTTTTAATAATTCATTTATGTGAAAGGTTGCTGCTGCTGCTGCGGCTGCGTCGCTTCAGTCGTGTCCGACTCTGTGTGACCCCATAGACGGCAGCCAACCAGGCTTCCCGTCCCTGGGATTCTCCAGGCAAGAACACTGGAGTGGGTTGCCATTTCCTTCTCCAATGCATGAAAGTGAAAAGTGAAAGTGAAGTCGCTCAGTCGTGTCCGACTCTAGCGACTCCATGAGCTGCAGCCCACCAGGCTCCTCTGTCCATGGGATTCTCCAGGCAAAAGTACGGGAGTGGGGTGCCATTGCCTTCTCCGATGTGAAAGGTTAGGTTGTTTAATTTGAAATTTTTCCTGTTTCTTGAGATAAATCTGTATCACTATAAACTTTCCTT